>NC_090930.1:349736738-350361738 GCF_040938575.1 Ambystoma mexicanum | reverse complement strand
ACGTATCAGAATGCATAAGAAAACCAGATGCAGAGAAGAGGGTCACGAATAGAATGGAATACATGTATACAAACCAAAATAAAAGCAACATAACATGCACATCACGAGGCAGTAGAACTACAATAAGTAGTTGGAGTTTTCTAAGGTTATCACCAATAAAACAACTATTCAAATGGTGTAATTTCCAGCATGAATATTTGTACTTAGAGTGGAAAGCAAGGATATCCTCAATTGAATCAAATTCTAATCGACCACCAATCACAGTTTCTCCTGCACTACCTCACAAGACTCGATGTATGGGTATTATTGATGTAATCTATTTTTAAAAGGAAAAAGCTGAGGGTTGGTGGGTAAGGGAATGTTACCTTCTTTCTCTGACTGTCCTCATTGACTCATTTGTACATCACAGCGTTGGTGGTGCTGAATTCCGTTGTGTCTAATCAAATTATTGCTAAATATATAAAAGGGACATTTGTACATATGTGTGTGTGACTGTGAGAAATGTTCAGCATACTTCCAAACATGCTACAAATCTGAAATTTGACATGTGCGTAGGTTCCACGTCAAAGACAATGTAAACAATATACATTATACATTTTTCAAATTTTGTTTTTTTTATAAGCTTTTTTTCAAATTGTCTGAAATGTTTGGTTATGTGTGTGTGTTGGTTCAAAATGTTCAGCATACTTCCCAACATGCTAAAAACCTGAAATTTCAGATGTGGGTAGGTTCCACGGTGTAAACAATTTAAAACGTATAAAATATACATATACCTTTGTATAATATTTTTATTTTGAGTAGGAATTACTGTGTGAAGCACGGGTACAGCTGCTAGAGTCATATACACATATAATCACATCAAATGTTGTAAACAAAAAAAACGACAGAAATTAGTACATGGAATGTTAATGGATTACATAATCGTGTGAAATGTACACAATTCATCTGTAAACAGATTCAGAAGTATGTCCATATTTACATCCATGTACCTAAGGATCAAATTGATTTTAAAAACTGCTGATAATGAGGGAATACACATGATGGTAAATGTGAGGCTGGAAGTAAATTAATAATGTAACATCTGCGTATATACATGAAACACAGAAAATCTGCTTTTCATCATGGTTTATCACAAATGACTTCTGAAATAAACTTCACACATGTGATTGTGCTTGGAGATGCTAATATACTCTGATCATTGACATGAAGGGTGTGTAATTCTCCCACAAGACAGTCAATAAAGAATACAATGTCCGCGTTGACCATTCAATATGTGTGGAATAGGAGCAACCTGGAGGGAAAGTTTGTTCATTTTATTCCAATGCAAGTTCTTCTCAGGCTTTGATGCTAGTGTGAAGATATATTCTACCCAATAAATGAAGGAATGGTGTCCTAACTGCATATATTATTTATTTAGGGTGGTTGTGCATTGGAACCGAAACATGTGCACAGAATCAACCACAGCTTGTGGCCAGACTAATATGGTATGTGGCGAAAAAGAAGCAACGTTGCTGGACATGCATTGGACCAAATGGAGCAAGTAACTTATTTCTTCCCCCTCACGGGTCAATGTTTAGTTCAAATATGTTCACAATTAATTAATCACATTATTATTTAGAATTTTCCCAGTAATAGAAAAAAGGTCAGGTTAGTCAGAAACTGTACAGTTGCATACTCATATTTGTCAATGGCATCCTCTGAGCTATTGATGAGCTCATAGTTCCTCTGGAGGCTGTGATAGATCCTCCCACATGATTCAATGTGTTCTTCTTTCCCACTATGAGGATGTTTCTTGAAAGTAAAAGCACATATTTTAAGCAGAGCAGGGTTTTCCACCAGGCATGGGATTAGGCTTCTTAGCTTTGGGGCCAGTCTCTTCTCCATTTCTCTTGTGTAGGTGCAGTCCCATAAGAAGTGGTACACTGTCTCCCTGCTATGCATCCACCTGGACAGCTCTTGGAGAGGTTGACTCATCTGGGGTGCATGACCCTATCACCAGAATGTCTTAATGATTGCCATCTGGGTGATGACATTGTGCTGGTTGGTCACTGTGTCTGATTCAATATTTGACCAATTGCTTGCCATTGCTTACGGACAGGCACCAATATTCTAATAGACACAATTTTTGCAGATGTGTTGCAGATCACCATTGTTGATGGTCCCTAGCTGGAATTCCTTTAGTTTAGGTGATACTACCATGCCACACTACCCATCCCAATATTCTACCAACTGACAGGCTAAATAAACTATCAGTCACCATAAATTACTTTTGTCATTGGTATTCAGGGTGGCCTTTACACTATTGAAAGTGAAGAAGGCTCTCAAGATGGTGGTGAAGTCAAGTAGTGCTTTCCCTCCCTTCTTGTGCTTTGTACATGATGTCCCTCTTTATTCTGTCCTCATTTGTGTCATCGACGAAGTAGAACGCAGGTGATGGGTGATAGTCTTTGCATCATCTACTGCACAGGCCACGTGCTGTAGCACCTGTAGCACAACAATTGCAAGGGCAACCGTCTTCACCTTGATAGTCAATTTCTGAAGGCTCCAGAGTCCCAGCATCTTCTTAGCTTTGGTCAGAAATTCTTCGAACATCTTCAATAGCTGATGTCACAGTCATTTTATTCTCCCCTCAAAACATCATACTATTAAGTTTTGTGAAAAATGAAAGGAGCACCAAGCCAAATGTCCATTATGTAGTTTTCAATTCAAGCATATCACAAACATGTCTGGCACGTATAAAGATCTTTGTAGATTCTAATGTTCCCAACATGGTCTAATATTTTATGCAAAGAAGGCATGACCACTCACCGGGGTTATTTTTCTCCTTCTCCTTTCTTACAGGGGTAGTTTGAAATAGTACAACAGGCATGTATATGGATTATAATCTTTCATCAGAAAATCATGTTTATGGTTACTCTACGTTTTGATATTATGGTTGGCTCAGTACGATAAGATTAACATTCATACCAAAACTAAAACATATACACCCAATTATTACAGATCTATCCAGAAGCCAGGCACTTAAAAGGTGAGTCATAAATTGGTATCTTAGTTGCTTATGAGTCTTAAACATTATTACAACTAAAACAATACTATTAAATAATCTGTTAAATAATCCTCCAATGTCTTAGACATATCACTGTTTTGATCTACATGATTAATAAAGATAACACTAATTTTATGAAGAGAACATGCATATGGCAGTTATATTCAATGCTCTGTTCCATTTGATCATATGAAATGTACTATTCAATTCTCTATTCTACAGGATGCATAGTCCCTGGAAAACAGTGAATTAATCATCCACAACAGCTACTTATAAAAGATAAATCTGTGGCTATGCCTTTTAGAAAAATGTATGTCTTCTGGTGCTATTACTTACTGTGCAGTTAAACACAGATCCAAAATTCTTGTAAACAAAAAAACAGGCCAAACCTAAACCAGGCCAAAACATGGCTGATATGAAGCATGCAATGTGTGCTTCTTCAAGGACTTAGGAATGCATATTTGTAGTCTTCCATATTAATGGAGGAGGACCTACTATTTTTTTAAATGAATGCTCTAATGTTACACATGTTCTAGTCATGCAATGGGGCAGTCAAATTCTGTTCATACGTGTACCACAAGAATTGTTTGAATTCTAGAAATTAACTTGCTAACCATTCTTTTATCATATGAACACTGTATATTAAGCATGAAACATCAAATTAGTTTTACAGATTCTTGCCCTAGCAAGTCATGAGGGAGGTTTTGTGTGAAGGGAGGTCTTCTGTGAAAGTGTAAATACACACAGGTGCTGAAGACTGACACTTCACTAATCAATTGTGGATTTATTTTTGAACCTACACAAGGTATCCTATCATATAAATAAGCCTGAGTGTTGGTAGCTCAGGTTCGCATATGTGTGTACCAATAACCGAAAAGTCCAGGTAACTTGCATACAAATATGCACTCATTTATTAAAACTTTTGTTCAGCACCGGCCCTACGCAGAGGGTGTCGAAGCACATTAGAAGGTTCAAAGGTTGAAAAGGGGGAGGTGAAACATAAGTTACAAAATGTTTTCAGGATAGGATAGAAACATCAGTATAGATAAGTGGAAGCAGAGGGGTGGAATGATAGTGTTATGTGCTGGGAAAGATGTGTGTTTTCAAGATTTTTCTGAAATTGGTGATGAAGGTACAGTATGGATGTGGGATTCCATCGCATACATTCACTGTGTCATCCAAATTTGACCCCAATTATAAGATTGGGTTTTGTGGTGGATGGCTTTGAAAACAATGCAGAGTCCCTTGTATGCAATAGCTTGGGATACAAGAAGCAGTGGAGCTGGGCGAGAGTGTGGGTGATGTGTGAATATTTGGTAGGTTGATGATCTGCCTGGCTATTTTGTATGGCTTTCAGGGGGCAAGTGTGTTGCTTTGGAGATAATAGGCATAGTCCAGCATGGAATAAATTAGTGCTTCTATTGTGATGTTGAAGTCTTCAGGAGGATGAATGTGTTTGATCATACATAAGAGGTGCAGTTCGGGATTGCATGTTTTCATGACAGCAGTGTTATGGTGTGTGAAGAAAAGGCTAGAGGCAAGGAATTTGACAGGAGAGGAGAGGGATATGTTTGGGTTGTCCAAGGTGATGAGTTCAGGTTTTTGTCTGGGAGGCAGAGTGTTCTGTTTGGGAAGGGTTGAGTTTGAGGTTGTCGGTGGATGTTCATGTGGTGATGGTGGAGAGGCACAATTTGAGAATGTGGAGTAGTGAGGGGGAATGAAATTTGAAATTAAATGTGGATAATCTGTGTATTGGTTACAATGGACATTGTATTTGCAAAGTATCTGCCCATGAGATTCAACAAATAGGTTGAAGAGGACTGGAGACAGTAGTCAGCCTTTTAGAACCTTGTACATGACCAAAATGGATCAAAAAGGGGAAATGGAGACAACGTATGGCCTGTCGGAAAGGAAGGAGATGGACCAGTCAAAGATGTCAACTGAAAGTTTCAACCTTCAACCTATGGGATACAATGTTGAATAGAATGGTGTAGTCAATGGCTGTGTGGATTTCTGTGGGGATGTCATCGAGTATAAGCAGTGATATGCTTCCTTTGTCTGTGATGTTGTGAAAATAAAATGTAGCCGTCTCAATGATGTCTCTAGGTAGAAAGCTAGATTATAAAGGGTTGACTACGTTGGTTGTGTTGATGTGCTTTTCGAGTTGGATAGTAACAAAGTATTTCACGATTGTGGGACGATATGGCAGGATAGTGATGGGGCTGTAATTTCTGGGGCATGTACGGTTGAGAGATTATTTTTTGGGGAGGTGGAGATTTTTGAGTATTGAGTGCAAGGCGATAATACCATGTGAGAGACAGGAGTTGATGATGTTGGACCAATGGGGAGAGAGGTTGGTGAAGCATTTGGATGCAGCTTGAGGTGGGAATGCATCATCCAGAAAGTGTGCAGTTTTAGTTTTGGTAGCAAAGGAGATGTGGGAATCTCTGTGTTGATGGGGTGGATGGTGTCTGATATTTTGGCATGTTTCGGAGTGGGAGAGCGGATGAGAGGTCTTGTCTGATATTTTGTATTTTGGAGTTGAAGCAGTCCATGAAGGAGTTTCATACTGTAGTAGATGGGGTCTGGAAGGTGCGCATTAGTGGTTTGGAGAGGGGAAGTTCTTGGAGGTAATGAGTGGCTTTGGCATAGTGTATGATTGTTTTGTAATTGTTGTGGCAGTGCTAGAGTGGTTTTCTGGTGGCAGGGAATGGATTATTTTACTAGGCTCTTCATAGGTCTCTGACTTCCTTATTTATAGAGGGTATGGATCTGTTGAACCATGGAGTGATGATGTAATGTGTTGTGTTTATACGGCTGGGAAGTAGGAGTACCCCAGGAGGCAGGTGTGCAAATCTTGTGTGGTAGAGTAAGCATGAAGGGGATATTAAAGTTGTCTGACCATGACACACAGATTCTATTTTGTGTGAAATCAAAAGGTCCAGGGTGTTTCCAGCTATATGTATTTGGTTGGTGATGAGTTGTGCAATGTCATACTGGATGCGTGTAGTGAGAATTCTTATTAGTATGAGGATTCTGTCTGTATGGGAACTACCAGGATTGAAGTCACACAGTAGATAATGATGCGTGGGGGTGCATGGGGCGTTTGTTTGTTGTGAAGTCAGTCCAGTCAGTCTGGAAGTTAGAATAGTGAGATAGGAACAAGTGAGAGAGAGAAAGTGTGTCAAAGGATGCGCATGGGGGTGTGCGGGTTGCTTTGTGTGAATTGCTCTTTTTATATGATGGAAATGACACCACCACATTTGTGTGGGCAGTCTTTGTGGTAGATGCGATTGTTTGGGGGGAAGCATGTCAAGGATAATAGCTGTGTGTTAAGACTTAAGCCATGTTGTTGTAAGGAAGAGTATATCTGGGCAGTGTGTGCTAATGAATGCATCAATTTATTTTTTATTAGTGTGCAAGTGCAGATTGGCAGATCAGAGGAACTTCAAGTGAAGTACTGTGACAGAGTTTGATTAGAATTTTGGTTGTGTGCTTTGAATACAGTGTTTTTTTGTGGCAACCAGTGACACACAAGGGCTGCCAGGGAACAAAACATGAAATAGGGAAAGGATCATTGCAGTAACCCTTATACTATGCTAATAATGATATTTGATACCAAAATCATTTGTGGATGTGTTACTTTATTCATAAGATTTATATCTCAGCTGCAGTACAATCCTCCGTCTATTCAGACAACCTGCTTCCAACTGACTTACTTCACATTCTCACATTCCATGTTCTATGCCATTCCATTTCGTGATGTTCTATGACTGCAAGATACAACACATCTCCTTCCCTCCCTCACCACAATATAATCATAATTACTTTGTAATGTTAATTGGTTGTTCATAAGAAGCTTAATACTGAAGAGGTTTCTAAGCGTAGACCTGGGACTCAAACCTGTGTTGTTCTGCGTTGTCTTGCTTCCAAGACAAGGGTGTTGCAGCTGAGCTATACTACCCGTGCCCAGAATAGCACCAGATAACTCTGAATGTAACTATGCATAATAATTTGCTAAGGATTACAGCTATTTACAAGCATGAGTTTTCTTCTGGCAAAGAAATTGCTGGTCCTTACATTTCTAAATGCTTTTGGATGTGGGATGACTCAATTATTCTATATTGCTCATGCAGGAGGGCACGTAGAAGCCTTAGCCATGCCCGGTATGCCCCCCTGCTCGGGTAATATTGTTATTAGTATGCAGTATGATGGAGCGGATATTAATGGTATTATCTTTTTTTTTTTAAACTGAGAAAGGATGAGTCGTTTCTCAAATTTGAAAAAGAAATGAAAATGACCCCAATGATTCATAGAAGGGACTACATAGTCCCTATTCACTTGCCATCGCAGCCAATCAAAAGTGAAGAAAAAAAAAATAAGATGGCCACCATGGAACAGGGAGAAGGTAATACACATAGTCCCTTCTCCCTGTCCAAGGCGGCCATTGTTGGTTTGGTGACACACCAGGAACCATAAGTGTAGGGTTAATGGGACATGGGGGGGAGTGTGCACTTGACGGTGATCCGGCGGGGGAAGATGGTGGCCAGCAGCTCTAAGGAGGAGGATCGGAGCAGAGGCTATACCCCATTCTGAGTCTCCTCATTGGCTGGGAGGCCTAAAAAACGCTCCCACCAGGAGCTAACAAATGATAATAACTAAAGATATATAAAAATCTAGTTTATCACACTTAAACTATTCTTATCTTGGGTGCCTTGGGTATCACCATGGGTGGTACTTTTGTCTCCAACATCTTATTGCGCTCTCTGTAGTCCTCACACTCTCACACTTGTGTCTCAATAAATGCATCCATGTTGGGCCACCAAAAACATGTTCTTGCCATTGTGTTGGTTCTTGGCATTCCAGTGTGACCATCAAGTGCCAACTTTACTACAACATCTCTCTTGTCTTAAGTTACTGTAAATCTTTGTCCTCTGAAAACATATAATCCTTCCACACCCAACTCTCCCATCACTCATCTTTAACCTTTGAACTCATCACTAGATCTATCCACATCACAGCTAACTTTTTACTAACCACCTTTGACCAGTTCTAAAACCTTTTGATGCAATTGATCAACTTTACATGCTTCATCCAAGTCATGCTCGGAGAGACGTCCTTTGACTGCAAATATGTCCTTGACTTCATAGACAACATCTTCACTTTCTATATGTTCTTCATCATTATTCAAAAACCAAAATAGGACCCAGTGGGCCACTCAACCTGAACCAAAGTCCTGTATGGTGAATACACATAGATGTCCAGGTATCTTAATAAAGATTCCTTCTAAAAGCTGTCTTATTTGGCTAAACCTTCCCTTCAACAAAACTAACTATACCTCATGGAGTGACTAACCTTACTGGGAGCTGATGCGCCACCTATCTAGGATTAGGGGTTAGACAGATAGAGCTGTATCTGGGCTGTTTTTAGGCTGGAATCTCAATGCTGGTGCAACAACACAAACAAATGGGGTTATTAGCTAGTCCCATACACATCTTACATCTGGGTATACTGGAACAATGAGCACGGGTGGGTGTTTGAACTACTTTAATACCCTCACTTGATCTGTTCCCTTGAAAACAACAGTACAAACAACAATTCTTCCAGGATATCTGATTAGTAGTCAGACATTCCAAGACTTAAATGGTCAACCGGTTTCAGTGGGGTGGCAGTTCCTTCTATCTCACTTTCATCAGGAACCAACCACGTAAAAAACATGCTTGTGCCAAGAGTCACAATGGTGCTGCACAAGAGTAGACTTGTATCTAAGGACCCCGGGAGAGGGCCTGCAAAAAGAATAGAGAGCAGAGTTCTAATCGCTGTCTCAGTTTATGTGCCCATTATGCTGGCAGATGATGGTTACTCACCATCTGATTGGTGATCCTAGCTTGGAGGCAATAGGGAGTTGTGCCGAACGTTGCTGCTATCTGATTTCCCTAGAATATATGGTGGTACATCATAGTCTTTAATGATGATGTTGTTGCTGGACTATACTGTCTAGACTAAATCCTATGGAAAGCAAGGAAATGGTGTGGTACAATTCTTTTTCTGGTAGGCTACAGGGTGTGGTCTGTATCTATACAACTGACTTGTTGTGCAGTATTATCTTCTTTCTATAATATAATAAATATAAGTGGCTCATTATTTCAAGCTACTTTATTTATTGTACTTGCAAATCAGCAAATGTGCTTGTGTAGAGCCTTACCTTTATCTTTTTGATGTCAAAGACACACACAACAACTCATCTGCTTGCTTGGGCTACTACAAAATAGCCTGTGTGTCTCTCTCTGATATGAAGTATTCATCTTGGATTCTAAAAATTTCACTGGGGTCCATGCACTTTTTTCCACTCGCATGACCCACCATCTTGGAATGGATTTTCAGTGTCCAATCGTGCATGCATGTTGTGATTAAATACACTGACAACACCATGTTCTATGCTTTATATGATGCCTCGAGAGGATAGCTTAGCAGCAACATGCTTGCCTTTGAAGCAAGATGGTGTGGAGCAAGATGGTGTGGAGCAACACAGGTTCGATCCCAGGGTCCGCGCTTAGATACCTCTGGGAATTAAGCACGTTATAAATAACCAGTTATATTATTATAATAATAACTTGCATGCACCTTCTCTGTATTACTATTGTATTTGCACCAGGCTACTGTGCCTTTTATTCCATTTTTCTTAATTTTATGCATTGCATTTTTAAATGTTCTAAATTAGTGATTTCAACCCTGGCACTATCTGGCCCAGCACTGGAGGCTCGCTCAGTCCATTTCAGGGTGAACGTATTCAATATTTGTTTTCTGTTAGCTCCTATACATGTCGGAAAAACATGATGGTTTATTATGTTATCGCGCATGCGCCTAAACTGCAAGAAACTCCAGTATCGATGTCACCATTTATAGAGGGGTCCATAATTACCTCAAGCTATAGGCTGCTTTACTACATGTCTTTATATTGGGCATATATCTCATGATAAAAATCTCTCTTATTGCTTGCGGGTGAAGATCAAATGTAATTCCATAATCACAGACATGGCAGACTAATTAATGCAAATATCTATATGTCTATCTGTCTATGCATATTAGTCTAGGCCCATTATATCTTAAAGCAGCAGGGCTCTTGCTCTGATGCTTCTTAAGTAATTCTTAGGCGTGTTCTCATGGTACATGCGCAACTATCTACAGTGTAGTTAATATAGACTCATTGATTTATACCCTTTAAGGCACCATCTTTTGACATCAGTGTTTAGGCAGATGAGTCTAAAAAGGTGACATGGTTAGCTGCTCTATTACCAACAGTTAGCAAAATGTTTATCTTCACATGTATCTAAAAGACAGGCTTAACAGCTACACTCAGGGGGTAATGCATAGAATTCAGCGCACAAGTGGCACACGCAGCTGGCGCACAGTGTGCGCGTGCGAATCCCTGCGCCAGCCGCGTGCGCCAAAACCCATTTCCGCGCACAGCGTATTCATGGATTCCAGCCACCAAAACCAGCCGTGGCGCACAGTGGCGCAGCGACCTTGCAGCAGCGCCAGTTACGCCCCCAAGAACGCCTTCCGCGCAGGGAAAAGCCATCAAAATCCCCAATCCAGCGCAAAGGGCTGCGCTAACCCTGTACCAGCATGGCAAGCGCGATCGGGCCTGGGGGAGCATGCTACGTGTATTTCAGGGGTTCGCGTGAAGTTTCTCACGCGATCGGGCTTGGGGGAGCGGGCTACGTGTATTTCAGGGGTTCGCGTGAACTTTCTCACGCGATCAGGCCTGGGGGAGCGTGCTATGTGTATTTCAGGGGTTCGCGTAAAGTTTCTCAGGCGATCGTGCCTGGGGGAGCGGGCTACGTGTATTTCAGGGGTTCGCATGAACTTTCTCACGCGATCGGGCCTGGGGGAGCGGGCTACGTGTATTTCAGGGGTTCGCGTGAACTTTCTCACGCGATCGGACCTGGGGGAGCGTGCTATGTGTATTTCAGGGGTTCGCGTGAAGTTTCTCACGCGATCGGGCCTGGGGGAGCGGGCTACGTGTATTTCAGGGGTTCGCGTGAACTTTCTCACGCGATCGGGCCTGGGGGAGCGTGCTACGTGTATTTCAGGTGTTCGCGTGAAGTTTCTCACGCGATCGGGCCTGGGGGAGCGGGCTACGTGTATTTCAGGGGTTCGCGTGAAGTTTCTCACGCGAATAGCCTGGGCGCGTGTATTTCAGGGGTGCGCGTGAAGTTCCACACGCGAATAGCCTGGGCGCGTGTATTTC
The DNA here is from genome assembly GCF_040938575.1 of Ambystoma mexicanum. Classification (NCBI taxonomy): domain Eukaryota; kingdom Metazoa; phylum Chordata; class Amphibia; order Caudata; family Ambystomatidae; genus Ambystoma; species Ambystoma mexicanum. The sequence goes on along the minus strand of NC_090930.1, from coordinate 350,350,438 downwards.
AGGGGTGCGCGTGAAGTTGTACACGCGAATAGCCTGGGCACCTGTATTTCAGGGGTGCGTGTGAAGTTCCACACGCGAATAGCCTGGGCGCGTGTATTTCAGGGGTGCGCGTGAAGTTTTACACGCGAATAGCCTGGGCGCGTGTATTTCAGGGGTGCGCGTGAAGTTCCACACGCGAATAGCCTGGGCGCGTGTATTTCAGGGGTGCGCAGGAAGTTTCTCACGCGCCCAGTCTATTCGCGTGTGGAACTTCACGCGCACCCCTGAAATACACGCGCCCAGGCTATTCGCGTGTAAAACTTCACGCGCACCCCTGAAATACACGCGCCCAGGCTATTCGCGTGTGGAACTTCACACGCACCCCTGAAATACAGGTGCCCAGGCTATTCGCGTGTACAACTTCACGCGCACCCCTGAAATACACGCGCCCAGGCTATTCGCGTGTGGAACTTCACGCGCACCCCTGAAATACACGCGCCCAGGCTATTCGCGTGAGAAACTTCACGCGAACCCCTGAAATACACGTAGCCCGCTCCCCCAGGCCCGATCGCGTGAGAAACTTCACGCGAACACCTGAAATACACGTAGCCACACGTAGTCGCACAGGCACTATTGCTGTATGTTGCCACTTTTGTAATGCGCATGGACGCTACCGCCTGCCTTCGTGTGGCGGACGTGTATCGGCTTGTGCGTGTCTTTCGCTGTGCATGGCTTTGCCCTATTCGGTTCCATGAATACTTGTGGTTCGGGTGCGTGTGGGCGTTCCCTCTGCTTCCGAGCAGTACATCCCCAGTTACGCCCTTGTTTTCGCAAGTTGTTCCCCATTCCGCGCGTTACGCCCCGTGTTCCGCCCACTTTCTAGTGTATGCGCAGAGGTTGTGCGCTTTCACTGTGCGCGTCGCGCACGTCTTTCGGGATGTTGCAGTGACGTGTGCGCCATACACGGGTTTGGCGCACATCCCGAGGAAGACACGCGCAGGGACTTCCATGAATCGCACGCGTGCGCGTCTTTTTTTCCGCTTGCGCCTTCTTGCGCCTGCTTGCGCCTGCTTGCGCGTAGATTTTCGGCGCACGTTTGTTCCATGAATCGGCCCCTCAATGTCCAGCCTCTCCTTTTTTCATCACAGTTAATACCATTTTTTGTGCTGGTATTCTTGGATGCAAATTGCATATGCTAGTTGATTTGAGAGAGTGGAGATTGCTCATTGAACAGGTCCCCCAGAAGAGGAACCTGCCATTATGTCATCACCTAGATGGTTGTAAAAGAATTCAATGTTGCAAGCATTTGATACCCATATATGGGCTATTTTGAACTCTTAAATGGGAAGTACCCTCATCAAGTATCCCACCTACAGTAGAGGTGTTCAATTATCACTGGTAAGTAGTGAATTACCCTAACATAGTCGCCAGAGTTTGCCAGCTGGTGAATTTGTTCAAGCCAATTGTGTTGGGTTTCAATAGAAATATCCAAGATTGCTCGCTTTTGAATAACAGGGCAGCAATGTCTCCTCCTCTTCTAGGGACCATACGTTTCTCAAGCATGGTGCAAGTGAAATCTTGTTATGAGTGTCTCAGTGTCATGATGCCTACCTCCAAGGAGCCAGGTCCGACCCAGCAACCCCAGAGGCAGGCATCATTCCCCCCAGGGAAGTTCCAGCGGGCCCAAGCTGGGGCCCTTTGGACGCAGTCCTGGCGCCTTAGGCGCCAGGCTCATGTTGGACCCCAGTCCTGGCGCCTTAGGCGCCAGGCTCATAAAACTGGACATGTGTTCAGGTGTTTTTATGTGCACTTACCTGATGCAGACCATGCTGCTACATCCAGGCCCTCTTGAGGCCTGAATGGGACTACTTTACCTGTGGGACTACTTTTCACCCGGGTGTTGTCAGGGAAGGATACATACCTGATCGGTGGAAGGATACATACCTGGAACTTCTTTCAAAGCTATTTAAACCCCACCCGAACAGCCACACGTGCTTCGCGTTGTTCTGCACCTAACAGCTGGACGCTCACTGTGTCTGCTCCTGCTTCTGGACTTCAGCCACGCCTGTCAGCATCCTGGGACACCAGCAAAGGGGGATAAGAAGAGAATTGGAGAGGAAGAAGGCCTTACCTGCTAAACCTGCACCATGGAGACATCTCACCGACGATCCTGAAAAGGAAGACATCATTTTTAAAAGCATTTCGCTCCGATCGCTGCAGCGCTGCATTTCACTCACCTTACTTGGGCGCCTCCATCTTCAGCAGCGATCATCCGGATCCGCAGCCACTTCCCAGAGCCTAGAGAGAAAAAGACAAGAACACAAGGTGAGAGAAGGAAGGGAATAGGAAAAGCTCAGTTTCCTTCTAAGACTTGCCTGTTGGGTCATTCCCATTTTATTTCGGGTCTTGCTGCTTCCAGGCATTTTCCGGACCTCGGCCCCTATGGGGAAAAAAGACAAAGACATTAGATGAGCGAATGCAAAAACATTACCTGAGCGCTCATCTAGGACTTATCAGATCTTTACTGGAACTGCACTTTTCACTTCGGGTCGGCGCCATATCTCCGGCATTCCGAACCCCGGCCCCTATGGGGAAAAGACATCAACATTAGCGCTTTGTTGCAAAAAGTCTCCAAAGGAATCTTCTTTCATCACCTGAAAAAGACAATGAACATTATTATTTAAAGCTTGAACTTTTGAACTTACAACAGAACTTTTACAGCGCCTTACCAGTATAATCAAGCTTACCTGAACTCCCATCCAACCTCAATCCAGTGAAGTAACTGGGTCCAACGCGCCCCTGCGTCAGAAGCAGGATGGAGAGCTCGTCCTTTCAGACCCTAAGGTGAGACTTCACGGGGGATCGTGGAAGGGTATCGAGGAGGGTTGGAAGGAAGTGGGAGGCTCGAGCATTATTCTGCCAGATTGTAATACTCCCTTTTCACGTACAGGAGGATATTACTGCGAGCCAGATTAGCCAGAGTAGAGGGGCCCGTCCTATCCATCTTCAGAGCCCTGCACTTCACCATTGAAGAGGCATCAGCACTCGAAACCAGGCCAGCGCCCCCGTGGGAATCAGGTGAGCGTGACACTCAGTTTAGTGAAGAGCTCTACCAGTGAAGTTGTGTGTTTTTTAGTTCTAATACACTAACTGCGCTCCCCAATTCTGATGTTGACTGCCCGTGATGTCATACCAAAATGTTTTAAATAACAGGGACATGTAATCAAATAAAATACATCTGTGGTGTTGAAGTTAGTAAACTCCCTTTGCATCCAGGGGAATCACCATCCTGTGTGAATTGTGGTGCTGCATCTGGTTTGTGCACAGGCCATCCAATGTCCTCATGGTACATGGCCCAATGGTCCAGAGTGCTTCCACAGTGTGCTTTGTTGGGGTGTCTCCTCAGGGTATGTGTGCATTAGAGAATCTAATAGATTTGCCCTATTTTTTATAGCAAACATTGGAATGGAAAGTTTGCTTTTGGCCATATTGAAGATAGGCCATAATTTCAAAATGTCTCTCTTTAGACAGTTCACAAGTGGTGAATAGCTTAGCACTACAGTGATCATATCACCCGATATTTCTCTGGCGGGGTATTGAGTTAGTGTCCTATCTCTTGGGATATATCTTGCAGCGTTTTGGGCTTGTCTAATAGTTATGTTCGGATATCCATGGTTTTTGGGCCAGCATTGATGCTTGTGTGTCATATTCTTGAGGGGTCGATCAGTTCCTAAGGAGACAAATAAACTTTGAGGGGCCGATTCATGGAACAAACGTGCGCTAAAAATCTACGCGCAAGCAGGCGCAAGCAGGCGCAAGCGGAAAAAAAGAGGCGCACGCGCACGCGTGCGATTCATGGAAGTCCCTGCACGTGTCTTCCTCGGGATGTGCGCCAAACCCATGCATGGCGCACACGTCACTGCAACATCCCGAAAGACGTGCGCGACGCGCACAGTGAAAGCGCACAACCTCTGCGCGTACACTAGAAAGTGGGCGGAACACGGGGCATAACGCGCGGAATGGGGAACAACTTGCGAAAACAAGGGCGTAACTGGGGATGTACTGCAGGGAAGCAGAGGGAACGCCCACACGCACCCGAACCACACGTATTCATGGAACCGAATAGGGCAAAGCCACACACAGCGAAAGACACGCACAAGCCGATACACGTCCGCCACACGAAGGCAGGCGGTAGCGTCCCTGCGCATTACAAAAGTGGCAACATACAGCAATAGTGCCTGTGCGAGCGGGGCACGTGTATTTCGGGGTTGCGCGGGAAGTTACACACGCGATTGAGCGGGGTACGTGTATTTCAGGGATTCGCGTTCTCACGCAATCAGGCCTGGGGGAGCGGGCTACGTGTATTTCAGGGGTTCGTGTGAAGTTTCTCACGCGATCGGGCCTGGGGGAGCGGGCTATGTGTATTTCAGGGGTTCGCGTGAACTTTCTCACGCGAATAGCCTGGGCGCGTGTATTTCAGGGGTGCGCGTGAAGTTTCTCACGCGATCGGGCCTGGGGGAGCGGGCTACGTGTATTTCAGGGGTTCGCGTGAAGTTTCTCACGCGATCGGGCCTGGGGGAGCGGGCTACGTGTATTTCAGGGGTTCGCGTGACCTTTCTCACGCGATCGGGCCTGGGGGAGCGTGCTACGTGTATTTCAGGGGTTCGCGTGAAGTTCCACACGCGAATAGCCTGGGCGCGTGTATTTCAGGGGTGCGCGTGAAGTTCCACACGCGAATAGCCTGGGCGCGTGTATTTCAGGGGTTCGCGTGAAGTTCCACACGCGAATAGCCTGGGCGCGTGTATTTCAGGGGTGCGCGTGAAGTTCCACACGCGAATAGCCTGTGCGCGTGAGAAAGTTCACGCGAACCCCTGAAATACACGTAGCCCGCTCCCCCAGGCCCGATCGCGTGAGAAACTTCACGCGAACCCCTGAAATACACGTAGCACGCTCCCCCAGGCCCGATCGCGTGAGAAAGTTCACGCGAGCCCCTGAAATACACGTAGCCCGCTCCCCCAGGCCCGATCGCGTGAGAAAGTTCACGCAAACCCCTGAAATACACGTAGCCAGCTCCCCCAGGCCCGATCGCGTGAGAAACTTCACGCGAACCCCTGAAATTCACGTAGCACGCTCGCCCAGGCCCGATCGCGTGAGAAAGTTCACGCGAACCCCTGAAATACACGTAGCCCGCTCCCCCAGGCCCGATCGCGTGAGAAACTTCACGCGAACCCCTGAAATACACGTAGCACGCTCCCCCAGGCCCGATCGCGCTTGCCATGCTGGTACAGGGTTAGCGCAGCCCTTTGCGCTGGATTGGGGATTTTGATGGCTTTTCCCTGCGCGGAAGGCGTTCTTGGGGGCGTAACTGGCGCTGCTGCAAGGTCGCTGCGCCACTGTGCGCCACGGCTGGTTTTGATGGCTGGAATCCATGAATACGCTGTGCGCGGAAATGGGTTTTGGCGCACGCGGCTGGCGCAGGGATTCGCACGCGCACACTGTGCGCCAGCCGCGTGCGTCACTTGTGCGCTGAATTCTATGAATTACCCCCTTAGGGGCCGATTCATGGAACAAACGTGCGCCGAAAATCTACGCGCAAGCAGGCGCAAGCAGGCGCAAGCGGAAAAAAAGAGGCGCACGCGCACGTGCGATTCATGGAAGTCCCTGCGCGTGTCTTCCTCGGGATGTGCGCCAAACCCGTGCATGGCGCACACGTCACTACAACATCCCGAAAGACGTGCGCGACGCGCACAGTGAAAGCGCACAACCTCTGCGCATACACTAGAAAGTGGGCTGAACACGGGGCGTAACGCGCGAAATGGGGAACAACTTGCGAAAACAAGGGCGTAACTTGGGATGTACTGCAGGGATGCAGAGGGAACGCCCACACGCACCCGAACCACACGTATTCATGGAACCGAATAGGGCAAAGCCACGCACAGCGAAAGACACGCACAAGCCGATACACGTCCGCCACACAAAGGCAGGAGGTAGCGTCCCTGCGCATTACAAAAGTGGCAACATACAGCAATAGTGCCTGTGCGAGCGGGGCACGTGTATTTCGGGGTTGCGCGGGAAGTTACATACACGATTGAGCGGGGTACGTGTATTTCAGGGGTTCGCGTGAAGTTTCCCACGCGATCGGGCCTGGGGGAGCGGGCTACGTGTATTTCAGGGGTTCGCGTGAAGTTTCTCACGCGATCGGGCCTGGGGGAGCGGGCTACGTGTATTTCCGGGGTTCGCGTGAAGTTTTACACATGAATAGCCTGGGAGCGTGTATTTCAGGGGTGCGCGGGAAGTTTTACACGCAAATAGCCTGGGCGCGTGTATTTCAGGGGTGCGCAGGAAGTTCTACACGCGATTTCAGCAGGGTACGTGTATTTCAGGGGTGCGCGGGAAGTTTTACACTCGATTTCAGCAGGGTACGTGTATTTCAGGGGTGCGCGGGAAGTTTTACACGCGAATAGGCTGGGCGCGTGTATTTCAGGGGTGCGCGGGAAGTTTTACACGCGATTTCAGCAGGGTACGTGTATTTCAGGGGTGCGCAGGAAGTTTTACACGCGATTTCAGCAGGGTACGTGTATTTCAGGGGTGCGCGTGAAGTTTTACACGCGAATAGCCTGGGCGCGTGTATTTCAGTGGTGCGTGGGAAGTTTTACACGCGAATAGCCTGGGCACGTGTATTTCAGGGGTGCGCGGGAAGTTCCACACGCGAATAGCCTGGGCGCGTGCATTTCAGGGGTGCACGGGAAGTTTCTCACGCGATCGGGCCTGGGGGAGCGGGGTACCACTCACCGTCTGCCTTGCGTGTAGTAGAACGCGTAGCCAACACCCGCTGTGAAGTAATAGCGTGTGAACCACAACGGATGGAAAACACACGCACCGCACGAAAAGCACGTACAGAACATAAAGGCACGCGGGATCTCCAAGCCCTGCCAGGGCAATGCCCGTGCGCAAAACGTCACAGACGCGCTTACGCTGTAAGGGCCTTTGGTCCAATGAAATCGCGTACGCGTGCTGACGCGCTTACGCGCTAAGGGCCTTTCCTCGAATTACACGCTGACGTGCAGATTTTTCACGTGCCAAATCACTCCGTATCAAGCTGGCCACGCGAAAACACATGGAAGACCACGCTCCTGCCCAGAAGGCCGATTCACTGCCCCCCAGTGCCCCGAGCAGCCTCCCACGTGCCATCTGCTGCTGCCTGCCTGCCTGCCTGTCTGCTGCCACCGTGCCCTGCCATTTGGTGCCTGCACATCAGCCATCTGCAGGGGTCCAGTTGCTGTGTCCACCCCTGCTGGTACAGAAGACTCCCGACTCGAACAACATCGCTCCACAGCCCAGCCCCAGGACCCAGTTGCCCACCCACTCCTGCCCCTGGGGTTGCCATGTCGGGCACATCCACATCTGACCCCAGTGGCAACCCCCGGCCAGAGGGGCAGAGGGGCACCAGCTTCACTGCCACCGAAGTTGGTGTCCTGGTGGAGCAAGTCCTGGGGCAGTATGATGCCCTCTTCTGATCATCCCGCGCCAACAGGGAAGGACGGGATAGGATCTGGGCCGACTGTGTGGTTGCCATCAACGCGGAGGGGGTGGCAACCCGCACCATCCAGAAGGTCAAGAAGCGCTGGGAGGACTTGAGGTCCAGGACCCTCATGAAGGCCCGGCGCCTCGTGGAGGGGGGCCGGGGCCGCATGAGTTCCATCCAGTTGAGGGTCCTGGAACACGCACACCCAGCGCTCCACGCCCAGGTCCTTGAGAGGGAGACCCGTCTGGAGTTGAGCAATAAGTGGCCAAGCATTGCTGTGTGAGACAGGGCATGTTGCAGTGTGCTGGTTGTCTGATACTTGCCTGCATGTGTGACATAGGCCATGTACGCATGTATGTGTGCAGGGACATCATGGGAATGCATGTGCGACCTGTAATGTGTGAACCGCACGGTTGTTGCATGTGTTTGAATGCGACATGGGGAGCCCTGTGCAGATTGCACACATGAGAGCATGGCAGTCTCTGTTCCTGGACATGGGTGGGGGCGAGGGATGGGTGCTGATGCCAGATACATATGTGGTATCCATGTCTGTGTGCCTGACCTGCGTGTCTGTGACTTGTGAGTGCCATGGATGCATGACACATGTCTGTGACAATGTACAGATTCACTGATGCAGCCTAGTCACCCTTGTATGCACTGTGATTGGGGTGTACGGGGCCAGATGGATGTGACTGAGGTGAAGTGTGTGCATGTGATAGGCATGACCCATGATGCATGTGAGTCCCATTACATTGTATGATTCGAGAGTCCATTGGACATGCATTGAAATTTCCATGGCACGCACCATGACTGTCACTGTGTGTGTTTTGCCTGGACTGACACATGTGTTGTGGTGTGACATGATGGAAGTGTACTTTGACAGTGGCACTCATCTGCTATTGCTTCCTGTTTAGGGGACCATTGTACAGTACCCTGATGCTTGTGTTCTATGTCTCCCTCTACGCAGCGGCTAGTGAAGGAGAGGGCGGAGACGGCGCTGTGGAGCAAGGCGGCGGGGATGCCCCCACGGATGCAGCGGAAGGGGTGGGTGAGCCCCCACAGGGGCCTGCTACGGTGGTAGACGGCGAGGAGCCATCCAGGTTGGTGGTTTCCACAGAGGAGGAGGAGGCCACCACTGAGGCGCACATGGGGCCTGGTGGGGGCATCCCTGCTGGTGCAAGTGGTGCAGTCCAGGGGCAGGGGCAGGAGACAGCACAGGTCACCATGGAGGGGCCTGTGCATGTCGCTGTCCCTGAACCTGTGGGTGCACCACCTTGCTCCAGCAGGGATGCCCCGTCCCAGGCCCGTCCGCAGGTAGAGGGGATGTCCATGTCATCTGACTCCCCTCCACCTGTGGACGAGGGGACCCTTGGCCGTGTGGAGAAGGTCCTGATTGGGGTCGCGATGCGCACGGCTGTGATTCGTGATGCCGTGCGTGCTTCCCAGGAGGAGCATGCACGTCATCACGAAGAGCACTGTGCCGACGTGGCCCAATTGGGATCGGCCATGTTCGGGGGTTTCCTGCATGTGTCGGCCAATCTGGCGGCCCTCTCCTCCTCTGTGGAGACTATACGCCAGTCGTTCTCCTTGCCGTCTTCCGGCCCAGATGCCACCAGGGCCCCCTGTGGACCTGCCCTGACCAATGCAGCCAGCTCGGTGGGGATCCCATCCCTGCCACAGTCGGGAGTCAGAGGTCCAGCAGGGGTGGACAACACAGCAACTGGACCCCAGCAGATGGAGGATGTGACGGCATCATCGGGCAGGGCACGTGCACGACGGCGACGGTGGTTTCCATCATCCTGGATGCCGTCGTGCTGGCAGAGGCAGTGGCATCGGAGGCAGCAGCAGGCTCGACGTGGGAGGCATCATGGCTCGGGGCCATCAAGATCAGAGGGGCAGGCATCGGCCAGAGGGCAGGAGAACCCTGGGATGGTAGTGTCTTCCGTGTGGGAGCAGTTGGTCCAGCGGATAGGTGCGCAGCGGCAGCGGGCGGAAGAGGAGCGGCTCACCATGGTCAGGGCGGAGTTCTCCATGCGTCGGGCGTTGAGGCGGGCTGAGTGCCTCGAGGAAGCTCGCAGGGAGTTTGAGGTGAACATGGGGTTATCCCTGCGAGACCTCGGGGCCAGGACAGAGTCCCGCCTCCAGGACATCGACATGGAGTTCGATGATGCCCTGGCCGGCAACATCGCAGAGTGAGCCGCAGGACTTGCCCGCTGCCATTGTATATAGTTATATAGCTAGTGGTAGGTTTCCTTTAAATTATTTTTTTTTTATTTGGTTGCGATTGGACAATGCGCCACTTTTTTGTATATAGTTCAGTTTTTAGTTAGTTGACATAGTTAGGTTTCATTTGGTTGGGCTCATGGACCCGGGATTGTCTTGTATATAGTTCTTCTATGGATTTTTTGATTTTTAGGATTTTTTTCATGGACATTCATCTTCTTTTTGTTGTTTTGCTTTGTGGTTTTTCTAATTTCATTTCCATTCTAGTTGATTTTCAATACATTTTTATTTTCATCCTTCAATGTATCGTATCATCTCATTACTTTCATGCATGACATGTTGGGTGTTTTAACATTCACTTGCAGCCATTGTGTGTGACATACATGTGTTCATTTGCATTATTTACATTGGGTGTGTAACATGTAATTGCCTTTGATATGTGGGTGGATGTGATAGTTGGTTGGGATTTTTGGCAGGGGAGGATGGCCATTACGGACATGATTGGGGATTGTTGGGACCCAGGTGCAGGGGGGCATGGATGGGACATGGGCGAGGGCCTGGTGGAGGGTGCCCCGCAATGCTGGGGGGTGGGGGTGGTGGGGGACATGAGTTGGACATGGGTGGGGGCCTGCTGGCAGGTGCCCCACAGTGCTGGGGGGTGGGGGTGGTGGGGGACATGAGTTGGTGTTCATTAGTTCAAGGAGACATGTGCCTTTGCTGGGGGGCATGCCCATGTTGGGTGGGCTGCCTGCGGGACATGACCAGGGATGCAGGGTAGTCCCCTGTGGTGTGGGCTGCCTGCAGGGGCCGTGGAGGGTGTACAGGGAACACCTGCGAGGACCCACACTGCCAAATCACATGTAGGACTCCCCGGCACCCCTGAAATACACGTACCCTGCTGAAATCGCGTGTGGAACTTCCCGCGCACCCCTGAAATACACGCGCCCAGGCTATTCCCGTGTGGAACTTCCCGCGCACCCCTGAAATACACGCGCCCAGGCTATTTGCGTGTGGAACTTCACGCGCACCCCTGAAATACACGCGCCCAGGCTATTCGCGTGTGGAACTTCACGCGCACCCCTGAAATACACGCGCCCAGGCTATTCGCGTGTGGAACTTCACGCGCACCCCTGAAATCCACGCGGCCAGGCTATTCGCGTGTGGAACTTCACGGGCACCCCTGAAATACACGCGCCCAGGCTATTCGCGTGTGGAACTTCACGGGCACCCCTGAAATACACGCGGCCAGGCTATTCGCGTGTGGAACTTCACGCACACCCCTGAAATACACGCGCCCAGGCTATTCGCGTGAGAAACTTCACGCGCACCCCTGAAATACATGCGCCCAGGCTATTCGCGTGTGGAACTTCACGCGCACCCCTGAAATACACGCGCCCAGGCTATTCGCGTGTGGAACTTCACGCGCACCCCTGAAATACACGCGGCCCGGCTATTTGCGTGTGGAACTTCACGCGCACCCCTGAAATACACGCGCCCAGGCTATTCGCGTGTGGAACTTCACGCGCACCCCTGAAATACACGCGCCCATGAGAAACTTCACGCGAACCCCTGAAATACACGTAGCCCGCTCCCCCAGGCCCGATCGCGTGAGAAACTTCACGCGAACCTCTGAAATACACGTAGCCCGCTCCCCCAGGCCCGATCGCGTGAGAAACTTCACGCGAACCCCTGAAATACACATAGCACGCTCCCCCAGGCCCGATCGCGCTTGCCGTGCTGGTCCAGGGTTAGCGCAGCCCTTTGCGCTGGATTGGGGATTTTGATGGCTTTTCCCTGCGCGGAAGGCGTTCTTGGGGGCGTAACTGGCGCTGCTGCAAGGTCGCTGCGCCACTGTGCGCCACGGCTAGTTTTGGTGGCTGGAATCCATGAATACGCTGTGCGCGGAAATGGGTTTTGGCGCACGCGGCTGGCGCAGGGATTCGCACGCGCACACTGTGCGCCAGCCGCGTGCGCCACTTGTGCGCTGAATTCTATGAATTACCCCCTCTGTGTTTTCGAGTGGCAGCTTTGTACCTGCAGCAATGAATTTCTATCTGTTGGTTTTTGATATACCTTTGTAGCTATGCCTCCCCCTTGGCCGTGAGAGTAAGATCAAGAACATCAACCTGTGACCCACTCAAATTCATTGTTAAGTTCAAAGAAGGATTCTGGCTGTGAAGCCAATCCAGAAAAGTTTGTAGCTGCGGTTCTGTTCCTTCAAAGATAAGCAGTATATCATTGATATAACTCACCCAATCCTGGATGTTCGCATGAATTGGGTTATTTGGTAAATGGTGTTTTTCTCAAATTCTGACACATACAAATGTTCTAAACCTGGGGTAAATGTAGCACCCATTGCAGAGCCTGAGATTTTTTTTTATTTTTTTCTATTTTTTCATAAGGCTTTATATGGTCATGCATTACAGAAACCCTTTTGCCATTCAATGTCTTTATCCTACAATTCTTTTACTTCACATCCAGTCCTTCTCGTTATAGTAGTATGTTTGTCTGAACAAGGTCATTCATCCATTAGTAGCTTAAATGTTCTAAAAAAAATTATTATTAACAGTTTTACAAGTGCCAAGCAGATCGGGATTTGGTTCCCTGCTAAAAGTACCCTCCACTAGTCTCCCGCAGCCCTTAAACAATACTTATTGATCTCTCCAGTAATACGTTTTGTTCTCACATCCTTTACTGCAGGACAAAATAGTACAAGGTGTTTCAGTGACTCTTGCGACTCTTCTACATGACACAGTCTGCATAACACAACTCCGCTGCTATCACTTCTGGGACTCAATAATTCCCTTGTGGGGAACAAGTTCAATCGGAATGTCATAAATTGGTCTCTATAGTACCAATTGGGGTTTGTAGGTCAATTGGTCGCATCTAAATGGTCGACAGGACAAATGGTCGACACCAAAAGGTCGACAGGTCAAATGATTGAATGTTTTTTTTTTCACATTTTTTTTTGGGGGGGTGTCCCCCCAACCTCCTTTTCTTGCTGAAAACCCCTTTTTTTCCTAAATGAAAACCTAAAAAATATATATATAAATAAATAAAAATTCGATCATTTGTCCTGTCAACCAAATTGTGTCGACCATTTGTCTGTCGACCATTTGTCTGTCGACCGTTCGACTAGACACCCCAATTGGGGAAGAGCTGGATGTATTTTGGTAGTGAATTTAAACTTCCAGCTTCCTGGAGAGGATTCCCATAAAGTTTATAGGTTTGTCTTTCATCCTGAGTTGTTATCCAATCCTTTGTATATATTTGTTTTTTTACCTTATCTGGGATTTTTCAACGGGGATTTGTCTGATTCCCCCAGATCTATTATGATCACTTGGCAAATAGATCTCCACTCCACACGTGTAGTTTTGTTGTCCTTTTCTAAAGCATTCTTCAATGCCGCAAAACCACCCTTCAGAGATTCTTCAATACATTTTCCGTAGAGGGCGAGAGATTTCCAGGTCACTATAGCCTCCATTGATGTTAACCCCAATTCCATTCAGATTGCCTGGATTGGTGTGGTTTTTGGGAGCCAGGATGCTCTTTTCCAAAAGATTCCCTCTGTCTTTAGTAATTCTCGGATTTATGTGATAACTGCGCTGCCCATAACTGCGACGGCCGAAATACTGATGCCAGTTACGGCGCGGCACAGTGATCATATAGATCACTGGGCCTGCTTCCCTGGTCTGCTTTTCCCTTCCCAGCCCCCATGACCAAATTATCTTTTACGGTGGCACACTTCTGTGTGTGCTGCCTGCACCCTGCTATCCATGGAGTGTCAGCTCCTCCCACTAACGAGGGTTAGAGCTGACGCCACAGGGTGCTTTTCTATTTTTTTTCTTGTTTCCCCTGCTTACCAAAATGGTAAGCGGGGGACACCCTCTGCAACTCCCGACTCCCGTTACAGCACCCAAGCAGAGCGGGGGACACCCCTGCAAACCCAGCTCTGCTTGGGCACAGTAAATGTCACCCTCATTTTTTGTTCCCCCAAAGTCGCAGTAACTGTGGGGGCGCACAAATGAGGGTGACATTTTTATACGATTATGGAATTCTCTGCCCGAAAAGAGAAGGAACTTTCTGCTCTGTAATTTAGAATCGGAAAAGACCTTCATACGGTTGTAGGAAACCAACAGGCTTATCCAGAAACCACAGAATCTCTTAAGAAATATTCTTCCCTGACCTGCAAGGTTTTTAGTTTTGATTCTTAATGACTACAGTCTTAGGGCTTCAATTTTTCTTGTATTCAAACAAACTCCAAGGTAAGTAAATTACTGGATGGAGCTCGGTGGAGGGTAAAGGATGGATTTCTGTTTCAATCCCGTGGTGTTTTCAGACTTATCAGGTTGTTCTTCCTGACTGACGTCTCTGGTGGAAGGCAAATATACCTCAAAGAAAAGTTTTAGTCGTATATTCCTGTAGAATTTTGTAACTCCACTTCTATCTCAAATGGTTGTGCTTTTTGTGCTTTTTGTGCGGGTACAAAAGACAGTCCTTTACCAAGAAGTCTCAGCTCTGGTGGAGTCATTATGCGGTCGGATAGGATGAAGACTAGTATCCCATGTTCGATCCTTGGTTCTGATACCAATGGCGCATTCGCATTCGCTGTCCCAATGGTGTGGTGCTCCTTCTGGGTATTCCTCTCTGCCACTCCCTGGGAAAATAAGGTTGTAATAATTGCTGTCCAGTGGCGCCTGTGATGCTTGAGGAACTTCCTCTGCCACTCGAGGAGGTGCCAGAGAAGTTGACTGCTCTGTTTCTCCGACTGTAGCCTTGGTTTGTTTGCAGGTCGGTGTAATAGGTCATTCTTAAGTACAGATACGTTCTCTCTTCCGAGTAGTTAACCGGATCCTTTTTAAACTTGTCCACCTTCCTATCTTCCTATCTTCCTAACTTCCTTTGGGCCAGGCAAGGCAAACTTTTTCTCACACTAGAGAAACCGAAGCCTCTATCTAGAGGTAAGATATTCTCCATTATTTTTTCGCGTACCAAAACTTGCACACAACTCTGGGCTGGTGCCTACTGACAATTAATTAAAATGTCACTCCTCCATGTTTATTTTAATAACAGAATCCCTACTGAAATCGGTTGTCTGTTTTTTTTAAAAATGTCTTGTTGTTGTCATTCGAGTCCAGTTTTTTGGCACCCAGGGTTCCTATTGAAACATTTGTTTTTGGTGCAATGATTTTGTTTTATAAAAGTCTGGCTTCCATTAGACCTCTGCTTTGATGGGGCGACTTGATTCTGGGATTTCATTGGAGGGTTTTTCTTGACTATGGTTTGTCTTGTGGAGATTGTTTTATCTTTTTGTTTTTTCTGTCCTATGGGTTTTCCTTTCATTGCCCTTTCTTTTTGGTTTATCTGTGGTTTGACGAAAATTTCACAGATTTTCTGATGAGGTTTGGTCCCCCTCTCTGTAATGTCTTTTTTGTTGGTATCTATTTCCTGTTTGCCAGATATTGATCTAGGTGGTTCAATTGCCCCATCATCTTCCATAACAATTATCAACTCTTTAATTCCAGTTATGTTTCTCCTCCAATCGCCACTTGGTTACTGTAATTGAGAATTGCCCACTTGTGATTTAGTCATTGTTGTCGCACCATTGTCCCATGTGGGGTCCTCCTCACTAACATTATCGGCTGGACTTTTGTTGGCCCCATCTGGCAAGGGTTCCCTATCAGTTTGTTTTGTCATGGAAGACACTGTTCTTGCGGCGGAAAGCTTCTATCAACGGAACATCTGAGAAATTGAATGTTCTAGAAGCTCTCCATTTTTTTTCCTCCTTAATTATTGGGTCAAGAATAGTGTGCAGCAGATTAAAGACTCTCGCTGTGCTGTTGTCCAGGTTGTTCTGGATTCCTGTTATGAACCCTTCCACAAACACCATCTTTGAGTTGTTCAGTTGTAGACCACATTGTGGTCTAACATTTCAATTGGTCACACAAGTGTACATATAGTTTCAAGAACGGGTCATTGTGGTTGCTAGAGTCGAAATTGCCAAAAAGTCAATTTCTCTAGATTTCCCTTGAGAAAGCTCTGTTTGATCTTTTACAGAGTTGTCATCATCAGTTTGGGTTGCTGCAGAAGCAATGTCTTTTATCAGCCTCCAGTGAATCTATTCACTCTCTTTTGTGGGATCCTTTTAGATTTCTCAAATAAATTGTCTCTGTGGTAAGCTGGTCGGGCAGCATTGTTGATTTTCGTGAAGCTTCAACTCCATTATGCTCCCAGAGGTTTTTACAGTTAGGTATCTCCTTTTGTGTATTCATGTCATTTGTCTCAACTGCTAATGGACCTGTGTTGTTATGTTCTCACAGTTGATGTCTAGAGGGGCAAACGCCAGCCTTTTCCACCACCAAAGAGGTTTCTATCAACAATTTGTGTGGAATTTCACTCTCTAGATAGCACCTGTCAGATGCAGAAGGTATAGTCGGAAGTCAGGCTCCCCAGGATAATGGTTCTGAGTCTCAATAAAAAAAGCAGCGGCCATTTAGATGGTCATGCATTGTTAGCCCTATTGGCTTCCATGTGTTTCTTTCTGTTTGCTGTGGCATGCTTTGATTTTTTGCAAATATCATTGCACCTTCGCTCTCTTGACAGCCTTGACCAAATGTTTTTATGTTTTTTTTTTCTTTTTCTGGGGGTGGTCTCCCTGTTGAACACCTGGCATCACTGTGCTGCCTGTACTATCAGAAGGAAGGGTTTCCATGATTGGTGTAGTCGACGTTTTACTAATAAATTTGCAACAGTTTGAAAATGGTGAGTTCTGGGGTTGAGTTACACTGATGTCTTGCTCAGTGTGACTCAACTCTGGATCGCAGACCTCTCGTTCACTTGGCAGATCGTGTGGTCTGGTACCTACTCATTGTACTCCATTACAGTTTCTGTGTCTGAGTTATTTCTGCAACAGTTTCCGACAAATCGGATGATTGTGGTTTCCCACTGGTTAGCACAGAAATCTGTAATGATTCATCATTTACCACTATGATTTTTTCAGGATCGTTAGGTTCCTTATATGTTGCTGTTTCAATTTTGTCCTCCCCTTGGTTACTGAGAATAGGTATGGCGATTAGTCCCTCAGCTTGCATAGTATCCATAAACAGAGCCGTGCTCACTGCACTTGACATCTCAATGTTAAACGGGTAGGCGGTTCCACCTCCCCGAGTGTCCGAATGCAGCAAGCACTCTTTTTCTTCCCAAAGTGGACTCACCTTCCCGGGCGTTAGTGATGCACCCGTCTCATTGGAAGTTGTTGTCATGGTTCTCTTTTCTGTTGGAGCTTTAGCTTTAGCTTTGTTCCTGCTCTCAATGTCTATTGTAGTGGCAACCAGAGGATTAAAGTCTCTGATCGAATGCCGACCAGCCTCCAGGTCTGTCGCGACATCCATCTTGGTTGCCTCTCCACCATGCCACGCCTTCCTGCCTAGACTGCCTTGACTGCTATACACCTCTGTCCATGGCTCTGCGAACGCTTTGCGTTGAGGGCTGGGTTTTAAGCAGTTTCCTCCTCTGGATTGGAGAAAACAGCAGAAAGACTGCAGTAGAACTGGGTACACAGTGGCAGAACCTCCTGCCTTGACTGCTACACACTTCTGCTCACAGTTCCACCTGAGATTTTCTGGAAGAACTCTTTTTAAAAAATGAAGACATTTTTGGTAAGTGCTATCTCCACTGTCAATCACAGTATTTCTTCTTGGGGAATCCGGTGTATAACGATTTTTATATCTAAGGTAACAAGAAACTATGTGGTTGGTACAGAAAACATTCCTTGTGTTGCCTTTAATACAGCTGTGGTGTCTTTTGTGTATGACTTCATCTTGATCAGTTCATCTCTCAGGAAATAGTCAACAAATTCTGGAGCCAATCCTGGAGACTATGGATCGGCTGAGTGGTGGGTTGAGTCCATTGGTCACAATTGACAAGTGTGAGACATGCACGATATCAAGAGAACAAAGACTCACGTTTTATAGTTTCAAAACCTTTATTTATTATAATGCTGGAGTTGGTGTATTACCTAACTGGCCCTAACTCTAAAGGGATGGTGCCCTCAACTGATGTTTCTAAGGGCCCTTGATGTCTGAAAGTCAAAAACCCAAATCTGTCTGTGTCTAAACCTATGCTTAGCCTCACTTTTTGATCAAATGTGGCAAGAAGTCTCTTTAAAGAAGAATACTGATTAAAAACGAAATATGTACCAAGGCTGGTTTATGGCGATCTTCTCACCAGGTGTGGTTCTGTCAGTATCATCAAAGTTCAGCACATTCAAAAAGAGGTTGTTCATTAACTCTCCTCTACAAAGTTCGCGCACTCTGTGCAAACAACTTCAAATGTCTTTAGTTCCTGGGGATTCCCTTCTCCAAGCTTCAATCATCCCAATATTCAGGCAAAGCAAAAATATAACAGTTTTTCTCGGGCTTCTCAGGGTTCCCTTCCCATAACTTATGTCTCTCTGTTTCACCAAATACGTATTCAGCTTTCTTGGGCATTTTAGGGTTCCCTTCCCCAAGCTTAGGCCCCTTCAGTTCCAAACACAAACTTCAACTTGTCAGGATGTACCTTTCACTTATTTACAATTCCTTTCATACACAAACTTCTCATGAGTTAAAATCAGAGACTTTCGAGAACGGCAGGTTCTTTGCTCCTCCCAAACACAACCATGCTCATCTTTGGCCACCTCTCTGCATTTCCTGTTCGTGCTTTTCTCTTATCCTTTCATTTTAAGGGGCTTCATGCACTCTTTTGCTATCTTCTACTTTGCTGTGCACACTTGCACCTTCTTTGGCTTTCTCTTATTTCACCTCATCGTGCCCCTGGCACCTTCCTTTGATTCTCATTCTTGCCACTGTTCCTCTTGCACATTCACTTCTTTACTTTCGTGCAGCCTTGCATCTGTCCTTTTCCTTATCATGCCTCTTGGACACTTATTTCACTCTTTGGTGCTCAATTGGGCCATTCCTTTACTTTCGGGTAACTCGCACCCTTCTTATTTACTTTCAAGGCTTTTGCTTTCCTTCCACTCTCTTAGCGCCTTTCTCTCGCTTTCCATTCACTTTCTGCTTTCTTTTTTGCTTTCTGCTTTTTGCGCATTGCAAAAACTGTCTTTCTCCCTTCTCGCTCCAGCTAGCCGCACGCTCCTGAGGTCCTTCGGCTTACTGACTTGAAACTCACTAGGTTGCGGTGCACTGGTAAGTAGTCTCTACAGGCATATGGAATCAAGGCAAGGGTCTCACCACCTGCCCCTCAGGCCCCCTTTGGAATGGCACATGTTTCCTTGGCTACTCTGCAGCCCTCTCAAACACTGGGCCAGCAACTCGGCATGCCAACCTCCTCTGAATCCTCCAGGCTTCTCTCCCTACAGCTCCATGCCCCTTGGCTTCTCGGCTCAGATCAGGATTCACAGCTCTCTCACTTGATTGTGCAAACCACACCTTTTATACTTAAAATGGAAGTCAAGTGGTGTCAGGTGTTAGTAGTCAGCGTTGATTGCCTGATCCTGCCTGACCCTTAATGGGACAACCTAATGGTGGTAGGTAGCAGTCTTCCTTCTGTTTCTCAAGGTGTTTCTTGCAGGTAATAATCACCACTCTTGCTGGCCTCTTCTTCTTCACATTATTAGTCGGAAAAGGGGAGGGAGGGATGGAATGGGAATGAAAATATCCCATGAAGTCTGAGGACAGGGTTTCTGATTGAAAATGGGGAGAAGGGGAATACCATGTCTTGCCCTCTGGTATTCTCTGACCAATCCTTTGCAAACCTCTACTCAGATGATCCTGACTTGCTTGTCCAGGCCCAGGGTCAGGATCCAAAGGTGATGGGCCTTCCCTGGCCACCTGAATGGAAGATCTCGGGAAGTAGGTGGAAGAACACTATCGTGTTTCTCACACAAGGCATAACAGGATGGGCTTCTTGGGTGTGTGGGAATCAGGAAATCGATTTCTTTTTTAATTATGTCTCCCTAAATGTGTGCTTCTTCTATTATTGGGTCAATAAGGCATCTGATGCCAGGTGTTGGATCTATGGGCAAATGTCTGTAACACAAACTGTTATTGACTCATGTCTTTACCATGCTGTAATAGTCAGTGGAGTTCATGATGACAGTCGCTCCTCCTTTGGCCGCTGGTTTTATTTAAATGGACCAGTTATTCAAAAGATATTGGAGGACATCTCGCTCCTCCTTACTAAAGTTATAGAAAGCAGTTGCATGTTATTCTCAAGCTCTTGCAATTTAGAAAAAACAGCATGTTCAAAGGTCAGACGCTGCGCTTATCCCAGTAGTCGGGGGATAAAAGGTAAAATTTTTTTGTAGATTGGTGGCACTTAAGGTGCCTTCAAAAATGTTCTCACCGAAACACTGTTTCAAACGTACTTTCTGTATGAGTTGGGTGATTTCAATTCTGGTTTGAAACAAATCATATTTGGACTCAAAGGGGGAGGGGGAATACCATGTTTCCGTGCCTGACTTCCAGGATCGGTAAGGTTAGAATCCCCTGCTGTTACTGGCAAACCAGGCACTGGAAAAATGTACGAGTCCAGCGGCAGCCTGCCGGACTCGTAGGCACTAGCACTTTTAAATAAATAATTTCCCAATGTTTCAGTTATGAGAATAATGTGCTGCCTATGCCTATGTCTATGTTCTCCCAGGAGATGCCACACTAGCCCATTGAGAAATGACTCTCTGCAAACATAATGTACATTGCCATAACTAATTTATAAACACCATAGTGGGAGAATAAGAGAATAAAACTGTTACTATCATCAATAAACACACATATATAAACTGAGTGAGAACACAGAAGGCACATTATGCTAAGGAATAACAATAGAGTGAATGAGGTAGTTTAAGTAAACTTTGAACACAATAGAAAATGGGGTAGGTTAAGTACACTTGGATAACATGGGAAACAAAACAGTCACACATATAGAAACAAAACCCATGACCAATCAGGACACCTGAGATTCCATAGACGAGATATCTACCACATCGAAAAAAATTACTTTTCATCAGTGCAAACAGTCCTTTATAGTGAACAATGTTCCATTCCAAAGCTTAGGAACATCCGTACTGATCAACCACATGTTACATGTGCACAAGGAAAATGAATGTATAAAAGCAATGCCTCCTCCATAACACCCGCCGTCCACTCTTATGGTTTGGCCTTTCACAGGAGTTAACTGTACAACATCTGGTGCAAGTCCATCTGGATGATGAGAATGATGCAAGTTTAAGAAAATGCAAAAATACAAAAATTTCTAAAATAAAATTACAAAACACCATCAATTGTACTACCTCACAGAAAACTGAAAACAGCTAATAGTAATGGATAGTGTAAGTACATTAAAATTACAACACATACAATCAAATAAACGTTCAACCTCACTAACATGAATACAAAAATGAAATACCTGCATATAAATGTCATTGATTGACAAATCAAATTTTGTAGGTCCATGTTAGTGAAAGTTAAAAAATGATTGCCACAGAATCAGAGCACATGAAACAATTATAATGAGCACCAACTCATAGCAGTGGTTAATATAACTAACATATGTCTGAATGTGGTTATATCACTGAGCAAACATAATTTTGAACATTTAACTTAAACTTGAATTTACATGCATCTCCGTAAGGAGAGCAAGAAGTGAGCACACTCAGAATCAGATTAAGGTCTGACTCTCTCTTTTTTTAATATAACTAACACACACAATATTGTAAATAAACCCTCAAATAAGTCAATATTTATTAAAACTTACTTTCACATCAGCCACTCTCTTGACATGTGCACAATGTGAGTTCTGGAACCAAAAGGAGAACATTGGCAATAATTGTGGCTTTTATACTTTAAAAAATGAACCACAAAAAGAGGACTAAATACTTACACAACTACTAAAATGGATGACACCTTTTCACCACAACCTATCACAGACAGCTAATGCAATTACCAAAAACCAATCACAAACAATCAAACTCCCTGAAATCCTTGTTATCCCTGCTCAGAATCTCTCATAGCCACCGCTAACAAACGCCCACAAACACTCGACGATTGCTGAAATAGTGCTGCAGTTGCACAGGGCACCACATTTGCCTGTGGGTAGCAACTCTGCACACTGACTGGGTGATGGATAGCCATAGGTAAAATCCCAGTCATTGCTATTGCTAGGCGCAATTCTCAATACACCAATTACTCCCTTTTCTGTATAGCCCCAGCTATAGTTTTTAAAAAAAAAGAAAAAAAGATCTGAGTATGGATTATAAATGATAAAAGTGACAGTAGTAATGCAATAGTAGTTAAATGGTGTCAATACAATATATGACTCCTCATGGAGTTATTTAAAGTGGCTTATGATAAAGAAAGTATATATAGTAGTTAGGGTTCCATGTAATAATGTCCCTGCAAAAATGTCGCCTGGCAAAGAAATCACAGAAAAATGACAGTTTTTTGCAGGGATATCATTACAGTAAGCATGCGGGGAACACCCTCGCTATCCCTAAAATATTTTTCTTTTGTTGAAGGGGAGCGGGGTCCCCTGCAAGCCCTGCGCCCCTTGACCTCCTATATACGGTCACCATTTACAATGTCACCACAAACTTTTCCGGGCGACATTATGTATGGCAACCATATATAAGGACATTATTACCTGATACTGTAGTTCGGATACAGAATACTGGAATTAGGAAGTGTGGATGAGGTTCAAAAAAAGGTAAAGAATGCGTTGGACACAAAGAATGAAAGTATGGTACAAAATGACTTCTACAATATAAAGCACAAAACTGCACAGCATGGTGCCTTTTATAATTTCCATAATCAAAACCAAAAAAAGTAGTAAAGCTGAAAAAATAAATCATGACAGACCACAAACAATTATATATTTCAAACAACAATATACAGTTCTACATCACAAACCTATATACATATGACAGAGGACAGAGAACAGAGGACACCTAACCAGAAAAGCCAATGCAAAGTTTCGTTATAACATCAAAGCAGTACTCCAAATGTGCTGAAATACTACACCCAGTCTACCCCAAAACAGTGTGTCCAGGACTACAGATCACATAAATAAATAAATTCAATGAAAAAACATCCAAAAACATTTGTCAATATAACCGTGGCTAGAGTTCATTTACTTTTTTTTATAACCATGGTTACAAGATGATACTTAGTGTAGGGGCTCACAGAGGTTTTCATACATAAATACATGTTCATGTAATAGATAGTTCTTAAAAAGTACTCCTTCAAATACATTAAGTGTACTTTTCAGCATTAAACCTGAGGCTACGACCTCCAGATGTGGCTACAGTTCACTGCACCTTAAAAATTCAACACCCCAAGGTAGAAAGGCTGCAAATGTATTCACTGTATGTAGAAAAGGAAAGATACTGCATAGCTGACAGTGCATTAAAATGACAACAAATACCATCAACCTCACTATCATGAATACAAAAACTAAATGTGTACATATAAATGCCATTGATTGACTGTAAAGACTGGAGGGGGTATCTGTACGTCTGCCCTCTATATGGCAGAGTAGAAGCATAGAGCAACCCAGCCACGGTTCTCTATATGGTAGCTGTGGATGAGCAACCAAGGCTTAAGTTCACAGGAGGTAATTCAGGCTGGTTCTTAAGTACAGTGAGTCCCCAAGTCCCCACAAAGGAATGTCAACACACTATATTATGTGCTAACAGTTCTTTATACAAAAATAAGGTTCAAAGATGTATACACAATTCAATAACACACTTTGGACTCTGGTAATTCGATAATGGCAAATCTATACAATGCTATGTCGTACCACACTTCACTTTTAGATTCCTTTAAAATGCATCAACTGCTGACAGATATAAAAGAGTATTAAAATCCTGTGATGTGATGTGATCAGTGATGGATGCAGGCCTGGCAGCTGGTGTCGGGTGTTGGGAGTTGCTTCGGTGGTCCTCTGGGCTGTCGGTGCTGCAGCCACAGCACGTACCTCAGGATAGCTTTTGCAATCAGGACTCAACCACAGGCTGGACCTTGGATCTTCACTCCTTCTGTGTCCTCAGGACATCTTTGTCGGCTTCTGGTGGCGGGAAACCTACTGGCGGACTTTCCTCTGTAGCCGGTGACCGCAAATTCCTCAGGTGGGACAAAGTGGTTGATGGTGATGGCAAGGTAACCCTCTGTCAAATGTTCTTAGGCAAATGGAGTTTTCCCACTCTGGGCATCAAGCAGCACAGCGTCAATGTTTCCCCGCTTCTGGGCGACATGATTCGACTTGGCTTCCAGCGGTCATGGAAATCTTCTGAACTCCGGTTGACGTCAATGGCCTTGATATCCAGGGGCTCGCTTCAGGATTCTCGGTGGATCCCTTCACCGGACGTCAGACTCATCAACCAACTTCCAGGGTGCCTCGAAGAACAGCAGTTTGTGCCGTTGGGCCCTCGTAGCTCGGGGAGAGGTATCCTAGCCAGGTCCTCTCTTGAATCATTCCTCCACAGCAGCAGTTGTGTGCAGCAACAGTCCCAGGGAGCCCCGCCAGGGTACCCATTGTGATGCTGGAAATGCATCGGTGGAACAGAACGTCTGTATCCTTGTCCTTTACTGCTTTTTATCGTGTCTTCTGGCGTGTTTTCCATGCAGGAGTCCATGTGGGGCTCCTGGCGGTGCAGCTCTCTCTTTTGGTTTGGTGTACAGACCCATGGGATACACTTATGGGACCCATGGATGGGGGTACAACCCTGTACCCCTAGTGTATGTTTTTGGGCACCTGTGTGTGGCCCACAGAGCAGGGTGTGGGCTGGTGGCAGCTCCATGCTGAATTTGATAGGTGCTCTGAGTATCCTCCATTTTGGGATACCCAGGCCCTGCCATTGGAATCAGTTGATTCCTGATAGGAAACAAGATGGCCCCTGTGGTCCCTTGCTTTCTATTGCCTGTTACCTTGTTTTCCCAAAGTCCTGGGAAGCCCTGAATCTGTCCCTTCCCCCTGACTGGCTGTTGGGTGGAAGTTCCATATATGGTGTTGTTGTGAAGTCCAGGCCTGACTGGCTGAAGCCTTCCCAGTGACTGTATGTTGTGGGTACGTCCTGTGGGCGGGACCTGGGTGATTGGAGTGTGTGACGAATATGCATTCTGTGTTGTGGATGTCTAGTATCTGGTGTTTGACACAATGACTGAGACAGCCCTGCCCGAAACTGGTATGAATGCAGTGTGGAGTTATGAATGGCTGGGTACTTGTCCCAATATACATACCTTGTTGAGAGTTTCTGGTGTGAAGTGAATGGCCTGAATGCACTATACACCTGATTGGCTGCCTGCCTGCATGAATGCCCTTCTGACCGATTGGTTGCCCGAGTGGGACCCAGCAGAATGAATGGGAGATCAACTAGTATATCTGGGGGCCTCTTACTGCTAGAATTCGTTTTCAGAAGCTGAAGAGAAACTGGAGTTGAAACTGAAGCTTAACCTTGAAGCCCTGCTGGAAGAGAAGAATTGTTGTTGCCCCTCTTCATCAATCTGAAAGCTGCTGTGTCTCCAAGGACTGACCCAGAGAGGACCTGGTAAGGCACCCTCTTCCCGAGCTAGGAGGGATCATCGTGCACCAGCTGATCTTTGCCAAAGCTCCCTGGTAGACAGACCTACGACAGGCTGCCGACCGGAGACGGGGACTGCTGCGGAATCCCAAAGAGAAGCGCCCAGACTGTTGTCCGCCACCGTCGACGACCGCCATCGTCGACCAGAGCTGCCGTGCTCCCTTTGCCTAAGAACTTTTGATTCCCGCATGCGCTAGTCTGTGCCGTCACCAGTCTTATCTCGCCGGAGAAGGCCAGGCTGTCGACGCACCGAGGAGCATCCGCCGGTGGGTTTGCCCCCGCCCAAAGACCACAGAGATGCCAACGACTCAACACCCTTCCTGGGCCACAGTTCTTCAAACTCTTTGTGGTCCAGAACTATCGACACTGAGGTGCCCCGCACGCCTCTTCCGTGCAGGACGTCTACGCTCTGTCGTCGTCGAGCACCGCTAGGAACAAAGCTGCCACTACACCGCCGTAGTTCACCCTGTTCATTGCCGGATGTTCGACGACCCTGTGGCTCCTGCCTTAAAGGGAGTGCACTCAAGAAGGGCCATCGATTCCCCGACAAGAAACTCTACAGCACCTGGCAATTTGGGGTTGCTGAACTATTGGAAAGATTATTGTGAACAATATATGGACTGGGCTTGTGATATATCTTTACAGGTTGTCCAGGTGGGGGGATCTCCACACAGAACTACACCTAGGTAGCAGGGCCAGTATTTGCCAAGTGTTCTAACCAACTGCTTTTCTCTTATATCTATTTTTGGTTTACTTTATGAACTGATTTGTGTGACATTTAACAGCTGATGCACTTTAATGAGATCTAATAATAATAGTGGTACCACATAGAACTGTATATTTGCCATTATAGATAACCGAGTACAAAGTGAGTTATCGTGATATTGTACATAACCTTGAATGTTAATTATATAAAGACTGTGTTTTAACTAATACAGTGTGTGGACATTCCTTTGTGGGTGCTTGGGGACTACACTGCACTTAAGAACCAGCCCGCATCACCTCCTGAGAAGCTAGGTCTGGATTGCTCGACCATGTACCAATAATAGAGAATCTTGGCTGGGGTCCTCTGTGCCTCTCCTCCACCATATAGAGAGCAGAAGTACAGACACCCCCCTCCAGTCTTTACACCCATCCCTTCCCAGATGGACATTCTGTAACACAGCCCTGTCAGAGCTCCAAGACGGTTGGGGTGATGTCCCTGGCCTTCGGTGGCTGTCTCTGATGTGGGTTGAACGTCAACAAGACCATCAGTGCTTCCAGGGAGACCTGGAATGGCACCATACTTTCTCAGAGGGAGAAGCTGTAACCCAGGCCAGCGAGAGACCCAGTATATTCGGTAGTGATGTCCCTGGTCTTGGGTGGCTGTCTCCCATGTGATTCGACCATCCACAAGCCCAGCAGAAGTTCCATGGAGCCCCGACAAAGACCCTTTCCTTTCCCAGAGGGAAAGGCTATAACACAGCTGAGACAGAGCCTCAGGCTGGCCTTGGGGACAGTCAACCCACATGGGAGAAGGTCACCCAAGGTCATGGACATCACGCCCAACCATAAGAATTTCCTCTTTCTGGGCCCTTTGGTTTACCAGTGGTTTAGCCTTTTCCCTTTGCACCCATGTAAGTGCACTGACACATGTGAGGTACTGATTTCGTCGGGACAGCTGTCAAAACGTCGGAAGGTAGGACATGTGTTGTTGCCTCCATGTTTCAGTGGTCTCCTGGTGGCAAATGTCTGGAAATTGTGTTGTTTTTGCAATGTTTTGGAGTTTGCCAGGCCTTATGGGTAATACATTCTAAGGCGATTGGCAAAAGCCAGACCTCTTTGGATTGCCCTGTGTGTCTTCTTTTCAGAAATATATCGGGTTCCCTGTTTCCCTTGGTGGCTGTGACACCCCAGTCCAAAGAATCTGTGGGTTATCCAGATGGCAAAATCTAGTCTTCCCCAAGGTTTTTGACGTACCAGTGGTTTAGCTTTGTCCCTTTGTGCCCAGGTATGTGCACCCACAAATGTGAGGTACCGTTTGTGTTGGGACACCTCTGGGAATGTGGGAAAGTAGGACATGTATTTTTGTCTGCGTGTTTCTGTGGTTTCCTGGTGACAAATGTCTGAAAATGTAGTGTTTTCCTACCCATTTTTGTAGTTTGCTGGGCCTTGTGGGTGATACGTTATAGGGCGATTCGCAAACGTCAGGCCGCTTTTGAATCCCCCATGTGTCTTCTTTTCAGAAATGTATGGGGTTTCCAATTTTCCTTGGTGGCTGCGATGCCCCAGGCCCACATCTGTGGGTTGACTAAAATACCAAATACCATAAGAATGTCCTCTTCATAGGCCTTTTGGTGTACTAGTGGTTTAGCCTTTTCCCTTTGTGCCCTGGTAAATGTACCGACACATGTGAGGTACCGTTTTGTTGATACACCTGTGGGAACGTGGGAAGGTAGGACATGTGTTGCTGCCGGCCTTTTTCGTTTTTTTCCTGGGGGCAAATGTCTGAAAAATGTGTTTTTTCCCCCACTTTTCGGAGTCTGCTAGGCCTTGTGTTTAATTTTTTAATAGGGCAACGGGTAAAGGTAAGACCACTTTGGACTCCACCTGGTGTATTCTTTTCAGAAATGTATGGGTTTCCCTGGGTTCTTTGATGGCTGCGAAAGCCCAGGGCCATACCTCTGGGTTCTCCACAACACCAAATACCATAGGAATTTCCTCCTCCTAGGCCCTTTTGTGTATCAGTGGTTTAGCCTTTTCCCTTTGTGCCCAGGCATGTTCACCGATCCATGTTAGTTACTGTTTTCAGCGGTACACCTGTGGAAACATGGGAAGGTACCACATGGGTTGTTGCTGGTGTGTTTCAATTGTTTCCTGGTGCCAAATATCTGAAAATTGTGTTTTTATCTCGACATTTTTCAGTTTGTCGGGCATTATGGGTAATACATTCTGGGGCGATTGGCAAAAGTCAGACCACTCTTGATTCCCAAGGGTGTCTTCTTTTCAGAAATGTATGAGGTTTCCCATTTTCCTTGGTGGCTGCGACAACCTTGGCACAAATCTGTGGGTTGTCCAAAATACCATATACTATAAGAATGTCCTCTGCCTAGGCCCTTCGGTGTATGTAAGGAAGGCATGGTATCAAAGTAAGAGAGACACAAGTGATCACAGTTCAAGAGTGTTTAGTAAACTGTAAAAATGGGTGAGATAAACACCTAATCTAAACCTAAATCTAAGATGGGAGCAAGCTATGACCATCAAATAATAATAATTCATTCCTAGTGGAGTCTAGTCAAATAAACAGGGCCTATACTAAAAAGAAACTATTGCCAGTCCTTACCGCTGTGCTACAGAAGAGTGTGGGATAATGTTCACAAGAAAATAAAGAAGTGTTCTCAAAATGATAAGTCAGGATGTTATGGCTGAAGCCTCCCTTCCCCATGTTTTTAGAATGGGACAAGGCGGGCCTCTTGAGCACAGCACACTCCTGGGCTTCTCTGGCACGAGGTTACTGTTCCTTTTGCCAATATCAGGACCTTCTTTGTCCAAGTCTCTTTCATGCAAAGGCTCTTGCTTCAGAGGGCCTGATATGCCATTAATAACAAAACAAAGGTTCCTTCGGCTAATCTTCACATTGGGTGATTACTCTGATCCTTCTCTTAACGTTAGTCTCCCTCAGTCAGGCTCAGACCAACCACTCACTGTGGACATCCATTAGTCGGGTTCATACTTGTCATCACAATGTTCACAGGTGTGTTACTGCTCACCCTAATCCACAGGCATCACTTAGTCGGGTTCATATGTGCCTACACAACATGCCAAATACCTTTGACTTATAAGGGGTTTGACTTGACCATTATATGACCACTTTGACAGCCTATGCCAGCCTCCCCAAAGGCCACATGTACCAATGGTTTAGACTTTTACCTTTTTTTTCTCCCAGGTTTGTGAACCGACACATGTGAGGTACCTTTTTGTTGAGACACCTGTGGGAATGTGGGAAGGTAGGACATGTGTATTTCCCAGCATGTGTCAGTAGGTTTACTTGTGGCAAATGTCTGAACATTTTATTTATTTTTCCACTTTTTGGAGTTTGACAAAGGTCAGGCCTCTTTGGATTCCCCCAGGTGTCTTCTTTTCAGAATGTATGGGGTTCCCAGTTTTACTTGGTGGCTGTGACACCACAGGGACAAATCTGTAGGTTGTCCACAAAACAATGTACCATAAGAATTTCCCCTTTGTTCCCAGTAATTGCACCCACACATGTGAGGTACCATTTTCATTGTGACACATGTGGGAACGTGAGAAGGTTGGACATGTGTTTTTGCCAGCGTGTTTCAGCCAGGATGGCAAATGTCTGGAAATTGGGTTTTTTGCCACTTATTGGACTTTGACGGGCATTGGGGGTAATACATTCTGGGGTGATTGACGAAATTCAGAGCCCTTTGGATTTCCCCGGAGTCTTCTTTTCAGAAATGTATGGTGTTCCCTGTTTTATTTGCTGACTGCAACATCCCAGGCCCAAATCTGTGGTTTGCCCAGACGGCAAAATCCAGTTTTCCCCAAGGCGTTTGAAGTACCAGTGGTTTAGCCTTTTCCATTTGTGCCCAGTTAAGTGCACCCACACATGTGAGGAACCATTTTCATTGAGACACCTGTGGAAACATGGGAAGGTATGACATCTGTTGTTTCCCACGTGTTTCTGTCTTTTCTTGGTGGCAAATGTCTGAAAATTTGTTTTTTTCTCCACTTTTTGGAGTCTGCCTGTCCTTGAGGGTAATATGTTCTAGGGCGATTGGTATAAGTCAGACCTCTTTTGATTCCCTCGAGTGTCTTCTTTACTGAAATGTATGGGGTTCCCCATTTTCCTAGGTGACAGCGACACCTTGTCCACAACACCAATTACCATCTGAATGTCCTCTTTGTAGGCCCTTTGGTGTATGAATGGTTTAGCCTTTTCCCTTTGCACCCAGGCAAGTGCACCGACACATGGTAGGTACCATCTGTGTTAACGTGTAAAGGTTGGACATGCATTTTTGCCGGCATGTTTCAGTGGTTTCCTGGTGGCAAATGTTTGGAATTTGCCAGGCCTTGTGGTTAATAGATTATAGGGTGATTGGCTAAAGTCAGAACCCTTTGTATTCCCCAGGTGTCTTCTTTCACCAAAATGTATAGGGTTCTCCATTTTCCTTGGTGGCTGCGACAACCCATTGCCAAATCTGTAGGATGCCCAGATGACAAAATCCAGTCTTCCCCAATACATTTAACGTACTAATGGTTTAGCCTTTTCCTTTAGTGCCCAGGTAAGTGCACCGACACACGTGAGGTACCGTTTATGTTAGGACACCTCTGGGAAAGTGTTAAGATGGGACATGTGTTGTTGTCTGCGTGTTTCGGTGGTTTCGGTGGTTTTCTGGTGTTAAATGTCTATACATTTTGTTTTTTTCACTGCTTTTTGGAGTTTGCCAGGCTCTGTGGGTAATACATTCTAGGGTGATTGGCAAAAGTCAGACCCATTTGAATTACCCTGGGTGTATTCGTTTCAGAAATGTATGGGGTTCCCCGTTTTCCTTGGTGGCTGCGATACCCCAGACCCAAATCTGTGGCTTATCCAGGTGGCAAAATCCAGTCTTCTCCAAGGAGTTGACGCACCAGCGCGTTAGCCTTTTGCCTTTGTGACCAGGTAAGTGCACTGACACATGTGAGGTGCTGTTTTCATTGGGACATCTATAGAAGATGGGAAGGTAGGACATGTGCTGTCGCCGGCGTGTTTCAGTGGTTTCCTCATGGCAGATGTCTGAAAATTGTGTGTGTGTGTGCAACTTATTGGAGTTTGCCAGGCCTTGTGGGTAATACATTCGAGGGCGATTGGTGAAAGTCAGACCCCTTGGATTCCCCTTGGTGTGTTCTTTTCAGAAATTTATGGGGTTCCCTATTTTCCTTTGTGGCTGTGACACCCCAGGCCCAAAACTGTGGTTTGGTCAGACAGAAAAATCCAGTCTTTCCCAATGCATTTGACATAGCAGTGGTTTCGCGTTTTCCTTTTTTGCCTAAGTAAGTGTACCCACACATGTAAGGTACCATTTTTGTTGCGACAATGTGGAAACATGGGAAGGTAGGACCTGTGTTGTTGCCGCCATGTTTTGGCAGTTTCCTGAAGGCAAATGTCTGAACATTTTGTTTTTTTGCCACTTTTGGGAGTTTGCCAGGCATTGTGGGTAATATATTCCAGGGCAAGTTGTGAAAGTGAGACCCCTTTGAATTCCCCTTGGTATCTTCTTTTCAGAAATATATGGGGTTCCCCGTTTTACATGGTGGCTTGCGACACCCCCGGCCCACATCTGTGGGTTGTCCAGATGGCCAAAACCAGTATTCCTCAAGGATTCTGATGTACCAGTGGTTTAGTCTATTCCCTTTGTGCCCACTCCCCCAGTGCACTTACATCATATAATGTATCATTTTCATCGGGACACCTGTGGGAACGTCGGACCATTGTTTTCACACGTTTTCTACTGCACTTTGTTACACAGCCCTTTCATTTCTCAAATCTGACCCCCATTTAGTTGCTGCTTTAGGCACACGTCACTTTTGTAACCTGCACAAGTCACCTATTCTTCAAATGGTCTGTCCGTGCTCTTTCAAAAAAATGTATGCTTGCCATTCTTCACTACATTTGTTTTCCTATTTTCAAATGCTCTGTTTAGTCCATTAGCATAACAATACTGGGTACCATGGCTCAGTTATTTGCTAGTGGTATTGTTTGTTTTGTGAAACATTACCAACAATGTGGTATTTCTTAACTATATGAGTCAGGGAAGGTAGCCGTGCATTGCTTTTCTCAATATTGACAAAAGCCATTATGCTACCAGTCCAAACATTTCCAGCACATACTTTTTTCACTCACTCTCCAAATTTTTACCAAAATATCAAAATTTGAGGTACATAGTTGTTGCCCAACCTGCGCAATTCACCCCTTTCTGAACTTAGAATTGTGTCTATTTCTCATAAATGTATGCCTTTCTGGGTTCCCATCGAGCCTTCATATCCTTCCCTTCCATTCCTTCCAAGCAGGTCCTATTAAAATAAAAGGGAACAATCGCCTAAATTGCACAAAACTGGTGGTACCCTTATGAAAAAATGCTTGTTTCCACTAAGCCTGTGCTTGGAAAATGGAAAATTCAGAACTGCAAACCATTTGTTCCTAAGTATTACAAGAAAAGAACCACAGGCTTGTTTGTGCATCATTTCATTGGGATTTTCGGGAAAAAAAACAGAAAATGTGCTAACTTTTTTGTTATTGTCTCTTACCCCGTTACAGCTAACTAGGATTCCTTGGTGGCATTATGACCGCCTTCAAGTTGGTAGAAAAGGCATCACATTTGGCTGAGATATCTCTTGTAACAAGAAAAAATGACAAGGGATTGAATGCAACATAGTGAAATCTCCAAAAAAGGGCTCAGCACTGGGAGGGTAAACCCTCAGCGGTTAAGGGGTTATTTGCATATATATTTTCTTTATCACTCATAACCATACTATAACATGTAATACTGCTTCATCATTCTCCTAAAAACACAACTCAAGCATGGAAACCCCTACTTTTCAAAGAATAACTTGCCTAAATTAGACACCTTAACATACTTAATGTATCTTAGAAATACAACTATTCATAATATATATCAAATATAGAAAAACACACCATCGCTCACCTTCAGCTTGTAAAGCCAGATAATATGCGTGCCTGTTATGCGTTATGAATACTAATTCATTCATCTATCATTCATTTATATTATTGACACATTAGTTATCCATTGATCCCCATTGAAAGCCACACTTCATCCATGCATTTGCTAGAGAAATAGCCCCTGTCATGTGAAGGGTTTTGCTTAGTATGATGTTGCCATGTTTGCATTGGAGACACGCATTTGCATGCACTTTGAAATGTACATTGAGCACTTTATGTAGTGCTTGAAGAGAAATGTAGCTAGGCGCTAGAAGCATGACAAAGGCTCTCTAAGCCATTCTGAGAGAGACATTTAGCAGCTCCACTGTCCGCGAGAGTTGTTTTGGTACACTGTGAATCGAAGAATGTCAACAAATTCGAGGTTGCCTGTGGCCGAGAAGAGAGAACTAAGACGGAAGATAATCTTGAGTTTGTGTGCAGACAGAAGGAGGGTGGGAGGCATCTGAAGAGGCGTGCTTTGCACAGCTTGCAGTAGAAGGCCATTAGCTGAGACAGAAGGAGAAATGTTATGATTTTGCACTAAGAGACAGTTCCTGCATTGAGAGAAGACACCATATATTTGCCAGTTCCATCTTGTTCCTTAGATGTCACAGTGAATTTAGAGGAAATGCACATGCCATCAGACTTCTTGGCGCTGCCTGCTTTTAGAAAACGCTTGCTTGCAGAAAAGACATGTTACCATAGAAATGCATGTGCGTCATTGCACGCTATAACCAGGGGTGAGGTTTTGCAGTAAGTAGATGCAGAAGGGATATACATCAGCAGATCGGGATACAGACCAATTGGGATACAGAGCAGTTCAAGAGACCAGCCTGATAGATGCAGATCGAGCTTGGGGGAGAGCAGCCCGAGGGCAGTTGGCAAGAGACCAGATTGGTGGGGGCCAAGCAAAAAGGCCCTGGCTGAGGGAGCAGAAAGAGGCCCGGTTCGTACACACTGAGGAGTAATGTTGATTGAGGCCTACTAATTAGACTGTTTGTTAAGACACGTGGGGAATTGGAACACACACTTGCAGAGAGGGTTTGGGGTGATGGAAGGGGAGATTATCAGGCAGGGTTTGTCTCATTAGAGAGTGCCAATGTGTGTGGGGAGAGTGAGAGAAATGTTGACGATGGAGCATGGCGACAAATAGCTTGTCACATGTTGCTATTAGCCACACATTGTTCCTAGGCTGCATTGTTGCTATTAGGCATACATTGTTATTAGCATTGTTATTAGGCTGCTTGACTAGAAGCCAGAAGAGAGGCAATTGTAAATTGCATCTGTTGTAGATTGCATTGTAGATTGCACCCATGCTATGGGGTTGCAAATTAGTTTTGCTAGTAGTGTTTTTACCATGCAGTGCAATGCATGAATAAAGTGTTTTATTGTTGAATTGATGTGTTTGTGTATTCTTTGTCTTATGTTATTGTTATCTCATTTTTTGTCATTTCCTAGTGTTTGGTTTGCTGTGTGTGTGTGTCCCATAGCAATTTGGCAGTAACAGTTTGCACCACCCCCCTGAGAAATGTTGCAGACTAGCAAATGTTGCAAAAACGTGGGGACAGATTAGCACCCCCATGGTGTTGCATTTTCGATTCACAAGCTGTTCCAAATAATGAATAGATCTTCACAAAAGCCAAACACAGAACATAGGCACACTCTGAGTTCTAGAATCAAAATGTCAAAAGTTCACAAAAGGGTCACTTTCAAAGAAATAGCACAAAAAGAAGACTGTAGAAAGCATACAAGTAAAATGCACAAATTACTACCTATAATCCCAACACAATCCTTCCAAAGAATACTTTGTAGAACATGTACAAACACAAAAAAAATAGAAATGTATTTGGCAAATTATTTAGCTGGGGCTATAACCCCAGTTACCTAGCAAAGACTTCCCTATAGATGTGGGTAGAAGTACATTTTTCAAATGCGCTGGTACACACATTTAGCAAAGGTTTCAAATTTAAATCACACATGCCTTGAGATGTGAACATCCAAACAGAAACACATGTAAACATCTGTGCTGAAACATCCATAAAATAATATGATCACTGCACCAAAATACAAATAGCTACAACTCCAGGTACAATGAGAAGGATCATACTCGCAGATACCAAAGCCCCCGGAAAGTATGATGTACGATTGGCCCATTCATAGCCGCGAATCGAGTCAAATGCTGGTAGTCGCGGCTACCTGCCACATCTTTAAAGATTCAAAAAAACATATTGACAAGGAGTAACAATTCCAACAACCTAAAAGTACACCTGAGGGCATAGAATCAGGATCATATGTAGCATAGTGCATTGTAAAATCAATGAAACAACATTTTGTAAAGAAACAACATGATCAATGCACAGAAATTGGAATCGCCATACACACGGCTAAGGTGATAGTCATAGATGCAGCTACACCCACCAAAAATACATGCCATCCTATCAGCTTGGTGATATCCGTGGCTATAATCCATCTGACAGGGCACAACGTTTCATTGGCTGCTGCCGAAACAGCGGCTAATTTGGGTTATTTTACCAATATATATACCCAATAACAATATATATTTAGTGAAAACACATTCTTAAAGGGACGTTATGGTTACAAGTAAGACCAGAAAACCCCAGAAATTATCCAGATATCTAAGCAACTATAACTTGCGCCACCACCGTGCACTGCTAAGACTAACACCCAGGACATCAACAATGACATCACAAATGTAATTGATGACATAACTGATGACATCACATATCTGGACCACTTGTTTTTGTTCACTGACATTTCTAGGCCAAGCGGTCCATCTAGGCCAAAGGCGTGCTTTATTGTATGCCAACTTCTGTGTCAGTGGACGAAGTCTCTGGCTGGAGTGTGCCGTGTCGTAAAATCTGTTACACCGAAATGTGATTCAAGGCCAGCTCAGTCACTGCTTTTGACTCCCTTCTCCCTGCTGGTTATAAGATCATCTCCAAGCCTCGCCCTAACCATGCAGGAGGTGGGGTTGCTCTTATCTTCCCTGAGTGGGTCCTTTATTCCCTCATACCCACCCCACCTTAATCTTCCTTCGAGCGCCTGCATTAGCAAGCTGGTCATCTCTCCCACCTCCTCTCTGACCATTTATTTATTTATTTTGTCATTTGTAGAGCGCACAAAACCGGAAGGCATCTAAGCACTGGTTACAGAAAGTGCAGTAAGGTTGAATGTGTAACAAAATTGATGTTAGTACATGTACAGTAGCAGTTGCCTGAACTTAGGCACCTAGGCTCTGGTTACAGAAGCGCAGTTAAGTTTAATTACAAGCAGTAACAGAGTTAGTAGTGGTACATTTGCAATTGCTTTAAGAATGTTACAGAAGTTTGTTGCATTGACTAAATTGAAAAAACAACTGGGGGAGGTAATGCATCTTGAGAGAAGAAGTCACCATCTACAGGCCATCCGGGTCTACCACCCTGTTCCACTCTGAATGGGCTGCTTTTTCCTCCGCTCTCCACCCACAACCACCTCTAAACTCCTTCTAGTGTGTGATTTCAAACATCTACATTGACTCTTCAATCACAGAATACACTGTATTCCGTGACCTCTGCAACCCGCTTTCCCTCTCCATTCTCCCTTCTGGTCCTACCCACTTGGCTGGACACTCTCTTGTTGCTTACATCCCCACTGATTTTTCACTCTCCTCCCCAATAATCACCCCACTCTCCAGGTCACACCACTCTCTTATCTCCGCTCACCTGGGTCCTCTCGGCCCTACAACTGTACCTCCCCCAGCCCTGCCAACCTCATTCACGAGCATCTGTCCAATGAAATTAGTGTCAGCTGCTGCCTTTCCATTTAACATTATCCCCCCACTCTCCCGCTACAGATTCTACCTCTGACTCTGCTCTCAGCAACCTCCATCTTTCCATTACTAACACCCTTGACATTCTTGCCCCAGTCATAAGGATCGGCCTGAAACATGCCTCCAAGCCTAACACCTGGTACGACTCTGAACTTGAAGCGCTGAAACACAAGTGCAGAGCTGCAAAATGGAAGTGGCAGACCTCAGTTTCACCCCATAACAAACTGGCCTGTCGTCTGCTCCAAAGGCAATACAGACTTTCCATCCACACCACGAAATGGGTCCACATCCAGGCTTGCATCTCTGGTGCATCCAACAACACGGCCAACCCTTCCACAGTCTCCTCCTCACCTCTTCCCTCACAGCTCCTCTGCAACGCACTGGCCACACACTTCATGCATCCCCCCCTCACTTCCCCCACCATCTTGCCTGCTATAGCCTCCCATCATCCCTCTGCCTTTCTCTCTTATCACACCTGATAAGGTTACCAGGGTTATCCGCTCCATGAAGGTCTCCTCCAAACAGGTTCCCCCCTGCTCCACCAGAACCATTAAGGGAAATAATGGCTCGCTTGCCCCTGCACTCGCTGACTTCTGAAACCACTCTTTTGCTACTGGACCTTTCTCCTACTCCCTCAAGCACTCCTTTGTGCGCCCACTACTGAAATAATCTTCTGCATGGCCATCTTGTCCAGCCAATTGCTGCCCCATAATCTATCACCCCCTTCCTTGGGAAACTCTTTGAGAAGCTGGACCCAGCACACTGAACGTGTTGCCTCCACGACCATCAATCTGGATTCTGAGTATCCAGAGGCAAGGGAACTACTCTTCTGAGCATCCGGGAGTAACTGCTTGCATCTCTTGATTCAGCGCTCCAGCTGTTCTCATTTTACTTGAACTCTCCTCTGCATATGATATGGTTAACCACTCCATCCTCATAAAATGGCTCCACAATACACTAGGTTTCTTGGAGCAGACACTGGACTAGCTGGCCTTCCTCAGTGACCATCTGTCCCAGGTTATTATGGGCTCTTTCTCCTTCCCCACCACTATCTCCACCTACGGTGTTAACCAAGTCTCCAACATTTCTCCCTGACTCTTTAATACCTATCTTGCTCCGCTTGTACACCTCATTTCCACCTTCTCCCCAAACATTCAATGTTATGCAGATGACACAAAACTCTTCTTCAAACTTCCCTCTGATCCTCTCCTTACTGCCTCCATCATTCCTGACTGCCTAACTGCACTCCAGTCCTGGTGCACTCCCAATGATCTCTGCCTCAACGCCGAGAAGACTGAGATCTTCCCTATTGGGACGCTGGCTGCCTCATTCTGCCCCTCTCTCTTGCCATCTTCTATGGGCTCTCCCCCTTCTCCTTCATCCGAAGCCAGAAAACTTGGAGTCATCTTCGACTCCTCTCTTTTCTTCCACCCACACATTCAGGACCTTGCCACAAAGACCAACTTTCAATTCCACCTCTACAAAGGAATTCTTCCTTTTCTCACTTTCCTCCAGAAGCTCAATATCACTAGAGCTATGGTTCACTCTAGGCTAGACTACTGCATCTACCCTTTTCTTCTCTACGAACCCTCCAGCTAATCCAGGATAGGGCTGCAAGACTTATCCTTGGCCTCAAACACAGGGACCACATCTCCCCAGCCCTAAAAACTCTCACTTGCTCCCAGTTGCTGCAAGGATCAGATTCAAATCCTTCTGTATCATCCTAAGGCTGTCTGGGTCCTGGGACTATGCTATCTACAACTCGCTCTCACTAAATGCTCTCCCTCCAGATGTTTACATTCCTCCGGCACCAACACCATGTGTGTCAAGTGCTTCGCTAAACAGTGAGCTGGTAACCAAATCTTTCCTCAGCAGACTTCCTCCTATGGAACAGCCTCCCCCTTCCTCTTTGACTTGAGCCGGATCTCTCAAATTCATGAAGCTTCACAAGACTTTCCCTTCACCTCCTACTTCCCTTCCTCCCTCCTCTTCTAAACCCCACAGTTGCTGATATTGGTGACCAGAGCCCTTTGTGTCCTCTTGGGTCCTGGCCTCCCACATCCAATCCCCTCAGCCTCTGCCCACTCCCAGCACATGCCTTGGCATCCACTG
The DNA here is from genome assembly GCF_040938575.1 of Ambystoma mexicanum. NCBI lineage: Eukaryota > Metazoa > Chordata > Amphibia > Caudata > Ambystomatidae > Ambystoma > Ambystoma mexicanum. The sequence goes on along the minus strand of NC_090930.1, from coordinate 350,311,494 downwards.
GCCTGTGCCACCACAGGCCTGCACTTACATATTTATTGGCAGCTGACCACTCTCACCTAGGCACTTACAGCTGCTCACGCCTTAACACTTGGTACACCTAGCACTTACCTCACCACTCCCTCGACACTTCTCTCTCTCTGCACTTGCACGTTATGAATGATCACAAAGTCTGCTATTAGTCATTGTGATACTTGATTTTCATTCCCTTGTTCACTGTAGTATAATTTATTGTATGTTGGAGTGCAGCACCACTGCATGGGATCACATTATTGCTATAATGTGGCACACATATAGCCAGCCAGATGTTGCCAGTGTAACATATGGATATGCAAATGAAGACAGGTTACAGATTTAAAAGCATAATAGATTTTTTTTCTTTCTTATTTGAAAAGCCTCATTCACAGGAGAACACATTAGCTATCTAATTGACTGACTTAATTAACCAATACTAACACTAATTCTAACTAAATAACATTATAATGTGCTCTCCATGTAGAAAAAGGAGGCAGGAAAGGCCGGTTCTGAGATTCAGTTTAAACGTGCATTTTTCTCTGATTTTCTCTGGCTGCGCTGAAATGTGAAGGACGGAAAGGCCACAGGAAATCAAACAGAAACAGTTATTACGGTATGAAGATCCCATTGTTTGTGAAACAGGGGTGGCAACCTAATACACTTTCTGTTAATATGATTGGAGGGAAGTATATCTGAAGACAGGCTGCGTAAGCAACAGAGCTTTGCTGGACGAGCTCTGACAGAATTTTAGTTAGTTCACTTTTACAGAGCTGCTGTGAGGTCGCCTTTGCTGGGCTGCTGGGAGGAGTCATTCCAGCTGCACTGCTGACCTTCAGAGACTTGGGGTTCCTGGTCACTTGGCAACGGCTTGAGAACTGCAGATTGCAGATTAAACTGCATGTTCTCGCTGTGCACTTTAAAAAGAAAACCCTGGGCCCATTCATCGAAGGCCACGAGCCAAGGGAGATTGCGTGTGGGAGAACTACAGATAACTGGTAATTATCAAAGTGAATGGAGATTATTGTGACTGCTGTACGAATGACCTAATATATATCAGGCAGGCAGAGTAGAAAAAAAAGGAATCCCCTGTGTTTAATTGACACTTTATAATGTTGCAAAGTGAATATTGTTCTTTTGCTGCATGTTTTCTTTTTTTCTCTTTGTTACAGATGATGCAAAGTGAATCTCGTTCTGCTGCTGTACATTTTTCTGTTTATTTCTGTAAAAAAAAACAGCGGTAAGATGGTGTTCTGAAATGCAACTGTTTATAAAACACAAAAATACATGAAAGCAGACGTGTAGTGTGTTTTTGTTTTTCTCTTTTCTTAGTGCATCTGGAATAGCACTTGTGATATGGGGGAGATTTTGAGGTAGTGCATTTGTCATTTTTCCCAGATAGATAAAACAACAGAAAGAATAAGTTGTCTAAAAGTAAGACTTAGTAATTATAAATAGTTGTGTGCGTCATTCCACTCAGGTGTGTGTGTGTGTTGTTTCTGAGTGGAATACAATACAATAGTCCTTGCTGGGCGTACATGAATCAGCAAAAAGAGGCCTATGGAAACATAATTCACTAATATAAATAAATTAGTCATAATACCACATGTTATTGTGAATACCTTATGGAAACATAGTTCACTGGTGTAGATAAATCAGTGATAACAGCCATAGGTGGCACTCTATATGAAAATGTGGTGTTTCTGAATAATGTAGGTCCGAGGGCTCTATAGATCACACGAACAGTCTAAACAAAAGAAGGGGGTTTTGTATGTTGGGGCCACAAATAAAACAAATAAAACAAATGCACACCAAAATACCACCAACAAAAATGGATACCACTAAATGATCCTATATTATGTAATAAGGAATGCTCACTGAAAGGAAGTGCGGCCAGACCCAATCGAAATGTAAGCAGTAGTCATCACCAAATTACCATTATTTTGGTGGTAATAAAATACCGCCAGACCCCAAATCTACACAGAATACCCTACATATTTATGGTGCGTTGCAGGCCGGGAAAGTGATCATAGAGCACCTACTGGGCGTGGCAAGTGTGGCTCACACTGCCATCTGTACATTAAAGGGAACCCATTTCATAATAGCAGTGTATCACTAAAACAAATTTCAGAATGTCTCAAATGGAAGCCACATTCCCAGAGCTAGTGCAATATTTAGAGGCAAAGTTATATGCACATGGGACATGGTCATCGAACAGTGCTACAGAATTGCATGACCGCATTCATGGTGAAATGCAGAAAGAAAAATTAGACAATATTTTTGCAGAAGGCAGCATAATTCAGGTCTGCCTTCTAAGGTTATTAAATGCAGCCGATAAACATGCAGAGAAACATTGTTTGATACGGCTATGCACCAAGATCTGGTTTATTTTGAATAGGTCCCTGTGAATGCAAGAAAATGATACCAAGCTGATTAACAGGTTAAAAGCTGACCTAGATGGGGCAAGTAAAAAGGAAGAAATGTTAAGAGAAGAATTAGAATGCAGAGATTTTGATATTCAATTGTCCAAAAGCAAGAACCAAGTTGAGGACAGTGAACAAGAATTGGTACACTTAAAAGCATTAGTGGACCACATTAGACAAGATAAAGATGAGATGGTTTCAGAAATGCAGGTCTTACAAAAAGAACATTTGAAAAAAAAGTGATCTCCAGAATGCAGAACAGGAAACGGTTAAAATGCTTCAAGAAAGAGACAATAGAAACAAAGAATTCAATGAATGCCAAATGCAAATGTGCGACATGCAGGAGGTAATTAATAAAATGAGTGATGAAAACAATTACTTGCAAAATGAGGCAGACAGGCTCCTTAAGAAGTGTAAGGATTTGGAACAACAAATGTGAACTCCCAGGTCCGAGGATAGACGGCAAGGCACCACATTCAATGGAGTTGAGGTGAATTCTATTTCTACCCAAAGAGCTAGTGCCCCAGTGACTGGGCCGGTGACTGAACTTGGTTGCAGAACCCTTGGGGGATTTGATACTCCCAGTGAGGGCCACCACCAATCCCATACACCTGGAACCAGGGTTGAATCACCAGGTGGTTCAATTCCATGCATTGCAACACGTAGCCCCTTAAAGATAATGGAATCCATCAAAGCCCTGATCAAACCATTTAAAAAAGGAGGGGAATGCTGCATAGAGGATCACTTAGAAGCGGTTCATGACATTTTTAAAGCCCTCCAGATACATATGGAACAATACAGGCAGTATTTTCATTTAACTTTAGATGCTCCCACGGCCAGTACCATGAGGGGATTGAATGAGCAGCAGAATATGACATGGGTAGAGTTTGAAAAAGAGATTAGGCGTCATTTTTCTCCTTTCCAGTCATTGCAGGAGGCAAAGAAAGTTGCTTACACAATCACTGCTGGGCCTAATACACCCCGTCGCCAGTTTTTACAAGATTAAAAAGAGCATTTTCTCGCTTTGATGTATCTTTTGACCCCAATTCTAATGAGTTTAAAACTGCTTACTTCGATGGGCTACAGAAAGACATTATATCACAACTGGTCCGTGAATTTGATCGTGACAAGTCCCTTGAGTGGATTGTGCACCAAAACACAAAACTATATGAAGTACCCTATTGTCAGGGTAGAGAAAGTGATAAAATGAAAGACACTAGACCAAAATCTAAATAACCCTCAACAACAGTGATAGAAATCAGGTCAGCCAAAATGTCCCTTGAGTCTGCTCAAAGCCCAGGTAAAAATAACTTGACACCTGATCAAAGGGGTAATCAACAAAGATCATCACTTCCTGTACCAATGTTTCAATCACATGATCCTAGTAATAGGGAAAGCTACATCAGCCCTACGTACTTAGGAGATAGGCCCCGGGCAGGCTATCGGCCTGATATGTCAGGGATGAACAATAACCAGAGACAAAATCAGGATCAAAGAAATGATGGTCCCTACCAGACATTGGGGACACAGAGCAGATTTGATCCCAATACCATGATATATGGTAATCAAGATAGACCCCGATATATGGATCGATTTGCTGATAATGGGAATCAACATAGGGGTCAATACCCACAACATGAGGCAGAATATGAATTATGCTCCACGTCAGTACAATGATTCCCCACCAGGGGATTACAACCAAAGGATGGGTGCACCCCAATCCCCTCCACATATCAATCAAGAGTTCAGGAACAACACCAATAGAAATCATTCACCTGAGAGGTACCAGAATAGATCCAATCAGGGGGAAAACAACCAATATCGATCTAGGCCACAGAGAGGATTCTAGAGAGATGGAAAGATTCCAGTGTCTCGAGGCCCAAGTGAAAATGTTAGCTGAGCAAATAGGAAACCTCTGTACAGCACAAAAACAGTCATCAAAGGAGGGGGCAAAAAGCCATAACAATGTCCGGGTGGTTTCTGAAAAGTGACTATGTACTTATAATACCTGCAGTGCCAAAAAGACAGATTGCTCTGATGTAATTATGCATAATGAATCTGAGATGCCTAATGATTTAAAAGTGAAAGTACCAGTAAATGAACATGTGATAGAAATTGCAAATACATCTAAAAGAGAGGTACGGTTTAACCTAGAGCTAATTCAAACAATGAAGATTTGTACAAATGAAAAAGGAAAACCTGAAATTTCAAAAGAACAAAGAGACAGATTTAAGAAATATGACTCATGCATGGGGAATACCAGTGAACAGGGAGTAAGTGGCGATGCTATAAATCCTTCCCTGGGCAATCAGAACAATAACCAAACACAGACAGTAAAACGAAATACTCAAAAGGAGGGTACAGGTCAATCACCTGAAGAATTCTTTGAGCCACATATTTTTGAAGAGGTTAAAAGGGCTGGTATCACACTAAATGATCACACATGCACAGAATTAGACAATGACAAATTGCTAAATGATGTTGTTACACATGTTCAGTTGGAGGATTGTAGTGTGACCGCTGATGATACCTGGATGGATGGGCGAACAGTGGCCACACTCCAAAAAACGTCTTAACATGGAGAAATGAATAAAGTCTCCCACGCAGAAATGGGCAAAAAAGAAGGGAAAAATGTCATTCCATTTACCAATGTGCTTAGCCAAAAGTGAAAAAGGCCTGAGAAATGTGAGCCCTGAAATCAGTAAGAATTTGCACGTCTTATGTGTGTTAGAGGAAGTTGAAGACAGGTATTTTGCTCCCATCACTGTAGAAGAAAAATGCAATACATTTCCAATGATTGACACTGGCGCACAGGCCACAATTATGTCTAAAGAATTGGTAAAGAGTATCAAAGAAGGGAGATCTCCACAGAATCAGATCACAGTGAAGGAAAATCAAGGGCCAGTGCATAATTTAACGGGGAGGAGGTGCCTATTATAGGCATCACCGAGGTTGACATAAAGATAGGTAAACACAGAATGAAACTGGAGGTATTGGACACATCCATTTGTCAAATTCCATTTCTGATGGGAACAGATTGCCTGAAAAGATTGTCTCCTCTCATAGATGGGGTGAATGGAGTACTGTGGTCCTTAACCAAAAACCCATTGAGACCTAAGAAACTAAAATCACAAAACAGCAATATAAATGAATTGCACACAAATGATGCAGTGGAGGTATATCTCCAGAATAGCTGCATCCCTAGCATCACTGTTATATTAATGTGTCAAGACAAAATGCAGAGTGAAAATGAAAAACTACCTGCACAAATATACTTGGACCCAAGGAAAAAATGGCAAACTGCCATAGATGAGCACACATTACGTTTTTATTTAAAAGAGAAGACATGTAAACAGAATACTGCTCATAAAGCAGATTCAGAAAAACACATCACCACTCTTGCTGAAATACACATGGAAGATGAGCAACCATGGGTTCACATTGGTATAAATGATTATTCTAAAACAACAAAAGCCACTTTAGCACTTGAACAGGAAAGGAGTTTCATTAATGAGAGACTGTTGCAAAAAATAATGAAGAGGGAGGAGTTCCCAAAATTTAGAATTAAAAACCAATATGTCTCTGGTTTGGACAGTCCAGTCTTTGAAAACCGAATTGCAGGAAGATGCATGCTGAAAATTAGTATTGGTCAAAAGACAATTCACCATAATGTTTGGATAGTGAGTGGGACACAAAATGACTTTTACATGGGCAATGATATAATGCACAGAATGTGCATGGTGTTAGATTTCCTTAATCAAAAAATATAGTCACGCCTAGGTGGGCCAGAACCTAAATTTGAAGATAAAAGAAGAGCTTATCATTGCGCACAGCTGGTCCCATATGCAATTGAATTACAGCTGAGGAAGGATACTATTATCCCTGCATTCACCAAACAGGTTGCAATAACACTGAAATGCAAAAATTGACAGCAGATGAAAGATTCTGATGCATTTGTGTGCTTACATGAATCCATAAAACAGCAAGGCATGGATTATGAATACATTCCATTGATAGATATTAGTGAAGGGTCTGTAAAAATTATGGTGAATAATAAAGGTTGTCAAGATATTCATTTAGAGGAAAACTCCTCATTAGGAATGGCCATACAAAAAATCACATTATACTGCAGATCTAAATAACATGGTGATTGGAAATATCCGTGAAAGTATGTGGATGCCAGGGGCGAGTTGCCAGAATATCTGGACTCTCAGCCCAAAGGAATATTTAGAATTCATTCTGTGTACCCTTATGATTCAAATGAGACAGTGTGCTGTCATCAAGAGGATTGCATAACATTTAACTTAAATGAAAATGAAACAGAAAATCAGCCCATTGAAGTGGAAGCTGATATGCCAAAATATTTAAAAGTGGCAGCTTTACAGAGAGACACAGCCACAAAGTTAGAGGAAAGCACAGAGATTCCTCTACTGGAATATTTTCCAGAATTTTCCAAAATGGTAGAGGAGCAGATTTTATCAGCGGATGCATGTCACAGCGATGAGGGTAGAAATGAACTGAGGAAGATATTTATGGAGTTTAAAGATGTATTTGCAAAAGCTGCTTATGATTGCGGTTTAACTGATTTACATGTGGCCACGCTACCGGAAGGTGGAGTAGAAGCCCAGTATTTGTGCGCCAGTATAGATTACCATTGGCATGTTTAGAGTCATTGGCAGAGATTATTAAAAATTTGGAGTCTCAGGGAATTATCAGGCCTATTCAAAGCACATCCAACACACCTATTTTAGGTGTGTTGAAGCCAAATGGTCAATGGCGGCTATGTGCAGATTTGAGGGAGTTAAATAAAAGAGTGCCTGTATCCAGATGGCCAGTGCCATTCATTGATCAAGGCCTACCTCAGGTACATGGTTCAAAAGTGTTTACCACGTTAGATCTCACCTCTGGATATTGGTGCGTGCCATTGGCAGAGGAGATTCAGAATTTATTTTCATTTTCATTTGATAAGACTCAATACACATGGGTTAGAGTTCCATTTGGGTATGTCAATAGTGCAAGAGTGAATTTGCAATATTTTTGAGAAAGGCCATGCCTGATGCACTGGAAAGAGGTACCATAGTTTATGTGGATGATGTCCTGATAAAGAATGAGAGCTTGAGAAACCACTTTGATGAAATAAGACATGTTCTTGGCCAATTGCAGAAAGCAGGCGCCAAAGTATCTTTACAAAAAGCACAATGGTGCAAGAAAAAAGTGAATTTTCTAGGCCATGAAGTGACTGAACATGGACTAAACCCACAAAAAAAGAAAATAGAAGCCATACAAAAACTAAGACCCTAAAATTGTGAAAGGGGTAAAACGTTTATTAGGAATGACAGGCTATAACAGGAGGTTCATTGAAAATTATGCTGAAATTACTCAACCATTCACTAAACACCTAAAGCTGAATACACCCTGGAAGTGGGAAAAAGAGCAGTCTGAGGCAGTGGCTAAATTAAAGGAATGTCTTGTAAAGGCACCATGTTTAGCCTACCCCATAAAGGACAGGGATTTCCTTATAGAACTAGGTTTCTCTGAACATTGTATGTCAGCACTGTTATCACAAAAACATGATTTGAATCACAAAACCATTGTCTATGCAAGTAAGGGGTTTTCTCAAGTTGAAATTAAATTCAATGAATGTGAAAAGGCCCTATTGACCACTGTGTGGGCGCTACAACATTTCCGCCCCATTGTTCAGGGAGAAAAGGTGATTATTGAGACAAATCACCAACCTTTGCAGTTTTTAGAGAGTAAAAGAATTAGGTCAGGTAATCTAGCACAGTCCAGAATCACTTCATGGACGCTGGCATTGCAGGGTTTTCCTGTAGAAGTGAGATATGGCCAAAATAAAAAAAAAGCCCAGTTGCTCAAGGTTTAGCAGATCTACATGACCGTGTAGCTGAACATGTATCAAACGAAGAAGAAGTGGAATCTAGTTTACAGGATTTTGGGCAATCACCACACAAAGCTGTTGTTGAAAAGACATGCAAGGATTTACCAACTGTATATGTTGACGGTTGCGTTTTTCACATTAAAAATGACAGTGGTAAACAATTAGTATCAAGGATAGGAAATGTCTGGTTGAAATATGAAGGCATCCCCAGTACAGGGATGGGGATTGGAGCTAGGAGCAGTCAAGTAGCGGAATTGGCAGCCATTTATAAAGCAATTGCTACTGCAGTTCATAATTAATTTAATGAGATTGTCCTGGTGACTGATTCTGATTATGCACAAAATAGCTTTGTGGAATATTTACCTGGGTGGAAAGCGAGAGGCATGATTACTTACAACAAAAAGCCACTTAAACATACAAAAATGATACAAGCCATAGACAACTTGGTGTCAGAGAATGATTTAACAATATACTGGAGAAAAATATGTGGACATTTAGAGACTCCAGGAGAGGATAAGTAGGGGAATGATAAGGCAGATCACCTTGCTAAAATTGGGGCTGTGATGGGAGAGTTGCTACCTATTGAACATTTACTTGGTGAAATACAAATTGACACAGTAACACACTCTAAAGCGTCAAAAGAGGTGGACCAACCAGTAGTACAATGGAGTTATGATACACCAGATCAAGATCTGATTAAGGCACAAAAGGATGATCCCATTTTGGGAATATATTATAATCATTTAATAGACCCTGAATAAAACCCTTTCACAGAAAATGATTGTGTGGGAAAAGAAGAGTTGAGGGTACTATGAAAGAATAAGAAACAAATTAGACTACAGGATGGGCTCATGATTAGAGAGTCCATAACAGGACAAATACAGTGGGTGGTACCCTTTTCATTTAGAGGGCTAATGCTACACCATGCGCATGATGCAATAACTGCAGGCCACAGAGGTTCACAAAAAACATTGGAGATACTGAAGGATTATGCTTACTGCCCACATATGTCCCAAGATGTGGAATTATATACTAGAGGATGTCTAGTATGTGCCCAATTTAAACCTGCTTCACCAATGCACAGACCCCCATTAATGAAAAGAAGATTAACTCTTCCATGGTCAGATTTGCAAATAGACTATGTAGGGCCTGTAAGGAGATCGAGCAGGGGGAACCGTTATATTTTGAGTGTGGTGTGTTTGATGTCAAAATGGATTGAGTGTATTCCTGCACCAGATTGTAGTGCGCAAACAGCAGCTACATTACTGGTGAATCATGTGTTTTCAAGATTTGGGTTACCACAAATAGAATCAGACAGGGGAAGTCATTTCACAAGCGCTCTAATGAGTAAGGTATGGCAAATACTGGGAGTGAAAAGAAAATTATACATTGCATATCGAGCTGCTTCTTCTGGGGGAGTTGAACGCTGTAATAGGTCCGTTGTGGACATATTAAAGAAGTTTGTAGCAGAAGCAGGTTCCAGCTGGGATTTACGTTTACCTTTGGTTTTGAGGGCAATCAGATCAACTCCTGCTAAAGCAACAGGTATTAGCCCCCATGAGGTTTTGACAGGTAGGAAAATGGTGTTACCGCAGCACCTACTATACAGAAAACATGAGCAGATACTTGTAAGCGCATCTACGGTTCATGAATACATGGATGAGCTGAGGAAGCATTTACAACATGCATTTGCTTTTGTACAGCGAAATCTAGAAAGAGCTGCTGACAGTGCAAAGTCATATTATGATAACAACACATCAGTGAAAGAGTATTGTGTGGGCAATCAGGTGTATAAATTTCATTTTGGAAAATGTAAACAGAAAAATTCCAAATTTCTGGCAGCCTGGCAGGGGCCATTTCGAATTATAGATAAGATCTCTCCCGTGGTATACAAAATTTTGAAAACTGAAGGTGAAACAGTAACAGAACAGTTTGTTCATGTAAATCAAATTAAGCCATGGCACCCCAAACATGAGGTAAGAAGACTTGAGCGTGTAGAAACAGATAAAGCCACTTGAATACATGAAAGAAAAGAAATGAGTTTAGTCAAAGGGCAACGGCAGAGAAATAAAATAGGGGTGATTGATTATTGTAATGGAACACAAACACTATGACATATGTATATATATATATATATATATATATATATAAAATAAAAAAATAAAAAATAAAAAAGGAGGTTGAAATTAATGGAGTTATTTTACAAAATTAAAATGTGTTAAATGTTGAATGCTATTTTATGTATGTTTGTTTTCTCTCTAACATGTGCTTAATTTCAGAAGACAAGAGGAAGAGGGCGAAATGATTTATGAAGTGCATGGACATATATATAATTTTATTTTTGGCAAAAGGGTGAAGTTGGAATTGTGCTGTGTACTTTATTTGTTTTTTTCTATTTGATTTAGATTATTGATTAACACATTTTGGGACCGGAGGACACGGGAGAAGATGGAGTCCTGGAGTCCATGCGGACGGATTCCAGAGAAGCCCCGGAAAGGGGCGAAGACCAAGGCTACAAAGCAAGCAGCATCGATGATGATGCCAACAATATGGATAATTATGATGACATTCGGAGGGAACTTCAGATCTTTAGAAGCACAGGTTGTCATTGAGCCTGGACCAGCATCTGGTATTGCGGTAGAAGAAGCACCAGGTTTCATCATGAGTGATAGAAGGATGATTTTCCAGAACATTTACATACCCTTGAATCCTGATACTCTGATGGAAAATCATTTTAACAACACTGAAATTAAAGCTGAGCAAACTAAAGAGTGGCTGGAACTAAGAAAAGAGGACGCTAAGCAGTCAATAAGAGATATGTTGATGCAATTGGAGAAGACCTTTGTGAATTCAGCAGACATAAAGAAAAGGAGAGGAAAAAGAGGAGCAGTAATGCTTGCAGTCTCATTGGTGATGTCTATAATTGGAGCCATAATAGGTACCACAATGTCAACAGCCAATGCCATTTCAGTAGGAACGCTGAGTACTAAAGCACAACAACTGGTTGTTGACCTAGAAATAATACAAAAAACCTTAGATGGAATTAGAGGGGGATTAGATGAAAAAGTAAGGTTCATAAATGAAACTGCGGTCATATTGAATGAACAAGCGGATGTGATTCAACGGGCAACTAAATTGATTATTAAGCATGACCGAACATTAAGTGAAATACTGAATATAATGAGTCCTGTTGATAGACTGTTGACGAATTACATGAGAGAAGTTCAAACTGCAATTTCACAATTGATTCGAGGACATATACCATTGTACTTCGTTTCACAGGATATTATTCATCAAATGATAGAAAGGTTGACCAGAAGGAAGATTGATACGGTACAAATGAAAATTGCATTTGAAATGGGCAATGCAATGCCCTTATATGTGGATTTGGAAACGTTGGAAATAGGGTTTTTATTATGCATCCCATACATAGCTCCTGAACTTATTCATCAAACTAAGTGGGTGCACAATGTGGGATTTTGGCAAGAAGATAAGTTTATTAAGATCAAGACTCCAGAAGTGGTGGCATTTCAGTCATGGCAGCCTGAGGTTTACTTGATCCCAAATTTGGAAACCTGTGTAAAATTTAAAGAACAAAATTACATTTGTCCGGGTAAACCGTTCCTGATGCTACAGACGCTATTTGTGGTTTGAAATCTGACCCAAGTATATCAGGAGGGTGTGAAGTAGTTATTAGCAATATGGGGGGTGAAGAGTTCTCACAAGCTAAAATGGTCAAAGGTAAATGGTTGATCAGCACCTGTATGAAGAATCTAACAGTGGTTCATTTAATTCATGGAACATTTGTCGTCAAACAGGTGAAATATAATCTGTTTTACTTACAGGTTCCGAAGAACACAATCGTTTCAATTGGAGGTTTAACATTATTTCACATTACAAACTATATTTGGGAAAGCCAAGTAGAAAATATTGAATTTTTTCAAAGGGATACATTTCCAAAAGACGCAGATGTGGAGTTCTTATTGAATCATAAAGAAAAGCATGTTGTGAAAATCACAGTCAGTAACCTGGGTATAATAGAAGTGGAAAAGTTTAATTGGGGAACCTGGGGGGAACGTTCTATGGTGGGTTTAGCTGTTATAGTGCTCATGATGGGAGGATGGTTAATTGTTTTGTCTGTAAAGGTGAAGATGTTGCTCATGATATTAGCTACAACAGGGAATGAATAGATATCCCAATATGCATGCATTTTAAGAAAAGGAGCAAGTTGAGTTTCTTCCAATTGTGGCATGGACCATTGCCAAATTCTCAGAAAAAGGAGGGTATGTAGTATCATTTATTGTATTTTGGAGAGCAGCGCCACTACATGGGATCACATTATTGCTATAATGTGGCACACATATAGCCAGCCAGATGTTGCCAGTGTAACATATGGATATGTAAATGAAGACAGGTTACAGATTTAAAAGCATAATAGATTTTTTTTTCTTTCTTATTTGAAATGCCTCATTCACAGGAGAACACATTAGCTATCTAATTGACTGACTTAATTAACAAATACTAACACTAAAATTAACATTATAATATGCTCTCCATGTAGAGAAAGGAGGCAGGAAAGGCCGGTTCTGAGATTGAGTTTAAAAGTGCATTTTTCTCTGATTTTCTCAGGCTGCGCTGAAATGTGAAGGACGGAAAGGCCACAGGAAATCAAACAGAAACAGTTATTACAGTATGAAGATCCCATTGTTTGTGAAACACGGGTGGCAACCTAATACACTTTCTGTTAATATGATTGGAGGGAAGTATAGCTGAAAACAGGCTACGTAAGCAACAGAGCTTTGCTGGACGAGCTCTGACAGAATTATAGTTAGTTCACATTTGCGGAGCTGCTGTGAGGTCACCTTTGCTGGGCTGCTGGGAGGAGTCATTCCAGCTGCACTGCTGACCTTCAGAGACTGGGGGTTCCTGGTCACTTGGCACCGGCTTGAGAACTGCAGATTGCAGATTGAACTGCATGTTCTTCCTGTGCACTTTAAAAAGAAAACCCCGGGCCCATTCATCGGAGGCCACGAGCCAAGGGGGAGAATTACAGATAACTGGTAATTATCAAAGTGAATGGAGATTATTGTGACTGCTGTACGAATGACCTAATATATATCAGGCAGGCAGAGTAGAAAAAAAAGGAATCCCTGTGTTTAATTGACACTTTATAATGTTACAAAGTGAATATTGTTCTTTTGCTGCATGTTTTCTTTTTTCTCTTTGTCACAGATGATGCAAAGTGAATCTCGTTCTGCTGCTGTACATTTTTCTGTTTATTTCTGTAAAAAAAACAGGGGTAAAATGGTGTTCTGAAATGCAACTGTTTATAAAACACAAAAATACATGAAAGCAGATGTGTAGTGTGTTTTTATTTTTTTCTTTTCTTAATCCATCTGGAATAGCACTTGTGATATGGGGAAGATTTTGAGGTTGTGCATTTGTCATTTTTCCCATATGGATAAAACAACAGAAAGAATATGTTGTCTAAAAATAAGACTTAGTAATTATAAATAGGTGTGTGTGTGATTCCACTCAGGTGTGTGTGTGTTTGTCTGGTTTTTGAGTGGAATACAATACAATAGTCCTTGCTGGGCGTACATGAATCAGCAAAAAGAGGCCTATAGAAACATAATTCACTAATGTAAATAAAATAGTGATAATGCCACATGTTATTGTGAATACTTTATGGAAACATAGTTCACTGGTGTAGATACATCAGTGATAACAGCCATAGATGGCACTCTATATGAAAATGTGGTGTTTCTGAGTAATGTAGGTCCGAGGCCTCTATAGATCACACAAACAGTCTAAACAAAAGAAGCGGGTTTTGTATGTTGGGGCCACAAATAAAACAAAGAAATTATACTCACCAAAATACCACCAACAAAAATGTATACCACTAAATGATCCTATATAATGTAATAAGGAATGCTCACTGAAAGGAAGTGAGGCCAGGCCCAATCTAAATGTAAGGAGTGGTCATCACCAAATTACCATTATTTTGGCGGTAATAAAATACTGTCAGACCACAAATCTACACAAAATACCCTACATCGCTCCCTGTTGCCATGTGGGCGTTTTGAAACACAATTTACTTGCTGTATAAGCGCCTTAGAAATGCTCAATAAACAAATACTATAAATTCACCAGGTTTTCAGAGGGACTGTCATAGTGTATCTTTGGACAGCAGAGTCTTGCGGGCGCCAGGTAGCCTGTCTCAATGGATGGAGGGCAAAGATCTGGCCATATTGGATGGTCCGGTGTTACGCAGTGTAGTTGGAATAAAGGCAACTGCATCCTCCTGCTCTCAAGCGAGATGCAGGAAGGGCTTGCTCCCAGTCCCAGTCTATGAAGAAAGAGAAACAGGAGTTAATCAAAGATAATAGAGGATATACATAAATACATAAATATGTAATTTTGATGTAAAAATTCAGTCCCACAATGAAAGTTATTATATGGCACGCACACTGTTCACTTGACCACAACTACACATCTTAAAAGATACTATAAATTGCACAAGGCTTGAAAATGCAGCTGAGACATTTTTCAACACCAAAAGGACTCGTTGTAAACTGATGCTTAACAACACATAGCAAAGAAATGGATTGCATCAACGTATCAGTATACAATGTACTTCTTGTCATAAGGAGAATACCTCAAACAGATTGTGTTATGTTTCCTACAATAAATATCAGTAGTACACATTGAACTGCTTCTTATCAAGTGGTTACCCAAGGAATCACAAATAAATCACCGACAAATGGAAGTTTAAACGCACAAAACAGAAGAATCAGCCACTAGAAGCTAATTGACAATCCTAAAGGAGTGCAATTGAAGAGGAGAGCAGCTGCATCAATCATATGGACATTAGAGCTGAGTGTACTTGTGGCCCTGCATACTAAAGAAAAATAAATCAACATGCAACAACCCTCAGCAGCCCTGCATATGGAAGATAGTTCTGAAAATACACTGGTTGCCAGATACTACAGGAACGTACAGTAGGTTATGCCTATGAACCAAGGGACCTGTCAAACAAAAGGCCAGAAAGACATACAAGAAAGCACTTGGCTGTGTACAGACAAACAAGGTGTTGAACAATTTAGACAATATTAATACAGAAATCTATTTCTGCACCTACAGATGAAGTGACCAGGATGTGAATTACTTGTCAAAATCACATGTTAGTGAATGTTTGACAGAGCACAGGCCAAGTGCAATGTGACTTTTATACACTCATCATCAGTTTACAGAGACACACTTTAAGCTCAGGTGCAGAAATTGACACCTTTCAAAGGAGGGGGTGGAGTGCCTCATTCTACAACAGACTTGAATTTGTTTAATGGTAATCTCTTGCTAATTCTGATGTCAAAACATTGGGCCTCATTACACGGAAGGCGGTAACCATGGCGCTATTAGCGCCATTGTTGAATAGCGCCATGGTTGCCGCCGGTATTTTACCGAATCCGCCATGATGAATGGCGGAATTACCGCCCCATTCCAAGGTGTGCGGGGACAGTAATTCCCCATTCACCATGGCACTGCCCCATTCCCATTTTTTCCCCCATAGGGCTCAATGGGAATGGGGAAGGCGGTAATTACGGTACCACAAATTGCGGTACCATAATTACCTTCAGAGTCCCTTTGCGGGTCCCATACTTAACGGCTGGTAAAACCAGCCGTTAAGGTAGGGACCCACAAAGGGACCTTGTAGTAAGGCGGTAAGGGATTACTGGTAACGGTACCCTTACCAGTACCGGTAATCCCTTACCGCCATCCGTGTAATGAGGCCCATTGTCATTTAATACAGGTGAGAATTGAGTCCTGGTAAAACCAAACACCAACCTTTATACTGCTGATTCTGGCTGATTTGCTCTTTCCTAGCCATTATTGTTACTTTTGAACTGTGAACAATTAACCTTTGGTAAATGTCGACTCTTGATGTGGAACTGTGAATCGTTTCAAACAAATACCACGCTCACATTGTGGTGATCTACTGGTGTACACATCAGTAGATCCCCGGCGAATTATTTACTGAAAGAAAATCAATAACAATGAAAGTGTGTAAAAGAGGTTGCTCTTGTGAAATTAGATGTGTGCTTTCAATAATATGTAAATTAGATTAGATTACTTTGCAGCAATTACATTAGTGTGTTTTAGGCCATGGGTCTTTAAGCAGTGGGTCAACGAAGTGCATCCCATGCGATAGGCAAACAATCATACCTAGGGATACTGACTACTAAAGGAATTCTATTCAACTACTGTCACTGGGAATAGTGTCTAGTAATCTTCTTTCAATCAGCCCATTCACTGGATAGTCCCTCCCTATTTATAATCTTTAGTCCCCTGCAAAATAGTGCATGCTTCTACTGATCATTCTCTTGCCCTTCCCGTTCTATCAGTGGTTAGGTATTCCTTAGTCTAGCATAATCTACCCCATCAGCTTTATGCTTATTATCAATAAAAAAATAAATAAATAAATAAATTGGTTTTGTGCTATAGGTTTTTGAAAAACAGTTATAAACTTGGAATGTGTGTACTGTTTGGATTACATCCAAAAAGCGATGGGTCTCAATGTTATGTATCGAGTTGGTGCTAAATGCTGTTTTTGTCACTCATTTTCAATCCGCCAAAATGCATCATTCTTTCTGAGCATATCAAAATGGTGCTTTAGTCATTGTCTTTGACATTAAACCACATTCATTACAATGAAATAGCCTCTCTGATCTATGAGGGAAGAAGTGCATGGTACTTCCTCAACAACAAAAAGAAACCATTTGGAGTAAAAATTCTATTTTTAGAGGTTTTCGCTGTGCCATGCTAATGCATTTTTTCACAATGTTTAAACTAGTACATAGAAATTACTGACGCCTATGGAATCTGCCTTGTTGGACCAGGTGAAAAAAAAACAGGGGCAGACTCTATAGGAATCCATGTATTGTAAGTCTTTCTGAACATCCCATGCATGCATAAATATGGAATTAGTAACCCGGTCCATGGGCTATACTGGAGGGGAATGGGCCGGCTGCTCGAGTTAGAGGACCAGGCAAAGAAATGGCATTTAACGAGGGCACCAAGACTAATGCTATTAGCACCCCAGATTGCCAATCCGGTAACCCTGGGCGCTGATAGCATGGTTCTTTTCTATGACTGAATGGGACGTCTCGCTGCATCCCGTTCATTCGTATGAAATACTGTTCCAAGATGGCCACCATGGAGATGGCAGGCGGGGCTCCCTATGATCAGGTAAGTAGGGCTGGGGAGAGGGGGTTGGGGATATAAAAAAAAGAAGGAAACGGAGGGTGGGGAGAAGATGGTGGGGTTGGGCGGGGGAAGCAGCCTGCAGGTTTCATGAAACGCGGGCTGAGATTAGTGATTTCAGGCGGCGATCCACAGAAGCTGATTGGCTGCTCCCCCTGCCACGGGTGCTAAGAAACACACTGACAAGACAGAGGAGAAATGCATGGAGGGGACGTAATCTCGTCTCAATGCTCCTCCTCTGCCTTGTCTCTCCTGCAAAATGGGACCGAGCGGGACATGGAGGCAGCCAAGTATTATGACTTGCTTTTATGCATTTGCCCACCTGTTTCCCACTCTGCTCCAATTATAATCATGCTGCATGTCGCTCCTGTAGTATCGAAGCAGCATGCTTAAAAAAACAATCTTGCCCATGTTTTTTCTTGTTTTGATTACACTATAACAGGCATGGAAGATAGCACATTTGAAATCTTACAGCAGCACAGTACATTTATAATGCAACTTACAATGTTATGTCACTGCAGTGCATTGGAAGCACAACTTGAAAGAACATGAATTCTTAAGACGTCTGGCATACAGCTTAAAAGCAAAAGTGTATTTTATCCAGCACTAGAATATTTACCGTGTTTATCTTTATTTTTTTATATATAGGGCTGTGGAAGCACAACATGTAGACACTTTGGAACAGAGCCAGTTTAGCAATACGAAGGCATTTGCTTTGCCTTTAAACATTTAGCAACAACCTCTTATAATTAATTACAGAATGGTGTGAGCAGGTGTTACTTGGCTTTGTTCAAATTACTATAGCTTGGCAGGTGCCTCAAAAGGAACAGCATGATAGCTCATTGAGTTAAAAATCACTGCTTCATGAATTTGTGTTCAACTTCCGGTCGAATGCTCAGGTACTGCCAGGACTGGCTCAGTCCTGTATCTTTCAAAATGTGGCCATTGAGCACCATCATATCAAGAAATAAGAGACAGTATTGTAGGATTTAGAAACAGGACATTTCTGGCAGTACAGCCCATATACATTAAAGCAATTATTGCTGAATCAAAAGCAGGAGTGAAATTGGTACGTGAGGCATTAGGATATTGCAGCAGATGGATGCATCGCATTTAATACAACACTACTCAGAGTACACACGGAGTACATTTCAAGCAAAGTTGCAGAGAACATTAATTATCTACAATGTGCTGGTATTCATCTCCTTAATGCGAGAGGTGTACACTCCAAAGTAGCAGAGTTCACGTGACTTCTATTATTACTGCCCGGGCTTGACATTCAAAAAAGGCGATTCACAAAATCATACTATTTGGTGTTGTTAAATCTCATTTTATTAGCGATCAATTCACAAACAGAAGAATGGAAAGCTGAGTCTGTTGCACCAAGATTAGAACCCAGCAGGTCATTGACAGAAATACTGGGGAAGCTCTTACTGCAGAAAACTACTTTAACACTTCAAAGACGCGATGGAGGTCATTTTAAATGAGCCCGTAATTCGGCGGCAGGGATCGTTAAGTGTAAACTTACCCAAAGGCATGTCCCTGCTACTGAATTTTCATTATTTGCACAGCGGAGTGCAAAGGGTGAGGGGTAAAAGGCAGCATGCAAGCATGTACGTTGCCTTTTGGCCTCACCTTTTGCACTCCGTCGTGCAAATTGAGTAAACTCTGCCTACCATGTACGAATGGCAGATAGCATTTAGAATGGCATTTACAATGGCGCATAAAGCCGGTGTGAAAATAAATGTGATCTCAAATGCTTGAGCATTTGTACGTCAGAGATGAATGGAGCAGGGTTAGGGGGATCAGATAAAAAAAGAATGTGACAGGCCATGGGCATAGAAGTAGGATTAAAGAAAACACAAATAAAACTGTATTCCTACTTCTATGCTAATGGCCTGTTGCGGGGAGGGGGGGCTGTGACGGGGTGTGCTCACAGGCTCACTCCTCTCATTGGAGGAGATGTTGGGGGCGGGTCGGAGCCCCCACGCGATGCCGCAAGCCCCCGACACATGAAGAAATCAACAGACACCAGTCCTTCGTGTTCGGGCTTCCCGGTCGCTCTAATGCGACCGGGAACGCCCCCTTTATTTATACTTAGCGCGGCGCCGTGAAACATCACGCCGCCGCGTAGGCCCGTCATCGGGCAGCGCCACACTCCTCCTTTTCCGGGAGGAACACGAACATAGATTAACAGTAACTTTATTAACCAGGAAAACCACACATCTAACATAAACACTACTGCACACCCAAAACAAAAACCCCTTTAATGTCATCCACCCAGATCTTATCACCCCAGTTCACTAATCAATCGTCCCACAACATATTCGCTGAGGTAGGCAGGTTTCCCTCGCCCAGCCCTCCGGCACGTGATGTCCTTCCGCCGCGTCTCCCCGGACTGGGGGTTCGGGTCCTTCGCCCCAGAGACCTCCGTCAGCAGGCATGTCTGGTGGATCAGGTTCGGGTGGGGTCTCAGTTCGTGAATCACCCAGTTTCTTGAAGAAACTCACGTTTCGGGTGACAGCCGACCGTCCATCCGAGGCCGTCACCATGGATCCTTTCACTGCCACTACATCCAAAGGCTCCGGTTCATAGGGGAGCGATAGCTTCCCGTGAGGGTGTCGATTACGGATCAGGACCTCATCTCCCGGTTCAAGTCTTTGAGGTCGGAGACCCCTGCGCAGGTTCTCCTGTTCCGTTCGGACTCGTCTTTCAGCCTCCACCCGCGGACTATCGATGACCCCTGGTTCTTTCTCCCCCACTTCCGGCAGCAGTCCCCTGGGGCACCTCTTGAATAATGCCTCGGCGGGTGCCACTCCCGTGGCGGCATGTGGGGCGGTACACCCGCAGAAACTGATAGAGGGCGCGTTGTAAGGATTGCCCCTGCCCCTGAGCAATTCGGAACGTTTTATTCAGGGTCCTCATCAGTCTCTCGGCGTCCCCGTTTGCACGGGGCCACAGGGGGGAGATCTTCCTGTGTTGTATTCCGCAGCTCTCCATCAACTCGGAGAACCGCTCACTTTGGAAGGGCGATCCGTTATCAGAGCATATAGTGTGGGGGAAACCATGGGCCGCAAATATCTTCTCCATGGCCACCACCACATGCTCAAAAGCCACCGACTCGACGAACTCAACCTCCGGGTATCTCGAGTGTTCATCTACTATCACCAGGAAGTGAGTGCCCACTGATGTTGAGCCAAAGTCAGCGTGGACGATCTCCCAGGGCCTCGTGCCACGGGGCATTGCCTCAATTGCAGGTTCTTGTTGCAGAGGAGAGGCCGCCTGACACCATACACAGGCCGCCACGAAGTCGTCCACCCTTTTCTCCAACTCATGAAACCAGACTTTCGAGCGGAGCCACGCCTTGGTCTTAGCGGCGCCCTGATGTCCATGATGGGCGAGACTGATCACGTCGCTCACCTTCGACCGTGGAATGACGATCCGGTCACCCCGGAGTAACAGCCCTGAGTCGGAGAACGACAACTCCTCCTTCACCTTCCACAACTGCTCCAGCGCTGTTTTGGCTTCCTGGGTGCGCCCGGACACGGCTCTGAGGACGGACTTCCAGGACCCATTGTGCATTGTGTCCTTCAAGATCCGAAAACACTCGTCCTCAGCCGCAGCAGCCTCCAACTCCTCTAGGGACATCGCATTTGGCGTTGCCGCCTCCACCACCATTCGTACATAACCGTCCGCCTCTTCTCCGCAGGTGTCATGTCCATCTCCCCCACCTACTCCCAGATGACGAGACAGGTAGCCCGCGGCATTGTTGTCCCCCGGCCTATATACCAGGGTGACTGAATACTCGAGGAGGGCGAGCATCCACCTCTCAATTCTAGCTGGTGGCTTTGACGATGAGCCCACTAGAATCGGAAGCAGCGGTTTGTGATCAGTCACCACCATCACTGGACGTCCCAAGACATAGAGCCGGAAATGCTTGCAGCCCCACAGCACTGCCAGGGCCTCCCGCTCGATCTGGGAGTACCTCTGTTCCGTTTCGGTGAGCGCTTTGCTTGCATATGCCACAGGTCGAATAGTCCCGCTGTGGTCCACTTGAGTCAGCACTGCCCCCAGCCTGAAAGGACTCGCATCCACCACAATCTCCGATTCCAAGGCGGGGTCGAAAAACGCCATAGTATCTCCCGTTGTGAGGGCACCCTTAATGTCCTCAAAGGCGGCCTGTTCGAGAGGGCCCCAATGCCATGGTGACTCCTTCTTGGTCAGCGCCCGGAGTGGTTCGGATCTTGAGGCTAAGTTCGGGATGAACCGCCCGCAATACGTTACCATCCCCAGGAAGCTCCTCACGTCCGTCACAGACTCGGGGGCCTTCGCCGCTTTGATGTCCTGCACCTTCTTCGGGTCTGGCGACACCCCCCCCCCTCCTTGAATATGAAGCCAAAAAATTCAATAGAGGGGCGCATGAATTCACACTTCTCCCTGTGCAGGGTGAGGCCCAACGATTGAAGTCGTTTCAGAGTGTCCTCGAGCCTCTTCATGTGATCCACTTCGGTTTTGGCAAACACCAGAATATCATTGCTGATGTTGAGGACGCCCTCTAGATCTGCTAGGGCGCCCCTGATGATGTTTTGGAACACTTCAGCGGCAGACGACACTCCAAAACTCAACCGCTTGTATCGATATAGTCCCCGGTGGGTGGTAAACGTTGTTATGTACCGGGACTCTGGATGAAGGACGACCTGGTGATATCCGGCTCGGAGGTCCAGCTTCGAGAACACTCGAGCCCCTTGAACATCAGCAATGATATCATCGATCGTTGGAGTAAGATGGCGTTCCCTTTTGATCGCCTTGTTGGGGAGCCTCATGTCCACGCAAATGCGTACCGAGTCGGGTTTCTTCGGCTTTCTGGCCACCACGATCGGGGACACCGAGGGGGTTGGGCCCTCTACCTTTTCGATGATGTCCAAGCTCACCAAATTGTCCAGCTCCTTATCGACCTGCTCCCTTAAATGAAAAGGTACTCGTCGGTGTTTCAATGCGATGGGCTGTACTGACTCATCGATGTGTAATCAAACTGGTTCCCCGATCATCTTTCCGATCCCACTGAAGAGTGCAGCATATTTGTCGAGGAGATCATTAATGTCCTCCAGGTGGACGGAGTATGCAAAGCTGAAGATACCTAAGGCCTCCGCAGCTGCGCAACTGAGCAGGGTATTGTTGCTCACCGGGGTCACATAAAATCGGGCCCTGATTTGTGAGCCATCATGTTCCACGTCTGCCACGAAGGCACCATCGAGCGGTAGCGGTTCCTGACCCCCAAACGCAAATATGCGGGCCTTCGGTGCGGCCAGACCCGGAAGGGGTTTGAGGGAGTCATAATGCCCTCTGGCCATCACATTGACAGAGGCGCCGGTGTCAACGAGCACTGGGACTGGGGAGTGATTGATCTCGACCATACATCTCAGCTGTCTCCGGCTTCTTCCTTTAAGTACTCCCACGCTTGAGACGAAAAAGATGTTTTCCTCGTCTTCCTCCTCGGCTCCTTCCGGATGGGACTCAACTTCCCCTTGTTCTACCTGGGCAATACTGGGCTGTTGGCTCTGGCGCGGAGCCCATGTCCGTGCCTGACCTCTCGGCACCATCACCGGCATGGCTGCCCGACACACTCTCGAGAAGTGATCGGCCAGTCCACACCTCCCACAGGTTTTTCCAGCCGCCGGGCATTCTGCCATATGAGGGAGGTCGTATCCACCCTTCTGGCACGACTCCCCGGCTCTCCCAGCCCTGTCTCGGGGTCCTCTACCCGGGCGTCTCACTCCTCGGCCACCCCGCCACACGACACACACCTCCTCCGACCTCACCGACCGAGACCCAGCTTCCATCTTGTTGGCTCGTGCCTCTGCTACCTCGTGGCACCTGCCCAGCTCCAAAATACGGGGCAGCGTGAGGCCCGGCTCTCTCAGGACTTGCCTCCTAAGCTTGCCGGAGGAGCATGCCTGGATTAGCATGGTGCGTATCATGTCGTCTGCATCCCCCCATGCACAACCGAGGGAGAGGCGGCGTAAGCGACCATAAAAAGTGTCCAGCGTCTCCTCCTCCTTCTGCTTCGCCGAGAGCATGACGAACCTCTCATAGTCCACGTTTGCAAGGGGAAGGAAGTGTGCGAGGAGGGCCGCCTTGGCCGCATCATAAGAGTTGTTGACAGGAGCAAGCGATTCAAATATCTCCTGGACTGTCGGCCCTGCCGAATACAGCATGGTGGCAATTCTGCTGTCATCATCCGTCACCTGAGCAGCCCTGAAATACATGTCGAGGCGACTCACCCATCTTTTCCATTGGGGCCCCATGCTCGAGGGTGGGCCTGACGCATCGAATTCCGGAATCGGCTGCAAGGCGGCATGGGCCGCGGGTGCTCTTGCTTGAGCCATAATGGGAAAACCCGGTTGTCCAGGTGGCGGTCCTGCAAGGACTTGGATCACGGGAGGTAGGGCGGTCTGTTGTTGAGCCGCTGCCTGGCCACGATCGAGGGGGAGGGACGCTGCTGCACCACCACTGTCCGAATCCTCAGAGTCGCCCATGGGCTTGAGCGCACAGGCACCCCCACCTACTGTCCTGAGGGCCACAACTCAGACACCCACCAACACAGTGCGACTCACCCCTCCTTCCCGGGTACACAACAGTTCCAACACGGGGAGATATCCGGATAAGGCACCAGTGGATGTCCAAAAAAAAACACAGTTATCCAGAGCAGCCAGGCTTGATGATGAAGAGGACAAAGAAGAAAAACCCACGGCACTCTGATGATGAAGGGGGCAAAGAACACCGTGGATCCACGTTGCCGCTCTCCAAATGGACTTAGAAGTTCCAAAAATTGAGCCAAAGATAGTGGATTGGCCCTGTCATATCAGTCCTCTCCTGGCTTTCACACGACGTAAAAGACCCAAAAACAGGTTAAAATCCACAAATCAGACATGGGCATGCAGGGTCCATTTCACCACCGGGCCCGGGTCTCCCTCACCGCTTCGTCGCCACTGTTGGGGGCGGGTCGGAGCCCCCACGCGATGCCACAAGCCCCCGACACATGAAGGAATCAACAGACACCAGTCCTTCGTGTTCGGGCTTCCCGGTCGCTCTAATGCGGCCGGGAACGCCCCCTTTATTTATACTTAGCGCGGCGGCGTGAAACGTCACGCCGCCGCGTAGGCCCGTCATCGGGCATCGCCACAGGAGAGCGGCCGGGGAGGGGAAGGGTGTGGAAAGGGGACGTGAAAAGCATTTCACGTCCCCCATTTGCGTATGATGAGGCGCGCCGGGGCCCGATTTTGGGTTTTCGAAATCGTGTCCAGGCAAATACCGGCGCCGTTGCCACCCACCCTTGCAAACCCAGGACAGGGTTTCTAAAAATGTTTAAAAACCCAGGACGCCGGGACGGAGGGTGATTTCGCAGAACTATCCTGGGAAAACCGGGACATCTGGTCACCCTAAGCAGGGGAGACGCAAGTTGCGTTCTGCCCCTCCTCTCCATCATATGATTGAATGAAAATGAGCAGTGACGTGAATGAATGCCATGCATTTATGTTACTGCTCATTTAACATGAGCGCCGATTAGGGAATGGGTTAAAGGGACCAGTTGAAATAAAACAAAAGTGCAGAAATAATTGTGAAGTTCGAACTACTCACACATATTGTACTAAGCCTTAAATGTTAAAACTGTAGATGTACCTCGGCAGTGCGCATACGGGTGCCTTGGCAAATGTAAATGCTGTTGTCAACTCACAACTCCGAAATATCCTTTGGCGTCACAAGATAAAAGTGCATAGTATAGTACTCTTTCTTTGCACCTCGGGAAACACTTTCAAAATTTTTTTAATGTAATCTTGCAGAAGTTGAAACTCTTTCCAGTTTGGAAAATGCATTTTTGTATGATCAAGGAATACAAATAAATCATGTTTATTTTTAATTCGCCCTGTGAAAGGTACCAATTCAGGGTTTGCTGAAATAGACCATTTATACTGTGGGCCTCATCACGAGTTGGCCGGTAACACCGGCCCTACCGCAAAACCCCCGGCGCTAATAGCGCGTGATCACGGGTTTGGCGGAACAGGTATTGCCCATTCCCCACTGAGCCCATTCGGGAATTCCCCATTCCCCATTGGACTAAATGGGAAATTTTCACGCTCTTACCGCCGGCGGATTTCCCGCCGGCGGTAAGAGTGCAAAATTTTGGCGGATTTCCCCCCAGCTCAGAGCTGGGGGGGAAATCTGCCAAACCCATGATTTGGCAGACCCTTAAATCAGGCGGTAATAGCACTACCGCCAGATTTAAGGGTTACCGCCAAACTCGTGATGAGGCCCTGTGGGTAAATTACACAGGTAGTATAGGGAAATGAATGAGCACATTATGTCGATAGATCAGCTGTGGCTAGAGGAGAAGAACAGCTTTCCTTTGTGTTTAATCCTAGGCAAGGGTAACAGAGGCCTTTTACGCGTCTTTTATGTTGTTTAATGAAGGGAGCTCAGTGTAAAAAAAAAACGTGGAATCGGCTGGGCTAAAGTTCATTTTGCATTCAATGATTGGGTTGTTTTATGGTTTACCTTGGCTAAGGCTGAGCCTTTCCCTATTATAAAATGCAGTATGTATGCTTAATGTCGACCTGGATGTTATATTCATGCAACAGACCTGTGTGGGTGTATGTGGGTGTGTGTGTGGGCGTGTGCGTATGCGTGTATGTGCACTTGCGTTCTGAAATATCATCCCTCAGCGTTCATTTTGAATTCTGTGGAAGGTTTGGTGCGAGCAGTGACATGTTTGCTGGGAGATCGTCAGTCAAGGGTTCGCCCTCACAGAAAGACTGAAATTACCCTATTGGTTCATCAAGGACTCACTTCTCCAGACTTTACATCAAGCCAATACTGCACTGCTAATGCTGCTGGCTCTGTCTGCAATTTATGATGCGCTGGATCAAACTATATTGTTAAGGTACGTAAATGCAGAGGAGCTTTTTGACAAATCAAACCTTGAGAGATAAAGTAGACAATGGGCCTCATTATGAGGTAGGAGGTAGCCATGGTGCTATTAGCACCATGGCTACCCCCTTACCGCATTCTGGGTCCGGGTTCCCGAAATAGGGACTTAATGGGTCATTCCAACCTTGGAGGACCCGGTAAATCCCCATTCCGGGAACCATTCCCCATTCCCATTCGAGCCCCCATAGGGCTCAATGGGAATGGGGATGGAGCTAATAACGGTACCGCAATTTGTGGTACCGTTATTAGCTCTGAAGTCCCTTAACGAAAACCAGGCCTTAAAGAAGGGACCTGCTAAGGGACCTTGGAATAGGGTGGTAAGGAATTACTGGCACCAGTGTCCTTACCGGTGCCAGTAATAATCCCTTACCACCTACCTCGTAATGAGGCCCAATGTCTCTTTTCTGAATCCAGTCATATCCGTAATTGTACAAAGCTTATGTATGCCCCATCATTGTTTATGATTTATATGAAACCTTCGTATTGCCTTTTAATCAAATAGGGTGTCATCTTTCAGAACTATGCAGATTCAACCCAAATCGTTTTTGCATCGAATGGAGACCACCAATCCAGCATCACATTCAATTTATCTTTACTCAAATCGAGAAATGGATGTCTTAAAATTAGTTTGGTCTCAACCAAGACAAACATGACATTTTCGTTAGTCACCGCCTCTACCCAACTGCGGAAAAACTCCTCATTACGAGTATGTTGGTAGCCGTGGCTGTAGTACAGGCACGGCTGCTGCCGGTATTGATTTTTATCCGGCGTCCAGAAAATGGCAATTACCGGGTCATTACGACCTTGGCGGTCCCAGTAATTGTCCTTTTCTTGGCGCCGGTAAAAATTAATCCCCATTCCCATTTGAGCCCCACAGGGCTCAATGGGAATGGGGAGGGTGATAGCAATGGTACCGTTATTAACTATACCGTTGCTACCATCAAGTTCTGCTCAAGGGTGCCGGCACGGCCACCTGGTAAAACCTGGTGGCTGTAAGGGCACCCGTGAGCAGAACTCATAGTATGGTGGTACGGTAACATCTAAGCCGGTAGTGATACCGGCGCCGTTGATGCCTTACCACCATATTTGTAATGCGGCCCAATGTATGTATGCTTGAATCTTCTTATCCGTCAACAATATTAGAACTCAAGAGAAAGTGAAAAATCTAGATTTGGTTCTCGACTCTTCCTTATCAATTATTCCACAGATTAATCAGGTTATCTGAACCTGCAATCTCTACATGATGCTTCTACAAAAGCTTAAGACAGTATTGTCCACATATAACAGTGCTCATCTGGCTCATTCAATTTCAGGACCCAAGTTGGATTATTGTAATGTGTCATATGCTGGATCTGTTGATTACACCTTACAAAATGTACACATTCAATACACAAACAAATGTACCAGCTTCTATTGTTACCAACTCTCTAAGAGATGCTCACATTTCCCCTATCCTTTGTAGCTCTGCATCTTCCTCCCTTCCCAGCTCTCAGGCCTCCGTTGGTTGCCCTTGCTTCTTCACTCCTACTCTCCACTTTCTCACCCACATCACTCAGATGAGGTCTATAGACAAGTCCTCTATATTTATTTATTATTTTATTTATTTGCATTTATTAAGCCCACAACAGCCCTGTGTCATCGTGGCACTGTAAAAAAGGCTAACCTGGTTATATAAGTGCATTTAGGGGCAACTCAATGCAGGCCCACATCATGTTCCAGGGGACTAACATACAATATGCAGGTAAAATCAAAATGGGCAACACAATGCTATACAATAAAACTATGAAAGTCTCCTCCAAACATGTGCTCCCTTGGTCCTCTAGAACAATCAAGGACAGTTTTGCCTCCCTTGCTCCAGCCTTAGCTGACCTCTGTAATCACTGGTTGCCACTGGCTCTTTGCTGCTACCCCTCAAACACTCTATTGTGCATTCTCTCCTCAAAAAGCCCTCTGCTGACCCCTCCTGCCGGGCTACTTACTGCCCTTTCTCCATTACCCCTTTTTGGGCAAACTCCTGGAGAAGCTGGTCATCTCCCAACTGATCCAACACACTGAATCTGTTGGTTGTCTCCATGACCACCAATTTGGCTTCAGAGCAGCCAGAGTCAAGGCTACTGCTCTAATAAACACCTGTGAAGACTTGCTCTCAAATCTCGATTCTAACTCTCCTTCCATTATTATCCTTCTGGATCTTTTCTCTGCCTTTAACACAGTCAATTATGCATCCCTGACAAATCAGCTCTGACACCTTTTGCATCACGGGCCTGGCACTAAACTGATTGAACTCTATCCTCTCCGACCGAACTTCCCAGGTTCAACTGGGCCCTTTTGTCTCCCCTATCACACTCTTCAACTGCAGCGCCCCTCAAGGCTCTATCCTTTTGCCGTGGCTCTTCAACATCTACCTTACCCCTCTGGCCCACCTGATCTCCTCCTTCTCTCCTCACTTCCAGTGTTATGCAGACAGCACACAGCTCTCCTTCAAGCTTCCCTCTATTGCCTCCTCTTCCTCCTCTCTCATCCCTGACTGTTTGACTGCTATTCAGGCATGGTGTGCTGCCAATGATCTCTGCCTTAATGCCAGTAAGACTGAGATCCTTCTCATTCCACCCTGGCTCTCTCCTTCCCTCCACCATCTGGCCGTCCTCTATGGGTCCTCTCCCCTCACCCTCTTGTGAGGCAATAAATGCTGGTGTCATCTTTGACTCCTCTCTCTCCTTCTCTCTTCACATCGTGGACCTTGCCAATAAGGCCCACTATAAGCTGCACATCCTCAGAGGCATTCTCCCTTTCCTCTCCTTCCCTCAGAAACTCGATATCTCCAGAGTTCTGGTCCTCTCTAGGCTGGACTACTGCAAGTGCTTCTTCCTAAATCTTCCTTTGTCCTCCCTTTGCCCCCTTCAACTAATCCAGAATAGGAGTGCAAGTCTTGCCCTTGACTTCAAGTCCAGGGGTCGCATCTCTCCATCTCTAAAATCTCTCCGGAGTTCACAGACGAGTTCAGTCTGCCCCATAACTCTGTTTGGTGATTGACCTGTGAGGAGCTGCAGCAACGTTCGACCAAATTGGAACATTGTTCCTTTAATTTTTGAGCCTGCCTTTAAAATCCGTGTCAGAGCGCAGAGCGCGGTGCGGAGTTCGGAGACGAGTTCAGTCTGCCCCAGTCTGCTCCAGCCCGCCTAGCCTGCCACAGTCATGACTCGTGTAGCTGTGGCATCATGGACTGGGGGTGCGGCGAGTACTACTCTTCAGGGCCCTCAGACTCGCCAAAAAACCCTCTTATTTCATTGAACACCTGTCAATGGTGTGCCATTAGAGGTAAACTCATCAGTGGTATGTGACAAACCAGGTGATTCAGTTGTTAAAACATGCACTGTTGGACGCTCTGTCCTGTCTTTGGCTTCACTGACATCAAGAATATTGGGAGATCCACTCTTAACTGTAGAAAATGATAAAAAAAGTAATCGAGCACTGGCCTCTGACTCTAGCTATCCCTCTCGCCAATATATTGAATATAGTGAGTCTGAGGTTCCGTTTCTTCTTCCAACTGTGTTTATATTGCTGCCAGTGATTTTGCTCAAGTAATCACCCTTTGAAATCACAGACTTAGACCTTATGCCGATGAATCTGCCAACTGACGAAACTGCTCAAACTTCTCAAACTTCTCAAAACGGCCTGCCATCCTCGTCACTTTTGGCATCAGATTTTCGCAGTGCTGGTGTCTCAGGCAATTGGCAAGCACAAAGCTCACAGACATATGAGCGGAACCAGTCTTCTGCTGCACCTGCCCCACCGCTTGAGGCTAGGAGAAAAAGTAGCGACAAGACAAATTACACACATACGCAAGCACAAGTTGACACATTAGTGAATGGACTCTCACTTGAGCAAATGGGGGATGCATAACGTCCGGCAGTGTCAACGAGGGATTGGTATCCAAAGCGGGAGAAATAATGTATGGAAATGGCAGTCAAACGCTGTCAGAACATTCAACTGAAATCCCACGAAGTTGTCATATTTTGGCGGCAGACACCATGGAAATTACGGCATGGGTGGCTCGCCTCACAGAAAGGTTAAAAGCACACTTCCTAGTAATACAGGATTGCCTAAATGACAGTTACACCCGAAAATATTCCACCAACCATGGAAAGAAGAAAACCAGAAAGACACTGTCTAATGTAAACTTGCCTCTAAATAGCACTACTCCACAGAGAAACGTCTTACCACTTCCTTTAATAGCAGGTTGTGTGGATAGTCCAGCTCTTGAGTGGACGGAAATGAGGGTAACTGATGCAAACCCAAGAAACTCTGAGTCATCAAAAGAAAATAATTCCACCGGCGCCATCGACAAAGTGATATCTGCGGGTGCAGAACAGGATCAGAATGCCAAAAACTCCTTGTCAACAGCTGCCGGCATTCAAATCCATAACAACGTTTTTGCTGCTACCTCAATCGCCCGTTTGCCCTTCATGAAATTATTTGAATATTTAAATGATGCAGTACGCAATCAAATGTCTTTGCTATCAACAATGAACAATAGGCTTCTTTCCTGGGAGGAGTTCTCGCAAAATATAGCGCCAAGACTTGACCATGAAGCCGAAACCTCATCGAAATGGCAATCACGTATTAGCGATGTAGCCCGACAAGCGACTGGAGATAAAGATGATATGATTGAGGCAGTCACAGAATGTAAAAAATGGATGCGTCATAACATAAAGACAACAAGGCGTTCCTTGGGCGACGAGCTCGGAGAGTTCTCAAATGCTGGGGAAAACTCTGTACCAAAATCTCTCCTCAGTAACGTGGAGTCTGTCCCACACCCAGTAAGTGGCACTGATATCATTGGTGACCTTGCAACAAGAGGTTCTAACACTCACACAGATATGCCCCCAAATCCAAGGAGAACAACGACAAGTAATGTTGCACCGAAGAAAAAAGTTTGTGTCTCCGGTGCCTCCACATACAAGCGAAAGCGTGCCACTAATTGTGTCCTCTGATTCAGCATTCAACATAAATAATACATCTGCTGCCGCAAAGTCTGACCATGTGTCAATGGGGACTAAGGCAATTGCACAGAGTGCAGTCGATCCCGATCCTGGAAATGTGACCAATACATTGTCATTTGGGATCTTCAAAAGCGTTGCCAATCCCCAGCAAGTGTCAGGGAAGAATAAACAACAAAAAATGATGGCAAGAAAACTGATTTAAAATGTCAAATCCAGAGACCAGCCGCTAAGAGAGCTTGCACAAATGATGCAAAAAATTCATTAGGAATCTTACAACTCCTCCTCGAACAAATATATTTGTGCACTCTCAGAAAGAAATGTTGAATACTCAAAAAATATCAAATGAAGCTGGTCAAAACAACAGACCATCCACATTTTCAAAAAGATCAAGAGAAAACTCTGATGATGATGAGGAGTTAACCACTGAAGCCTCAATCGAGCTATGTGAATTTTCAACTTATTCAATTGATGATGATGGTGATGTGTCTATCACCACTGTTGGTGGTGAACACTCACCCCTCGGCTCAAAAAGCAATGCCGGTCCATCCAAGTAGACCGAGCAAAGTGGTTGGGTGGCTCAAAGTGGTGTGCCTTCAAAAAAGCAAAAAGTGGCAAATATTATTGACCCTCGAATCAACCCAAAGGATAAAGAGCCCCGTCATCTCTCTGCCAACATGTCCCTTAAAACAAATGGCTCAACCATGAAATTAAATCCTAAACAAACTATAGCACAATTGGAGAAACACATGAGACAAACAAATGACTGGATCCACAAAATAAATATAAGGCAAGGAAGTGGACTATGGAGAGTTCAAATTGAAAACATCCTAATTGAACAAAGTGATGTTAATTTGAACAGATGCAACATACTGAAGTTATTACATAGTATTCCAACACTACACTCATTAAGATCAGATGACGTAGCCGTGGTTTAATATATGTCAGAAGATCGTGCAGACTGGGTCACCTTTCATATTAAATCAAAGTCGTTAGTTATGACCCTGATGGAAGCAAAAGACGATTTGCTGTTTTTTGGCTTCAAACTGCAGATTGATGAAGATCAAGTCCCAAAACAGGAGCGGTCTTCAAAAGATACAGCGATCCAAACTTCTAACGAACAAAGAGAGGAGCTATGGACACAGCACAAATCCAAGCAATCCCCAAATGCAAATGCTAATCAAAATTCTGCATGTCATCTACGTCAACATCACTATATTCACTAACATAATGCTGGTGACAAGGAGCCATGTCATCAATTAACGTCATGGAATACCAGAGGATTTGCCCATTTGTTACAGGAAAAATGGCAACTATTGGACCAAAACTCCATAATCTGCCTGCAAGAAACATGGCTTCGTGAACTACCTGATTGTGATGGCTACTCAATTTTCCTAAATCCTGCAGGGAAAAATCTGTTTGGCCGTCCTTTTTCTGGTTTCATTACGATGATTAAAAACAGCTGTGAGTGGAAAGTTATATCATAAAAAAAAAACATGTTCATACAAGCTACCACTCTTCAAACCAGTACCGCAACGACCTCCAAAGCACAACTGACTCTGATAATCAATATATATTGCAACCCGGCAATGATCTCTCAAGTAAAATTTATTTCAGCAGTAACTGGATGAATCTCTGTTATTATTAATTCAACCCAGAGAAATCAAACAGTGTTGAATACGACATTCCGTATGCTGAGTACAGACGGTCAGAGCTACTTCACATACCCAAACTTAAGTCTAGTTGCAGACATGATGAAACATTAACATGGCACATTTCGCCAGACGGATAGTAGGTGCCTGACATCACGTTCAAACACAATGGCCATTACATAGACATGCTGCCTTGATGTTCGGGGTCGGACCTAGACACATGGATAATTCACCATGGTTAACTATGAGGTGAGCCGCTTCATTGCCCTGCCCCACCGACCCCCTTGTGAGTTTTGACATGTTTCTCTCTGCATATTTCAGTTTATTTATTCATTACAAGATGGCACACTGCCTAACTGTATGCTGGTAGTCCCTTGTTGGTTTTTTAAGGCACAAACACTGGCAGTCCATTGTTGATATCCAGGGTTGATTCCTGAATACACAGGTACCGCACGGACGGAGTTTTTGTAGCAGCGGAACGCTTCACCTCGAGCATTCATTCAAGAGGTAAGCTAAAACGATCCCCGAATAAGCTGGAACAACAAGGCATACACACACGCGCCGTGTTTTGACCCGCACTCCTTAACCCCATACAGGGCGAGCGACTCGGAGTGTAACACGTGAGTCCACAATTGATAACAACACGGGAGAGACTAACTAAGATAGAATTCGGGAGATACACGGCAAGTAAGTGTTGGATACTTGACCCCATCAGTTTCTCACATACATTAATAAGATAAGCAATACGGCATTCACTGTTATTTTTCCATCACTTATAGACTTCATGATGCATCGTGGGAAATGTAGTGCTTAAACACCCACGCAACAGATTTCCATTGTCTACAGGCCACCTGGGAATCTCCTATCTAGATCCATACACTAATATAGAAAACTGTGACAAGAACTGAGTTAATGTCATACCATTATTTGATTCCAAACATGTATTAATTTACAGCCTGAACTACCCTGACGGCCTGAACCGCCGCCATAATTAGGTTGACTAGTGCAATCGCTTCGCCCTTCATACCCCAAGAAATGAACATAAGGTTAGCAAGTTGGCTACTTCTTCTTTTATATATGACTATGATACCCCTGGTACAAGGTTTTTTATATGTATTGAGTAAATCTTATACTCGCTTCCCCCCGTTTTTATTCACTCTGTAGGTGACAACACTGACACATATGTGCCATGTTGACAGTGTCACCTTATTCTAAACCAATTGCGTCCTGAAGACGGGTCCTGGGACACTATTGATGAGCTGTAAACTGCAACAGTGCTGTCCTTGGCCCCAAAAACACATCAAATTGTTGACGCCATTATACTATGTTCGTGTATAATTGTAACGTGATCATCAGACACTATTACTAACATCACTTGAACCAACGAATGTCGGTCAATTCTGAATGCATTTTTGTTGACAACAGCCAAGAATGTGAAATTGGTGTTCTCTTTTTCTTTCCATCGTGGCAATATACAATTGATGAACGCTGTTAATGTGTTTTTTATGCATTTTAATATCTTTGAAAATATGATTAAAACATGCTGAAAGTACTACCTTGACTGTGGAGATAGATATAATCTAATGAAATTTCCACTGTTTGATAAAATTCTCGAAAAGTAGCCCCTATGGTGTGATAGAGGTGGGTAGCTAGTGGTTAGTGTACTCTTTTGTCAGGTTTCAGCAGTAACTGCCTTGATCAATGACTCTATTATCAGCCAATGACCCTGCAATTATAATATGTGGTGACTTTAACTACTCATGGCTTAACAACTCAGTGGCGAATTACAAAATTAATGGCAAAAATGGTGCTATATCGCAAATGGATAGAAGTGAACACTGGTTAAATGAGTCATCCCGGAGAGATTCCTCAATGTTGAACATGGCAGCGAGGTGGGAGTAAGAAGACCCTGGACTATATCTGTGCTTCAAGAAATCCATTGGATAAAATCATATATCCCTCTGTAACAAGGACTGCAAAGAGCGACCATGACGCTGTGGTTCTGACTTGGTTGGGACCCTCTAAACTTCTTCAAGTGAAATATATTGAAAATCTCACCGTAAACAACAGAGCGAACAGAGTGCGAATAAGTGCAACCCAGTTAAGCAAACTCACATCTAAATTTCTTAGCACCACTGTTGATAATCCAAACATCAACTATACCCCTCTGCTGCAGCAATACACGGTGGGAAAAAAACATCTACAATGGCAACACCATTACAAAGAAACACCTCTTCAGTCTGGCAATAAGTGGAGCAAAGAAAGCCCTTCGGTCTGACCTAAAACTCTTGAAAAGATCCAAAACTGAGAATTGTCTTGCCTTAATGAAAAAACGTCATCTCTGATAGTGAAATTGGTTGAAGTCATTCAACACAATTCGAGATCAAGAACAGGTGGAAAAGATGCTCCAACTTATTATACAAAAAGATAGCAGACACATTTGGGAAAACATAAATACAGGTTCTCTAAAGCATGCCTATTCAATGTCAAATGGGGTGAATGGGGCAAAATGGGTCGAGCATTTCACGACTGTGTTTTACAATCAAAGATGCTCAATCGTACCTCCAAGAATTACAACTTTGGCAAGCTGTAACGTTCCCGAATCGCAAGAGGACATCGAATGGGCCATTCATAAACTAAAGAACTCAAGGGCAGTTGGCCCAGATGGGATTTCTAATGTGATGCTTAAATCCAAGTGTCCCTTATGGCCATGTTTCATGGTGACATTCTTTGAAAGAATTGCAATGGAGAAGGCTTTGCCTGAGTCTTGGATGAAGGCGGTCATGGTGGCAATATTCAAAAGGGGCAATCGGGTCGATCCTTCTAACTATCACCCAATTGCCCTTCTGGATACTATTGGAACGGTCTTTGCTTCGTTCCTTCAGAGATGTCTCATGAGCTGGGCTGAAGAAGTAGCAACGGTAGACGTACGTCAAACTGCGTTTACTAAAGGCGTTGGACTAGAGCTAAATTTGCTCCTCCTAAATGTAATAAAGCTCGAAGCCCTGAGGCAAGGCAGAAAGGTCTTCATCGCCTTCATAGACCTGAGTCAGGCCTTTGACAGCATAAATCGGAATCGATTGTGGGCTAAATTGCAAGCCTGGTGTTGTCCTAGTGAATTGCTGCAACCTCTAATAGCTCTACATACTAATACTTCGATTAGTGTGTGCTTGAATGCTCAGGGCGATGCAGAACAAGAGAGGGGTGAGCAGGGCTACCCCCTCACAGCATTACTGTTTAAATTGTTAATCTTTGATTTTCCTATTGCTTTAAATGAGCCAAGGGCCTTCCCACCAACAATAAATGGTCAGCAATTAAGCTGGGTTATATACGCAGACGATATTGTGCTTTTGGATACTACCCAAATTGGGCTCCAGACACTGCTTTTTGCCCTACAAGGCTATTGTGAGACAAATGATTTACAAATCAATATTAAGAAATCAAAGATAATCTCCTTGGGATCAAAAAGCTTGAAGCAAAACAAAAAATTTGTCTGGCGACTAAATAATGAACCACTTGAACTGACAAATAGTATACGCTATCTAGGCATACTGTTTAACACTTCTGTACGCAAAAGGGAATGGATCCAAGATCTATCTGCGCACATGCAGACGTTTGCTATGCAAGGAGCTAAACTCCATGCCGCCTTCGGCAAATTCACCCTCAGGCCAGTGTTGACATTCTACCTTCAAAAAGTTGTACATGCTGTTTCATTTGGGAGTGAAGCAGGCTGGAACATCCCTTACAATATCTGGTCTAAGTTAGAAGGGAAATTCTGGCGTAAGGTATTGAGATTACCACAAAACACCTCAATAACATCAATTCGCTATGAGCTGTGTATTGAATCACTTTATGGTACTGTTTTGTGGAAAGCCATAACTGTCCTCTGTAAGATTCGACTCACCCCTGGGGCTAGATCTTACGAAATATTGAAGACAAAATCCGAGCATCCCTCGGCCGACCTGCTGAAAAACTAGGTAGCAAAATTGCTTCTCGTAATGGAAGAGGCCGGCGTGTCCTTGTACTCGGTACTGGCAAGACCACAAATTGCAAAAAAATAAACCCTATCAAAGAAACTGGATCCAGAATGACGAGAAACGAAAAAAAAATAGTATCAACGATTGATTTTGGAACTGCAATGAACAAACTTGATGCACTCCCAAAATACTGAGACAAATTTCCTTCACGTTACCATTGTGACAAGTTTTTGAGACTACGTCTTAATCTTTATAAGACAAAAGAGATCCAAATGTTGAAGCGAGATCTGCTTATCAGTGATAATCAGTGTCACTTTTGTAACAGCTCAGTGGAATCTGTTAAACACCTAATAATGTGCGGCAATTTCCTTTCAGCGCTCGCTGCATCTCTCTCATTTTGCTCCGCAGAATGATAATATGGCAGAGTGGTGGACATATTTGATTGCAGGCACTAACACTCGGTTGACTTGTGCCCCAATCAACTTTATGGATGCTTTGATGTTAGACAATAATTCATTTGAAAGGAAACAGGATGTTAATTTAGTGGATTGTAATGTAAAGTTTGTCTTTTTTGTGTACTAATGTTATAAAAAATAAAAAAATAAAAAAATCTCTCCACTGCTTCCTGGTTGCTGCTAGGATCAAGTTCAAGAACCTCTGATCTTCCACAATGCTTTCTAGGGCCTGGGACCCCTGCTAAATCCAACTCTACCTCCCTAAATATCTGCCTGTGGTCTTCTAGCTCCAGCTCTCTGCTGATCAGATGCTTCTCTAAGCAAAGAGTAGGGGGTAGATCTCTCTCCTCCGCAGCAGCCTTCCAAAGGAATGGTCTACCTGCCCCATTCAGGCTTGACCAGGATCAGCTTATGTTCCGGAAGCACCTCAAGATCCTAATTTTCTCTTCTCCCTTTCTTCTCCACTGCTAACACCCCCGTCTGCCGCAATGACTGGCTGCCTCGTTCACTCTGAGTTCTACAGGGCATCAGTCCACCCTTGCCCAGTCCTCCCCCTCCTCACACTTAGCATATGGACCCTCACCCCCGGCACGCCATAACATCTCTGACACTTTCCCTCTGGGTCTCCTCTAGCACTCTCCTAGCCCCTGTGGTGCTCTCCCCCTCCAACACCCCTCTCTTTCACTTGTACTCTCGCCTCTGTAGCCAGCACTTCTCTTTCCACCCTAGCACTTTGCATTTTGTGCAGACTGGCACCCCCCCCACACGCACTTCTTGTTACTGCACTTGCATAATCCAAATCTCATGAGGCCTACTAGGACTATTATTGTTATATTGTTGTATCATCTAATATATTAGGGACGGTTGACTTGGTATCTCGTTTAGATAGACCCTTAAGTGACCACCTGCCAATTTTATTACAGTTACATTTGAAGATCGAATCACTTAAGATTGAGTCAACTCTGGATTTGGTCCAGACTGACCAAGTGAAGACATTGGTCCTGTGGCACCCCAGGTTATGCAGGGAACTCACCTACCTAATCAATAGGGATTCATGGTACGTCTATGAACACTTTCTATTGTTATTGAACCCCTCCCGAAGAGAGTTGGAATAACTTTGTTATTAAAATCCATTTAAATGAACTTGAGGGCAGATATAAGGGCTTAGCTAAGTCTTACCATTATTCTTACAGTGCGGCACTGGCTCATCACAAACAAGCTGAGAATCGAAGTTTGCGATTATGAACTCATTTGAATTTGAGTCATTCAAGGTATAAAGAATTGAAACATGGCATCTGTCACAGATGCAGAAACCATCTGAAATGTATCAAATATCAACTTCATCTTAAAGACAACTGGAGGATGATGTATTTATTATGCAAAAGGGACACTTGCAGTATATGGTAGATATTTAGAGGAAATTCCTATTCTCAGCAGTGTAACCTAACTTCTTATATCACTTCCAATAGGTGGCAAACATACATTGGTAAAAAATGTCATTTACGTCTACACTATCAAATATGTGACTCAGGGATATTGTTTTCGAGAACCACAGAGCACATCATATTTTCTGTCGAAGATATTCTGTGGGCTATTGAGAGGTTAAAAACATCAAACGTGGCTGGGCCTGATGGCATTCCCGCTTTTATCCTAAAAACCTAAAATCAGATTCACAATTTTGGGCAGCAATTTTATTTACTAAATTTGATTACATTCTTTGATCTAATAATATCCCTCCGTCCTGGTGCAGTCCCATAATTATTTCTATTCACAAGAAGGGGGATCCCGATGATACGTCCAATTATTTAGCTATAGGCCCCATGGATGCTGCAGCAAAGGTTTTTGCAATTTTACTTCTGAAACATCAAGAAAGCTTCATTTCAAACTATGACATCTATTCAAAGCATCAAGTGGGCTTTCGCAAAGAAATGGGAACATCTCTTAATGCCATCATTGTTGCCCATGTGCTGGCAAAGACAAACTCAGGCCCCATATATATATCTACCTTAGACTTGTCTTCAGCTTTTGATTCCGTAATTAGGGAATTGCTATTGCAAAAGATCCTGAAGTTGGGTTTTCCCCATCGTCTTGTGCAATTAGTAGCAATGCTCCATAAAAACACTACATTTCAAGTTCGTGTCACTCAAGATGGTGCTCTTACTCTGCTGATTCGAACTATGACAGGAGTAAAGCAGAGGTGCAATCTCACTGCAACATTATTCAATCTTTATATATGCGACATGGATGCTCTGTGGATTAATCCCTCAATGTATCCTGCAAGATTGGGCAATTTAAAGCTTCAACGGATGTGTTTTGAAATGACATCATCCTCTTGGATAGGACTCTTTGTGGTCTTCACCGAAAGTTAAATGAATTTCTTAAATACGCTCAGCGACATAATTTACAGACAAACTATTTGAAATCTAAGATCATTATCTATACGAATAAAAATAGGATAAAGTCAGACCAATGGAACATAGCTGGTTTCTCACTCAAACATGTCAAGTCCTTGTGATATTTAGGATAATCGCTGTCTGACCTAACTTCAGTTAAATCTTGGTCAATGCGCTTAAAAAGTAAAACTCACCCTGTGAACTAATACTCATACCACACATCCCTTTCAATTAAGGCAAAGGTTATTCCGTGTTCAGTATGCTTTTCTTCTTGATACTTGTGCAGAAGAAACAGATATGGTATAACCTTTTTTGTCCCATTTTTTTACAAAATGCATCCTTAGAGGGGTCGGCTTCCTGGCAACAGAGTGTAATTGGGAGCTACTTTGAGAAACAAATCCATGTCACATTGCTTCCCAGTTCATATACTGCTTTAACTACATGTTTTGCATGCCCTTTGTAAACGAGGTCTATCACTCATGGCATGTGTGATGTTATATTTTTGCTATGGCTATGCCTTATTTAGCAAGAGCATGACCCTGCACCTCGTCACAGCGGGTGTTGTGGGTTGGTGGGTCCTCCACTTGTATTGCACCATTCTTTGCCACTTCCAGTTGAACCAGCTCCATGAAGTAATGCGCATCACGTCATTCAACTCCATGTTCTTTTCGTGTTGTTGCAGAGGTCTGATTGAACCTCCACAAACCCCTTCCTTTTGAAACCATGAACATTTACACTCTGCTTTCATCCTATGGAAACAGTTAATTGTATGATGAAATGTGCAGTGCAGATAAGGTACAGGTTCCTGCTTTCCTCTGGAGAGCAAAGGCAATCACAGCTTCTGAGTACTGCTCTTCTTCAGCTGGCGCAGTTGTCAATTAAAGCAATTTTTCAGTTTATATTAGGAAGGTGGCTAGTGGTATATGGATAAGTCATAATTAACTGGTACCTTTCAAGCATGTTGCCTTCCTGTACTGACAACACATTACATACATAAACTAAACAATTACAATTTTAGTAACATTTTGTTTGGAAAATATCGTACACATGACACTCGTATTCTTAAATTAAGCCTACACACTGACCATCAATTGTTGAAGTGCACCTGTTGTTGGTTGAATTCTCAACAACTCTACATCAACCATTCCTACCTATACTCGGTGTTTTTTGGAACAAACGCGGCGTCGTGAATCTGACATTGCGGACAGACTAGAACAATATTCCATTGATCGGTTTTCCCAAAGAAAATGCCTCGGGTGATGTCATTTCCGCTCGATGCAGTCCCTACTTAAACATTCTGCGTGCGGCACCATTTTATGGGAAGAGATAATTATATATCGCGAGCAGATATAAACGGCGGTGCTTTCTTCATCTCGACAGTCTAATACCCCTGCCAGTAGCAAAGCAGTTTTCGCATGCATTCCTCAAGTCCCATCGGGAATTAGTGGCTCCATTAGTTGAGCACTGTTGGACCCCCGATAAGCAGACACCTGAGTTATTGTTGAATAAATTAGTTACTTTGAAGAAATTCACGCGATTCCGCCATTTTCTTGCAGATAATATCGACTTAATAATAAACACATTTTTTAAGAGTGTTATTAATGCAGAAAAAAACAGAGATGTCTATCATGAAGCTAGGCAATGCTGTCATCTAGTGGCTAATAGATAAACTACAGTGTAAGCAACTCGTTAGAAAGTGTAGGTTTTGCGGTTTTCACTGCGCTAAATGTATTTACTGTTATTCATTCGTAGAATGGTATTAGGGTCAGTTTTGATAACTTTTTATGTATTTATGTTCTTGTTACTTCAGCTGCATCAGGAAGGAAGGAAGGAAGGAAGGAAGGAAGGAAGGAAGGAAGGAAGGAAGGAAGGAAGGAAGGAAGGAAGGAAGGAAGGAAGGAAGGAAGGAAGGAAGGAAGGAAGGAAGGAAGGAAGGAAGGAAGGAAGGAAGGAAGGAAGGAAGGAAGGAAGGAAGGAAGGAAGGAAGGAAGGAAGGAAGGAAGGAAGGAAGGAAGGAAGGAGGGAGGGAGGGAGGGAGGGAGGGAGGGAGGGAGGGAGGGAGGGAGGGAGGGAGGGAGGGAGGGAGGGAGGGAGGGAGGGAGGGAGGGAGGGAGGGAGGGAGGGAGTGAGTTTCATTTTCAAGAAGCCCAACCCTGTTCCTATGGGAAATACCATACAAAAGAGGCCCAGGGTGCAGAGTCTTACCGGGAAATCTCCAGAGTTCACTAAAGGCCAGTCCACCCCTG
The DNA here is from genome assembly GCF_040938575.1 of Ambystoma mexicanum. NCBI lineage: Eukaryota > Metazoa > Chordata > Amphibia > Caudata > Ambystomatidae > Ambystoma > Ambystoma mexicanum. The sequence goes on along the minus strand of NC_090930.1, from coordinate 350,269,197 downwards.
ATTCACGTTGGCCCTTCCCACTTTGGGCCCTACCCGAGCACATTGTGCTAGCATCACATTAGCACGAGGGAAAGGTCAGCAGAAAGTATGTGAAGGGGTAGGAATATGCACAAGACCTTAAATAGGAACATGGGGAATAGCATGAGCGTGGAGAGAGGCGCAGCTTGCAAAGCCACAAGCACACCCCTTTAAGTGCAAATCTAACCTAATTCACAGAATAAAAAACGCTATCTTGCTAACGTCAAAGGGTCAAACATTTACCTCCAAGCATGAGCAGGCACAAACTGTATATCTGCCACGGAATCTGCAAACAATAAATGTGCCATGCAATCCTTCATTATTAAGCGTGTGAACGGCGATCAAGCATTGCAAAGAAGGAGGAGGAGATGGCCCAGAATATACCATCCGTGCACCACTATTTTTTTAATGATGTATGAGGAAGTCTATGGCACAGATGAATTCCCACCCACATTATCCTTGACCTGGTCAGGGAGTGGGAGAATGACGTAGAATAACCCGCCATGTGCTCACTGGCAATACCACCTCATGTGAAACTGCCCTCCACTTCCTGGCTACTGGTTCGTTCCAGCATACCACAGCCATGGCGGGTCCATATCCTAGCTCACCCAACCACGGTGCCTCCATTGGGTTTTGCGCTGTATCATATCATGCATATCATAGGCACATAGGGCCTCATTACGAGAATGGAGGTAATGAAAAAAGGAAGGCGGAATGGTAATACTGGCATCTTTAAAGGGTCCAGGGCATTACGACCCAACAACCCGCCAATACCGGCACCGCCCATACCATGCCCCCTCATACCGGCATGGGTGGGGTTTAAATACCGGCATCATAGAGGAGACGCAGGAGAAGGAGGGTGAGACAGGCCCAGCAATTACCACCAGTGCAGCCAGTAGTACCTCGTAGGCAGTCATCAATCTCTCGTATCAGACCCAGTCCATTCAATCTAACCCCTGACCAGATCCATACCCTGTACCGGTTGGACTGGGACACCATCACCACCATAGTGGACATGATAGGCAACAACATTGCCAGCCTCATAGAAATATGCACTGCCATCCCCCTGCTACTAAACATGGTGTCTGTGCTCCACTTCCTGGCCACAGGCACCTACCTACCAGCACACAGTGGGCCAGCTGCAACCACTATTTTCACGCATTCTGGACCAAGTGCTGAATGCCTTCCTGAAGCACACTAGCACCCACATGTCCCTACCATGGACTGCCCAGGAGATAGCCGACACCAAAGTAGGCTTCCATGCACTGGCAGGCATGCCCAATTGTATTGGTGCACTGGACTGCACCCATGTGGAATTGGTAGTCCCCCATGCCATAGAGGCGGTATACCACAATCGCAAGCAATACCACTCCATCAATGTGCAGATGGTATGTGACTCCAGCAAGATCATCACACATTGCTGCGCCCGATTTCCCGGATCAACATATGATGCCATGGTGCTGCGCAACTCCACGCTACCCCGGCACATGGAGCAACATGCTGGACCACGTGCCTGGCTGCTTGGTGAGTTGTCTAACTGGCCCATGGCAGTGCTTTGGGGTAGTGATGTTTTAGAATGCATACTCCACCTGGGTGGGAAAGGGGGGGGTGCATACTCCACCCGGGTGGGAAAGGGGGGGGGTGTGCATACTCCACCTGGGTAGGAAAAGGGGGGGATGCATACTCCGCCTGGGTAGGAATTGACAGTGAGTGGAGAATGTTCGCAGAGCTAAACACTCCTGACCTGAACCTCCCAACCCCAACATGACACATCACTGGCACACATTTGAGCAATTACGCATAAGCCTTGAGAGGACCAGAGCTCTGGAGACATTGAGTTTCTGGGGGAAAGTAAGGAAGGGGAGAATGCCTCTGGGTAGGTGAAACTGAAAGTGGGCTTTCTTTGCAAGGTCCAAGATGTGAGGGGAGAAGGAGAGAGAAGAGTCAAAGATGACACCCAGGTTTTTAGCCTCATAGGATGGTGAGAGGAGGGGACCCAAAGGGTGCAGCCAGAGAGTGGGAGGGAAACAGGGAGCAGGATTCCCAATGAGAATGATCTCAGCCTTACTGGCATTAAGACACAGATAGTTAGCCATGCACCAAGCCTGGATGGCAGTCAGACAGTCAGGAATGAGAGAGGAGGAAGAGGAGATAGTGGAGGGAAGTTTTAAGGAGAGTTGTGTGTCATCTGCATAATACTGGAAAGATTGTGTAGCTTTGGAGCTATTATTTTAGAACAAATATGAGTTTGGGACATTAAGAGTGAGTGTCTTGATACATTTCAATCTGGGTTTTGATTATACTTGAATACAATGCATACTTGCTTTGTTATCCATTTGTTCCAGTCTGAGTCTGCACAGGCAAAAGGAGTTCTATACTGTGGCAATAAAACCCGAGGCAGCGGGCCAATAATGCCCCAGGTAATGCCCGGGGCCGTAGTTATAGGCCCGAGCGTAGCAAGGGCCTTAACAAAGCCCCCGGGCATTACCTGTGGCGGTATTGGCCCCCTGCCGAGGGTCTTATTGCCATTAGCACCCTGGCCTGTTGGATTGGGGTGCTAATGGCATTTTTTTTCCTGTTTCGGCGCGTTTCGAAACAGAAAAAAAAAATGAAAAAAAGGGCCACCGGGAAAGGGAAAACGGAGTCCGTTTTCCCTTTCCATGGCGGCCATCGGGGGAAGACGCTCTGGGAACACAAGTGTTCCCAGCGAGTCTGCTCCCGAAAAAAAAAAAAAAGAAAAAAAAGAAGCAGAAGGTAAGTGGGGTTGGGAGGGCGGAAGGGAGGGAGGGGAAGAAAAAAAAAAGAAAATGTACCTGCGGCCCCGCTGGGGGACGATGGAAGCCTTTGGCCGTGTGGAGGCGAGTCTACACACTGCTGGAGCCTGCTATCGTTGCCCAGCGGGGACGCAGGAGCAAAAACATAAGTGGGGTAGGGAGGAGGGAGGGAGGGAAGGAAAAATAAAAAAGCTTACCCGAGTCCCCAGCAGGGGGCGAAGGCAGCTTCTCAGTCGTGGGGAGGCTCGGAGCGGGGATGGCCCTGCTTCGAGCCTCCTCATTGGCTGAGGGGCTGCCACGCCCCCGCCGAGGACAAAGCGACTGGAATCCCGGCCGAGAATCAAAGGATTCTCGGCCGGGTAATGACCCGGCGAGAGCCAATCAGAATGCTTGTTGCATTCTGATTGTCTCTCGCCGGGTACTAATGTGCATTCCTAGATATTTCTCAGGCCTTTGATCGAGTAAACCATGACCTTCTTTGGAACAAGTTGGGTGTGATGGGCTGTGCCCCTCGTATATTGAACATACTGATTGCCTTGAACTCTGATACCAGTGTGAGGGTTCGATTAGACCAAAATGGAAACTATAGAAGGTGGGTAAATACGCACTGGAGTTTACGCCAGGGATGTGACTTGGAGCCATTCTGATTTAATATGTATATTAGTGACCTTGTTAAAGCTCTTAAGAATGTACAAAACTTTCCACAAAAACTAGGAAATCTGCCAATTAAACACCTGGCCTAAACAATGACATATTATTGTTTGACTCAACCCCCATTGGCATTCAAAGAGCCTTGACAACTACCAACACTTATTTTCTATCCTTAGATTTATAATTAAAGGTTGATAAATCGAAACGTCTGATGATAAATTATGTAAAAACAGGAAATTAAATTACAATTGGTTTATAGACAACAAGCGATTGGAAGTTGTCCAAAACCTCAAATATTTGGGTGTCGAAATCAGTGCAAAAAGAACAAAACAAACTGATCTTGATCTGATAATAAGAAAAACAAGTTTAAACATGTCTGAATTATCGTCCTTTAACAGGAAGTCTGGTGTTTGGCTATCCCGTTGGTGAAGTTTAAGCACCAAAATACGTTTCTGTGACAGACAGGTATATTGTCAGATAAATGTGATAGGGTAGAATCGACAATATCGAAAAGTCTCCTCATTTTATCAAATGGAACCCTGATTGCTATCATTAGACACACAATGGGGCTGGTTTCCCTGCAGGCTTGTGCCGATCTGAAGAGGTTACAACTGTTGAGATTGCTTTTGCAACTTCTGCTACAATTGTCTGTTGTTCGAATTGCATTCAGTGTTACTTTGTGGAACATGTCAAGTGTTGATAGACTGGTTTCAGGCATCTATGAAGCTTCTGTCTGAATATGATTTATAAATTTAGAAGCTTATGCACTCTCTGTCTAAGAGTAAAAAGACTATGGGCCTCATTATAAGGTTGGAGGTAGCCTTGCCGGGAAAACCGGTAAGGCTACATCCAAACCGGCAAGAAAGTCTGGCACCCACGAATGGCCAATTACCGGGGTATTCTGGGCCTGCCGGACACAGTAATTGCCCTTTTGCGGGTGCCGGAGCCAGTAGATCCCCATTCCCATTTGAGCCCCAAAGGTTCATTTCCCTGCCGGTGCTACAGGCTTGCGGTGCTCGCGGGTGCCTTTCATTCCACCAGGGCAGAACTGGCGGAATGAAAGGCACCCGCGAGCACAACTCAGAGTTTGCCGGTCCGGTCCGGATACAACAATACCAGTGAATTTACTGGTACTGTTGTAACCCGACCGGCAAACTCGTACTAAGGCCCTATGTTCGAATTGGACTAGATAAAAAAGAGAGTTTCAACAATTAATTATCAACTGTTTTATCATTTAAAGTATGAAGTGAGAGCTTTTAATGAGATGCCTTTGTATCTTAAGCAACATCCCTCATACAACAATAGGTTTGATATGATACTTTTAAAATTGAACGTATTACCTAGCAGAGAAGTTACTGGTGCTAGACAGGGAATTGATCATTCCCGGCGTATCTGTAGGTTTTCGTGGTCTCTATGTGGAAACAAGTAACCACCTTGTTACTGCATGTGCTTTTCTCTCTAAACATTGTTTTGATTGTTTCAAACATTTTATGCCAGGCGAATGTGTGTTTTTTACTGAATGGTTACCGAATGGTTTTGGTTAAGAATTCTAAATAGCTGTGAGCCCTCTTTCGATATATCAGTTTAACATTTTTAAAACATTTTAATTTGCCGTTTATGGAATTAAATGATTTGAGTGTTCTATGGAACAAAGTGTTTTTATATTTTCAAAGGATTTAGTATACAGAGTGTTATGTGCATTCTATAATAGAGTAAAAAAATGAAATATTTATATTTACATGTGTTCATTTGTAAAGGTTCTGTTTGTAACCATATGCAAATAAATAAATGTAAAAAAGAAATAACACTGTAAATGAGGAGAGAAGGAGGAAATCAAGAGGCCATATGGGCAAGGTGGATGTTGAAGAGCCAGGGCGATAGGCCTGAGGGACACTGGTGGTAGAGAGCGAGATGGAGGAGTGAAAAGGGCCCAGTTGCACTTGGGAAGATCAATTAGATAGGAAGGGGGTTAGCCAATCCAGTGGCAGGTCTGTGATAACAAGGGCATCATGGAGCCGCTTTATCATGGTGGCATGGTTGACCATGTCAAAGGCAGAAGACAAATCAAGGAGGATGAGAACAGAGTTAGATGTTTAAGAGTAGTCTTCACCGGTGTTCAGGAGAGAAGTTTCTGTACCTATGGATGCTCTGAAGCCAGACTGGTGGTCATGGAGGCAGCCAACAGATTCAGTGTAGTGGGTCAGTTTGGTGATGACAAACCTCTCAAAGAATTTGCCTGGGAAGGGAGGGATGGAGATAAAGTGGTAGTTAGTCAGGCAGAAGGCATTGTCAGACAGATTTTTTAGGAGGGGGTGCATAAGGGAGTGCTTGAGGGATAGGGGGAACGAGCCATTGGCATACGAGTGATTATAGAAGTCAAGAGCGAGAGAGGAAATGTGGTCCTTGATAGTTCTGCAGGGCCGCACCTGTTTGGAGGGGACTTTCATAAAGCGGACAGCTTCAGATATCTCATCCAGTGCTATGATCGAGAAGGAATAGAGTATGTGGAAGGACGAGAGGGGAGCCAAGTGAGGCCTAAGAGAAGGTGGGGAGGAGGGATGGGGTAGAGGAGAGTGAGGTCAGGATGTCCTGGGTTTTTGTTGTGAAATGGGAGGCCAGTGCAGTACAGAGGCCTGGGATGGAAGAGAAGAGGAAACTTCATTAGGATTGGGCAAGTTCCATACAGTTTTTGAACAATTCAGCCGTATTGTTGGTAGACCCAGAGATGCAAGATTGATATGGGACCTCTTGGAGAGGGTGGGGAGGATGGAGAGATGATATTGCCTTTGGAGCAGGTGACAGGCCAGTTTTTCAGTGGATTTGTTTGATGACTGCCACTTCCGTTCTACTCCTGCGCTTCAGAGAGGGTAGGTCAGAATCATGCCAGCTGTTGCGCCTGTAAGTAGCCTTCATACACAACCTCATGACATGGGCAAGGGTGTCAAGTGTGTTGGAGATTAAGAGATGAAGGTTATTGAGAGCTGTGTTGGTGGGAGAGTCAACGTCAGGGGTCGAAGTGGGGATGAAAGTGGCAGAAAAAGCAGCGACTGTCACTTGCTTCATCAGTCGAATGACGGAGAAGGAGACTGACAGTGCGGGAAGAGGCTTAGCCAAGGGGCCCAAGAGCTCCAGCTGAAAGGAGAGGAGAGAATGATCATACTAGGAGAGAAGCATGGTGAGAGGGTTAGAGATGGAGATATCTGCTGAGATGGGCACATCCAGGATGTGTCCCACTGAGTGGGTCAGACCGGAGGGAAGACTGGTGAGAGAAAGAGAGTCACAGAGGTCACGGAAGAGTACAGTGGCTGCATCAGATTAGCCAAGATGAATGTTGAATTCTCTGAGGAGGAGAATCTATAAGGTGGAGGTTGGGAGAGAAGAGTTGAAGTCGTTCCATTCAGAAAGGAAGAGGGAGATTGTTAGTGTGCCAATCTGCACCAAGGGAAGTTGGGTGAACAAAAACAAAATTTGAAAATGGTTGCATGCATTTTAGGGGGGCTGAGGGGCACCCTAAACCACGAGGTTTTTTAATGGAACATGGGTGGCACTCTCCCTCCACCCAAAATGGAGTGGGTGCCATCTCATGCAGCCCTCCATGGGGGCATATATCTGCTCCTATGAAGGGACATCTGACCCCAGGGACGGCTGCATGAGATGCCCCCCTTATATGCCCCCAGGGAGGGATGCATGAGATGCCCTCCCTCCATTTAGGGTGGGAGGGAGAGGTCCACTCCCCTTTACATTAAATCATTCCTTGGTGGTTTAGGGTGCCCTTCAGCCCCCCTAAAATACATCCTACCATTTTCAAATTTTCTTTTTGTTTGCCAAACTTCCCTTGGGGCAGATGGGCACATTAGTGTGCCAATCTGCCCCCAGGGTGCCCAAAACATACTGCCCCATCCATTGGGGGGCCTGTCCCACATTTCGGGGTGGCTCTCTCCACCCCACCACAAACAGAGGGGGGCACCTCATGCAGCCCTTCCTAGGAGCCCCAGGGAGGGCTGCATGAGGTGCACCCCCCTACATTTGGGGTGCGGGGAGAGGGCCACCACAAAATGTGGGACAGACCCTCAAATGGATGAGGCAGTAGGTTTTGGGCACCCTTGGGGCAGATTGGTGCACTAATGTGCCAATCTGCGCCAAGGGAATGCATCCTACCATTTTCAAATTTTTGTTTTGTTTTCTGAACTTCCCTTGACACAGATGGGCACTGTAGTGTGCCAATCTGCACCAATAGAAGTTTGGTAAACAAAAACAAAATTTGAAAATGGTTGCATGCATTTTAGGTGGGCTGAGGTGCACCCTAAACCACAGGGGAATTTTGTAATGGAAAGGGGGGGTGGCCCTCTCTCCCCCCGCCCTAAGTGGATGGGGGGCACTTCATGTAGCTCTCCCTGGGGGCAGGTTTCTGCCATTGGAAGGGGCAAATGTGTTTTTCCTGGGGGGTGAGGGTCAGTCGACCACCAGGGGTCTGTGATCGGAGAGTGGTAGTGATGATTTGTTTTTGCTTGGGTGACAGTAGGTAACAAATGTTTTTTGGTTTTGTTTACACCTTTTTCTACGCAAGCAGCTGCAATGTTATGTGAGTAGTTTTTTTTCTTATTCTACGCTTAGGGCAGATTGTCAGTGGGGCGGGTGAGACTGGGGCTGGATTGTTGGTGGTGTGGGCGAGAGTGGAGCATCTGGGAGTTATTTTGGTGGGCTGGGACACATTGGCAGGGGCAGGCCTCAAATTGCCCCCTACGCCAGCAGAACATTGGTGTTTCCCTGCGAGCAGATGTCTCCCATGTGGGTTGACGGCCGCAAGCCGAGGCTGCAGCTCTGGCAGTACTACGTTACAGATGTCACCTCCGTGGAGGAATGGGGATCCTGCCAAGGCTCCCAGGTACTGCCGCTGCACTTGGGGATGGTCAAACCACATGGGAGACGGGTGCCCAAGGCCAGGTACAAAATCCCCAACAATCCTGGTATTCTGGCTGGCCTGCGTTACAGGTTATCCCTCTGGGAAAGGACGGGGAATGTCCTGGGCCTCCCGGGAACCACTGCTGGGCTTGGGGATGTTCAACCCACACTGGGAGTCAGCAGCCCAAGGCCAGGGATATGACCTCCCTACAACCCTGGAGCTCTGGCTGGGTTGTGTTACAGCTTCTGCTTATGGGAAAGGATGGGGACACTGCCGAGGCTCCCTGGGGCTGCTTCTGCACTTGCAGTTGGTCAGCCCACATGGGAGACAGCCGCCCAAGGCCAGGGACATTACCCCCAACTTTCCTGGAGCTCTGGCTGGCCTGCGTTACAGCTTCTCCCTCTGAGAAAGGTCTGGGACCCTGCCAGAGCTCCCTGAAACTGTTGCTGGGCTTGAGGACAGTGAAACCACATCAGGGACAACCGCCCAGGCCAGGAACATCTCCCATGACCATCCTGGAGTGCAGGCTAGGCAGCAATATATAATTTCCCTAGGGTGAGGGAAGCGGACCCTGCTAGGGCATCACCTACAAATGTAATGGAGTTCAGACTGGGGCAGGACAGTTGGAGGTTATGTCCCCCATCTTGCACATCCGTCTACCATGTGGGTGTATCATCCCCAAGCACAGCGGCAGCTGCAGGAATCCCGACAGGGTCCCCTTCCCTCCCCCATGGGAAATTCTGTAACACAGGCCAGCCAGAGCTCCAGTTAAGTCAGGGGTAATGTCCATGGCCTTGGGCACCTCTTCTCCCATGTGGTTTTTTTCAGGGGCTTGTGGGTTATACATTCTGGTGTGATTTGCGCCAGTCAGACATCGTTGGATTCCCACGGGGGTTTTCTTTTCTGAAATGGATGAGGTTCCCTGTTTTCCTTGGTGGCTTTGACACCCTAGGCCCAAATCTGTATGTTGCCTTCCCAAACCCGTTGAGAGTTACCAGTGGTTTAGCTTTTTCCCTTTGTGGCAAGGTAGGTGCACCGACACATGTGAGGTACCATTTTTGATGGGTCACCGGTGAGAACGTGGGATGGTAGGATATGTGTGTGTTGTTGGCGGCATGTTTCGGTGGGTGGACGGAGGAAAATGTCTGAAAATGGTGGGGTTTTTGCCAAATTTCAGACATTGCCATGGGTTCTGTGTAATACATTCTGGGATGATTGGGGCAAGTCAGACCTATGTGGATTCCCACGGGTGTCCTCTTTTAAGAAATGCATTGGGTTCCCTGTTTTACTCGGTGGCTTTGACACACTAGGCCCAAATCTGCAGGTTGTCCTCATGAGCAAAATTCCTGAAAATCTGCTGTGCCAAAAGGCTTGGGGTTGCCCGTGTTTTAGGCTTTTCCCTTTGCGCCCAGGTAGGTTCACCCACACATGTGAGGTGCCATTTTCGTAGGGACACCTGTAGGAATGTGGAAGGTAGGCCATGTGGTGCTGGTGGAGTGTTTTGGTGGGTGATGAGAGTGGAATTAGCTAAAATGTTGTCTTTTTTGCCACATTTCAGATTTTGCCGGGGTTTCTGGGTAATACATTCTGGGCCGATTTGCGCATGTCATACATCTGTGGATTCCCATGGGTGTCCTCTTTTTGAAATGCATGGGCTTCTGTCATGACCCACATCCAGAAACCCCCCTGGCAAGCCCATGGGCCAGGAGGGGTCTTGGCTCGGGTCTCCAACAAACTTAGGCATCCTTTGCCTAGGCCCTCTTGGGGCCAGTCCTGGCACCTTTGGCGCCAGGCTCATACTTAATAAAGACTTGTGTTTAGGGAACTACTTTATTTCAAGTGCCAGCCAACATGGAGGCATCCACATAGCTTGGCTCCTTGGAACCGAGCTATGGGGTATAGTGTTTTGGGTGTGGTAGCCTAGGAACTACTTTACCTGGACTACTTTCTTGAAGCTATTTAAACCACACCAGACTTGGATAACACGCTTCGCATTAGTTTGCAATCCTGCAATGTGAAGCTCATCATTTTCAGCTGTACCAGCGAACCGCGGAAGAACAGCATCTGTAAAGAGACAAAAGGACATTGTCAACAGCAGCAGCTTACCTGTAATTCCACAGTTAGCTGCCCACAGCCCCTGCGAACAGAATCCTAGGATCAGCGCGTCTCCCGGACCGGCGGATCTGCAAAAAAGGAAGAAACAAGACATTAGACACTTTTACAACATAAATTGTGCTGAAAAGCTTACCTCGCAAGTCGCTCCTCGACCAGCATCGCCTCACGATTTCATACACCGGGTGAGCACCGCAATCTATGGGTCAGAAAAGACAACAGGTTAGCAAAGGCAAGGCATCATAGCGCTGCGCATAGCGCCTACTTACCGCATCAAGGTGCTCTTAATACGCCATCATTTACCGGTGAGACCCAATTCAGCCAATGTATTACATTGGACATCCGCGCACCTAAGGAAGAGAAAAAGACATTATTTAAACCAAGAAATGCATGCAAGAATAACAACAATATACAACAGCAATAAGACCTACCTGAAAGACTCAAAATGGGCCGGCATCAGTGAAGTAACTAGATCGCATTCGCCCACAAAGGACAATGAGCCCCTGCCAAGAAGGCAGGACGGAGAGCACACCTGAATTAACAACAAAGCAGAACTTCCCCGCTGGTCACAACTGGGAACCGCAAAGAAGGATACCAGAGTCCCTACGGCTGGGTGGCCTCCCCGTGGATACCAGGTGAACGTAACAGGTTCCCTGTTTGCCTTTGTGGCTTCGACCCCCAAGGCACAAATTGGTAGGTTGTCCGCCTCAGCTAAATTCCTGAAAATCTACTGTGCCAAAAGGATTGGGGTTGCCCTTGTTTTAGGCTTTTCCCTTTGTGCCCAGGTAGGTGCACTCACACATGTGAGGTACCGTTTTCGTCGGGACACCTGTGGGAACATGGCAAGATAGGCCATGTGGTGCTGATGGCATGTTTCGTTGGGTGAGCAGAGTAGAATGTGCAAAAGTTTTGTTTTTTTTTACACATTTTGGACTTTGCCGCGGGTTCTGGCTAAAAAATTTGGGGCCGATTTGCAGAAGTCAGACCTCTGTGGATACTCATGGGTGTCCGTCCTCTTTTTGGAAATGCATGGGATTCCCTGTTTTCTTTGGTGGCTTCGACACCCGAGGCCCAAATCTGTAGGTTGTACGCAAGAGTAACATTCCTGAAACTCTGGTCTGCCGAAAGGCTTGTGGTTGCCCGTGTTTTAGGCTTTTTCCTTTGCAACCCAGGTAGGTGCACCCACACATGTGAGGTACTGTTTTTGTCAGGACACCTATGGGAAGGCGGAAGGTAGGACATGTGGTGCTGGAGGTGTGTTTCGCTGGGTGATCAGAGACGAATGTGCGAAAATTGTGTCTTTTTCATCACATTTCGGACTGTGTCAGGGGTTCTGGGTGATAATTTCTGGGCCGATTTGCCCAAGTTAGACCTCTGTCGATTTCCACAGGTGTCCTCTTTTTGGAAATGCATGGGGTTTCCTGTTTTCCTTGGTGGCTTCGACACCCTAGGCCCAAATCTTTAGGTTGTCCGCATGAGCGAAATTCCTGAAAATCTGCTGTGCCGAAAGGCTTGGTGTGACCCGTGTTTTAGGCTTTTCTCTTTCCCCCAGGTAGGTGCACCCACACAAGTGAGGTACCGTTTTTGTGGTTATTTTCTCTCACACACCTAGAGCAAACTAGGATTTCTGGGTGGTGTTACGACCACCTACGTGTGGGAAAAAAAGGGGCCACATTTGGCTGAGATAGCTCATTTAACAAAATGTTACAAGGCATTGAATGGAGACATACCAAAATCACCAAAAAAGGCCTTGGCACTGGGGGGAAATACCCATGGCAGTTAAGGGGTTAATGAACCATTGACGTTGACAATAGTGTCACTCCAGATGTTCCAGTTTTTCCATGTGCAAATGTCTAAGTGTTCTGAACAATATAAATACTTTCTTTAAAAAAATTGGCTGCGTGTTTGAAATATATAATCCAAGAATGGATGTACCTTAAACATGGCACAATCTCCTAAAATGACACATCACTCTTATATGCACTATGTAGAGACATTCTTAATAGAATGATATGATATAATCTACAGTTTATTTTGCATATATAAACATCACTCAAAAAACAAATTCTCCAGTAGGTTCAAAAATTCAACAGCATGTGACATACTTGACATGCTATTGGTAGCTACCCACGACATAGACAATGAACAATGAAGAAGAAATATTTGATTGCCTGTTCTCATGTACTGTTTTTATTTTTCTAATTCCAATTTTGAAGTGAGAAGCGGAGGCACTATGTGACACAGGAATGCCTCCCCTGGCTGTGGGTTTATGTTGTTAGGATTGTGTTTCTTTAGAGCAGAGTAGTAATAGTGTCTTTATTTGCTCTGAAGACAGACAGACTGGAATTTTGCAACTGAGAAAGATTGCTGCCATGCAATGTGATAGAACATGTGTTTACTCTTCGAATGGTTGCTATTTCTCATGTACTGTTTGTTTTAAATTTCTAATTCCAAAATTTGAATTGACAAACTGTATTTATATCTACCACACTAAAGCAGAAAACGACCTGCAATTGCTGAAGTACAATTATGCTATAGAAGAAATAAATACAAAAGAAGTTGTTGAACAAAAAAAAAAGAAACAGATAATACTGTACATGCAGTCCATTCTTTATGTATATATAAAATGAGACTATCAATAATATTTTAAGGAAGGAATATCAGTCACCAAACACATATAGATTGTCTGTCTACTATACATTGTTTATACAACCAACACAATTATTTTTAAAGTGCATTATATCTTTTCAAACAGATGAAGAAGTTATTGTAGTATGGCGAAGAATCAAAGAAGAAGCACTACAACAACTACTCACAAAACTAATCCTGGATTAATTAAAACATTTACAATGACCATTAATGAATGTTGGAAAAGAAGTACAATCATTTAAAAAGGATATTGAAAATGTAAGAGAAATTATGGACAGTAACAATCACATTGAGTTAGAAAACATGAATAGGTTTTTTTTTAATGTTCCGTCACAAAAATTACAAACATAAATTATGATAAGTTATCTGGTGCAAGTCTCCTGGGATGATGTGGATGATGTGTATTGGAAATTGGACGAGATGGTCTCGGCCATAGTGGGCTGCAGCATTTTTTGGCTTATATTTAGTGTGACATCTTTCCTGTATCTGTGAGCATTGGTTGTGTAGAATCAACCTCCACCCATTAAAGTTGCTGCCAGCAACAGCTAGAGTCTTCAAACACCTGCAGTACCAGACAACTCTTTTTGAGGAGTTATTAGAAATGCTAGAGATGTTCAGAGAGGAGGCTTGTCATGAAGTGTTTACAGACGTGGTGCACCTATCTCCCTTGGTAGCACTTGGATGAGTGAGAGGCCTTCCTAGTATCTTTTCTTTCTGATGCAATTCATCTGTCAGACATTTTCATCCACTTCATCCCAGTGTACTAATAGTGCCTTTATTTGGTTGAATACACTCTGGCATTTTGCAACCGAATAATGAAAAACAGATGGTGTCTATCATGGAATGGGATATGAAGCTTGGGAACATCAATCGTAATGTATCATTTGGTATGAGTTTCCTTTGATAATGTGGATGATGCATATTGGAAATTGCACAAGATGGTCTGGCCCATATTGAGGAGCAGTCTTTTTTGGCTTATATGTGGTCTTATATCTTCATTGTAGCTGTGATCGGTGGTTGTTCATAATAAACCTTGGCCTATTATCAAACACTGGCAGCACTGGACACTCTATTTGAAGAATCATTAGAAATGCTAGACAGGTTCAGAGAGGAGGCTTCATTTTTTTTGTAGGATTGTCTTGTTAGAGCTGTAATGTTTGTTATTCTATGTTTTGCTCACCAGTTGGACATTTCAATATTAAAACAGAAAAGACTTCCACTTGTAATTTTCAATCAGAATGTTTGGGAACATCAATTATGATAAAATATTTGCTGTGTTTTTCCAGGGATGATGTGGATAATGTGTATTGGGCTGCAGCATGTTTTGGCTTATATTTGGTCTCATATCGTTAGTGTAGCTGTGAGCGGTCATTGTGCTGAATCAACTTCCACCCATTACATATTTTCAAACATCTGCAGCATTGGAACACTCTGAAGAGTTATTAGAAACTCTTTAGAGTTTTAGAGAGGTGGCTTCATTTTTCATGGCATTGTCTTATTAGAGTTGTCATTTTTGTTGTTTTATATTTTCATCACCAGTTGATAAATTTGAATATGTCTAACCCCGTACCACCGTATTCTGAGGTCCCTTAGCGGGTCCCACTAAGGCCGGCTGGTTTTAACAGCCGTCCTTAGCGGGAGCCGCTAAGGGACTAGGGAGCTAATAACAGGCCCGCTATTTGCGGGCCCGTTATTAGCTCGATCCCCATTCCCATTGGGCCCTATGGGGGCTCGAATGGGAATGGGGAATGGTTTTCAGAATGGGGATTTACCGGGTCCTCCAAGGATTGGAATGAACCGGTAAGACCCCATTTGGACGACCCGGACCCGGGTTTGGGGGCAGCCATGGTGTTAATAGCACCATGGCTACTTCCAAACTCGTAATGACCCCCATTGTCTTTTTCATGTTGTCATTTTTATTGTTTTACATATTCCTTCCCGGTTGGACAGTCCAATCAGGAGAGTACCAGCAGTAATGATGATATCATTTGTTTTCTGAATTCATTGCCACTGAGGAAGAAGGCAACTCAGATGAATAGCACTGCTGAGAGTTGCGCTTTTTTAAAGTTAAAAAACAGGCAGAGGAGGTCCTTTGCACATTCTGCAACAAAACTCTATGCCGTGGGACTTCAAATGTTCTGTCTCAAAGCTTGGGGACATTAATCATGATAAGTCATTTGATACAAGTCTTCTTGAATGATGTGGATGATTTGTATTGGAAATTGGACAAGATGGTTCGGTCCATACTGGGCTGCAGTCTTTTTTTACTTATATGTGGTCTTATATCTTTAATTTAGCTGTGAGCAGTGGTTGTGCATAATGAACCTCTACCTATTGAAGGTGCTGCTACCAACAGATAGAGCTTTACAAACATATGCAGCATTGGCACACTCTATTTGAACAGTTATTATACATTCTAGAGCAGTGGCTTCATGTTTTGTCGCATTGTGTTTTTAGAGTTGTCATTTTTGGCATTTTATATTTTCGTCACCAGTTCAACCTTTGAATATGTCTAACATTGTTCATGAAAAGACTACAATGTGGCCCTTCTAATGTTTTGTCAGAAATTATGTGAACATCAATCATGTTTAATCACATTGTGCGAGTCTCCTGGAATGATTTGGATGATGGGGATGACGTGCATTGGAAATTGCACCAGATGGTCTGGCCCATACTGGAGGGCAGTCGTTTTTGGCTTATATGTTTACTATAGCTGTAGCAGTGGCTGTGCAGAATCAACCTCCCACATTAAAGGTGCTGCCAGTCTTCAAACACTGGCAGCACTGGAACATTCTATTTGAAGAGTTATTAGAAATGCTAGAGAGGGTCAGAGAGGATGCTTTTTCTGAATTGTGTACAGATGCGGTGTTCCTATCTCCAATAGTACCACTTGAATGAGTGAGAGGCCTTCCCAGGATATTTTCCTCCTGATGCAATGCATCTGTCGGAGGTCTTCATCCATTTCAAACCAGGGTACTTATAGTGTCTTTATTTGGTTGAAGACACTCCAGCTTTTTGCATCTGAAAAGAAAAATGATGTTGGATATGAAGTTTGGGAACATTAATCATGATAAATCATTTGGTGCGAGTCTCCTAGGATGAAGTCTATTGGAAATTGCACAAGATTATCCGGGCCATACTGGGCTGAAGTCTTTTTTGGCTTATATTTGGTCTGATATCTTGATTGTAGCTGTGAGCAGTGGCTCTGCAGAATCAACCTCCACCCATTAAAGGTGCTGTTAGCAATAGCCAGAGTTTTCAAACACTGGTAGCACTGGAGAACTCTATTGGAAGATTAATTAGAAAGTGTAGAGACGTTCAAAGAGGAGGCTTTTCATGAAGTGTCTACATATGTGCTGTTCCTATCTCCAGTAGTACCACTTGGATGAGTGAGAGGCCTTTCCAATATCTTCACTTTCTGATGCACTGCATCTGTTGGATGTTTTCATCCACTTCATCCCGGGGATAGTATATTTATCCGATTGAAGACACACCAGCATTTCAGAACTGAAGAAAGAAAAAGACAATGTGTAATGCAGCTTGGAAACATCAATTATGATAAAGCACTTGGTGTGAGTCTCTTGGGATGATGTGTATTGGAAATTACATGGGGTGGTCTGGACCATACTGGGCTGCAGTCATTTTTGGCCTATATGTGGTCTGATATATTTATTGTAGCTGTGAGCAGTGGTTGTGCAGAATCAACCTTCACCCATTAAAGGTGCTCTTAGCAATAGTCAGAGTATTCAACAGTGGTAGCACTGGTGCACTTTATTTGAAGAGTTATTCAAATTGGTAGAGACATTTAGAGAATAGGCTTCTCATGAAAAGGGTACAGATTTGCTGCACTATGTCCATCAGTACCACTCTGATGAGTCAGAGGCCTACGCAGGATCTGTTCTTTCTTATGCAATGTATCTGCCAGAAATCTTCATCCACTTAATTACGGGTTACCAATAATGTTGTTATTCAGTTGAAAACACTTCAGCATTTCGCAACTGAAAAAAGAAAAATAAATGTGGGCTATGAAGCTTGGGAACATCAATTACAATAAATTATTTGGTGCAAATCATCTGCAATGACTGGATGACGTGTATTGGAAATAGCATGAGATGGACTGGACCATAATGGGCTGCAGTCTTTTATGGCTTATATGTGGTTTTATATCTTTACTGTAGCTGGTTGTGCATAATCAACCTCCACCCATTGAAGATTCTGCTACCAACAGCCAGAGTTTTCAAACACTGGTAGCACTGGAGCACTCTATGGGAAGAGTTATTAGAAATGGTAGAGAGGTTCAGAGAGCTGGCTTGATTATTTGTGGCATTGGTTAGCTGTGTCTATGGACAGTGCAATCACACGTTTGGATCTATTGACACGGCCATATCATGACCTCCATGCGTACAACACTGTCCAGTAAGTGGGCACTGAAGTCTGTAGGTGCAAATAACCATCACACCCACAGCAAAAAAAAGTTTACATTTGTCATTGCTTTCTGTACTTGCTAATTAAAGGTTTTTTTCAGTAAGTGCAAACACTTTTGATAATACAACCCTTAACGTCATTATTCTTTTGCTCACATTTCCACTAATACTTTTTTTTGTATTTTGATTTGTTTAGTTTGCCTATTTTGTTTATTTTGTTTTCTGAGACATGGTGCTCATTACAAGTTTGAGGTTCCGTAATTAACGGTGCCGGTAGAACTATACCAGCACCGTTTTCTGGACCGGCAAACTAGGAGTTCTGCGGGCGGGTGCCGCCCTGCCTGCCAGATCTGACCTGGTGGGCAGAACGGCACCGCCCGCAGAGATGCACAGAAACACCAGCACCATTAGGACATGTTGCCTGTGTTTCTGCTTTCCCCATTCCCGCTGAGTCATGTTGGACTCCACAGGAATGTGGATTTACAGAATTGCTGGCACCAGATTTAACGCACAAGTAATTCCAGCAAGTTGATTTACTACGGTCTGGCGGCAGCCTACCGGTTTTACCGGCACGGCTACCGCCGGACTCGTAATGAGCCCCAATGTCTTTTTGGGTTGCTATTTTTATTGTTTTACATTACATATTCCATCCCATTTGGACATTTCAAAATTTATGACCACAAGTGTACCAGCAGTGATGATGTTATCATTTGGGTTCTGAATCCATCGCCACCGAGGAAGAAGGCAACTGGGATGGAAACAAATGCTGACAATTGGTGCTTCTTTAAAGTTAAAGAGCAATGTTCTAGAAAAAAGGCAGAGGAATTACTTTGCACATTCTGCAACAAAACGCTATGCTTTGGGCCTCCCAATGTTCCAACTCAAAGCCTGGGAACATCTACTATATTTAATCATGTAGTGTGAGTGCACTGGGATAATGTCGATAATGACTATTGGAAAGCACAAAAAAATTATAAAAGAAAAATGCATGGATTCTATTCTTTGTGTAGACGGACGTCAGC
Source organism: Ambystoma mexicanum (assembly GCF_040938575.1). Lineage (NCBI taxonomy): Eukaryota > Metazoa > Chordata > Amphibia > Caudata > Ambystomatidae > Ambystoma > Ambystoma mexicanum. The sequence continues at coordinate 350,250,644 of NC_090930.1, read as the reverse complement.
ACCACTTGCAGCACTGCCATTCACCAGTGCAACAATATTACAAACTGCAAATGAAACCTCAACTTCAGCAGTGGTGTCAACTGCACAGACTCTGGTTTTACCAACTCCAGATCTTTCCATGATGCAAGTCATCTGGAGATGTCTTGAATGAGTATGCAAAGGGGGTGCTACATTTGAGGAATGGCAGAAGTTAATCGCTGAATACCTGCTAACATGTCATTCTTATTTCTTGTTTTAAGAAGCAGTTTTCCCCCCTTTTTCTAAAAATAAAATATCTATAGATATGTTGCTTTTTATTTTAATTCCCTTTGTTAGATGTGTTCTTCTTATGTGTTTTCCACCCCTATTCCATCACCCTCTTTCCGTGCCCCAGAAGTTGGCCCTTATAAGGGTCACATTTTAAATTACAAAAATAGATACAATTGAATACAGACTGCAAAAATATATCACAATATCTATTGCAAATTACTTTAGGTAGTTTCAGTAAGTGAAACCTCCCAATTGTTTGTTTGTTTATGCTGTTACACTGTAAACAGGGGCAGTAGTTTAGCTTTGAATAAAAGCACTCCAGTTGTTGCTTGTGTTAGCTTTGAACGTAAAATCCTGCAATTCATTGGTACATCTACAAATAATAATATTTAAAAACATGCAACTGAGAACTTAATGCAACAAAACCCTGGAAATTCTGCTAAAACCACCTTCCACACACCAGCTGCCATTTAAATGGGTACTACACATCTTTTCCTTCACCATACACATTTCTTAATTGTCATTAAAATGCTCCTAAAAGCAACCATTTCTTAAGTTGCCACCAATTTTATTATACGTTTTCCCCCACCACTCCTCCTTACTTTGTAAATATGAACTGTGCTTTCTAAAAGTACTTTGCCATAACCACATATCCCCGCTAACTTACTTTTACAATTGCAGGTAAAAAGCACACCACTGAAATCAACAACTGAAAAACAATTACCCTTCACATCCAACAAAGTTCCTTAATGTACCATGTACATGTACGTAATTACATCAGCACAGTTCCGCTATATATTACCACAGACTACTCTTTTCAAACAATATTTCTTTCACTTTAGCTCATTATATTCCACTATTCACTCTCTTACTATTCCCATCTGCAGACCATTGCAACACCCACTCTGTTGCTCAAAACAGCACAATCACGCTACAGATTCCATCACACTACCTTACTCACTAACCCACACCATCAGACCTCTGTAGACTCTTACTCTCATAACCTTCTCAACCACACCTAATATACCACCTAACAATCAAACAGTACTCGATTTGCCTCTATAATCACACCCAAGCATCCATGCACCATGAATTCATATATATTGCACAACTTTCAAACACAGAAGTTCTCTATCCCAACAGACAAAACAAACTGCCTACTAACCCGCAACTCCATAGAAAAAAAGAAAAAGTAGAGCAGATAAGACTAAAACTACATCATATAGTCATCCATCTCTAAAACAATTTATAGAACACATTAAAACAAAAGAGCTAGTAACCTCACTCCACACAACTAAACCAGCCATTATTAAAAGTCCCATCTCGCTAAAACAAAAAGTAAAATATTATATACAAACAAAAGCAGACCTACTAACAAACCTAACTCTCAATATATCAGTGTAAATGTAGTCACCGTAAAGCAATCCAAAAAACTATGCTACAGAAAATGTTCCACTTTAGAGCTCTTCACAATCTTATAAAAACAGCAGAAAGGTCAGGATCTACCCTTAAAAACGACCACAGGAGACTAATCCTGCAAGCTCTAATTGACAGTGATTTACTACTGAAAATAACATTGTTCATATTGATTTTAAACAGACTTAAACCACTAATTAAATTAATCAACACATTACAGAAAGAAGTTCGAAACAAGTGCACTATCAATATATATACCTTTTCAAAGTTCTGTGATGGTGTGTGGATTCACACAAACAGCACAGAACCATACTGCAAAGAAGAAGCGTATAAACAAGAACAACAAAAATCAATTGCCATAGACAATAATGGTTGAGGGTATGAAATGGTAAAACACAGCATTATGGCAAAAGAAACCCTTATAGAAAAAAAGTCCCCAACAAATTTTGCGCCAAATGCTCCTTTCACCCAAACAAACAGCCCAGTGTACAAGTGTGTAATGTACGCCAACAATCCCTTAAATCTTTATGGCAATTCCCCAATCATTATGTGAAACTAAAAGACAAAGGTAAAATGAAAACTTTACAAATTACAGACTCCTGTCCAATGTGCAGCTACACTTGTCAGGAATAAGGGCTGGGGCAGAAGTGGGGCGCTACAGTTTGTTTGGTGAAGTGGCATTTGAGCTACGGGAGGCAAAGACTACACTTCCCAGCAGCCCCAGAGCTCTTATGTAGTTCCTTTGTTACGCAAGCGTTACCAGCTGAACCCAATTAAGAACAGTTTATCAGCCGGCAACGGCGCACTGCAGGTGCAGCTTATTTTGTTTTCAAGGTATTGGAAGAAGGAGGTTTGCTGATCGCTACCTGCAATGGCAGTTTGATGGATTGCAGACCAGGGCCACGCAGGTCGAAGGGCAGAAACTCTGCCAGGTCTTCTATTTTTGCTGCACATTCATCGTCCAGGTATTCCCAAGGGGCTGCTGTGCTAAAGATAAGTACAAGGAGGCGAGGGGCATGAAGTTCTGTGTTATTTGCTTTGGAGAATTCCTGCTAAAGCAGCTGGGAAGAGATTTACAGTGCACACACAAGTCAGGGGTTTCTTTATGGTTACACGTGCCGTGCTGGAACTTTGGATCATTAATGAAGTACAGACTTTTACTGTGTTAAAGCACAGGGGCTTAGCACAAGGAAAGACTGGTATCAGAGAATTATGTGTGCCGAAGAAACATGTCCGTTTTGGAAAGTCACGCTAGTGCTGCAAACTAGTGCTGGCTACAGAGTGTTATTTTATGTGTCTTCATGTGTTGTTTATGCATGCCCCAGGGGCCATGCGTTTTGGCCTATCGTATTGGGATGTCTCCCATTTATTTGTTTCATTCTGCTTAAGGCATATTGTTCTATATGTGTTCTTGTCTAGTGGGTACATGTATTAAGGTGTGCTTGACTAGGTAGAAGCAGGAGACAGGTATATTGGGACATGTATGTGTGTGTAGTCACACAGAACTGGAGTTATAGGACTACATAACCATTTGTTCAGATAGGTAAGGTTTTACCTTGTGCGTCCTCATTCCCATCCAAACTAGGTGTTTCCTTATCCTCTTACCAGTGTTCCTACTTCGCCACCCTATACACAACCTCTCCCTAATGCCTCTTCCCCCCATTTGCTGACACGTGGTGACCTGTATATATATCTATCAGGTACCTGTGGCAACCACGGTGGGAGGGTTGAATTCATTCGGCTTCTGTGGTTCGGGGGGAGAGTGTCGAGCTCTCTTCCCTTACAAAGTGTGATTGCGACAACACTGGTCTGCAAGGAGATTCATTAGCATGCATTTTATGAACTGCTTGCAAAAGCACTTTCCACCACATCAAAATGTCAGCGACACACCATTATACTGTACAGAATCGTGTGCATCGACAATACTATACAAAACATTGTGCTCTAGAACTGCACAATTTAAATAACATTCTAATACATGTAACAGTCAAAGAACTGCTTCAAGAAATACAGCACAACTGAAGGTGACATAGAAAACTCATTGCCTTTAGAACATATTACCGAAAACGTCATAAACACCAACATCCTAATGAAGACATACAAAAAAAAGTTTTAAAACACATCTGCTGAAATACCAGTCCAAATATGTGTCTTTTTATAAAACGTTCTGCAACAACAGTACACAAATAGTAGATCTATGCTACAAAATAGAAGACAATGAAGAATCCCAAGGGTTCCAAATGGCTTTATATGTAACAGCAGAAACGAAATACAAAATAACTAACCCCTCAACAATTTTTTTTTAATTTGGTTGGCTGATAAAATCAACCTTTCAAATATCAATTTAAAAAAGCAGTTATATACACAACAATTTTTCGCATTTTTAAACAATTATTCACATCTTAAAACAACTTAAGACATTTTAGTAACTCATTACAATGTAAATGTAAATATTATTAAGACTCAATAAAATTTGCCATAATACAAAACCAATGCAATTGGATTAGACATCATTATAATGAATATATGAAATTTGAAATGTTAGAACGTCTGTCACAACATATCCTTCAAATGGTACTTAAAACGCTTACAACCCATTTAGGTACATCATCCAATCATCTTTATGGTCTTACCTTCTGGATGTGGAAAAACCAAATCCAAAAAATGGACTATTGCAACTTTGACTGCTAATTTAGGGCTACAGAAAATCATCTGCCAAATTTGATCAGAGTCTATTGGACAATATGTGGAAAACACATTTTATTTAAAGATTTGTCATTTCAGATTTAACATGGGACACTCCACAATAATATGTTATGGAGTCTCTTTCTCTAATATTTTTATACAGATAAAAGAATAGTTTTGCTCTTGCAGTATTTGTCTTCTCCTGGCCAACATAATGTTAGTAGGCCACAGATTAAGTCTGAACCGTAGGTATTGTCTACGGATATAGGGCAAGGGACATTTTGTCAAATAATCAGCCATCATATGATATTTGTTGATCCCAAAGAAAAATACATAAAATCTTTATAGGTGGTACATTTGGCTTGATTACAGATCCAATCATATTGGAAGATTTTAATTTTGGTTCGCCCTGAATTTTGTATAAGAAGCTAAAGAGTAACTGCGCCCATCAAACACTTTCTCAATAAAATGCACATTTTCCACAAAACTTGTGAATAGAGAGACAACAAACCCAATTCAAACCGTATGATGGGCAGAGGAGTGTTCCAGAACCATAAAGTAGGATAGCTATCACTTTTTGTTGATAGAACATAGAAATATGTTTATAAGAAAATTTGCCATATTTATATACAAAACCTTTGGCTTGTGATGTTAGAGTTTGAAATTTATTGTTTAGACCCTGCATCTATGTGTCATCCGCAATAGTGTTGGTAATAAGTACTCCCACATATTTGTACTGTTATACGACCAATAATTCTGTGTTCTGTAATTTCCACTTGTATTTGATCTTTTTGGGTCCAACATTATTATTGTAGACTAATATCTGGGTTTTTCCATGTTTATCCCAAGATTATTTTCATGTGCATAAACATCAAGTTTGTTCAGCAAATTTCGAAGTACAATCGGTGTCTGGGACAAAAGGACCAGTTCGTCCGCATACAACAACCACATCATTTTCTGGGTACCAAGTTTTGTAGCATCTCCTATTGCATCTGCAAATGTCTCTCCCATGTCTAATATGAACAGGTTAAAAAGGGTGGAGACCAATATACACCCCTGTTTTAGGCCTCATTGTATAAAGAATATAGAGGATAATCGACCTTCAAGAGACAACGTTACCTGCATGGTAGCATTTGTGTGGGGATGCATAATCAAAGCAAGTAAAGAAGGTGGACATTTGCAATGGGTTAGATTTTTATAGAGTAATGGGCGGCCAATAGGATCAAATGCCACGCGGAATTTCACAAAAGCTAAATATAGCGATTGTTTCCGGATGGCACAATGGGCCTTAATCATATTAAGTGTAATCATGTTGGGTGAAGTGCCAAGGCCAGCTACAAATGCAGCTTGAAATGGATCTCTCAGATTGGCTCTCAAAGTCCACTCATTTAATTCTCTCAACATAAATCGGCTAAAGATCTATCCTGGAGCATCTAAGAGTGCGATAGGCCTATAACTAGATGGAAGTTGCTGATCGCCCTTTTTGTAAACTGGTAATGTAATTGAATCCTTCCATGTCTGAGGCAAAGATTGAGTGTAATTTATGGAACAAAATATATTAAACAGAACTCAGGATGTTGCTTGAGAGTATAATTGGACAGGCCATCAGGTCAGCGAGCTCTGGAACGACTTATTTTGTTTATATAAAATAAAATATCTGCCATATTAAATTTGAGATGGAAATTCTTCACAACATTTATGGAAGCAATACTTGCACAACCTATGAGTGCCGAAAAAACGTTGTGTAAAATGAGTTATCCAATTTTGCTCTGTGACACTATTGGATTGCATTTCAATTTGGGTGCCATTTGTAGTTTGATTTAAGGCTGCCCATATATTTGTCGAATTCTTGTTCTGCAAGACACTTAGCATTTTGGCTCCATCTATCTGATATAATTGGAGCCAACAAGTTATTATATCTGGTTCTGATTTGAGTCAGCTGAGCTTCTCTCATCTCAGATGGATGTTTTAGAGGCTCACGCGTTTTTAAACTAAACAAAGGTTTTCTAATTTTGACATCATGATTATATACATGCAGTTTATGTTGTTTCTTAAAGTGATTACAAGAGTCATTTTGAAAGAGCTGCATCATATCACTATAAACCATGTTGTAGCTCACTATACCCATACTTTCTTTATGGAACTCTGAGGTTAAATAATTACTAAATAACCAACAAATCCTCAGACCATCGTAGTCTGTTCTGCATAGAATCGACAGTCATAAAACCTTGATATTGCACGTTATTTCCAATCTCACACACATTTCCAACTATCCTTTTCATTATAAGCATGTCATGATCACTAGAACCAGATTCTAGGATACAAAAGTGAAAGATATGAGAAATAAGTGCATTATTCACTTAAATGTAATCAATTGTAGCCACTCTGTGCCCCTGTGCCAGGTCGGGCAAGGGGCAATATCAGATTTGAAAGCTCCATTCAGCATATGAAAACTACGAGATTGGAGAAAAATAATTCCATCGGAGTAGTCTGCCCCTATGGTAACAGGCATCCTTACGTATACAATTGAGATTGAGATCTCCTGCTATGATTATATGGGAAACAGTTGTATCAAGGACAACAAGGTCCATCAGACCATTCAGATCTTTGAAAAAACAAGTGTCTAATATCCCCACAGGATTCCAATATAAATTGACCAAGGCACATGAACTTTTACTAGTTACATATATGCATTTGGAGAAGCCCTAATTTCTGATTTAAGCCCCAAGTTAGATGTAATAGCAGTTAATAGGTCACAGGTGGATCTCCCACAGGACGCTTTATTGGCGGGATTCAGATGGATGTCATGATTGTCCCACACAGGGGGAGAGGTAAGCCACGTCTCTTGTTAGAGAACCACGTCAAACTTTCCAATGTGATTTACATCGTTATTCAGAAGATGCTTCAAACCTCTCGAGTTCCAACTAAGTAAGGAAACTTCAAATTTCTCTAACAGCAAAGCTGGTTATTTTCAACCGTTAGCATAGTTACAAAGACATTGAGTATGGTTTGTAATTTGTTTATTATTCCGCAAAGATGAAGTGTTAGTTATATTTTTAGGTTGAGTGTTCAAGATTGAAGAATTAGACTCAGGTATTGACAACAGCTCTGCAGAGATCATAAATCCAGTGGAGTGCAAGAGATTTTTAGCAGACCAAATAGTATTTTGGATTGCACATGAGTTCATCCAAATCCTTCCAGCGTTAAGATTTGATTTGTTTATGAATTCAACCAGTTCAATACCTTTTGAAATGAGGTCTTATAGTAGAGGTATATCTGAAAAAATGTCCATCTCTGACCGACGATTCAAATCGTACTGTGTGAGCAGTGGAGGTCTACAGGGCAGAGTTAAGGAATATGACGCTGGGCATTTAGATTACTACAAGACCATTTTATTGGCATTTTGGGGTTTAATTACATTGTTATCAGGTTTATTAATTTGGGAAGCTCTTGTGCCTTTGTTATTTAATATTGGAGTTTCAATTAAGATCATTATTTCAGGAGCAATCGCGGCTACTGCAGTGTTTCCATCTACCCAGGGTACATTTGGCATGTAGATGGCAAGGTTGGGCTTGATGCAGAGGGTAATGGTCCAGAGCTTACTTTTTGGTTGTTTCATTTCTAACAACAATTCGTATGTACTGCAACACAAAGTTTGACAAAAACCAAATGCCATCACATGCTACAACTAATAACTTAGAAATATTCCCACTTTCCACTTCCAAAAGCTCTCCGAGCTCTCCAACAGCTTAACTACGTGAGCATTATAATACAAACAGTGCACCCATTTCAAGCTACAATATGCCTTCAAACAAAATCAGCCAAATTACCTCCATCTGAGTTACTAAAGGGCATCTGTTGCAAAGTAGTATACTTACCATTAGACCAAATAGAACATATGCAGTACAACAATATGGAGTACAACAGCCAATAGATCAATCTTTGATTGTGCAAGTTGTGCTAGTTAATGGTGTGCCAACAAAAGACAACACAATTTGGCAACATATAATCAACTAATCAACTTAAACAAAGTTAGTCAAGCCCTACAATATCTATTTATTTTTATTGTATTTTACTGTTTGCTTATTAGGCGCTTGCACAATAAGAAACTACTGTTTCAAAGTGCCTAGAGGGCAGGGAAGGAGCGAGGGTGAGAAATACATTACAACCCAATAGTGTTGAGGGGGAGGTACAAACCTACTATTCCTTGTGAGTATTCACAACATGAAAGCGCAGAAAGGAAGAGGGAAGGGGGAGAAGTGCTGGAGTGTCTGAGCTCGTGGGCCATCCAAGCTCATTGGTGAGCCATGGACGAAGCTCTAGGAATGTTGATTGTTACACAGTCTGGGCCACGGAAGGTGTAAGTGCAAGCCTCCAGAGCAGAGGGTGTGCTGATGCATAAATCTGTGGATAGACAGGAGGGACAGGCGCTAGGAAGAATTAGTGTGAGAGGTCAAGGCCGTGAGGATGCATAAGGGCCAAGGACACTGATTCAGCAACTGGGGGATTAGCACAGGAGAGAAGGAGGGAAGGAGGAGAAAAAGAGGAATTTGAGAAGATCCTGCTCAAGGCATAGGGGAAGGAGCAGGTAAATGAAGACAATCTTAAAGATAATAATAAATACTAATAAATACTATTACTAATACTAATAATAAATACTACAAAGATATAAACATAGATGAAAACTTAAGAGAAACTACCCAAATTAATCAAGACTCACTAGCAACTGGCCAAATTTGAACATGTGGATCCTGTTACATGGCCAACATTTTAGACCAGTGTACGATTCACCCACTGCACTCCTAAGACACAATTGAAGATGCATTAGAAACATGTCAAATGCATCAAGTCAAAGGATCCCCAATGAGCATATGGGAAAAAAGTGTAGAAGCACATTCTTTTCCTCTACTCTTTCCTACAGGAAAAGGAGGAAGATATGATGAAAGGTCCATGCAAATCAGTGCATCAAAGCATCGCTCTTTAAGAATGTATTCTGAACACACCAGATTCGGACAAAATGTTGAATACATTTTTCACCTCCTCTTTGAAAGTGAACTAGCAAATCTATGTTATGGAGTTGCACCCACATTAAAAACAGGCTTTAACATGTTAAACATATCTGCTAACCACATGAATTAACAAATAAAAGACAAAGATGAAGTGTTGCAGTCAGGTTTCACAAATCTTTTGGCAAACATGCATGGTACAAAAAAATACTGGTTCTGATGTCACACTGATATATGTTGTGTGCTAAGGAACCTATGACCACCCATATGGTTTCTAACTTTAAATTGTGCAGAGTACTCATGGGGTCACTTGCATGACATCTTACACACTGCAAACCACTGCGGAATAGATATAAAACAGCAGAAGAACTCTGTTCTCTTGACCCTGTCAATGTACCAAGCTACTTTCACCATTGCTTCATTGCGATGCTGCATTTTGTCTGCCCCACAGCTCGAAGAAGTGCAACACTTCTTTTGTAGTAAAGAATATCAATCCAGAGGAGCATCACACAACCACATGCTTTTGAGGTAAAAAAAATGCTCCAGACCAAAATGTGGCCATGATAGTGACACCACTGTTTTACAGTTTATTGAAAAATGCATTACCTGCAACATCCATTCAGAAACTGCAGATAGTGACCTAAATACACAAGTGTTACACTTCCAAAAACATAAATGTGGCAAATACTGCCAATGTAGATATAAAAAAGGGACAAATACTATATCAAATGCTGCTTTGGATTCCTTAGATCAGTTTGCAAAAAAGAGAAATAAATAGCTTGTTGTCTTCAGTTAGACAAAGTGTAAAAGGCAAATCACCTTAAAAGGGATGAAGTGTCCAAGAACATCAATGATTACAATGCAATCATTGCCCTCTTGTGGAATGCAAGCATATACAAATAATACATTGCAGACAAATCTACTGCAGTTTCAAGGTATTTCATAGCCAATCACACCAAAGCTGAGAAAACAGAGCTAAATGACCTCTGGGATGACAGATTTTCTGACAAAACACTATCACTGAAATTGTACAACTTTTGTATAAAAATGTTCTCCCATAGAGAATATGGGTGCTACGAAGCTGCAGACCGTTTAACAGGTACAACCTTATATGGCAAATCTGAACACATTGTCTGGCTGAACTTTGGACCAGCTTCATCCCGAAAAAGAGTACTCATTTCCTACCGAGAGATAGAAAACATAGCCACGAATGATCCCAACAGCCAGAACATTTTAAAAAACAATTTAATTGACACATAGTACCCAGACAGAAGTACTGCTTTGGAAAACATGTGCCTGTACGACATTGTCCAAAACTCCACCTACAAAAACTGGCAAATATTGACTCATTTGAAGCTTCATTCAAAGCAAATGAAAGCAATTCAACAAATAACAATTTCAAACAATACAAACAAATGATCGACAATGAGCGCCAACAAGAAGAAGACATTGGGACTCATTACAAGTTTGCCGGTACGGGAACTATGGTACTAGGTCAGACCTGGCGGGCAGAAAGACACCCACGAGCAAAGCATGTGGGATGCACCAGCACTATTATTAACGTTGCTGGTGCGTCTGTCCTCCCCATTCCCATTCAGATCTATGAGCCCAAATGAGAATGGGGAGCATCTTTTTTCTAGCAACCACAAATGGGCAATTACCTGGTCCTGCCAGGTCGCAATGACCCGGTAATTGCCCATTCACGGGTGCCAGAAAATATTGCATTTTTGGTGGCAGCCTGCCGGTTATACTGGCAAGGTTGCCGCCAAACTTGTAATGAGGCCCATTGAAGCTCAATGAGAAAAAAGACACTGCTGAGGGCAGTCAACCTTCCCTGACAGGAAGCCAAGAACCACTCATTCTAAGTTAAGCAGAAATAGCCAGAAATACCACATATCACTACATAACCAATGTGAGGAAGACCTCTCAGTGTTGGAATCACAGCGAAATGAAGAATAACTCAGCATTTATCTAGAAGTGACTCAAGAAATTCAACACAGTTTTAAACATGCAACTAAAACCTGTATCTGTAAAAATTATAAACCGCTGCTTCTGTATGTATATGGTGAAGCTGGTTCTGGTAACACATTTTTAATTAAAATAATCAGCACATTTCTACAAGACTTAACAACCTTTCCGCTGTTGTAACAGTCTCTGCAGGTTTAGTTGCCTACAGAAAAGGAGGTGTAACTTTAAACCAAACACTTCTCCTACTCGTAGAACACCAAATCAAATCAGAATAGTATAAATGATCAGCAGTATCTGTTACTGAAGTAGGCAGAATTCAAAAACAAATGAAATTGCTCCTGATAGATGAAGTAAGCATGGTTTAACACCTCATGTTGGCTTTGATTCATCTCAGAATGGAAGAAGTCCTTAAAACCAACGACGAAGAAATGTTTGCAGGAAAACATGTTCAGGCCGCTTCATGGAATTAATATGTGCAGCCATTTTCGGCGCAAGCATGCGAAAGCGTGCGAATCGCAATGTCACTGCGAAAATCGCACCGAAACCTGCGCACAGCGATTCATTGAAGTCTGTGCGTGTGTAAATCTCAGGATGTGCGCCAAAATTCTGCATGGCGCACGGTGGCGCACACGTCTCCAAACAGCGTGCGCTACGCGCACAGCAAAATCACACAGAGCGCAGCGCACACAACAAAAGTAGGAGGAACAGAGGGCGTGACACGCGGAATGGGGAACAACGTTTGAAAATGTGGGCATCACGGGGGAAGTACAGGAGGCAAATGCGCAGAACGCCCACACGCACGTTCAAAACACGTATTCATGGATTCGAACGGGGCTAACGCGAGCGCCAAAAAAGACGCGCTAATCCGGAAACACGTACGCCAGCAGGAAGCAGGCGTACGTGGACCCGCGCAGCATAAAAGTGCGCGCAAACAACAAACAAGCTCAGACGCCAGGATGAATATAACATTCCTAGCAGCAGTGGTCGTGGGATACCGCAGGAGGAGGATAGTCAGGCCCAGAATTTTCACTCCCAGAACCAGCCTTTTTGGGATGCCTGATGACCAGGTGTATGGGAGGTACAGGTTTCCACCTCGCATAACACTCGACCTGGTGAGTGAGTGGGAGGATGACCTCACATCACCCACCCTGTGCTCCCAAGCACTCAGCCCCCTGGAGAAGGTCCTCAATGTAATGCACTTCTTGGCCACTGGATCATTTCAGCAGGCAAGTGCTATAGTGGGGGGGGTGTCACAGGCCACGCAGTCACGCTGCCTACGCCAGGTCTTGGCCATCATGACTGCACGCCCATCAATCCGCAGGCACATATACCTGCCCAGAACACCTGCAGAAAGGCAGGCTGCCATCCAGGATTTCTACGGGGTGGCACAATTCCCCAAAGTCCTAGGTGCCATTGATTGCACCCATGTGGCTCTACGTCCCCCCAGGGCATCAGAGCACATCTATAGAAACCGCAAGCACTGGCATTCCATCAACGTCCAGATAGTAGGTGATGCCAAGGTAATCATCACCTCAGTATATGCCAACTATCCAGGGTCCACCCACGACAGTTTTATTTACAGAATGTCAACCCTAAACCGGGACCTAGAAGCTGGGCGGCATGGCGTTACATGGCTGCTCGGCGAGTATAAATGCCACAGCACATGCATGCATGTCAGATACTGAGTAATGTCACAACCCCACTAATGATACCCATCACCACCTCCCCAATGTACAGTGCCTACACTCTGAGCACCCACATGATGACGCCAATTCGGAACCCCACCACGCCACCCGAGGTAAGATACAACACAGCCCACATTGCAACCCAGGGCATAGTGGTGCGCACATTCGGGGTGCTCAAGTCACGCTTTCGCTCCCTTGAGCGTTCTGGCGGGCAGCTGTTATACACTCCCCTAGTAGTGTGCAGGATCAAAGTGGCAGCATGTGTCCTGCACAACATTGCAACACGCCGGGGCCTGCCCGTGGACATGGTGGTGCCCCCACATCCCCAACCACATGAACGCCCACTGCGCATGGGAGGGCATAGGGCACGGGGTGAGGCAGCCCGTACGCAGCTGGTGGCTAATTACTTCACCTGAAATCACACCCCTGTGGAGTGCACACAGCCCTGGCACATACCATCTGACAATCAATGATGATGACATAAGGGAAAGTCAACTGTCACAACCATACCAGCCTGAGATTGGTCACCTGGAAGTGTTACATTGTGTGCATCCCTACCTATACAAACACCACCAATGCTGTGTCATCAAAAGACACACTTCTATGCTGCTAAATTCATAACCCCCTTGCAAAATACAACATGACAACAGTGCCATGTCACCCAACCCCTCCCCAGCACCGCCACCCAACACACCATGGCATGTCATGCTATGTGAGAGCAAACAAAGCAATCCCCAAAAATGATACAAGTGTCACAATGTACAGTGTCCCTAATGGAAACTGGCCACACACAATATGCTCCCAGTAATGTAGAACTAACAACACACATGACCAAATACTTACCAACAATACAATGCATCTACACAACCTCAAACAAAGCATAAACATGACAGTACTAAGTTAAAGTAGTGGTAGTCTAGCTGATTATGGCAGCACATCGACCACTTCCAACTGTACAGTGCTGCTGCCACGCAAATGTGTAAGTGCACTGCTTACAACATGAACTCCATCTCCAAAGTATACGGCCTTGTGAAGACATGAGGAATTAACCTGAAAATTAGGAGGAAGACATGGATGCACAAGCACATATCAATACACCATGCAGTATACAATACAACAACAATATCCACTAGGAATGTATACACAGTATTGACTACAGACTGCCCACACAGCTCATGGGAGTCCAACGTCACTGTGTAAGTCACTGTCACTTGGGCACACCCTTTGCAAGCCCATGGAAACGGGAAGCAGGAGGGGTGTGTGTCTCACGAACCCAAGCATCTAACCCAAACTCAGGACAAGCCTGCATGTGCCCAGCCGGAATACAGTGGATGCCCACCGGAGCCACACAACGCAACACACTGTAAAAAAAAAATCAAAAATCAAAAATGGCCATGTGGGGGGTGGGGGGGCACCCAGGAGGTCCGAGGACAGGGTGCGCACCAACAGCCACCTGTGTGGATGTTGGGGAAAAAAAACACCTCCATGGGCTCATGGCCTGCACAGCTATGCCAATGTGGGAGAACTGCTGCTGTCGCTCTTATCACCCTCTGCTGCTGCCACAGGAGGTGGTGGTGCTATGGGAGGCAGCCCACGCAAAGCCCCAGTATGATCCTCCATGGCAGCAAGCATGCGGGTGTGGAAGGTCTCGTTCTGGAGGATTATAGTGTGGAGATCCCCATGCACCACCTGACTTCCCTCAAGAAAAGTTAGGCAGTATGTGGAGTATACAAGATAGGGCAATTTACACAGTAGAACAAGCAGACACGGAACAGAGCTTCGGTGTAACGATATATAATTATTTATTTTAAAAACACATCTATGAAAAACACACTGGCGCTAATACAGCAAACAACTTCAATTACAATGACTATAAGTAAATCGATCCCCTAACAAAAATTCCACAAGTCTAGGTTTAACGGCACCACTTATTTGCAGACAGAGGTGAATGCTTTAACCTAGATGGCACTCTAATATTCGTTAGAACGGGAGAGAAAAGGCAGGGTATGAAACCAACTTGGTACCAACACTTTTACGAAGCAAATGCAAGGCAAGTAAGGCAGGGTCTACTGTAGATCACAAAGTTCAGAGGCCAGGCCCACTCGGAGAGAGGCAAGGCGATATGTCCCAAAAAGTATCACAGTGGAAATGCACTTCGAGTCTTTGTAGCAAATTGTCACAGAAAGGTTGGACCAGCTTAGAACAAAAAGTTAAGAAGGTCTAGAGGCGACCCAATGGAAAGGTAAGGATTTAAGACACCTCACACTAACCATCACAAGGGAAGCCAGGTGGACACAGTACATTGTAAGTGAAGAGACAGCTCCGGCGGGGGCAGTTGTTCCTGGTGGTGGAAGCAAGTCGGGGCTTTGCCAAGAGATGAGATGGTCTCGTCGTCGAAGGAAAGTTGAAGATCGTTGCACCACCCGGGAAGAGACCAGCCGCGGAGTGCTCCGTCACAAGGCACAACCTTTTGGTCGCGGTACGGGCTAGTGGCTATCCGGTTGCCGGGGTGCTCAGCACAGGCAATTTGACCACTACGCCCTGGAAGCGAAGAAAAAGCAAAGGGACTGGTTGTTCCCATCAGTCAGGGGAAGAAGACTCTCCAGCAGGGAGATCTCCTCTGTCGTTGGGAAGTGATGAGTCGGTTCAGCAGGGCTCTACCGGAGGTGTCATCTTTGCAGGTCGGCTCAGCTTTACCCTCGTCGGATTCTTAGGTCCTGTGGCGACTTCTGAAGATCCAGTCCCAAAAGCCCTGCTTTTATGCAGCAAACCCCCATTCATTCAGCCTAGCTGTCAATAAAAACACGCTAAGTGGTGAGCGGGGCAGCTCACCACTTGGGCCAATCACACCAGAGTGCGACTTGAGTTGGCAAGGCAACTCAGTCCTCGGTGCCTAAACCCCCTCCCACACCCCCTGTGGTACCAAGACAGAATGGCACCACTCTGGAGGGCTTCTGTGTAGAATCCCGCCAAAAGTGGAACAAAGGGCTCAACCTTTGGTTCGGAGTTACAGAGGTGAACGTAGACGCCATTTTAAAAGCCGAGTTCTGGCAGAAAATACCGACCGGTAGATTTATTTAAGACAAATAAACTGGCGGTATATTAGAGACTAACGGAAAAAAGTATTAGCCTCCAACAATGGGAAGAATCCCATAGAGTTATATTCGGGGTCGAATATAACAAGTAGTTTCCACTGCCACCAGCCAAAACTCGACGAGGGTGGACAGGACAGTGCCCCTCGAATAACAGAGCCAGGGGTAATCGAATTACCCCTACTAGTACGTCCACAATAGGATGGTTTGTACTAGTTCTGTTAGTAAATTTCGGTCTAGAAAAGCCAATGGTGACTTTACATGCCCTGGGAGACAGTAGTCAGTCCCAGGATATGGAGTCTATGGTGGGGGTCCTCTAGGACACCCCAGTGTTACGGCACGGAGGGTGCGGTGTAACACACATAGTAAAACACATGAGACCCTATGGAGTAAAAGACCCGGGGGTGGGGGAAGAGGGCAGACACGGGACATGAGCGGGGGGTGGGGGGAACAGTGGAGACACGGGGCATGAGCGGAGGGGTGGGGGAACAGTGGAGACATGGGGCTTGAGCAGGGGGGTGGGGAACAGGGGATACACAGGGCATAAGCGAGGGGTGGGGGGAACAGGGCAGATACTGGGCATGAGCGGGGGGTGGGGGTACAGGAGGGAGTCACAGGGCATAAGCGGGGTTGGGGGGTACAGGAGGGAGACACGGGGTATGAGCGGGTGGTGGTGGGAACAAGAGAAAGACATGCGGCATGAGCGGGGGTGGGGGGTTCGGGAGGGAGAGACAGGGCATGAGCGGGGGGTGGGGGAAACACGAGGGAGACACAGGGCATGAGCGGGGGGTGGGGGGCAACAGGTGACACACGGGGCATGAGCAGGGGGCGGGGGGTACATGAGGAAGATACGGGGCATGAGTGGGGGGTGGGGGGAGCACGAGGGAGACATGGGGCATGAGTGGGGGGGTTGGGGTAAGACAAGGGAAACACAGGGCATGAGCAGGGGGGTGGGGGTAACACGGGGCATGAGCGGGGGTTGGGGGAACACGAGGGAGACACGGGCCATGAGCGGGGGGTGGGGGGCAACAGGAGACGCACGGGGCATGAGCGGGGGTGGGGGATACACGAGGAAGACACGGGGCATGAGCTGGGGGTGGGGGGTACACGAGGGAGACACAGGGCATGAGCGGGGGGTGGGGGGCAACAGGAGGGAGACATGAGGCATGAGTGGGGGGTGGGGGGGAACATGGCAGACACGGGCATGAGCTGGGGGTGGGGGGAACAGGGCAGACACGGGCATGAGCGGGGGCAACAGGGTACAGGAGGGAGACACGGGGCATGAGCGGGGGTGTGGGGGGAACACGAGGGAGACACGGGGCATGAGCGGAGGGTCGGAGGCAACAGCAGACACACGGGGCATGAGCAGGGGGTGGGGGAACACGAGGGAGACACGGGGCATGGCATGAGCGGGTGGTGGGGGGCAACAGGAGACACAGGGCATGACCAGGGGGTACACGAGGAAGACACGGGGCATGAGCGGGGTGTGGGGAAACATGAGGGAGACACAGGGGGTGGGGGCAATAGGAGACACGGGGCATGAGCGGGGGGTGGGGGGAACACGAGAGAGACACGGGGCATGAGCGGGTGGTGGGGCAACATGAGATACATGGGACATGAGCGGGTGGGTAACACGAGGAAGACACGTGGCATGAGCAGCGGGTGGGGGGAACAGGGGACACGCGGGAAATGAGCGGGGAGTTGGGGGGAACAGGGGAGACACAGGCATTGAGCGGTAGGTGGGGGAAAGGAGGGAGACACGGGACATGAGCGGAGGATGGAGGAACGGAAAGGAGAAATGGGGCATGAGGCGGGGGGTGGGGGAAAATGAGGGAGACACGGCGCATGAGCGGGGGGTTGGTGGGAACAGGAGAGACACGGGGCATGAGAGGGGGTGGGGGGCAACAGGAGATGCACAGGGCTTGAGCGGGGGTGGAGGGAACATGAGGGAGACACATGGCATGAGCAGGGGTGGGGGGAACAGGGCAGACACGGGACATGAGCGGGGGGCGGGGGGGAAACAGTGGAGAGATGGGGCATGAGCGGAGGGGTGGGGGAACAGTGGAGACACGGGACTTGAGCGGGGGGAGTGGGGAACAGGGGAGACACGGGGCATGAGCGGGGGTGGGGGGCAACAGGAGACGCACGGGGCATGAGCGGGGGTGGGGGATACACGGGGTATGAGCGGGGGGTGGGGGGTACACGAGGGAGACACAGGGCATGAGCGGGGGGTGGGGGGCAACAGGAGGGAGACATGAGGCATGAGCGGGGGGTGGGGGGAACATGGCAGACACGGGCATGAGCGGGGGGTGGGGGGAACAGGGCAGACACGGGCATGAGCAGGGGCAGTGGGGTACAGCAGGGAGACACGGGGCAGGAGCCGGGGGGTGGGGCGAACACGAGGGAGACACGGGCTATTAGCAGGGGGTTGGGGGAACACGATGGAGACACGGGGCATGAGCGGAGGGTCGGAGGCAACAAGAGACACATGGGGCATGAGCAGGGGGTGGGGGAACACGAGGGAGACACGGGGCATGGCATGAGCGGGTGGCGGGGGCAACAGGAGACACAGGGCATGAGCGGGGGGTACACAAGGAAGAAACAGTGCATGAGCGGGGTGTGGGGGAAACATGAGGGAGACACGGGGGTGGGGGCAATAGGAGACACGGGGCATGAGCGGGGGTGGGGGGAACACGAGAGAGACACGGGGCATGAGCGGGGGTTGGGGCAACAGGAGATACATGGGGCATGAGCGGGGGGTGGGGGGTACAGGAGGAAGACACAGGGCATGAACGGGGGGTAACACGAGGGAGACACAGGGCGTAAATGTGGGTGGGAGGGTACAGGAGGGAGACACGGGGCATGAGCGGGGGGAACAAGAGAGACACGGGGCATGAGCGGGGGTGGGGGGAACAAGAGAGACACAGGGCATGAGCGGGGGGTGGGGGGAACAGGAGGTAGACACAGGGCATGAGGGGCGGTGGGGGAAACACGAGGGAGACACGGGGCATGAGCGGGGCTGGGGGCAACAGGAGACACACGGGGCATGAGCTGGGGGTGGGGGGTACAAGAGGAAGACATGGGGCATGAGCAGGGGGTGGGGGGCAACAGGGGACACATGGGGCATGAGCGGGGGGTGGGGGGTACAAGAGGAAGACACAGGGCATGCACGGGGGATGGGGGAACAGTAGGGAGACATGGGGGATGATCGGGGGTTGGGGGTAACACGAGGGAAACACAGGGCATGAGCGGGGGGTGGGGGGAACACAAGGGAGACACGGGGCATGATCGGGGGGGGTGGGGCCTAACACGAGGGAAACACAGGGCATGAGCGGGGGGTGGGGGGAACACGAGGGAGAAGACACAGGGCATTAGCGCAGGGTGGGGGACAACAGGAGACACATGGGGCATGAGCGGGAGGTGGGGAGGAACACACGGGAAACACAGGGCATGAGCGGGTGTGGGGGAACATGAGGGAGACACGGTGCATGAGTGGAGGGTGGGGGGCAACAGGAGATACATGGGGCATGAGTGGGGGGTGGGGGTACAGGAGGGAGACACGGGGCATGAGTGGGGGGTGGGGAGAAACATGAGGGGGACACGGGGCATGAGCGGGGGGTGGGGGCAACAGGAGACCCGGGGCATGAGCGGGGGTGGAGGGTACACGAGGAAGACACGGGGCATGAGCGGGGGTGGGGGGCAACAGGAGACACATGGGGCATGAGCGGGGGTGGGGGGTACACAAGGAAGACACGGGGCATGAGCGGGGGGTGGGGGAACACAAGGGAGACACGGGGCATGAGAGGGTGGTGGGGGCACAGAAGACACATGAGGCTTGGACGGGGGTGACGGGGAACACGAGGGACACACGGGGCATGAGCGGGGGGTGGGGGAACACGAGGGAGACACGGGGCATGAGTGAGGGGTGCGGGGGTACAGGAGGGAGACACAGGGCGTGAGCGGGTGGTCGGGGAACACGAGGGAGACACGGGATATGGGCAGGGGTTGGGGGTAACATGAGAGAGACACGGGGCATAAGCGTGGGTGCGGGGTAACACGAGGGAGACACGGGGCATGAGTGGCGGGTGGGGGATCAGAGGAAACACGGGACATGAGTGGGGGGTGGGGGGGTAACGGGAGGGAGACACGGGGCATGAGTGGGGTGTAGGGGGGAACAGGGCACACACGGGGCATGAGCGGGGGGTGAGAGGAACAGGGGAGACACGAGCATGAGCGGGGGTTGGGGGAAAGGAGGGAGACACGGGACATGAGCGGGGGTTGGGGGAATGGAAAAGAGAAATGGGGCATGAGCGGGGGTGGGGGAAAATGAGGGAGACATGGCACATGAGCGGGGGGTGGAGGTGAACAGGGGAGACATGGGGCATGAGAGGGGGTTGGGGGGAAAAGGAGGGAGACACGGGGCATGAGCGGGGGGTGGGGGAACAGGGTGACACGGGACATGAGCGTGGGGTGGGGGAATGGGAGGGAGACACGAGGCATGAGCGGGGGGTGGGGGGTACACGAGGGAGACACAGGGCATGAGCAGGGGGTGTGGGGCAACAGGAGGGAGACACGAGGCATGAGCGGGGGGTGGGGGGAACATGGCAGACACGGGCATGAGCGGGGGTGGGGGGAACAGGGCAGACACGGGCATGAGCGGGGGCAGCGGGGTACAGGAGGGAGACACGGGGCATGAGCGGGGGGTGGGGGAACAGGGAGACACGGGACATGAGCTGGGGGTCGGGGGAATCGGAGGGAGACACGGGGCATGAGCGGGGGGTGGGGGTACACGAGGGAGACACATGGCATGAGCGGGGCGTGGGGGGCAACAGGAGGGAGACACGAGGCATGAGCGGGGGGTGGGGGGAACATGGCAGACACGGGCATGAACGGGGGCAGCGGGGTACAGGAGGGAGACACGGGGCATGCGCGGGGGGTGGGGGGAAAACGAGGGAGACATGGGGCATTAGCGGGGGGTGGGGGGAACACGAGGGAGACACAGGCATGAGCGTAGGGTCGGAGGCAACAGGAGACACACGGGGCATGAGCAGGGGGTGGGGGAACACGAGGGAGACACAGGGCATGGCATGAGCAGGGGTTGGGGGGCAACAGGAGACACAGGACATGAGCAGGGGGTACACAAGGAAGACATGGGGCATGAGCGGGGGTGGGGGAAACACGAGGGAGACACGGGGGGTGGGGGCAATAGGAGACACGGGGCATGAGTGGCGGGTGGGGATCAGAGGAAACACGGGACATGAGTGGGGGGTGGGGAGGTAACGGGAGGGAGACACGGGGCATGAGTGGGGTGTAGGGGAGAACAGGGCACACACGGGGCATGAGCGGGGGGTGAGAGGAACAGGGGAGACACGAGCATGAGCGGGGGTGGGGGGAAAGGAGGGAGACACGGGACATGAGCGGGGGTTGGGGGGAATGGAAAAGAGAAATGGGGCATGAGCGGGGGTGGGGGAAAATGAGGGCGACATGGCACATGAGCGGGGGGTGGAGGTGAACAGGGGAGACATGGGGCATGAGAGGGGGTTGGGGGAAAAGGAGGGAGACACGGGGCATGAGCGGGGGGTGGGGGAACAAGGAGACACGGGACATGAGCGTGGGGTGGGGGAATGGGAGGGAGACACGAGGCATGAGCGGGGGTGGGGGGTACACGAGGGAGACACAGGGCATGAGCAGGGGGTGGGGGGCAACAGGAGGGAGACACGAGGCATGAGCAGGGGGTGGGGGGAACATGGCAGACACGGGCATGAGCGGGGGTGGGGGTAACAGGGCAGACACGGGCATGAGCGGGGGCAGCGGGGTACAGGAGGGAGACACGAGGCATGAGCAGGGGATGGGGGGAACACGAGGGAGACACGGGCATTAGTGGGGGGTTGGGGAACATGAGGGAGACACGGGGCATGAGCGGAGGGTCGGAGGCAACAGGAGACACACGGGGCATCAGCAGGGGGTGGGGGAACACAAGGGAGACATGGGGCATGGCATGAGCAGGGGATGGGGGGCAACAGGAGACACAGGGCATGAGTGGGGGGTACACGAGGAAGACACGGGGCATGAGCGGGGGGTGAGGGGAAAAGGAGGGAGACACGGGGCATGAGCAGGGGGTGGGGGAACAGGGAGACACGGGACATGAGTGGGGGTCGGGGAATGGGAGGGAGACACGGGGCATGAGCGGGGGGTGGGGGGTACACGAGGGAGACACAAGGCATGAGCGGGGGATGGGGGGAACATGGCAGACACGGGCATGAACAGGGGCAGCGGGGTACAGGAGGGAGACACGGGGCATGCGCGGGGGTGGGGGGAACACGAGGGAGACATGGGGCATTAGCGGGGGGTGGGGGGAACACGAGGGAGACACGGGCATGAGCGTAGGGTCGGAGGCAACAGGAGACACACGGGGCATGAGCAGGGGGTGGGGGAACACGAGGGAGACACGGGGCTTGGCATGAGCAGGGGTTGGGGGGCAACAGGAGACACAGGGCATGAGCAGGGGGTACACAAGGAAGACATGGGGCATGAGCGGGGGTGGGGGAAACACGAGGGAGACACGGGGGGTGGGGGCAATCGGAGACACGGGGCATGAGCGGGGGATGGGGGAACAGGGAGACACGGGACATGAGCGGGGGTGGGGGGAATGGGAGGGAGACATGAGGCATGAGTGGGTGTGGGAGGGAACAGGGGAGACAAGGGGCATGGGCAGGGGGTGGGGGGAACGGAAGAGAGACACAGAGCATGAGCAGGGGGTGGGGGGATCGGTAGAGAGACACGGGGCATGAGCGGGGGTGGGGGGATTGGGAGAGAGACACAGGCCATGAGCAGGGGGTGGGGGGAACGGGAGAGAGACACGGAGCATGGAGACTACCGTGGCCATTATGGTTAAGTTGCTGTTTCCATAGGAAGAGCACTTTTTGAGTGGCTTCTAACTTCGCTCCCCCTGGACAAATCCTCACCAAACTTTGGAAAAAAAAGTATATGGCCCACTCCGAATTGTTCTGCAGAGTTTGGTGAGGATACGTCCAGGGGGGGGCAAAGTTATAAGGGGGGTCCTAAAACTTTTTTTTTTCCCGTAGACTGAATGGGGAAAAAACTTTGCTTGCGCCTACAGCCCAAACCGCTGGACGGATGTTACCAAATTTGGACCAGGAGCAGCAGCTTGCAAATTTGGTGAAAATCCTTCCAGTATTTTTTTTTTAAATGACAGAAAATGAGGTAATTTGTGATATCTGTGTTCGGTCCGCGGACAAACTTCCCTGTTCGCTCCGCGGACAGTGTCATGATTGGCTGAGTGGCGTATGCCATGTCTGCGTTCGCTGATTGGACGGTGTTAAGCGTGAAGCGCGTCAGATTTTCGGTAGCGCCCGCCATCTTGGATTTGCAGACAGCGCAGTGAAAGTTTGTTCAAAATGTGTATTTAGTAGAGTGTGTTGTTGTGTAGGAGTGTTTGGGGAGGATGGGAGGGTTTGAGATAGGTTAAATGTTTTGCTTTTTTATGTGGTAGACGTTCTTTTTGTGTTCGATTTGTCTGCGGACATCACGGGTGTTCTGAAATGTTCTAAATAAACTGAATGGGTGGTGTTCTGAGGACTCAATATGTGTCTGTTTTGTTCGCAAGTAAGCTGAAACTGTTCCAAGAACACTTGCGGTGTCCTGAAATGTTTGGAAAAAAAGAGAAAATGGGGGTGTTCTGAGGACGCTGTCTGTATTGTTCGTTGTCAATCGCGGTGTCTTGAAATGTTCGTAGGGGGTGTCCTGAAGACGCTGTCCATATTGTTCTCTGGCAAGTTGATTGTGTTCTAAGAACACTCGGGGTGTCCTGAAATGTTCGCAAATAAACAAAATGGGGGTTTTCTGAGGACGCTGTCCGTATTGTTCGTTGTCAAGTTGAAAGTGTTCTAAGAACCCTCGTGGTGTCCTGAAATGTTCGCAAAAAAACAAAATGGGGGTGTTCCGAAGACAATGTCCGTATTGTTCGTTGTCAAGTTGAAAGTGTTCTAAGAACTCTCGCGGTGTCCTGAATTGTTCGTATGTGGTGTCCTGAAGACGCTTTCCGCATTGTTCTCTGGCAAGTTGAAAGTGTTCTAAGAACTCTCGCGGTGTCCTGAAATGTTTACAAATAAACAAAATGGGGGTGTGTTCTAAGAACTCACGTGGTGTGCTCAAATGTTCGTAGGGGGTGTCCTGAAGACGCTATCCGTATTGTTCTGTGGCAAGCTGAATGTGTTCTAAGAACACTCGCGGTGTCCTGAAATGTTCGGAAAAACAAAATGGGGGTGTTCTGAGGACGCTGCCCGTATTGTTCGTTGTCAAGTTAAAAGTGTTCTAAGAACTCTTGCAGTGTTCTGAAATGTTCGTAGGGGGTGTTCTGAAGACGCAGTCCGTATTGTTCAATGGCAAGTAGAATGTGTTCTAAGAACTCTCGCGGTGTCCTGAAATGTTCGCAAATAAACAAAATGGGGGTGTTCTGAAGACGCTGTCCGTATTGTTCAATGGCAAGTTGAATGTGTTCTAAGAACTCGCGTGGTGTCCTGAAATGTTCGCAAATAAGGAAAATGGGGGTGTTCTGAGAACGCTGTCCGTATTGTTCGTTGTCAAGTTGAAAGTGTTCTAAGAACTCTTGCGGTGTCCTGAAATGTTCAGAGGGGGTGTCCTGAAGACGCTGTCCGTATTTTTCTCTGGCAAGTTGAAAGTGTTCTAAGAACTCTCGCGGTGTCCTGAAATGTTCGCAAATAAACAAAATGGGGGTGTGTTCTAAGAACTCACGCGGTGTCCTGAAATGTTCGTAGGGGGTGTCCTGAAGACGCTGTCCGTATTGTTCTCTGGCAAGTTGAAAGTGTTCTAAGAACTCTCGCGGTGTCCTGAAATGTTCGCAAATAAAAAAAATGGGTGTGTGTTCTAAGAACTCACGCGGTGTCCTGAAATGTTCGTAGGGGGTGTCCTGAAGACGCTGTCCGTATTGTTCTCTTGCAAGTTGAAAGGGTTCTAAGAACTCTTGCGGTGTCTTGAAATGTTCGCAAATAAACAAGATGGGGGTGTGTTCTAAGAACTCATGCGTAGTCCTGAAATGGTCATAGGGGGTGTCCTGAAGACGCTGTCCGTATTGTTCTGTGGCAAGCTGAATGTGTTCTAAGAACTCTTGCGGTGTCCTGAAAGGTTCGCAAATAAACAATATGGGAGTGTTCTGAGGACGCTGTCCGTATTGTTCGTTGTCAAGCTGAAAGTGTTTGAAGAACTCTTGCTGTGTTCTGAAATGTTCATAGGGGGTGTCCTGAAGACGGTGTCCGTATTATTCGATGGCAAGTTGAATGTGTTCTAAGAACTCTTGCGGTGTCCTGAAATGTTCGTAGGAGGTGTCCTGAAGACGCTGTCCGTATTGTTCGCTGGTAAATTGAAAGTGTTTTAAAACACTGGTAATGTCCGCGGACATTAAACACTTCCATAGGCCATAGTTGAAATGTTTGACTGTATGGGTGTCATATGCTGCAGTGGTTGTGGCCAGGGCATAGAGTATTGGGTGCATGACCATTTGGTCATGCACCCAACACTCTATGCCCTGGCCACAACCACTGCAGCATATCACAGTTATAGTTGCTTATAACTTTGGGTCAAAAAAAAATTTATAGGGAACAAAGTTGTAAGATATTATGGGTGTTATATGCTGCAGTGGTTGTGGCTATGGCATAGAGTGTATAATATACATACTGTTTGGTTTAGTAACTGGAGTACATGTATTTCTTGTTAATTTCTGTGATAAAAGAAAATAGCATGTTAGTATTAGTATTTTGTAATGACTTATTACATTGTGTAATCCACATTTTTTTTGTACCCTCATATTTAGTAGATTACAAACCAGAGTACTGTGCAATTTGCTCGGTTTCTTTGTTCGCTGCTAAAATCATTGGGTCTGTGGGAGAAAAAAAATCCACGTTGGATAAAAATAAATTTCTGTTATTCTATAGTTTATTTGTTTGTTTTTTTCAGTGTTCACTTGTTGCTTCTGGCTAATGGTTTATACGTTGGCTTGTTGCATTTTTTTTTGGAGCAGTGACATATTATTTATTTGTTAGGATATTATAAAATATTGGAGCAGTTAGATACCAGTAGGCGTATTCCAACTGTCTATTTATTGATATATTTTAGTGGCATTGATTTATGTGTTTGGATATTGTTACATTTTTGGACAGTTAGATACCAATCGGCGTATTCTAACTGTCTATTTTTTCATATATTTTAGTGGTATTAATTTATCTGTTTGGATATTGTTAAATTTTGGGACAGTTAGATACCAATTGGCGTATTCTAACTGTCTATTTCTTGCTCTAATTTAATGGTATTCATTTATCTGATTAGTTGTTGTAGAATCTTTGGGCAGTTATATAGCTTTTGGAATATTCTAACAGTTTACATTTTTTTACTACAAGTGTAGGTAAGGTTGAAGAACAATTTATTTATCAAATTTTGGTTTTAAGAACATTAAAAAGGATTTGTAAGATTTACTGGGAATCTCTGCTTTAGAGTAATGGTACTATCATTACATTCAAACCATCCACATTTCTTTGTTATATATGCAGTGTAGTGACCTGCATTGGTTGTGGCTCCTGCGTGGTAGATTATACCTATTGTTGTGAAGGTTTTCTTGCCAAGTGATATTTGACCATGTGTGAATCCATTCAGCTTGCAGTTGTTTCTGGTACCATCTGCATTGTAACGTAGAAACATTAGTATTACGTATTTACTATGTGTTTGTATTACTAATGTGGAGCGATTATCTGAATTGCAGGTAGAACATAATCTACCATGGTTTGCATTTTGTACAAGTTGCTGAAATGGAATGGATTCACAATTAGGTATTGATATATACGAAGCGTTCATTGGGGATTTCTTCTTGTGTCACATTGTTGCAGAGAGTGCATGTATGTTTACACATGTATGAAATCTGGAAGATTTCATTTATAGGTATGTTTTTGTTTTCCAGTACTTGTAGTAAGTACATTAGACATTCTTGTGGATCTTCCTGTGAGTTTATAGTGAATTTCACCATTCCTGCACAGTAGTCCAATTGTTGTCTTATTACATAAACACTATGGGGGTAATTCATAGAATCCAGCGCACAAGTGGCGCACGTGGCTGGCGCACAGTGTGCGCGTGCGAATCCCTACGCCAGCCGCGTGCGCTAAAAACCATTTCCGCGCACAGCGTATTCATGGATTCCAGCCACCAAAACCAGCCGTGGCGCACAGTGGCGCCGCGACCCTGCAGCAGCGCCAGTTACGCCCCCAAGAACGCCTCTCGCGCAGGGAAAAGCCATCAATATACCCAATCCAGCGCAAAGGGCTGCACTAACCCTGTACCAGCACAGCAAGCGGGCTACGTGTATCACTGGGGTGCGCGGGAAGTACCTCACGTGATTGGCCCGGTGCGAGCAGGGTACGCGTATTTCAGGGGTGCGCGGGAAGTTCCACACGCGATTTCATCATGGTACGTGTATTTCAGGGGTGCGCGGGAATTTCCACACGCGATTGGGCCCGTGCGAGCAGGGTACGCGTATCTCAGGGGTGCGCGGGAAGTTCCACACGCGATTCCATCAGGGTACGTGTATTTCGGGGTGCGCGTGAAGTTCCACACGCGATATCAGCAGGGTACGTGTATTTCAGGGTGCGGGGAAGTTTCACACGCGAAATCAGCAGGGTACGTGTATTCCAGGGGTGCGCGGGAAGTTCCACAGGCGATTCCATCAGGGTACGTGTATTTCAGGGTGCGCAGGAATTTCCACACGCGATTGGGCCCGTGCGAGCAGGGTAAGCGTATCTCAGGGGTGCGCGGGAAGTTCCACACGCGATTCCATCAGGGTACGTGTATTTCGGGGTGCGCGTGAAGTTCCACACGCGATATCAGCAGGGTACGTGTATTTCAGGGTGCGGGGGAAGTTTCACACACGAAATCAGCAGGGGTGCACGGGAAGTTCCACACGCGATTCCATCAGGGTACATGTATTTCAGGGTGCAGGGGAAGTTCCACACGCGATTTCAGCAGGGTACGTGTATTTCAGGGGTGCGCGTGAAGTTCCACACGCGATATCAGCAGGGTACTTGTATTTCAGGGTGCAGGGGAAGTTACACACGTGATTCCATCAGGGTACATGTATTACAGAGGTGCGGGGGAAGTTCGACACGTGATTCCATCAGGGTACTTGTATTACAGCGGTGCGCGGGGAGCACCACACGTGAATTGCACGTGTGGGCCCTCCCAGGTGTTCCCTCTACACCCTCCATGGCCCCTGCAGGTGGCTCACACCACAGGGGCCTACCCTGCACATGTCCTGCAGGCACCCCATCCACCATGGCCATGCCCCCCAGCCAACCCACATGTCAACTTGCACTACTGCCCACCAACGCATGTCCCCCTGCACCCCCAGCCACCAGGGGTACCCTCCACAGGCCCCCACCCATGTCTCCAACCACCCCCACCTCCCAGCCACCAGGGGCAGCCTCCACCAGGCCCCCACCCATGTCCAACTCATGTACCCCTGCACCCCCACCGCCAAGCACTGTGGGGCACCTGCCAGCAGGCCCCCACCCATGTCCAACTCATGTTCCCCACCACCCCCACCCCCCAGAACTGTGGGGCACCTGCCAGCAGGTCCCCACCCATGTGCAACTCATGTTCCCCACCACCCCCACCCCCCAGCACTGTGGGGCACCTGCCAGCAGGCCCCCACCCATGTCCAACTCATGTACCCCTGCACCCCCACCCCCCCAGCACTGTGGGGCACCTGCCAGCAGGCCCCCACCCATGTGCAACTCATGTTCCCCACCACCCCGACCCCCCAGCACTGTGAGGCACCTGCCAGCAGGCCCCCACCCATGTCCAACTCATGTTCCCCACCGCCCCCACCCCCCAGCACTGTGGGGCACCTGCCAGCAGGCCCCCACTCATGTCCAACTCATGTACCCCTGCACCCCCACCCCCCAGCACTGTGGGGGCACCCTCCACTAGGCCCCCACTCATGTCCCCTATCACCCCCACCCCCAGCAGTGCAGGGGCAGCCTCCACCAGGCCCCCACTCATGTCTCCCACCACCCCCACCCCCCCAGCAGTGCAGGGGCAGCCAGCACCAGGCCCCCACTCATGTCTCCCACCACCCCCACCCCCCAGCACTGTGGGGCACCTGCCAGCAGGCCCCCACCCATGCGCAACTCATGTACCCCTGCACCCCCACCCCCCAGCACTGTGGGGCACCTGCCAGCAGGCCCCCACCCATGTCCAACTCATGTTGCCCACCACCCCCACCCCCAGCACTGTGGGGCACCTGCTAGCAGGCCCCCACCCATGTCCAACTCATGTTCCCCACCACCCCACCCCCAGCACTGTGGGGCACCTGCCAGCAGGCCCCCACCCATGTCCAACTCATGTTCCCCACCACCCCACCTCCCAGCACTGTGGGGCACCTGCCAGCAGGCCCCCACCAATGCCTCCCACCCCCCCACCCCCCAGCAGTGCATGGGCAGCCTCCACCAGGCCCCCACCCATGTCTCCCACCACCCCCACCCCCCACTCCCCAGGGGCAACCTCCACCAGGACCCCACCCATGTCTCCCACCCCCCCACCCCCCAGCCACCAGGGGCAGCCTCCACCAGGCACCCACCCATGTCTCCCACCACCCCCTCCCCCCACTTCCCAGCGGCAGCCTCCACCAGGCCCCCACCCATGTCTCCCACCACCCCCACCCCCCCAGCAGTGTGGGGCAGCCCCCATCAGGCCCCCACTCATGTCTCCCACCACCCCCACCCACCAGCCACCATGGGCAGCCTCCACCAGGCCCCCACTCATGTCTCCCACCACCCCCACCCCCCCAGCAGTGTGGGGCACCCTCCACCAGGCCCCCACCCATGTCTCCCACTACCCCCACCCCCCAGCCACCAGGGGCAGCCCCCAACAGGCCCCCACTCATGTCCCCTATCACCCCCACCCCCCAGCCACCATGGGCAGCCTACACCAGGTCCTCACAATCCCCAATCATGTGCGTTATGGTCAGCCTCCACAGCCAAAAAGCCCTACCAAGTAACCCATTCACGCACATGGAAATTGAAATTACATGTTACACCCCCAATGTCCATAAAGCAAATGAACCCATGTCCGTCACACACAATGGTTGCAATTGAATGGGAAAACACCCAACATGACATGCATGAAACCAATGAGATGATACCACACAGTGAAGTATGAAAAAAAATTGTATTAAAAAAAAAAGAATGCAAATTAAATGAAACAAACTACAATGGCAATAAAAAAAAGAGAAGCTGCATGTCCGTCTAAAAAAATAAAAACTACAAATCCAAATACAAAAAAATGTTGTCCAAAGTTACATTAAAAATAAAATCAATCCAATGAAGAACTATGTACAAAACATCCAAGGGTCCATGAGCCCAACTGAACAAAGGAAACCTGCAAAAAACCCTAACTAAAATGCAACTATATACAAAAAGTGGAGCAGTGTCCGTCGACTCCAAATCATAATAAGAAACAAAGGAAACTTAAAACTAAAGAACTATATACAAAGGCGGCGGGCAAGTCCAGCGGCTCACTCCGTGGTGTTCGGGGCCAGGGCATCATCGAACTCCTGTTCGATGTCCCGGAGGCGGTCCTGTTCCATGGCCCCGAGGGTCCGCAGGGACGACGCTGTCTCCTCCTCCAACCCCTGCGGATTGCCTCGAGGCACTCGGCCCGCCTCAGGGCCCTCCGCATGGAGTTCTCCGCCCTGACCATTGTGAGCCACGCCTCTTCCGCCCGCCGCTGCTCCACACCTATCTGCTGGCCCAACCGCTGCCACACAGAAGACACACCCCGTCCTGGGTCAACCTGCCCTCCGGCCGATGCCTGCTCCTCCGATGTTGAAGGCCCCGAGCCTTCATGGCTCCCACCACGTTGCTGCTGCTGCTGTGCCTCTGCCCGTGCACTGCCTCCTGCTGCCTGCACATCCTCCGCCGGCTGGGGTGCAGTTGTTGATGTGGCCACCCCTGCTGGACGTCCGACTCCCGACTGTGGCAGGGATGCCTCCTCCACCAGCCTGGCCGCACCGTCAGAGGCAGCTCCACAGGGCACCCAGGTGACTGATGGGTGGGAAGATGGCACAGAGGACGACTGGCGCGTAGGGGGTCAGGTTGAGGAGGGGGTCGGAGCAAGCCCCATCAGACGGAGGAATCCGGCCTGGGTGACCTGTCCCAGCAGGCTGACGTGGTCAACGAGCCATTCGAGATGACGTGCAGTCTCTCCATGAAAAGACTGCAGGTCACCTTGCATGGCCCGTTGACGCAACGCCACACCAGCCAGGACAGGCTCAACCCGGACCTGGATAGCCACGTCCGCAGGCAGAGGAAGGCCAGTTGACGTGAGCTCATCCCCTGCCTGAAAATGGGTCTGGACGTAGGCATCCCTGCTGGTGCAAGATGATTCGGGGACAGGATTGCACACAGGCACCTCCGCGGCGGCCTGTGCTGCCTCCTGTCCCTGGTCCTGCACTGCACCACTAGCACCAGTGGGATCCCCACCCCCAGACCCCGTCTCTGGTGCTTGCACGGCCTCCTCCTCCACCAAACCCCCCACCAACCTGGATGACTCCGTGCCATCTTCCCCTGTTAGGCCCTGTGGGGTCCCAGCTGCCCCTTCTGCTGCCGAGGAGTCCAACTCCAACCTCCGCCTCTTGGACCTCCCCCCGGCAGCTGCGGCCTGGGACGCGGCACCGGTCTCCTCACTCCCCGACGAGATGACAACCTGGGAGGGGAGCCGGGCCTTGCGTCTCCGGCTGGCGGTCTGATCCCCGCCGCTGTGCTCCACAGCACCTTCTCCGCCCTCTTCATCAGTTGACACTGCAGACAGGGAGAAACAAAACACAGGCATCAGGGCACTGTACAATGGACACATACACACCTGATAGTTGTACATGAGTGGCATTGGCAAACCTCAGACATCTCATCACAATCCCCAACACACATGTCATTACAACTCGCACACATGAGCCATACCACAGCCATATCGCAACTGCCACCACCATCTATACACATACAACAGCATGAGCAGCCAAAGGTGAGCCAGACATCACATGCAACACAGGCAGTGCACCACACATGTACACACACCACCACACTTGCATGCATGTGTACACCTCTGCCAAGTGTCGCACTGTTCAGACGGGCATCCATGTCACATCTGCCAATCAGGCTTCCACATACCGCTGTCACATGCATCCATGTTGCATCACTGTTGCACCCTTGTCAAATACACACATGTACACAGTGCTGATACATGCAGCCGAAAACAACATACATGCGTGACATCACGGACATGTCTACTTACATACACATTCATCCAAACATGTGTGCCCACACAACTGCATTTGGCATGCAAGCCTACACACACAAGCACCATCCATGTCTCACACATTACAGCCCTCGCATGTGTCGGCCCCACGGCCCTGTACACCCCCACCCATACTCGACCCCATACAAACAGATGTGCAACCTGCACACTACTGAATAATCACCACACGCACTGCTCACAATCAGGATGCATGTACACTCACCGCTCGACTCCAGACGGGTCTGCTTCTCTAGGACCTGGACGTGGAGTGCTGGGGATATGCGTTCCAGGACCCTCATCTGTTCTTCCGACAAGTGGCCCCGGCGCCCCTTGGCATCCACTGCCTTCAAGAGGCGCCGGGCCTTGTTCAGGGTCCTCGACCTGAAGTCCTCCCAGCGCTTCCTGACATGTTGTAAGTCGCAGACTGCCACCCCCTCCGCGTTGATGGCAGTCACGATGTCAGTCCAGATCCGAGTCCATCCTTCCTTGTCGGCGCGGGAACTTCCGAAGAGGGCATCATACTGCCCCAGGACTTGCTCCACCAGGACACAAACTTCGGTGGCACTGAAGCTGGTGCCCCTTTGCCTCTGGCCGGGGGTTGTCAGTGGTCACAGATGGTGTTTGGCCCGACATGACAACCCCAGAGGCAGGAGTGGGTGGGCAACTGGGTCCTGGGGCTGGGCTGTGGAGCAATGGAATCCTAGTCGGGAGTCTTTCGTTCCAGCAGGGGTGGTCACAGCAACATCACCCCTGGCTGATGTGCAGGCAGCAAATGGCAGGGCACGTGGGCAGCAGGCAGTCAGGCAGCAGCAGATGGCAGGTGGGAGCATGCTCGGGGCTCTGGGGGGCAGTAGTTCGGCCTTCTGGGCAGTAGAGTGGTCTTCCGTGTGCTTACGCGTGGCCAGCTTGATACGGAGTGATTTGGCACGTGAAAAATCTGCACGTTAGTGTGTAATTCGAGGAAAGGCCCTTAAAAATACGCATTTTCATTGGACAGAAGGCCCCACAAGCGCCAGCGCCCCTGTGACGTGACGCGTACAGACGTGCATGCGCATTTCAGCGCGCGTGAAAAACTGCATGTCTGCGTGTAATACGATGAAAGGGCCCATGCGTGTATGCACGGCAACACGCATATGCGATTTCATTGGACCAAAGGCCCTTAGCGCGTGAGCGCGTCTGTGACGTGACACGCGCAGGTGTTTCCCTCATTGCACGTGATGACAGAACACACGTGGATTTCCACCAATCGCGTGTGAAAGTTCCCGGCACCCCGGAACGCACGTACCCAGGCTAATCGTGTGTGGAACTTCCCGCGCACCCCGAAACACACGTACCCAGGCCAGTTGCGTGTACGCTCACTCCCCTCCGATCACACCCGATGACACTCGGACCGTATCCGAAAATGGGAAACCCGTGCACGGCAAAAGACGTGCACAGGCGTCAACGCGTCTGCCACACGAAGGCAGGCGGAAGCGTCCCCGCGCACAGAATAAAAGTGCGCTCAAACAACAAACGCGTATATACAGCTACGATGAATGCCCCGTTTGTCGCTGCACTGATCGTGGGACACCGCAGGAGGAGGAGAATAGCCAGGGCACGCATTTTCGCACCACGGACAAGCCTTTTTGGGATGCCTGACGTCCAGGTCTATGGCAGGTATAGGTTTCCACCCCATGTCATCCTAGACCTGGTCAGGGAGTGGGAAGATGACCTCACATCCCCCACCCTTTGCTCCCAAGCATTGAGCCCCTTGGAGAAGCTGCTCAATGTCCTGCATTTTTTGGCCACTGGGTCATTTCAGCGGACTACTGCCATAGTGGGGGGGTCTCACAGGCCACGCAGTCACGCTTCCTACACCAGGTACTGGCAATCATGACAGCGCGCCCCTCAGTCCGCAGGCACATATACATGCCCAGAACACCCGCAGAAAGGCAGGCCGTTGTCCTGGATTTTTTCAGGGTGGCACACTTCCCCAAAGTGCTCAGTGCCATAGATTGCACCCATGTGGCCCTACGTCCACCTAGGGCCATTGAGCACATCTACCGAAACCGCAAGCGCTGGCATTCCATCAATGTACAGGTGGTATGTGATGCAAAGGGAATCATCACCTCTGTCTATGCAAACTACCCTGGCTCCACCCATGACAGTTTCATATACAGAATGTCCGCCCTGAGCCGGGCCCTGGAAGCTGGGCAGCATGGCGACACATGGCTCCTAGGTCAGTACAAATGCCCTTGCACATGCATGCAAGTCACACACAGACAAATATCCAAACCCTAATAATCTCAACTAGTATCACCTCCCCAGGGGACAGTGCCTACCCTCTGAGCAACCACATGATGACGCCAATCCGGAACCCCACCACACCACCCCAGGTAAGATACAACGCCGCCCATATTGCAACCAGGGGCATAGTGGAGCGCACATTCGGAGTGCTCAAGTCACGTTTCCGCTCCCTTGACCGCTCTGGTTGCCAACTACTCTATGCACCACCAGTAGTGTGCAGGATCATTGTGGCAGCATGTGTCCTGCACAAAGTTGCAACACAGTAGGGCGTTCCGGTGGACATGGTGGTGCCCCCACATCCCCAACCACAGGCACAGGCGCTGCCCATGGGAGGGGACAGAGCACGTGGCGAGGAAGCCCGGACCCAGCTTGTGGCCACATTTTTCACCTAACCTCCCACCCCTGCGGAGTGCACACAGGCCTGGCACATACCAGGTGACAATCGATGATGACAAAGAGACAGTTAACTGTCACAACCCTACCACCCTGAGAAAGTTGCCATGGAAGTGCCACATTGTCTGCATTCCTAGCTACTTAAACACAAGCTATCCTGTGTGCCCAAAAGGCACACATATGACATATGACATGATATGGGCCATACACAAGTATTCCAAGGCGCAATGAGGCAGGGAGGGGGAACAAGGCAACACAGGGAACGGTACTACTAGGCCAGGTGTCATTGGGATCGTGCAATTGCAGGGGTAGGGGGAATGGGAAAAGTGCAAGGGGAAGGGTGGGGGGGAGTCCAGTACAGGGGAAGTAGGCCAAAAAAATAATACATAGGTCGCCTGGTGGCAACTACAAAGGTAAGTGCAGACAAGTGCTGGGAAGGGAGGGCTGTAGGGATAGAGAGACAGTACTGCAGTGCAGGGGTTGCCAGGGAGGCAGTGTAAGTGGAGAGTGGCTGGGCCAGGGTGAGGTCGGTGAGAGTGGGCCAGTTGCAGCTCCTGTGCAGTTCCAGTGGATAATTCTGCAAGGGAGAGGCAGACAGTAAGCAGAAGCAAAGAGGAAGGTCTTGAGGTGCTTCCAGAACTGCAGATGATTCCCCTCAAGTTCAAGTCAGGCCGGAAGTCTGTTCCAGGGGGAGGGCCCTGCTGTGGAGAGAAATCTCCCCCCAGCTAGTTGCTCTGAGAAGTGGATGACACGGACATGCAAGGTGTGCATCACACACACCTGCAAAACAGGCCATGCAAGGTGTGCATCACACACACCTGCAAAACAGGCCATGGCCATCACTGTCATGTCACTCAAACCTTCCCAAACATCAACATGACATGGCACGCAATACCCATACACCAACGCAGTAACGATAAGGTACACATTGCCATGTCCTAAATGCACAGTGGCATCGGACACTGCTGCCTGACCCGGAATCAGATGAAATGACAGACCAACAACCTCCCACCCAAAATAAGTCATTTCCAAATGCATTACAACAGTCGTAGACGTAACATCACAATGAATGCCTGTCTACATGCACATTATGCATTGCAAAATCAACACTGCAGCTCATGTGTGCAGTGTCCTACTCCTGCATCACACTGCTCAGCGCACAGCACAGTGAACAGCCATTGTGTGTGATGCACACCCTGAGCATCACATCTAAGTGACAGACCACGTCAAACAGCAAATTAGGCATGTACTGGATCCATGATCGGTCACAGAACATGTGCTGCCGGGACACAGTGGGCACCAGAAGGCAAACAGTGTACACGTGGATATGCAAGGGTGGGAGTACATGTAGTGCATCAGAGTACAAGTGTGTGGTTCTGCAAGGACATGCACTCCACATATGCATGTGCACTCAAGTGACCATCAGTGTTCCCTACACATCACATGTGAACATCCACCATGTGTACACCCCAGCATGTCAAACCACAACTATCCCCTCGCACCTGAAAGGAAAACACAACACATGAACAGGCATTGATCAGCAGAACACAACATGTACATAGGATACCACCATTACTATGTCAGAGTTCCCATCACACTGCAGGGAAAGGCAACTATCAACAACAACCCCCCCTCCCTCACAAATGACCATGACCCACTGAACAACTGCACTTGGGTCATGGAGCCACCAAACCTCAATTCCACCTGGCCACAGGATCACCTTTGCCCTTCGTCACCATCTCCCACCTTGTGTGTAAAAAGATGCGTGAACCCTCAGAATCCACACTCATTTCCAAAATAACAAAATCCACGGCATAAAAACGAACCCAAACACCCTCCAGTAGATGACTTGACGTAGCAGTACCTAACAAAGGCCAAGAACTACCACAATGATGCAACAACCAAGGTAGCACAGCAAAACAATGTCACGACAGGATGTGAGACATGTGTGGTACATGACATAGGACGATGCACCATGAATGGATGTCTACTGTCACAGGTCCCCTGTACAGGCGCGGGAGTGTCACGAAACAACCACCCCCACCATGTCCCGGGTGCCTGCAAGGTCAGACTCACACAGGCCCCTGAGACCCTGGTGGGGAAGGAGGTTCAGGGATATGCAGTCGGGACAGGTGTTGACACACTGGATGACTGGAATGAGTGGCAGGAGAGGGGAGGAGGAATGACACATGAAACTAGGGAATGCACGAAAATGTACAACCTGCATGAACACATACACAATCCAAAGAGACTTGGACATCATTGTCATGGCCTTCTGTAGTCCAGGCTCAGGAGTGGTACGAATCAACCACCCCCTCTAGGGTTTTGGCGCCTGCAAGTTTGGGGCTTACACAGGCATCCGCAACCCCAGTGGGGAAAGAGGGTCAGAGAACGTTGCTTGGATAGGCAGGGGAAGCAGGCACACCTGGTAGAGGGTACAGGTTTCAAAATTGGATAGGATCACGGGTCATTAGGGAGAAAAAAACATACCAAATTGAACCACACATACATCCATGCATCAGTACACTCCCCAGCAAGCCTATGCAGAGCAGTTCGTAAGAAAAACAACAAGACACTTAGCTCTGGTTTTGAGTGCTGGCCTCCTGCCTGCGCACTCTCAGGTCCGGTTACAGGAGCACTGCAATGCTGCAAAGAGAGACACAGTCAACAACCTGTACGTGCCAATTGCACAAAAACACAACACCAAACATGCCTCATAGCAACAGACTACTCTACAAACAGACAATCTGTGGTTGATGCTTCGTACCCATATATAACATCACCCCTGTGACGGGTCATACACAGTCAATGCAGTAAGGCAGCCGCTGCTGGGTGCGTGGCAAATGGAACACCAATGTGTCACAATTCACACAACATGCAATGTTCCCTGGGTAAGCAGACAGACCCATATAGCAAGCCATGACTACAGAGTAAGTTGCGTACCACCATGACCGAAACAAAGTTGGCAGTGCATTTATCATGAAGTACGTGGAAAAGACGTGCACTGCACCCGAGTATGTCCCTTGCTGTATGTCCCTGTGAGCTGCCCCTTTCCATGTCTCGGAAGGCTACATGGTTGATACAAGTGCCTCAATGGACCTTGGTGTACTTGAGGGTATGTGCCACTGCCCCTGCATGTGTTCCAGACAACCCTACTATCAGCAGCCATCAGTCCACAAACACATCTGAGCGGCATTGTGTGCTTCAACACCAATATTCGTCTAAGCTCACCCTCAGTGCTGTGACTAAGCCTGCATGTGCAACTCGCCTGGTGCAAGCTTTGCTATGTCATGGCCCCCCTGTGATGCTCACCTTGCCTGGAGTTCCTTGGAACATGTCAGCAGTTCTAGGATGTGGGTCTGCAATCACTGTGCCTCTGCTTCTGCACACATGTGCATGTGGGCACCAACAAACGGGTCGAGAATTCCGTCATCCAATGGGCCATGTCTGCTGGCAAAGGTGCTCTGGAGGCTCATCCCCCTGCAGAAAGGGCATGAAACACATGATTAATGCTCTAAAGTCATCTGTGTGTGTCTCATCAAGCATCTCATTACTTGACCATGTCAGAGAGTCACATCACAAATCACACCATCAGTCCGTCTTTCACCTCCAAAGTGTGGAACACTATCTACAGCATGAATTGCAACAGGCACATGTATAGGAAAGATATGAAACATACTACACAATGCATAGCAATCAATGTCCACATTAATAATGACACACCCCATCTAGCAAAAGCTGAACAGAGGACAATGACTCCTAAATCATCCCCACTAGGGGTGTCAACACAAGTCACACAGCACCAGACATGCCACAGATATGACAGTCTAAGGCCCTTGTGTAAAATGCTGTTACACCGAACCATCCTTGCGAGCCCATGGATAAGGGAGGCAGGAGTGGCATATGTGAGTCAAGGAACCCAAGCAGCAAACACATACACAAGACAACCATGAAGGGCCCAGCTGGAACAGACAGTGGATGCCTTGAAAAGCCACAAAGCACCGCACAGTCACATGAAAGCACAATAGAAAAGCAATTTTAAACAAAATCAACTATTAACTAATTACACTAACTATGGAAAACCTACATTACCTATTTAAACTAACTATCAAACAGAAACTTAACTAACTAAACTAAAAGAAAAATAAAAAATGGCCACATACGACCCGGGGGGGAGGGGAGGCACCCAGGAGGGGGGAGGTACAGGGTGCTGCTCAACATCCACATGCGATGATGCTGAGCCAAAAAAAAATCCTCCATGGGCTCAATGCCTGCACAGCACGACCTATGTGGGAGATAGATGGTCATCCGAGTCTGGCTCATCCTGGAAAGGAGGATGTGGCACAGTAGCCTGGCCACGCCTAGCCGCAGCTTGCCCCTCGTCGGCAGCAAGTCTGCCGGACGGGTGAGCCTGGTTCTGTGTGGCGATGTGACGTAGGTCTTCATGCAGAACCTCCCTTGATACACGTGCTTCCTCTTGCAAGGTAGCACGTGTACACGGAGTTCCTCCTGCAAGGCCTGGCTGGACAACTGCTGCACCTCCCGGCAAGCCTGTAGCTCAGCCGAGATGGTACGCTCAAGCTGTGCAAACCTCTCCTCTGCCTGCTGCCTCCGGGACATCATAAGGACACCCAGAGTTGATCTGAGGGAAGCATACTCCTCCCTCAGGGCATCCATGTGCGCCTCTGCGTGAGCAGCAATTGCTTGATGCAGAGACAACATTTCAGCCTGGCGTGCCCTGTCTGATGCCGCCATGCCCAGCCTGATCGAGCGGGCCGTGGACCGTGCCACCTGCTGCTGGAGAAGCACCTGCCTAGCAGGGGGGAGCACAGATCGGGCCACACGCTCCATGCTCTCAGCGATGTTCTCCATTGCTGCCCCCTGCCGTTCGGAATTGGCAGTCATGTCTTGCTCCCACTCAGTATACAGCGGTTGCGCGCGGCGACCGCGTTGCCGGGCTTGACCCCTGCGGGACCCAAGGACCGGGGTTCCTCGCAGTGTTGGCACCGCCTGCGGCTGCACGACTACATGCCCCCGTCGACGTGATGCCCAGGCACATCAGTGACTGGTGTGGAGGGTGACCCTGCGTCCCGATCCACCACGGGTGAAGGAACCAAGACTGTCTGATCCCTCAGTGCAGGTGTCGCAGACAGAGGAGTGTCCACATCAGAATCACTCACCCCTGACACATGGACTTGATGCTCATCCAACTCAACATGGACGTCAGAGTCGTCGTCAAGGCTGGACTCATAGGCAGCCAGAGACAAGATGGACTGCAGCACTTGGGGGTTTTTTCGTGGCCTACCACTCCACAACCCCCACTAGTGCAGGGTTGATGTGGCGTTACCAACCCTGTATCTGGCATGAAAACACCATCCTCTGCCTCCATTGCGTCATCACCTGAAAAATAGAGAGAAAAAGGTCAATACACATGTCAGAAGCACACGACACACACACACACACCGACAGCAAAGGCATCCGGCAGACATGTGACACACAACATATGACCTAGCATGCATGCTGGGTCTACTTTGAATAGCTTCTGTGATCAGACCTGTGGAAAGGTGGCAGTTTCCATGGAAGTGGGTCTATGCAGTGCAGAAAATGTGTACGCCACTCACTACCTACATGTACAAGCACTACATGGTGTGTGCCAGGAAATGTGAAGGCAGTGCAATGTCAAATTCAGACATCACGTGCATTGTGCATTCAATGTGTACCATGTCTAGAAGCCAAGCACCCCTCCACCCCAGTACCAAAGCAGGGATGCCTAGCATGGAATCAAAAGGCTGACCATACACCTGTGTATTGACAGGCAGTGTTGACTGACATCAACAGCTTGATGTGATTCAAATGACAACACTGCAATTGATGCTGGGACAGTGGGCAGGACACATGATGGAAACTCCGGAGGCCGCCCACGTGTGAAGAAGACACAACAAGAGTTGGACAGAGTCATTGGCCATTGAACAGGCTGAGGCCTGGGAGCCACACAGATTGTCAGAGCCTAAACATGTGTGCAACGCAGGACTGAGCCACAGTTGACATGGGAAGGCTGATGAGATGGCAGGCAATGTATGTAACCAAGGACTTATATTACAGTGATCATCCAGTCAAGGACTCATAGGGGCATGCGTGCAATGCACATGGAGCATGAATGGGCACTCATGTCCCTGCGGGACATCTGACCCATGCACAGTACAAGTGAGATACCCTGCATCGCATACTAAGGCTGTACCACACGGCATATGTCTGGCAGATTCTACGCTGGAAGTTTGCATCTACACAGGACACATGAACAAGAAACTACATATTGGCAAGATTGGAGCAGACCAGTGCAAAGGTGGAACTGGGGTGCAGAGTGGCGGAGGAGGGGCAAGGGAGCATGCCTACATGGAGTCCCGCATGCAGGCAGAGGAGACACGCATGATGGTAGCATTGCATTACTTACACATCAGAACCATGTACACGTCACATGTAGCAGCAATCATGCACAACACATCCCACAAGTGAAACACACACGTCCTCAACAAACACGCATCAACACTCACTGGACTGGGCCTCAAAGACCAGCTTCTCTCCCACTCCTTCGACCAATTCTGGTGGTATGAACTCCGCAAAGAGAGCCTCATGCGGAGTGAGTTCTTCCTCCTCTGGTGCAGGCCCACCGCCAGTCACCAGAGTCAAGTTGTAATTTGAGGCACGCGCACCTCATGGCCGAATGAACTGACATGTTCCGCAACATGCTTCCAGTGGGTGTCACGTTTGGCAGCCGTGGTCTGACTATTGCCACTCAATAACATGTCACGGCTGTGGCCCCGCACGTAGTCCACAAGGAAGTCCAGTTCCTGCTTACAGAAAGGCTTCTTCCTCGACGTGCAGGAGGTCGTGGCTGTGTGTGGGGTCCCAGCCTGTGCTACAGGTGCAACCTTCCTCCTCTTGGACTGTGGCGCAGACCCTGGCTGGCTAATGCCGCCCTGACCAGTATGGCCAGTGGGTTCGGTGGATTGAGCCAAGGGAGTGGCAGGTGGAGGGATGACAAAAGGCCTGACTTGTGTCAGTTGCAGATGGGTGCCCACTAATGGACCCTGCGCAGCAACAACAGCTGTGGCAGGGTCGTTGGCGGCAACGGTCCTGGTTGGCAGACTCACAACCGGGGTGCTGCTGGGTACATCTGCCCCTGCACTTGCCAACACCCGGCTGTTCGGGGCAGCAGATGACATGACTGCCCCTGGGACATGTGTCTTGGTCTGAGCAGCCCGGCCTGCCCCTATGGTTTCCCTCCTGGCCTGTTGGAGATCTACCAAGGGCTCTTCAAGTGCCAACGCAGCCTGCGCTGCAGACCCTGAGCCTGGGTGGCGGTGTCCACAGCTGCACCTGCAGCTACCACTACCCTTGGGCCCGTGGCAGTCGATGGAACGGACTGCCGGGTCATATGGGTGCCAGTGCCAGATGCAGGAGCTGCATCCCCCTGAACCACAGGGGGTGGTGGCATGGCTGCACCGACACATGGCACAACATTGTGCTCAAGTGGCGCACCCCTACCTCTTCCCCCTCTGTGGCTGCCCTGGACACCCTGGAGTCCCCCTACTCCCTGGTCACCACGACCACGTCCCCGACCACGCCCGCCACGAGGAGTATGCCCAGCTGAGGCGCCCCTCACCTTTGGTGGCCTCCCAACCATGGCACAGATGTAGTAGTGCTGGCACAGATGGAGTGGTGCCAATGGGAGGTGTACACCACAATTGACCTGGGCAATTGGGGTGAAGGGGGTGGGAAGCAAGATGTTAACAGCCCCCCTGCACCTGCAAGGCTGTATGTGACCCCGGTGATGTGGTGACGGGTCACGCAATGCTCAGGCACCCCAAAACTGCAGTAAAACCGTGCACGCAACCCTGCAGCCTACGTGCGTGGATTCAACCTCCCGCAGTATGCGGTGGCACCCAGTAAATAAATAACGCGTACGCGTGGGAAACGCAGGCTACTATGACATCGAAAATGGGTGCGATACACAGGGGCACCCGCAATGGGACGACTCACCATCTGACTAGCGCGATGAAGAAAAACACGCGTAGCCAATACCCCCGCCAAAAGAAGAGATACGTCCTTGATAGCTGTGAAGTTGTGATGGCGCGCGAAACAACAGGAAGCAGCAACACACGTCGGTCTCCACGAAAGGCACGTACAGCGAACTTCTGGGCCCTCTCACCTTTAACCCGTGCTGAGGGAAACGCACGCGCGCGTCATGTCACTTACGCGCATGGGCCCTTTCCTCGTATTACACGCGGACGTGCAGTTTCCACACGCGCTTACGCGCATGGCCCTTTCGTCATATTACACGCGGACGTGCAGTTTCCACACGCGCTTACGCGCATGGGCCCTTTCCTCGTATTACACAAGGAGGTGCAGTTTTTCACGCGCGCTGAAATGCGCATGCACGTCTGTACGCGTCACGTCACAGGGGCACTTGCGCTTGTGGGGCCTTCTGTCCAATGAAAATGTGTATGCGTGCAGACGCGCTTACGCGCTTAGGGCCTTTCCTCGAATTACACGCTGACGTGCAGATTTTTCTCTTCGGAAGTTCCCGCGCCGACAAGGAAGGACGGACTCGGATCTGGACTGACATCGTGACTGCCATCAACACGGAGGGGGTTGCAGTCCGCGACTTACAACATGTCAAGAAGCGCTGGGAGGACTCAAGGTCCAGGACCCTGAACAAGGCCCGGCGCCTCTTGAAGGCAGCGGATGCCAAGGGGCGCCAGGGCCACTTGTCGGAAGAACAGATGAGGGTCCTGGAACGCATATTCCCAGCGCTCCACGTCCAGGTCCTTGAGAAG
Organism: Ambystoma mexicanum; assembly: GCF_040938575.1. NCBI lineage: Eukaryota > Metazoa > Chordata > Amphibia > Caudata > Ambystomatidae > Ambystoma > Ambystoma mexicanum. The sequence continues at coordinate 350,206,659 of NC_090930.1, read as the reverse complement.
CAGACCCGTCTGGAGTCGAGCGGTGAGTGTACATGCATCCTGAATGTGAGCAGTGCGTGTGGTGATTATTCAGTAGTGTGCAGGTTGCACATCTGTTTGTATGGGGTCGAGTATGGGTGGGGGTGTACAGGGCCATGGGGCTGACACATGCGAGGGCTGTAATGTGTGAGACATGGATGGTGCTTGTGTGTGTAGGCTTGCATGCCAAATGCAGTTGTGTGGGCACACATGTTTGGATGAATGTGTATGTAAGTAGACATGTCCGTGATGTCACGCATGTATGTTGTTTTCGGCTGCATGTATCAGCACTGTGTACATGTGCATGTGTGTGTATTTGACAAGGGTGCAACAGTGATGCAACATGGATGCATGTGACAGCGGTATGTGGAAGCCTGATTGGCAGATGTGACATGGATGCCCGTCTGAACAGTGCGACACTTGGCAGAGGTGTACATATCCATGCAAGTGTGGTGGTGTGTGTGCATGTGTGGTGCACTTCCTGTGCTGCATGTGATGTCTGGCTCACCTTTGGCTGCTCATGCTGTTGTATGTGTATGGATGGTGGTGGCAGTTGCGATATGGCGGTGGTATGGCTCATGTGTGCGAGTTGTAATGACATGTGTGATGGGGATTGTGATGAGATGTCTGAGGTTTGCCAATGCCACTCATGTACAACTGTCATGTGTGTATGTGTCCATTGTACAGTGCCCTGATGCCTGTGTTTTGTTTCTCCCTGTCTGCAGCGTCAACTGATGAGGAGGGCGGAGAAGGTGCTGTGGAGCACAGCGGCGGGGATCCGACCGCCAGCCGGAGACGCAAGGCCCGGCTCCCCTCCCAGGTTGTCATCTTGTCGGGGAGTGAGGAGTCCGGTGCCACGTCCCAGGCCGCAGCTGCCGGGGGGAGGTCCAAGAGGCGGAGGTTGGAGTTGGACTCCTCGGCAGCAGAAGGGGCAGCTGGGACCCCACAGGGCCCAACAGGGGAAGATGGCACGGAGTCATCCAGGTTGGTGGGGGGTTTGGTGGAGGAGGAGGCTGTGCAAGCACCAGAGACAGGGTCTGGAGGTGGGGATCCCACTGGTGCTAGTGGTGCAGTGCAGGACCAGGGACAGGAGGCAGCACAGGCCGCCGCGGAGGTGCCTGTGTGCAATCCTGTCCCCGATCCTGTCCCTGCATCATCTTGCACCAGCAGGGATGCCTACGTCCAGACCCGTTTTCAGGCAGGGGATGAGTTCACGTCAACTGGCCTTCCTCTGCCTGCGGACGTGGCTATCCAGGTCCGGGTTGAGCCTGTCCTGGCTGGTGTGGCGTTGCGTCAATGGGCCATGCGAGGTGACCTGCAGTCTTTTCATGAAGAGACTGCGAGTCATCTCGAATGGCTCGTTGACCACGTCAGCCTGCTGGGACAGGTCACCCAGGCCGAATTCCTCCGTCTGATGGGGCTTGCTCCGACCCCCTCCTCAACTGGACACCCTACGCGCCAGTCATCCTCTGTGCCATCTTCCCACCCATCAGTCACCTGAGTGCCCTATGGAGCTGCCTCTGACGGTGCAGCCAGGCTGGTGGAGGAGGCATCCCTGCCACAGTCGGGAGTCGGACGTCCAGCAGGGGTGGCCACATCAATAACTGCACCCCAGCCGGCGGAGGATGTGCAGGCAGCAGGAGGCAGTGCACGGGCAGAGGCACAGCAGCAGCAGCAACGTGGTGGGAGCCATGAAGGCTCGGGGCCTTCGACATCGGAGGAGCAGGCATCGGCCGGAGGGCAGGAGGACCCAGGACAGAGAGTGTCTTCTGTGTGGCAGCGGTTGGGCCACGCCATAGATGCGGAGCGGCAGCAGGTGGAAGAGGCACGGCTCATAATGGTCAGGGCGGAGAACTCCATGCGGAGGGCCCTGAGGCGGGCCGAGTGCCTCGAGGCAATCCGCAGGGGTTTGGAGGTGGAGACGTCGGCGGCCCTGCGGACCCTCAGGGCCATGGAGGAGGACCGCCTCCGGGACATTGAGGAGGAGTTCAATGATGCCCTGGCCCGGAACATCCACAAGTGAGCCGTGAAACTAGCCCGCTGCCCTTGTACATAGTTTCTAGGTAGTGTTAGGTTTCATTTTTGTTTTTATTTTATTTGGACCTTTCGGACATTAGCCACATTTTTGTATATAGTTTATTTTATTAGTTAGTGTCGTTAGATAGGTTTCCTTTATTTTTTTGGGATAATGGACCCTGGATTGTTCCCATGTACATAGTTAACAGTTGGATTGTATTTATTTTTCTATTTTTGACCATGGAGCAATGGCTTTCTTTTTTATTTCACATTGGATTTTGTTTTGTGGACATTGACTTTGGACATTACTTTGTTTTGTTATTTTTGGTTTTGCTTTTTTTGACGGACATGCTTCTTTTCTTTTTTGTACATTCACGTTTCTGTTTCTTCATTTTTTATTCTATTGATGTTTCCTTTAATACATATTATTTTTGGTGAACTTCAATGTGTGGTATCTCATTGGTTTCATGCATTTCATGATATGTGTTTTGAGATTCACTGACACCCATTGGGTGTATGTGAGGGAAATGTGTTTGTTTCGGAACTTGCAATTGGTGTTCTGTGATGTAATTGCAAATTATGAGTGGGTGGATGCAATATTAGGTGGGTGTTTTGCATTTGGAGACTGACCATAGGGACCAGGGATCTAGATTGTGATGACATGTTGGCTGGGGAACATGAGTTGCACATGGGTGGGGGCCTGGTGGAGGTTGCCCCTGGTGGCTGGGGGGGGGGGTGGTGGGAGACATGGGTGGGGACCTGGTGGAGGCTGCCCCTGCACTGCTGGGGGGTGGGGGTGGTGGTAGACATGGGTGGGGGCCTGGTGGAGGCTGCCCCTGGTGGCTGGGGGGTGGGGGTGGTGGTAGACATGGGTGGGGGCCTGGTGGAGGCTGCCCCTGGTGGCTGGGGGTGGGTGTGATGGGAGACATGAGTGGGGACCTGGTGGAGGCTGCCCCTGGTGGCTGGGGTGTGGGGGTGCAGGGAGACATGAGTGGGGGCCTGGTGGAGGCTGCCCCTGCACTGCTGGGGGGTGGGGGTGCAGGGAGACATGAGTGGGGGCCTGGTGGAGGCTGCCCCTGGTGGCTGGGGGGTGGGGGTGGTGGGAGACATGGTTGGGGACCTGGTGGAGGCTGCCCCTGCACTGCTGGGGGGTGGGGGTGCAGGGAGACATGAGTGGGGGCCTGGTGGAGGCTGCCCCTGGTGGCTGGTGGGTGGGGGTGGTGGGAGACATGAGTGGGGACCTGGTGGGGGCTGCCCCGCACTGCTGGGGGGGTGGGGGTGGTGGGAGACATGGGTGGGGGCCTGGTGGAGGCTCCCCCTGGGGAGTGGTGGGTGGACGTGGTGGGAGACATGGGTGGGGACCTGGTGGAGGCTGCCCCTGCACTGCTGGGGTGTGGGGGTGGTGGTAGACATGGGTGGGGGCCTGGTGGAGGCTGCCCCTGGTGGCTGGGGGTGGGGGTGATGGGAGACATGAGTTGGACATGAGTGGGGGCCTGGTGGAGGCTGCCCCTGGTGGCTGGGGGTGGGGGTGATGGGAGACATGAGTAGGACATGAGTGGGGGCCTGGTGGAGGCTGCCCCTGGTGGCTGGGGGGTGAGGGTGGTGGTAGACATGGGTGGGGGCCTGGTGGAGGCTGCCCCTGGTGGCTGGGGGTGGGGGTGATGGGAGACATGAGTTGGACATGAGTGGGGGCCTGGTGGAGGCTGCCCCTGGTGGCTGGGGGGTGGGGGTGGTGGGAGACATGGATGGGGACCTGGTGGAGGCTGCCCCTGCACTGCTGGGGGGTGAGGGTGGTGGTAGACATGGGTGGGGGCCTGGTGGAGGCTGCCCCTGCACTGCTGGGGGGTGGGGGTGATGGGAGACATGAGTGGGGACCTGGTGGAGGCTGCCCCTGCACTGCTGGGGTGTGGGGTGGTGGTAGACATGGGTGGGGGCCTGGTGGAGGCTGCCCCTGGTGGCTGGGGGTGGGGGTGATGGGAGACATGAGTTGGACATGAGTGGGGGCCTGGTGGAGGCTGCCCCTTGTGGCTGGGAGGTGGGGGTGCAGGGAGACATGAGTGGGGGCCTGGTGGAGGCTGCCCCTGGTGGCTGGGGGTGGGGGTGATGGGAGACATGAGTCGGACATGAGTGGGGGCCTGGTGGAGGCTGCCCCTGGTGGCTGGGGGGTGAGGGTGGTGGTAGACATGGATGGGGGCCTGGTGGAGGCTGCCCCTGGTGGCTGGGGGTGGGGGTGATGGGAGACATGAGTTGGACATGAGTGGGGGCCTGGTGGAGGCTGCCCCTGGTGGCTGGGGGGTGGGGGTGGTGGGAGACATGGGTGGGGACCTGGTGGAGGCTGCCCCTGCACTGCTGGGGGGTGGGGGTGGTGGTAGACATGGGTGGGGGCCTGGTGGAGGCTGCCCCTGCACTGCTGGGGGGTGGGGGTGATGGGAGACATGAGTGGGGACCTGGTGGAGGCTGCCCCTGCACTGCTGGGGTGTGGGGGTCGTGGTAGACATGGGTGGGGGCCTGGTGGAGGCTGCCCCTGGTGGCTGGGGGTGGGGGTGATGGGAGACATGAGTTGGACATGAGTGGGGGCCTGGTGGAGGATGCCCCTGGTGGCTGGGAGGTGGGGGTGCAGGGAAACATGATTGGGGGCCTGGTGGAGGCTGCCCCTGGTGGCTGGGGGGTGGGGGTGGTGGGAGACATGGGTGGGGGCCTGGTGGAGGCTGCCCCCGGTGGCTGGGGGGTGGGGGTGCAGGGAGACATGAGTTGGGGCCTGGTGGAGGCTGCCCCTGGTGGCTGGGGGGTGGGGGTGGTGGGAGACATGGGTGGGGGCCTGGTGGAGGCTGCCCCTGCACTCCTCGGGGGTGGGGGTGCAGGGAGACATGAGTAGGGGCCTGGTGGAGGCTGCCCCTGGTGGCTGGGGGTGGGGGTGATGGGAGACATGAGTTGGACATGAGTGGGGGCCTGGTGGAGGCTGCCCATGGTGGCTGGTGGGTGGGGGTGGTGGGAGACATGAGTGGGGGCCTGGTGGAGGCTGCCCATGGTGGCTGGGGGGTGGGGGTGGTGGGAGACATGAGTGGGGCCTGGTGGGGGCTGTCCCACACTGCTGGGGGGGGTGGGGGTGGTGGGAGACATGGGTGGGGGCCTGGTGGAGGCTGCCCCTGGGGAGGGGGGGTGGGGTGGTGGGAGACATGAGTGGGGGCCTGGTGGAGGCTGCCCCTGGTGGCTGGGGGTGGGTGTGATGGGAGACATGAGTGGGGACCTGGTGGAGGCTGCCCCTGGTGGCTGGGGGGTGGGGGTGCAGGGAGACATGAGTGGGGGCCTGGTGGAGGCTGCCCCTGGTGGCTGGGGGTGGGGGTGATGGGAGACATGAGTTGGACATGAGTGGGGACCTGGTGGAGGCTGCCCCTGCACTGCTGGGGGGTGGGGGTGCAGGGAGACATGAGTGGGGGCCTGGTGGAGGCTGCCCCTGGTGGCTGGGGGTGGGGGAGATGGGAGACATGAGTTGGACATGAGTGGGGGCCTGGTGGAGGCTGCCCATGGTGGCTGGTGGGTGGGGGTGCAGGGAGACATGAGTGGGGGCCTGGTGGAGGATGCCCCTGGTGGCTGGGGGTGGGGTTCATGGGAAACATGAGTTGGACATGAGTGGGGGACTGGTGGAGGCTGCCCATGGTGGCTGGGGGGTGGGGGTGGTGGGAGACATGGGTGGGGACCTGGTGGAGGCTGCCCCTGCACTGCTGGTGGGCGGGGGTGGTGGTAGACATGGGTGGGGGCCTGGTGGAGGCTCCCCCTGCACTGCTAGGGGGTGGGGGTGCAGGGAGACATGGATGGGGGCCTGGTGGAGGCTGCCCCTGGTGGCTGGGGGTGGGGGTGATGGGAGACATAAGTTGGACATGAGTGGGGGCCTGGTGGAAGCTGCCCCTGCACTGCTGGGGGGTGGGGGTGGTGGGAGACATGGGTGGGGACCTGGTGGAGGCTGCCCCTGCACTGCTGGGGTGTGGGGGTGGTCGTAGACATGGGTGGGGGCCTGGTGGAGGCTGCCCCTGCACTGCTGGGGGATGGGTGTGATGGGAGACATGAGTGGGGACCTGGTGGAGGCTGCCCCTGGTGGCTGAGGGGTGGGGGTGCAGGGAGACATGAGTGGGGGCCTGGTGGAGGCTGCCCCTGGTGGCTGGGGGTGGGGGTGATGGGAGACATGAGTTGGACATGAGTGGGGGCCTGGTGGAGGGTGCCTCTGGTGGCTGGGGGTGCAGGGGGACATGCGTTGGTGGGCAGTAGTGCAAGTTGACATGTGGGTTGGCTGGGGGGCATGGCCATGGTGGATGGGGTGCCTGCAGGACATGTGCAGGGTAGGCCCCTGTGGTGTGAGCCACCTGCAGGGGCCGTGGAGGGTGCAGAGGGAACACCTGGGAGGACCCACACGTGCAATTCACGTGTGGTGCTCCCAGCGCACCACTGAAATACACGTACCCTGCTGGAATCGCATGTGTAACTTCCCCTGCACCCTGAAATACACGTACCCTGCTGATATTGCATGTGGAACTTCACGTGCCCCCCTGAAATACACGTACCCTGCGGAAATCACGTGTGTAACTTCCCCTGCACCCTGAAATACACGTACCCTGCTGATATCGCGTGTGGAACTTCACGCGCACCCCGAAATACACGTACCCTGATGGAATCGCGTGTGTAACTTCCCCTGCACCCTGAAATCACGTACCCTGCTGATATCGCGTGTGGAACTCCACGTGCACCCCTGAAATACACGTACCCTGCGGAAATCGCGTGTGTAACTTCCCCTGCACCCTGAAATCCACGTACCCTGCTGATATGGCGTGTGGAACTTCATGCGCACCCCCAAAATACACGTACCCCACTCAATCGTGTGTGTAACTTCCTGCGCACCCCCGAAATACACGTACCCCGCTCAATCGCGTGTGTAACTACCCGCGCACCCCCGATATGCACGTACCCTGCTCGATCACGTGTGTAACTTCCCGCGCACCACCGAAATACACGTACCCCACTCAATCGCGTGTGTCACTTCCCGCGCGCCCCCGAAATACACGTACCCCGCTCGATCACGTGTGTTGCTTCCCGCGCACCCCCGCAATACACGTGCCCCGCTCGCACAGGCCCAGTTGCTGTATGTTGCCACTTTTGTGATGCGCTGGGACTCTACCGCCTGCCTTCGTGTAGCCGACGTGTTTCAGCTTGTGCGTGTCTTTGGCTGTGCGTGGCTTTGCCCTATTCGATTCCATGAATACGTGTGGTTCGAGTGCGTGTGGGCGTTCCGTCTGCTTCCCTGCAGTACATCCCCAGTTACGCCCTTATTTTCATACGTTGTTCCCCATTCCGCGCATTACGCCCCGTGTCCCGCCCACTTTCTGGTGTATGCGCCGAGGGTGTGCGCTTTCACTGTGCGCGTCGCGCACGCCTTTCGGGATGTTGCAGTGACTTGTGCGCCATGCACGGGTTTGGCGCACATCCCGAGGTGAACACGCGCAGGGACTTCCATGAATCGCACGCGTGCGCATGCGCCTGTTTTTTTCCGCTTGCGCCTGCTTGCGCGAAGATTTTCGGCGCACGTTTGTTCCATGAATCGGCCCCTATATGTTTTATCAGGTTTTGTTTGCTGCATTTCTGTGAAGTAATAACATTTGCATAGACAACGGGTCTGTACTGTGAAAAGTAAATGTTATCAACAATCGGTGGTAATTGAAATAGAATATTCATTGCTACATTTACGTAGCAACTTACACCAACTATATTTGAGAGTTTAAATGGACCAGGTAGTTCTGTATCTGACTGCTTTTGTTTGGAGTTTGTCTTCCTTCTTTGAAGAAGTACCTGGTTTACTTTCCCTAATTGATTCTTTTTTGCTTGTGGTACTTTTGCATTTCTGTTTGATTTATTTTTCTTTTATAACGTTTCACTTTTTCTCGAACAGAATATGTGTTTAGATGTGGGGGTGTATAGTGAGCAAAGTGTATTGTATTCTAAAATGCAAGGAATATCAACGTTTATTTTACTTGCATCAAAGTTGTTTAGAAATAGACCGTCAAGTGTACGCAAGAGTGATAGTGCTACGTAGCTCATGCCTTCTTTAAAGACTGTGTTACCAATATCTATCATTGCTTTGTCTAGGGTAAGACCTTGTGATTTATGAATCGTGACTGTGTATGCAAGAGTTAGAGAGAATTGTTCTCTGCGTACCTATATGTCTTTGAAGAGAAGGAATCGAGCTGTTGAGCGTCCTATCCTTTTTACTTCTGGAAGTTTGTCAAAGAGTATATTGACAAACTGAATTTTGTTGTCACGTGGGTATGTTTGAAAGCCAACAACTGTACCCAGTGCTCCATTCCTTGGTCCACGTCAAGGTTACGTTTAAGCATTACTCTGAAATTTAAGGATAATTTTAATATCTTTTCTAAGCCTGCTGTGTTTGAGATTGATTTTTCTAAACTTTTTAGTCTTGTTGTGGCTTGGTCACACATAGGTAGTGTCATACCATGTACACCTAGTTTGTCTTTGGCGCTAATTTCCATTATTGGTTGCATTTCTTTACTTACCATTATTTCATTGAATTTGAAACAGCTTACAAGAGTTGGCATTATGGCTCTACAATTGACATTTTTGTGGGCTAATTGTTCCATAACATCTGTAGCACATGCATTATCGCCATGAAGTGCATTCATTTGCCGGGTTTTCAATATTGCTTCTGCTTTTTAGAAAGTATACCAACACTGATACTTTTTAAGATGTTGGCATAAGTGAGATCTGCAGATTGCCACATGTCTTCTGTTAATTCTCTGTATTGGAAATGTTGCCAAAGGTTGACATTTCCAATGCTGCCAACAGTTTTATGGCAGAGTTTGTGTTCTAATGTTTTAAAAATAGGCTCACCTTTTACTGGTGTCAATTGAAGAAGATCTCCGAAAACAATAATGTGTTTTCCTGCAAAGAGCTCTTCATAGTTTGTTTTGAGTACTTCTTGTAATCTGAGGTGAATCAAAGCCAACATTAAGTTGGAGACCATACTCACTTCATCTATTAGTAGCATTTTCATTTGATTCAATACTCTGCGTAGTTCCATTGCAGCTTCTGAAGGAAGTTTGTAATAGTCTAATTTGTTCTGGTGTTCTACTGGCAATAGAAGTAATTGGTGTAAAATGACACCACCTATGTTGTAGGCAGCTAAAGCTGTGGGGGCAGTGACAACAGCTGACAGTTTCTTGTTTGTCAATTGTTGAAGGAATTTACTGATGATTTTGATTAGGAATGTTTTGCCAGAACCAGCTTCACCACTGATGTACAGTAGTATAGGTTTATATGTATGGCAGGAACATTCTTGATTTTGATGTTGTACACCATGTGCAATTTGTTTTGTTACTTCTTCAAAAATGCTATGTTGTTCGTTGTTTAGTTTTGATTGTAGTATAGTTAAGTCTTCTTTATCTTCATACTGACACATGGTGTTTTCTACTTCTATCATAGCTAATTCTGCCTCATTTATTATTAGTGGTTCTCCCAGTGGTTCTTGGCTTCCTTTTACAGAAGGTTGACTACTGTCAGGAGTGTCCTTATCTAGTTAGGCCTGGAGTTCTTCTTCGTGTTGCTGTTCATTGTGCAGCATTGTTTTGTATTGTGTAAAGGTTACATCAGTTATAGTGCTTTCATTTGCTTTGAAAGCATGTTCATATGAGTCATAGTTATCTAGTATTTCTTCTTCTTTTCTCCATGGTTTACAGAGTTGTAGCCGGGGCATGTAATATACTTCTTTATGCTGAGGAGTCTTCAATGACAATTTGATACGATTAATTAAATTTGGTTTAGTGAGTTTAACTAAGCTGCCTTCACAGTTTGTCACTCTGTATTTACCTTTTTTTCATCAGGTTTTATATTATTTTTGTATGTGTAGTTTTGGGCTATCTGGTATAGACACATGGTTTCCAAAGTATTACTTCTGTTTGGGTAGTATGTGTCCAATACATTGTTTTTTTTAAATGTCTTGGCTGTTGGGATCATGTTTGGCTATTGTTTCTATATGTTCGTATGATTTTAGAACTCTTTTTCTAGATTTAGCTGGACCAAGACGTAGCCATACTATATTTTCAGATTTACCATACAATGCAGTACCGGTTAAACGATCAGCTGATTCATATGATCCACATTCTCTATGGGAGAGCATTTTTATGCCCAAGCTGTATAATTTCTGAGACACTGTTTTATCTGATGACAGGTCATTCCACAGGTCGTGGAGCTCTGTCTTTTCTGCTTTGGTTAAGTATGCTGGGACATATCGTGCAACTGCAGTAGAATTGTTTGCAATGTACTGCACATCTATGTTTGCATTCCATAAGTGGGCAATGATTGCATTATAATCATTGATATATTTTTCTTCTTCTTTTCTTTTTATGTAATATGTATTTTTAGGTGACTTACCTTTAACACTATGTCTAACTGAAGACATGAGGTTGTTCACTTGACCTGTATTTGTAACTGGTCTAGGGAAACCAAATCGGCATTTGGTGTAGTATTTCCCTTTGTTTTTGTATTTGCGACGACACTATTTGCCACATTTGTGTCTTTGAAATTGTAAAATGTGTGCATGAAGATCACTATTTGTGGATTTTGATGGAATTTCACAAGTGACATATTTTTCAATAAATTGTAAAACAGTGGCATCACTGCCTTGACCAAATTTAGGAGCATCTTCAATCCATAAAAGCATGTGGATACGTGGTGCTCCTCTGGCTTGGTATTCTTTTCTCCAAAAGAAGTGTTGCACTTCTCCAAGGGGAGGAACAGTTTTATTCCAAATAAAATGTAGCATAGCAATGAAGCGATGGTGAAAATATCTTGAAACATTAACAGGATCCAAAGAACAAAGTTCTCATGGTGTTAGTATGTCTATGTTTGTTTTGTTTTTGTTTGATATGCGTAGGAAATCATGTAAATCTTCCCATGCATATTCTGCACAACTTAATGTAACAAACCAAGTGGGTGGGCCAAGGTTTCTGATCATACAGAATGTGTGCAACCCCGTAATATAAAGTTTCTAGTTCACTTTCAAAGAGTAGGTGTAATATATATTCCACATTTTGTCTAAATCTGGGATCTTCAGAATACATCCGTAATGAGCGGTATTCTTATGCTGATATTTGAATAGGTCTACCATCGTACCTTCCTCCCTTGCCAGTAGGAAAGAGTAGAGGAAAAGCACATGCTTCTATAATTTTTGTCCCATATGCTGATTGGTGATCCTTTTGTTTGACGCATTTGGTACGTTTCCAGTGCATCTTCTATGGTGTCATTAGAGTGCAAAGGATGAATTTTATAATGCCTAAAGTATTTGATATTGTAGCAGGATCTAGGAGCTCAAATTGACCAGTTTCTTGTGTTTCTTGAATTATTTCAGTTGTATCCTTCAAGTTTTCTTCAATATTAATTTCTTTGTAATATTCATTATTCTCTTTGCCTAACTTTTTGTAAATCTACCAGCCGTTGCCATATTTTTTGTCTTTGTAGGTACTACATTTACTAAGATAATTAAAGATTTCTGCATTGGACGTTGCACTCCTAGAGTATGCACATTTTCTTTTAGATCTAATGGTAAATAAACTACTTTTCCACATATGCCTTTTACCAATTCAGAGGGAGGTAATTTTGCTGTTTTTAGTTGAAGGCGTATTATTGCTTGAAATGGGTGCACTGATGCTCTCATATAAATTAAGTTATAGGGGTTTTGGTAGTGGGTATAATTCCAAATCATTTGCGATAGCACGTGAAGGAGTTTGGTTGTTGTCAAGTTTTGTAGTGCAGTAACTGCAAAGTATTAAGGGGTGAGTTATTTCGTATTTGTTTTCTGCTACAAGGTAGAGAGGTAATTCAAACCATTTAGAATCTTCATTGTCTTCTATTTTAAATGATAGGTCTACAGTTTTTGTGTTACGTTTATAAAAAGTTCTGCGGCAACATACACATACATGGTTTGGTACTTCAGCTGATGTACTTTTAAATTTGAGTATTTCTTTTTTGTATTTGTTTAGCAAAAGGTTGCCATGTGTAGAATTGTTGCTAATTTGGTTTTAAGCTATTTCATCTGTAAATGGCTTTCAATTCCAAAATATTTTTTCTGGATATAGTCAATTTCTTGAAGTAGGTCTTTCGCTGTATCATGTAGAAGAATGTTATTTAAATTTGCTAGTGCTAAAGCAGGACTTTTAGCATAATACAGTTTATAGACTAGATTTCTTATAGTTGAATGATGTGTTGATATTCTTTTGATATCATGGAAGGTGGTTTTACAAGTAGGTCCTGTAATTCAGGCCAATGAATGTCCTTGTAGTCCTGTGTATTTGCGCACTGTACAAGTATCCATATTTTGCAGTAGTTTAATTTTGATTGTGTCTTTGCTTTTTACATATTGATTGAGGAATTGGCGTAAAGTCTTGAAAAATTGTTTGGGAATGTTACATATTGACGTGCATGGCCATTTGTACACTAGACGTTCTGATTCAGTTGAATGGAAGGGTAGTTTTTAGGGCATATTTTTGTAAGGAGTACTTCTTGTTCATTATGATATTAACTTTTTCATAACCTCGACCACTGCTAAGTATGGCTATTGTATTTGTTTGGTTTTGTTTATACGCTTCTTCATTAAAGTATGGTTCTGTGCTCGTAGTGTGATTCCATTCACTTCCGCAGATACTTAAGAAGTTCTTTCTGTTAACATTTTGTTTATTGCAAAGTCTTTTTTGTAATTTAGTTATTAGTTTTGTTAGTTTTTGTTAGTTTGTTTAACACTAAAATAAATAACTTTCTTTTGAGAATAATTGCACTGTCTATCAACGCTTCTAAGATTAATTTCCTACGATAGGTTTTAAGCATTGAACATGATTTCTCTCCTGTTTTTATACGATTTTGAAGGACTTTGTGAGGGAACATTTTGGCTAAAATACTTTTCTTGGTATGCTTACTTTGCACTATATTAAAATTTAAAGAAGCAGTTTTATCTGTAGTGATAGCTAATTTTCTGTTAATTGTTTTTTGGTTTGTTTTACATTTTGATAGAGGAGGCAAAGTTTTTGTACTTGAAACTTCTTGTGTTTCAGTAAATGACTGTATTAGTTGTTTTGTTTCAACTTTTTTTTACAAATTCTGCCAGAGATGGATGCTTATGTTGCACACTTTTATTTTCATTTGCTCTACTTCTGCGTTGCTTTCTACAGACTTGACTTTTGGTAGGCATTCTTTACGGTCTGTTGAAAAAATAAAGATGGTATGGGTTGGGGTGTTCTACAATGTATGTGTGATATGTGCATGAGTGTTTGACTAAGATGATGTATGTAAAGGTGTGTGATTGTGCATTGGGATCTACAACTAGTAGGGGTGGGTATTCTTCAATTAATATGTTCCTAAACTCAGGTTCAGATTACAGAAAAAAATAAGCTAGTGGTGTGCAGAAGTATAAATAGTAAATCTAATGTATACAATTCAAACAGTTGTTTGTTCTATAATATGAACATTCTAGCGGTTGAGTTGGGTAATTTGTGTGTCCAAAAATAGTAATTTGTGCGCCATTCTGCCTGTAAATCACTGTTTAAGACATGGGGATTTTTGGACAGAATGGTATCCAATCTCTATTTTTAGGCACAGAAATAGCATGAATTAACTTTACAGTATGTTTGAGTAATAATACAAATATTATGGTGATATTCTACTTACTTTTCTCTAAAATGAACAGGTTAATTCTTAGTTCTTCATTGTTCTTCAAATTCGGCTGCTTCTTTTCAGGACAATGGTCTTCATTGCAATTGTAAAAGAAACAAATTAGTAATTTTGTTTGTATATAGCACTGTTTTTATTTAGATAATGATTTTTTTAATTGAAATCCTCAGCGCCTTCCTAAAAACCATTAAAACTATCTTATTCATATAAGATACGTCGCACCAGTTCAATACAAATGATATGTTCTTAATGAACAAATTGTATTGCAATGACTAACTGTAACAAACAGAATATCTTTACTATGTCTTGTGAAATTCATAATGTACCACTGAATACCACTATTTCTCTAACTAAGCTGTTCTAGGTAATAGTGCCTCAATGTCATGCTTAAATAAAAGTAATTAAAAAAAATATATATGTAATTGTATAAGTATTATTTTTTTAGATTTGAACATAGAGTGTGCATGCATGCAATTTTGTTTGAATATATGTAGTCTATACATTTCATTTAAAAAATGTTAGTTTACCATGATTTGGGTGTGTGTGTATAAAGAAAGTAAATAGTATAAAGGTTTATAAGTGACAGCTGATTTTAGGAAATTGGAAAAAATACAGTAAATTCATTTTCCAGATTACAAGCTAAAAGTCAGTTTGAAAATGTGTTCATGTACTGTACAGAAAATATGCATACCTGTAGTTTGTGTTCATGCATATGGATATGCATGGAGTTGCAAGTAGAAATCTTGGAGACTTGTACAGTATTTCCTGGAGATGGTGCTTGCCAATGATATGACACTTGTACTCAGAGAAATTCACAGTACATTTGAGGTGCTGATCTATGATGATGCAGTTAGATGTAGAGGTCTTGAATGTGATTGGTGCACGGTCATGTGATTTCTTAGCTACATCCAATGAGGGAATGGCACAGACAGTGAAGTTGAAATGGTAGAAGGGCTGTTCATGTTACGATATGTCCGTGGACATGGCGGTAGTTCGCGGACATCGGGAGTTACATCCGGGGATTTTTGGGTTCAGAAGTCATGCAAATGAGAATGAGCACTGAAAGGGATTGGTCAGGAAAGTTTAGTGGGTGTGTTGTGCCAGGAGAGAGTTTCTCAGATATTCTTTTTGCTGAGAGAACAACAGATAGCTATGGCTGTGTGTTTCAGAAAACAGATTGTCTGGGTGTTGGGAGATTCGTGGATACATTGGTTGAAGGTGCATGCAGAAAGCTGTGGAGTAGCTGTAGATCTTGGATTTCCACATGTGGAAGTACACTAGCATGGAGTACGTGGAATGAAGTGGTTGGACTTGCTACCCCTCTGTGCTACTTTGGAGACAGAGCAACATTCAGACATAATTGTAATTCATTGTGGAGGGAACAGTTTAGGACATGTGACTGGAATTTTATTGCAATTTGCTATGAAAGAAGGAATTGGGAAAGTCATGGACATGTTTCCTAATTCTCAAGTGATATTTTCACGGATTGCGCAGAAACAAATGTGGCTTTGTTCTTCTTCATTAGGTGCACAATGGAAAAAGCAAAGGCACAATATTAATAAGGCTGTTTATGCCTTTCAAAGAGATTTTTTCACAATGAAAATATTATGTTTCGTAGTACATACATTTTTCGCAGAGATGGAGTCCATCTTGCTTATGCTAGCAATCAGATTTTTCTGAGAAATGTACAAAACGCATTGCGACCTTTTTTTTAGAAATACAGCATCCATTTTGAAGTAGGTGTTAAGTATTTATAATTTTTGACATACAAACACCTCCCAAAGGCTCTTTTCAGAGCCACCACTTCCTCCCAGAGAAAAATGCAATGGTTATAATAGGGTAGCACCCCCATTTTTTTAATGTTCGCAAACTGTCGGCAGACTTCTAAGAAATACAAAGGGCCCTGCTTCATTTATCTTCACTTCGATTTTTTAACTGTGAAAGGCAGCTCTGAAAAGAGCCTTATTTTTTTTTTATTTTGTATTTTTTTTGGTTTTTTATACACTACACACTAGGAGAGGAGGGGAAAGGAGGGTAAAGGGGGGACACCAACCACAGGATAAGAAAGGGCGAACTGAGAGAGGAAGATGTAGAGTGGGTTTTATTTGGGTAGTGAGCAGGTCTTCTCGTGCTCTGAGACAATAGTCTGAAAAGCACTCTGAAGTTGCTCCCCCCTGCAGAGTACTGTGTCACAGTATATACATACAACTGTGACCCTCGAAAGGTAAGGGTCATCAGAATTCTGTGTGGCCTGTGAGGCAGCTTGGGGAAGACACTGTCCCACAGAGGTGGTCCTTGTGGTGACAGGATCAGAAACGGAGGATGAAGTACAGGAAATCAACCTACTGCGTTCTTCGCAAGGTACAACCTTGCGAATAGCCCCAGAGTGAAATGACCTCAGGTGTCGCTTCATGGTCGTGGTCCCAAAGCTGTACGAACCGTGCTTTCCGCGACTGACTGTTATTTTGCACTCATTGCAGATAACACGGTTCGCACAAGCGTTAGGACTATTCCCATAAATGGTAAACAACCGCCACACCCAAGACTCACGCCTAGTGTGGGTAGTAAGTATTTCCTCTACCTCATTCTCATCATCCTCTTCTTCCTCCTCTGCATCCTCACTCCTGTTCCCCTCTCCAGGCCCTTGGGAAGGTGGTGGTGGTGGAGGGGGTGGGGATGGTGCTGAGACAGACACAGCACCAGGTGGCAGCAGTGGTTGAAGATGGAAATCTGCAGGTTGCAGCAAAAATCTCTGTGCTCCGTAGAATACCCAGAAACACAATGAGAATAAGCTCTAGGGCATGGTCTTTTATAGGGGTGCTGGTGCACGGTCCGCGGACATGCGCGCTGTCTGCAGACAGATCGAACCCAAAAAAAGGTTCAAAATGTTTCAAAAAGTATGTATAAACTTATAATTAGTATGTGGGACTTGTGCTATGGAGAGTTTTTATTGGAAAATATTGTGGATTAGTTGAAAATGTACTTTTAAATTGTTCGGGGACACGAACAGTGTCCGCATTCAGAACACACGATCAGCATGTTTTGTTTATTTACGAACATTTCAGGACAACAATTGTGTTCTTAGAACAGTCTCCCCTTGCTAACGAACAGTACGGACATGTGTAGCGTTCTTCAGGACACCTCCATTTTCGTTTATTTACGAACATTTCAGAACACCAATTGTGTTCTTAGAACAGTTTCAACTTGCTAACGAACAGTACGGACCGGTATAGTGTTCTTCAGGACACCTCCATTTTCTTTTATTTACGAACATTTCCGGACACCGCGTGTGTTCTTAGAACAGTTTCAACTTGCTAGCGAACAGTACGGACAGGTATAGTATTCTTCAGGACAGCTCCATTTTCGTTTATTTACGAACATTTCAGAACACCCGCGTTGTCCACGGACATCTACATTTTTTTTTTTTATTAAATAGAAACTAATTACAACTCAATATAAAAATGTAACTTTATTTAACATATATTAATAATTTATGAGAGAGAAGGTGAGGCAGAAACGGAAACAAAAACAGAAGAATTAGGTGTTTCAACATGATTGGAATCAGATGAAGAAGGGATGCAAGTCTCATCAAATCGTTTTGGGTTATGGAGAGGGTTTGGGGAAAATTGACTGGGATATGGTGAGGGGGCACAAGTCATGTGGGGCAATGGTATGAGGTTTTTTGTTTTAATATGATCTTCAACAAAAGTTTTAAAATTATTAAAATTGGTCAACAATAAATCCATTTTTGATTTTTTGCTGTCAAGCGTGTTTTCCATAACAGCTTCTTCAGAGGTATTTTCTATTTTGGTAAGCTCTGTACAAAAAAATATATATATGTTAAATATATATAAAATAATAATAATTTAATGGTTTATATTGTAAAGTGTTTACCATTAGTTTCACTATCTTGTGACATTTCCTCATATGGGAAATGCTGCTCTAGCCATTCCAGAGTACTAGACATTTCTGTGAGAAAAAAAAAAGATATATTTTTTTTTTTTATCTAATACAAAAAGTTTATAAATATATGAGTAAAATGAAGTACACTTACTATTTCAGGTAAAATATGTTCTAAGTACTATGTAGGTCTGGTGTTGTTCTTAGTTCTTTAGTGTCTGTGAGGTAATTATGTTGGAAGCCAATTTATCTTCTTCTGGTATATTCCATTTTAGAACATATTGTATTTAAATGAATGGTTAGCGTGTTACATATATGGGTTACATTTCTTATGTATTACTACATATAATGTGTATGTGTGTTGCTTTTTGACTTTCTAAAATGTTCCTATGTTATGATATATCAATCAAACATACCCCCCCCCAGAGTTTTTAGGTAGTGGTACTGTTCTCCAAACATGTCAACAGACATTAAAAGAGTTTGAAGACATCAAGTTCAGTAGAAGAGGTTCAGTATGTTCCATATTACATGTACATAAAGTCAAAGTTATTACTGTTAAGTTGCGCTACTAAAAACCTATGAAATTCAGTGAAAAAACTTTGTTAAAGGGACATTATGGTTAAGCTGCACTACTAAAAACCTATGAAATTCAGTGAAAAAACGTTGTTAAAGGGACGTTATGGTTAAGTTGCGCTACTAAAAACCTATGAAATTCAGTGAAAAAACTTTGTTAAAGGGACGTTATGGTTAAGTTGCGCTACTAAAAACCTATGAAATTCAGTGAAAAAACTTTGTTAAAGGGACGTTATGGTTAAGTTGCGCTACTAAAAACCTATGGAATTCAGTGAAAACACTTTGTTAAAGGGACATTATGGTTAAGTTGCGCTACTAAAAACCTATGAAATTCAGTGAAAACACTTTGTTAAAGGGACATTATGGTTAAGTTGCGCTACTAAAAACCTATGAAATTCAGTGAAAAAACTTTGTTAAAGGGACGTTATGGTTAAGTTGCGCTACTAAAAACCTATGGAATTCAGTGAAAAAACTTTGTTAAAGGAACGTTATGGTTAAGTTGCACTACTAAAAACCTATGAAATTCAGTGAAAAAACTTTGAGAGGAAGGTATATTTTACATGTTGTATTGAATATGTTATGTTTTGTGATTATAATGTTTTGGTGAAATGATAAAATGATTGAGTAAGTTTAGTACGAAAGATATATAAAAGTGGTACATAAGTGTTAAAATACTACCATCATTAGTAGGGTGTACATAAAGTGCACCAATTAAAACAGAGTTTTAGAGGAGGGTGACAGGCGGGAAGCAGGATGGTGGCAGAAACACCGCTGGCCCATATGTGCCAAAAGTTACCAGGTTATGGGTAACATATAACAAAATATCATGACCAATGGGTCACAGAATTAAAAGTAGAAGGGCTGCCCCAGGTATGGCCCCTTTGGGATCGTTTGACAAAAGCGTGCTGGATATGGTGGCCCCATGCTTGTTTGTGAAATACAAAGGAAAGCAATTGCAGAATAGAAGGGAGATATTAGATATATGGAGGTTGTTTGAAGAAGTGCCCCCGATTAAAAGAAAGGAATCAACACAGGAACAGATTACCTGTGAAAAAAGGGCAAAGGGAAGGAAGGGCCAGTAGAAGTAACACAACTGTATCCCCTTT
Organism: Ambystoma mexicanum; assembly: GCF_040938575.1. Taxonomy (NCBI): domain Eukaryota; kingdom Metazoa; phylum Chordata; class Amphibia; order Caudata; family Ambystomatidae; genus Ambystoma; species Ambystoma mexicanum. Next base: position 350,187,328 of record NC_090930.1, on the reverse strand, counting down.
TAAATAAACCAGTGCCCACTGAGGGATACAGTGACCCAGTGTATGATTCAAAACCCACCACCCTGATAACACCACAACCCACTGCACCTCCACCATATGAATGCTCAAGAACAAGTAGACAGGTGAGTACTCTGACAATAGATATTGAAACATTCACAGAAGATTTAGATTCCAGACTATCAATGGCCCGAAATGAACTGTCTAGGAATAGAAATATATGTGAACAGAGAGGATCAGGCAGTTCCAGAATCAAACAAACGCAGAGGGTGCAAACACATGACCGGGTCTATAGAAGAAGGGTGGAAAAAGGGAGAGATACTTTTCCGAATACAGGATGAGCTGGCCAGAATAATAGAGCTAGAGCAACACACACCTGAGGGAGAGAGAGTGGAAGAAGGAACGTCCACAGGAGGGCAGAGGAGTTGTGGTGTGACATAGAGGAAGATGAGTTAGAAGGAAGAAGAATAGGGTTCACGGCAGGAGGGGCACCAGTGAGGTTAGATGAAACACCTCTGGGGAGGGCAATGGAGGAAGAATGGAATGGAAGACTAAGGAGTAGAGTGGGAAGGATGGCAGTAGTGGGAAAGAAAGGGTTGAAGGTGAATATTGGGAAAGGAACAAAAGGTAGGTTACAGCTGCCCTTGATACATAGAGGAGGAGGGAGGCCAAATTATATACCCTGGGCACCATTGTTGCCCCCGCTGTCAGGAGGAGCAAGTAAATGGATATAGGCATTTGAGAAACATACAGCAGGGGTTAATTAGTGGTAGGTGATGCTAAAAATCTGCTAGTATTCACAGTGGGTGATCAAGCTGACCGGGTTTGGGCGATTGCCAGATTCCCAGGAATAACATTAGAATGTGACCGGCAGGATGGTGCTTCTTTTAACACAGTAAGAGCAAGAATTTGGGATGCATTAAGAGACACCTTCCCAGACACCCCAGATTTACAGTCAGTAATGCAGTGTATAATGAATGACGGGGAAGAGTTTCAATTTACGGATACAATAGATGTGTAGAGCATAAACGGGTACGGCCTGGGACCAATCAACCTCCTTCTTTTACTTTATGATAAAAAGAGGGCTCCCAAAAGAAGTTCAGAAAGCACTCAACAAAATAGCTGGGATTGAAGCCAAAGGCTGGCCCGAGAAACAAAGCATTAAAGTACACCACTGCAAAAGGGTCAAAGAAAGGGAGAAAGAGATAGCACAGAGAAGGTTCGCAGATGAGGCAAAACTAATAAAAACGAAACTGATGAAGGTCACAGCAGCTGTAGCCGCACTCCCCACAGATAGAGACCCAGAGGGAGAGGAGGGGTCAGTATCAATACAAGGAAGAATGACAGCTAATTGGGTGGGAAATGGGCAGGAGCAGTGGACCGGGCAGGAGCAGTACGGAGGGCCACAGTTGTAAGCGTGGAGTGCCCGGGGAGGAAGAGGTGGGTAAAAGGGAAAAGAGGTGGTGGTCCAGGGTACGGAGGGTATGGAGTGTACAGAGGTCCAGGCCCACGGGGGGAACAAGGGAATTGTTGGAATTGCAGCAGGTGGGGACATTTCTCACGGGAGTGTAGAAGCAGACCAATGAATACTTATCAATATGGACAGCAGTATGGCCACGTCCACCCAGGAAGCTCATATGGGCTGCCAATCGGCGGTGGAGGAGGAGGAGGACAGCAAGAACAGAGGTGCTCAGACGAGCATAGGGCACAGCTGTGTAATGTTCAGCAACCCTTTCAGCACAATGGCAAATGGTGCACCTACACCCTTTGGCGGGGTGGCTGTGGTATCAGGAAATGTTTTTGACAATCGGGGTACAACAAGGCATCAAGCATAGACAGCCCACAGAGACCACTTGCGTGTCCAGTACTATCAACGACCCTTGATGCAGCAGGTGAACCATTGGTGGGGGCGGAGATAGGGAACAAACAATTCATTTTTATGGTAGATTCAGCAGCTGAAAAATCATGCCTACGAGAAGGCAGGTTTCTGCTATCTAATCGTAAATTTGAGACGCAGGAGTTCTTTGGGGCGGTGGTCGAAGTTCCTTACACAGAATATTTGGATGTAACAGTAGGGGGAAAAACAGTACGAGCTCCACTGCTGTAATATGAAGAATGTCTGATCAACTTGCTGGGGAGGGACCTCCTCAGCAAGCTCAATATGACCATTTCGTCACAAAGAGGGGGATAGTTTGCTCGACCCCAGGGATCTGCCCATTGCGAGTCATGTTGGTAGTACACACACGAGCAACAGCACCAGAAATACGTTGCATACCGGTGGACCCAGACATGTTCATTCAGGGGTTGAAAACACTAGCACAAGTGGTTCCAGAGTTAAAATACCAAGAATGGAGGGTGCCCCCAGAGTTTGTTTTTCGTCCTATAGCACACACAGAAATAGTGCCAGGAACAGTGATGTCTTTAGACTTGCATGCAGTACAGGTATCAACACAAAGAATAGCAGTTACTGGAATGGACATACATGGCTGCCAGTAGTGCACGCTATTGTACATTAATGCTAATGTCGCACTGCGAGATTTGTCAGACGAACATCTCTTCACAACGATGGGGAAATAATAATGGAAATAGCGATCCCCTGTGATATCATGATACAGACAAGATGGGCACCAATGCAGCTAATGGCAGTGGTAGGAGTGCCACCTTCCTTTTTTGACAATGACATGTAGCTAGTGCCAAGTGACCTATGGACCACAGGCCCACATGATCTAGGGCTGTTGCATGAGATGACAACAGTTAAGATAAAACTCAAACCTGGACTGGAGCATTACTGCCCGGAGTAAAACAGTACCCCTTGTCCCGGAAAGGAGAACAAGGGATAAAAGAAACGATTTAGGCACTGTTAGCACAGGGAACAATAGTGCCCTCAAATTCGCCATGCAATACTTGCATTTACCCCATCAGAAAAGCAAAGGGCAGGGTGTGGAGGATGATCCAGGACCTACACCCCATTAATGGCATCATACATAAAGAATTCCCATTAGTTCCTAACCCTGCATCAATTCTGTGCAGTATACCAAAAGATGCATCTCGTTTTACAGTAGTGGATTTGAAGAACGCATTCTTCTCAGTACCACTAGATCCAGAATCTTGATACTTGACAGCATTCACATTGGGAGGGGAGAGATACAAAAATTGCAGGCTACCCCAGGGATACTGTGAAAGCCCAAGTATTTTCAACAGAATTTTACATGAAGATCTAGGAAATGTTGTTACAGAAAACACAATTAATCAATAAGTGGATGATCTGCTGATTTGTCGAAAAGATGAGGACGAGCATAGGAAGGATTCTATTACACTTTTGACATTGTTGGCCCACAAAGGTTACAAAGTAGACAAAGATAAATTACAATATTGTCAGAATGAAGTATTGTACTTTGGACAACTGATATCAAAAGATGGTAAAAGAATCATACCAGACAGGGCAGCTGCCATCAAGGGAGTAAGTGAACTGAAAACAGTGAAAGAAATGCAGAAATTTCTCGGCATGTGGCAACTACTGCTGAGCCTGGATATCAGAGTATGCAGGGTATACAAAACCATTACTGCAGAGACTCAAAGAAGCACAAAAAGAAAGCACAGACATACAATGGCAGCAGAAATGCATGAGGCCTTCACCACACTTAAAAGCTTAATTTCAACGGCACCAGTACTCGTGAACCCAGATTACGAACGTGAGTTTTATTTATTTTCACATTGCAAAGGAAACACTCATGACAGCCGTTTTGACACAAAAACATCTCTGGGGTACAAACCCTTGGCCTATTACAGTGGGACACTAGATGCAGTGATGCAAGGACACTTCGCTTGTGAGCAGTCTCTCGCAGCCACAGCATTCGCAATAGAGAAGAGTGCAACAATTGTGATGGGTGTTCTGTGACCCTGTTCATAGAACACTCACTATTTGCAATATTAGAAAGATCAAAGAGCACATTGACAACACAAAGAGCCATAGCTTATGAAGTAATTCTATCCAGCGCCAACATATACATAGTGAAGTGCAAAACAGTTAACGCTGCAACTTTCATCACAGAAGCCTGCACAGTGGAGGATATGCAAATACACGATTGTGCAACATACAGAGGAGAAGATGAGGACGTGCCCACTGTAATTGAAAATGCACTGACAGAAGAAGAAATATACTTCATAGATGGGTCAGCATCAATACATTTAGAAACATGAGGAAAACATGTGGTGATAGCTGTTGTGAGACTAGAGGAAAGTGAATATGAAGTACTCATCCAACAGAGACTACCAGTCCATTACTCGGTGCAAGCAGCAGAGTTAGTAGCACTCATTGAAGCTCTACACGCAGCCAGGGGGTGCGCAGTAACAATATATACAGACTCTGCATACGTGACTACAACAGTACGCGGGGGATTGGCTAGATGGGGATGAAGACAATTCGACAGAGCAGATGGATCCCCTGTGCAACACATGGAATTACTTAACGAATTGATAGAGGCACTAAAATAACATACAATTGTGACGATAGTGAAATGCCAGGCCCAAACAAACAACAATGATGTCATCTATTTGGGAAACATGGCAGCAGACGATGCCGGGAAAGAAGCGTCATATTTAACAAAAGGGAGAACAGGTGAGTACTTGATGCAGAAACATATGGAAGAGGATCGTCCAGACGGGCATAATTCAATGCCCATATCCCAAATATTACAGCTGCAAGAAGGGGTGTCAGATGAGGAAAAGGAGTTATGGGAGAAAAGAGGGTGTAGCCAGTCGTCCACGGATCGCCTTTGGCACCACAACAACACAGGTAAAGTAGTGATGCCCTGCAAACTACTAGATATAGCGTACCAACAGCTTCACTTCCCAGCTCACAATGCAAACCAGCAGATTGCGGCAGAGATACAAGAAAATTGGTTCGTCCCAGGGCTACAGGAGCAGCTTTCAAAACTAACAATGGATTGTACCACGTGTCAGATATATAATTCAGGAATGACATTAAGAACATTGCAAGGAACATTGCCAAAACCAACAGGCCCCTTTAGAGAATGCATGTAGATTATGCAGATATGGGAGAAAGGTGCAATGGGTCACGCTACATGATAGTGGTTGTCTGTCCTTTTTCAAGATTCGTAGAAGCAGGACCATGCACCCACCCGGAAGTGTTTCCGCACTGGGGAATTTGCGATGTAATCTGCTCTGACAACGGCACACATTTTGTAAATGATTTATTGAAAGAAGTAACAGCACTATTAGTAATTACACATAAACTATGTATGATTTATCACCTGCAATCAAACGGTATGGTTGAGAAAATCAACGGCCTATGAAAGGACATTTGTCAAAATTGTGCTTCACACTCAAGAAAAATTGGGCGTACTGTATACCCCTGGCCTTGTTTGAACTGAGAAGTCAACCCAGCAAGGACCACCACCTGTCCCCACATGAAATTGTAACAGGAAGGCACATGCATACTGCAGATTCCCCGCTCCGCAGACATTCAGATGCTCACAGAAGTGCTACAGTACTAGGGGATGAATTCAATTAATATTTGACAAAGCTCACAAGAGCAGCCCGTATGATGGCCAGGCAGCTAACACCCCCATTTATGCGCAAAGAATCCAGTGACACCATAACACCTGCAGTAGACAGTCCAACAGGCCAGCTAATGCCAGGGGAGATGGTGTACGTGAGGAGTTTCGTAAGTCGGTGGAATGCTCCAAGATTTCATGGCCCGTACAAGGTGGTTTATTGCACTCCAACTGCGGTGAAAGTGAAGGGCCTGAGGTATTGGATAGATTTAACAGATGTATGAAAGGCTTATGAAAGTGTAACACAGGAAAGAGAAAAGGGTATTAATGAAGGAGAAACACAGACTTAATAATGAAAAGTGTGGACATTTAATGGTAGCTCTTCTCCTTCCTTCTCTCAGTTTAAAAAATGAACATGCTAATAATGACATAATTATGAGTAGTAAAAAATAAAAAATAATGTTATGGGATGCTTAATGCACTTTTATGTCTCACTATATAGGAGAAACAAGGGCAAATGATGGGGCCCCTACCATGAACAGCGTTAGAATAGATAGAAATGCAAATGCTAATTTTGACTTGCGTAGATATTCGTATGAGTGTGGCTTGTTTGTGTGATGTAATATTTTGTACAATGATGTTTGGCCTAGTAACATACTTGGTGGTTGCATTTATATCTATCGATATAAATGAGCGGGGAGGAAACGGAACAAGTATGTTAAAACAAGGGACCTACTTCATATGGGACGGTTTTCAGCTCATATGGGGGCATGGTACCCACCATGATGGCACACAGTACCAAAATGATACAGACAATGAGCAGATAACCCCACGTCCTATTTCCCCGTACAATGCCTCTGAATATAACGTTGATGAACTGAACGATCCAAATCCTTCTGTTTTGCCTTAGTTATATGATGATACCACCACTCCTGTAACAACAACATTTGAAACACCTGTAGGGTATAATTCCGCCACAAGTATAAAAGAAGAAAATGTGGAAAAAGCTGAGAGATATCTTGCCCTGTATGACGAATGGGAAAAGGGTGGAGCGGGGGGGACGCCTTTAATGCAGCATGAAGTAGAAAAAGAGAGAGTAAATGCTGCTTTGTGTGCTCTCTAATACCCTATGCCTCAGGTCCCCCCGAGGTGCTCATGCCACAAGAACTAACTCTTGCAGACGCCCAGTGTCTCCTTCATCTCACCCTATGTACAATAAAGAACACCTTTCAGGCACACACAGTTTCTTTGGAAATGCTGCAGAACGAAAAAACGTGCCACTCGAGACCTAAAGGAGTGATATGCCTGAAGGAACCGTTTCTAGTGATTAAAGGGACACTGTTTTCGGACAACAAGTGGAAAGAGGAACAAGTGACATGCAAAGCAGAAGCACTACGAGGGTTGGCAGCAGAAAAAATGCAATGGGTCGAGAAAATGAGTGCTCCAATACGGGCCGAACATATCACAAAGCTCACCTGGATCACAGTCCTGCAAAAACCCTTCAAACTGCAAAAAGAAATTACATATGAACTGTGCTTCCTCAGTGAAGGGAAAACTAATATGGGCACAAACAAGAACTGTAACAAAGCGCTCATCATTCCAGATATGAAGAAAGGGACAGCTGCCCTGATGGACACTTACTGGGTTTGCGGTAAATAGGCATATTTGCACCTTCCACAGGGGTTCAACATGATCAAGGTGAAGCTAAGGGCCCTGCGGCTAATGACAATGCAGAACAGGTATGTCCTAGACATGTTGACGGTGATGGATGGAGGTGTTTGCCGAACAATCGGGAGCACATGCTCCACGTTCGTACCTTCTGCAGACGCGGATAATGGAACACTGTTCCATGTTCTCACAGCCATGCACAACCTGGGCGAGCGGATGTAGAATGAAGGAGGTGTGGAGCCGAGCTCATGGCTCGACAATATTTTTTCATGGGTACATTCCTGGCTCGGGATCACTGTTAAACTGCTGATATCCGTCATCATGTTTTTCTCCTGATTTTTTGTGTGTGCTAGCTGGTTCTTCGGTGCTGTGCAAATGCAGTTCCTAATGGTGCAATGATGATGGTGACAATGGGCAATGCTAGAGGAGTGGCGCAGATGACACAAGAGGCACTATGATGGGGACATAGTGGACAGATTATACCACACTACAATAAAGGAGCCCCGTACACTGGAATGGTATAAGGAGGTATGGGTAGACCTAGAAGGAGATGGGGCGTGGATATATATGACTTGTACCCCTGATGAATATGCAAGAGCAGGACAGAGTCTCCGGGAGTATGTAGAACCTGGATGCCAATTAAGGAAACGCAAGCTTGGGATGAAGCAGTAGCTGATGAAAAGGAACAAAGTAGTTTTGGTGAGTTACAATATTCGTTACTTAAGTGACAAAAGGGGGAATGTATGGGAAAAAAGGTCTCTAGGACTCCCCTCCCCGTACATTTCTCACCTACGTGGGGTTTATGACTCGCCGGCAGCCATCTATGCACCTCGGCCCGGGGTGTGAGATGGCTGCGGGCCGAAGCATGAGTCTTCACGTCTTACCCTGAAGCATGATACAGACTCCATTTTGTGATACATGTTGACTCCATTATGAGTACAACAATCTAGGCCTTAGTGGAACAAGCAGCTCTGCACCACCCAACCGCGCACAGCGAGCCAACACTCCCCTCACCTTCCTCTCCATTGCGGCTCAGCTGAAGGCCTATTATCACGAGCAACAAGGTTCAAACAAGTAACAGTACAAACACTGAATCTTTCACCTTCCGCAGTATATCATTGACCTGACAGTGACCGGACCTTAAGCAGGGGTCTCAGAATAACAAAGCTGCCTCTATAAAATATGTCCTGTCTACTCGCAGACCCATGCATGTATAATATATGTTGTGAATAACCCCTGACCCCGTTCTCCATTTGGAAGTATCAGACATGAATGTTAAGCCTGTGTGCCACCCAGTTTTATCCATGCTGCTAAGCCATTTGCAAGGAGGATGAAATAGTCCATAAGGTTGATTGTTCATATTAAAGTGGGATGACTTTTGCCCATCCCAGAATACCCACATGTAAAGTTATCAAACATATGTGTATTCGAATTTGTCATTACTAACCAAGGGTCATTGTTGCCAATATTTAGAAGAGCAATGTGTAAAATCCCTATGGCACAATATGATTTCCCATAAAACATGCAAGTTTATAAGTAGACAATCAAGTGTTGCAACATATATGAGTCTTTTAAAATTATAAGCACCGCCTTTTTATCAATTAAATGTCGTTTGAAGTAATTGTTTAACCCTTGAGCATGTACACAAGTCTGATCATAAGTAGAATGTTGAAAACTTTCACTAATGCTGATGTATATGCCAACCTGGTTCTACCTCACGTTCTATGCTAGCTTTCCCATATGTCCCTGCACCCAAATGCAAATCTATGAATGATGTGATGTTAACAAAACCTTTCATTGATTCTGCAAATACAGTACCTATGAAATACGAAAAAGTGTAATACAAATAGTGTTCATAAGCTCACATAATCGTTGATACATATATATATATATATATATATATATATATATATATATATATATATATATATATATATATATATATATATATATTACATGGACGCTGTAGCGTCCATGTAGTTATGGTTAAGTTGGTGTTTCCATAGGAAGAGCATTTTTTGGGTGGCTTATAACTTCGCTCCCTCTGGACGAATCCTCACCAAACTTTGCAAAGTTTGGAGAGGTTTGGTCCAGGAGGGGCAAAGTTATAGGGGGGGTCCCAAAACTTTTGTTTTTTTCCATAGACATAATGGGAAAAAACTTTGTGCACGGCTACAGCCCGAACCGCTGGACGGATTTACACCAAATTTGCGGCAGGAGCAGCGGCTTGGTCCAGAAAGTGTGCTTTTGCAAATTTGGTGTAAATCCATCCAGTCATTTTATTTTAAAATGACCAAAATGTAAGGCAAAGAAATGTGTGATATCTGTGTTCGCTTCGCGGACGGACTTTCCTGTTCGCTCCGCGGACAGCACCCTGATTGGCCCATGGGCTTGCGTCATGTCCGCGGACATGCAATGTGTTCGCTGATTGGGCAGTGTAGTGCGTGATGCGCGTCAGATTTTCTGTTGCGCCCGCCATCTTGCATTCGCCGACGACCACGGACAGTGCGGTGAAACTTGAATAAAACATTGTATTTAGTGACGTGTGTTGGTGTGTAAGAGTGTTTGGGGAGTATGAGATAGGTTCAATGTTGTATTTTTTTTATGTGCTAGACGCTTTTGTTGTGTTCGATTTGTCTGCGGACAACACGGCTGTTCTGCAATGTTCGTAAATAAACAAAATGGATTTGGTGTGAAGTTGAAAGTGTTCTAAGAACACTTGTAGGGTCTTGGACTGTTAGCAGGGGGTGTCCTGGAGACGTTGTGTGTATTGTTCGTTGGCAAGCTGAAAGTGTTCTAAGAATACTCGCGGTGTCCTGAAATGTTCGTACACAAAGAAAATGGGGGTGTCTTGAGGAGGCTGTCCGTATTGTCCTCTGGCAAGTTGAATGTGTTCTAGGACCTTCCTTGTGTCCGCGGACACTAAAATGGTTGCAATGCTTGAATCTATGGGTGTGACATAGTCATATGCCATGCACCCAAGAGTCTATGCCCTGGCCCGAAGTTCTGCAGCATATCACAGTCATATGTCATGGACCCAAGAGTGTATGCCCTTGCCAGAAGCATCGCAGCATATCACATTCAGAGTGGCTTATGACTTTGGGTCAAACATAAATTTATAAGGAACAATGTTATAAGCCAGTATTGGTGTGATATGCTGCGATAGTTGTATTTATGATGTCATACTTACTATTTGGTTTAGTAACGGGAGTCCATGTTTTTCTTGTTCATTTCTGTGATAAAAGAAAATAGCATGTTATCATTAGTATTTTATAAAGAGTTATTACATTGTACAATCAACATTTTTTCTTTTTTTTTTACCCTCATATTTAGTCGATGACAAACGAGAGTACTGTGCAATTTGCTCAGTTTCTGTGTTTGTTGCTAAAATCATTGGGTCTTTTGGAGAAAAAAAATCCATGATGGATAAAAAAAACCTTTTTCTGTTATGCTACAGTTTATTTGTTTGTTTGTTTTCAGTGTTTACTTGTTGTTTCTGGCTAATGCTTTATACATTGGATTGTTCCCGTTTTTGGGAGCAGTAAGATATTAGGTATTTGTTTGGATATTGTACAGTTTTGGAGCAGTTACATACCAGTATGCGTATTCTAACTGTTTATTTTTTTATATAATTTTGTGGTATTGTTTTATCTGTTTGAATATTTCTAAATTTTGGGACAGTTAGATACCAATTGGCGTATTCTAACTGTCTATTTTTTATTTATTTGAGTAGTCCTAAGTTATCTGTTTGGTTGTTGTAGCATCTTTGGGTAGTTAGATAGCTTTTGGAATATTGTGACAGTTTATATTTTTTTACTACAAGTGTACTTAAGGTTTAAGTACAGTTTAGTTATCAATTGTTGGTTTTAAGAACATTAAATAAGTGTTTGTAAGATGTCTTTTTTATATATGCAGTGTAGTGTCCTGAGTTGGTTGTGGCTCCTGCATGGTAGATGATACCTATTGTTGTGAAGGTTTTCCTACCAAGTGATATTTGACCATGTGTGAATCCAGTCAGCCTGCAGTTGTTTTTGGTACCATCTGCATTGTAACGTAGAAGCATTAGTATTACGTATTTACTATGTGTTTGCCTTACTAACGTGGAGCGATTATCTGAATTGCAGGTGGAACATAATCTACTGTGGTTTGCATTTTGTACAAGTTGCTGAAATGGAACAGATTCACAATTAGGTATTGATATATACACAAAGCGCTCATTGGGGATTTGTTCTTGTGTAACATTGTTGCAGAGAGTGCATGTATGTTTCCACATGTATGAAATCTGGAAGATTTACTTTATAGGTATGTTTTTGTATTCCAGTACTTGTAGTAAGTACATTAGAAATTCTTGTGGATCTTCCTGTGAGTTTATAGTGAATTTCACCATTCCAGCACAGTAGTCCAATTGTTGTCTTATTCCAAAAACACTATACGTGTTGTCAGGGTTGTTTGCTGCATTTCTGTGAAGTACTAACATTTGCAAACACAATGGGTCTGCACTGTGTAAGTAAATGTTCTCAACAATTGGTGGTAATTGAAATAGAATATTCATTGCTACATTTGCATAGCAACTTACACCAACTATATTTGAGAATTGAAATAGACCATGTAGTTCTGTATCTGACTTTTTTTGGAGTTTGTCTTCCTTCTTTGAAGAAGTACCTGGTTTACTTTCCCTAATTGATTGTTTTTTGATTGTGGTACTTGATGACATTTTAGTTTCGTTTACTCTTTTTGGAGGATTTGCAGTGACATCCTGTTGCATTTCTGTTTGATTTAGTTTTCTTTTAAAACATTTTCCTTTTTGTGGAACAGGCTATGTTTGTAGATGGCGGGTGTATAGTGAACGGAGTCTATTGTAGTCTAAAATGCAAGGAATATCAGCGTTTATTTTACTTGCTTCAAAGTTGATTAGAAATAGACCGTCAAGTGTACGTAAGCGTGATAGTGCTACGTAGCTCATGCCTTCTTTAAAGACTGTGTTACCAATGTCTATCATTGCTTTGTCTAAGGTAAGACCATGTGATTTATGAATGGTGACTGCGTATGCAAGAGTTAGAGAAAATTGTTCTCTGCGTACATACATGTCTTTGAAGAGAAGGAATCGAGCTGTTGAGCGTCCTATTCTTTTAACTTCTGAAAGTTTGTCAAAGAGAATATTGACAAACTGAATTTTGTTGTCACGTGGGTATGTTTGAAAGCCAACAATTGTACCCAGTGCTCCTCTAACTAGCCCTTGGTCTACGTCAAGGTTACTTTTCAGGATTACTCTGCAGTTTAAGGATAATTTTAATATATTTTCCAAGCCTGCTGTGTTTGAGATTGATTTTTCTAAACTGTTTGGTCTTGCTGTGGCTTGGTCACACATGGGTATTGTCATTCAATGTACATCTAGTTTGTCTGTGGCACTAATTTCCATTATTGGTTGCATTTCTTTACTTAACATGATTTCATTGAATTTGAAACAGCTTGCAAGAGTTGGCATTAAGGCCATACAATTGTAATTGTTGTGGGCTAATTGTTCCATAACATCTTTAGCACATGTTTTATCACCATAAAGTGCATGAATGTGCCGGGTTTTCAATATTGCTTCTGCTTCCCTAGAAAGTATACCAACTCTGATACTTTTTAAGATGTTGGCATAAGTGAGATCTGAAAATTGGCACATGTTTTGTGTTAATTCTCTGTATTGGAAATGTTGCCAAAGGTTGACATTTCCAATGCTGCCAACAGTTTTACGACAGAGTTTGTGTCCTAATGTTTTAAAAATAGGCTCACCTTTTACAGATGTCAATTGAAGAAGATCTCCGAAAACAATAATGTGTTTTCCTGCAAAGAGCTCTTCATAGTTTCTTTTGAGTACTTCCTGTAATCTGAGGTGAATCAAAGCCAACATTAGGTTGGACACCATGCTCACTTCATCTATTAGTAGCATTTTCATTTGTTTTAATGCTCTGCGTAGTTCCTTTGCAGATTCTGCAGAAAGTGTGTAATAATCTAATTTGTTTTGGTGTTCTACTGGCAAGAGTAGTAATCAGTGTAAAGTGACACCACCTATGTTGTAGGCAGCTAAACCTGTGGGGGCAGTGACAATAGCTGACAGTTTGTTGTTTGTGAATTGTTGAAGGAACTTACTGATGATTTTCATTAGGAATGTTTTGCCAGAACCAGCTTCACCACTGACATACAATAGTATAGGTTTGTAAATTTGACAGGTGCATTCTTTGTTTTCATGTTGTACACCATGTGCAATTTCTTTTGTTACTTCTTGAAAAATGCTACGTTGCTCATTGTTTAGCTTTGTTCTAGTATAGTTAAGTCTTCTTTATCTTCATACTGACACATGGTGTTTTGTACTTCTATCATAGCTAATTCTGCCTCATTTGTTATTAGTGGGTCTCCCAGTGGTTCTTGGCTTCCTGTGACTGATGGTTGACTACTGTCAGGAGTGTCCTTATCTAGTTAGGCCTGGAGTTCTTCTTCGTGTTGCTGTTCATTGTGCAACATTGTTTTGTACTGTGCAAAGTTTACATCAGTTATACTGCTTTCATTTGCTTTGAAAGCGTCTTCATATGAGTCATAGTTATCTAGTATTTCTTCTTCTTTTCTCCATGGTTTAAAGAGTTGTAGCAGGGACATGCAATATACTTCTTTATGTTGAGGAGTCTTTAATGACAATTTGATATGATTAATTAAATCTGGTTTGGTGAGTTTTACTAAGCTGCCTTCACAGTTTGTCACTTTGTATTTATGGTTTTGTTCATCAGGTTTGATATTATTTTTGTATGTGTAGTTTTGGGCTATCTGGTATAGATTCATGGTTTCCAAAGTGGTACTTCTGTTTGGGTAGTAGGTGTCCAATAAATTGTTTTTTAAAATGTCTTAGCTGTTGGGATCATGTTTGGCTATTGTTTCTATATCTTCGTATGATTTTAGAACTCTTTTTCTAGATTTAGCTTGACCAAGACTTAGCCATACTATATTTGCAGATTTGTCATACAATGCAGTACCAGTTAAACAATCAGCTGCTTCATAGGATCCACATTCTCTATGGGACAGCATTTTTATGCCCAAGCTGTATAATTTCTGAGACACTGTTTTATCTGATGACAGGTCATTCCAGAGGTCTTGGAGCTCTGTCTTCTTTTCTGATTTGGTTAAGTATGCTGTGACATATCGTGCAACTGCAGTAGAATTGTCTGCAATGTACTGCATGTCTATGTTTGCATTCCATAAGTAGGCAATGATTGCATTGTAATCATTGATATATTTTTCTTCTTCTTTTCTTTTTATGCAATATGAATTTTTATGTGACTTACCTTTAACACTATGCCTAACTTGACCTGTATTTGTGACTGGTCTAGGGAAACCAAATCGACATTTGGTGTAGTATTTCCCTTTGTTTTTGTATTTGCGACAACAATATTTGCCACATTTGTGTCTTTGGAATTGTAAAATTTTGCATGAAGATCACTATTTGTGGATTCTGATGGAATTCCACAAGTGACATATTTTTCAATAAACTGTAAAACAGTGGCATCACTGTCTTGACCAAATTTAGGAGCATCTTTAATCCATAAAAGCATGTGGATATGTGGTGCTCCTCTGGCTTGGTATTCTTTTCTCCAAAAGAAGTGTTGCACTTCTCCAAGGGGAGGAACAGTTTTGTTACAAATAAAATGTAGCATAGCAATGAAGCGATGGTGAAAATATCGTGAAACATTAACAGGATCCTGTGAACAAAGTTCTCCAGGTGTTAGTATATCTATGTTTGTTTTGTTTTTGTTTGATATGCGTAGGAAAGCATGTAAATCTTCCCATGCATATTCTGCGAAACTTAATGTAACAAACCAAGTGGGTGGGCCAAGGTTTCTGATCATACAACGTAATCTCCATGACGTCGAAACCAGTACTCTTTAGTACCACGCATATTTGCTAATAGATTTGTAAGATTTGCTTATAAAACCTCAACTTTTTGTTGAACTTTTTGTAATAATTGTGTAGCTGTCATATTTTGAAAGTGTGATCCTGATTTTAATATGTGTGCAACTCCGTAACATAAAGTTGCCAGTTCACTTTCAAAGAGTAGGTGGAATATGTATTCCACATTTTGTCGAAATCTGGGATCTTCAGAATACATTTGTAATGATCGATATTATGATGCTGATATTTGGATAGGTCTATCATTGTATCTTCCTTCTTTGCCAGAAGGAAGGAGTAGAGGAAAAGCATGTGCTTCTATACTTTTTTCCCAAATGCTGATTGGTGATCCTTTTGTTTGACGCATTTGGTACGTTTCCAGTGCATCTTCTATGGTGCCATTAGAGTTCAATGGATGAATTGTATAATGGTCTAAAGTGTTTGATATTGTAGCAGGATCTAGGAGCTCAAATTGACCAACTTCTTGTGTCTGTTCAATTATTTCACTTGTATCTTGCAAGTTTTCTTCAATATTAACTTCTTTGTAATATTCATTGTTCTCTTTAAGATATTGTAGGGCTTCTCTAACTTTATGTAAATCTATCAGTTGTTGCCAATTTTTTTGTCTTTTGTAGGTACTCCATTTACCAAGATAATTAAAGATTGCTGCATTGGACGTTGCACTCCGAGAGTGTGCACATTTTCTTTTAGATCTAATGGTAAATACAGTACTTTCCACAAATACCTTTCACTAATTCAGAGGGAGGTAATTTTGCAGTGTTTGGGTGAAGGCGTATTATTGCTTGAAATGGGTGCACTGTTTGAATTATGATGCTCTCATATAAATTAATTTGTTGAAGGGGTTTTGGTAGTGGATACAATTCCAAGTTATTTGTGATAGCACGTGAAGGAGTTTGGTTGTTGTCAAGTTTTGTAGTGCAGTAACTGCAAAGTATTATGGGGTCAGTTATTTCGTATTTGTTTTCTGCTATAAGGTAGAGAGCTAATTCAAACCATTTAGAATCTTCATTGTCTTCTATTTTGTATGATAGGTCTATAGTTTTTGTGCTACTTTTATATAAAGTTCTGCGGCAACATACACACACGTGGTTTGGTACTTCAGCTGAAGTACTTTCAAATTTTAGTATTTCTATTTTGTATGTCTGTAGTGAAAGGTTGCCATGTGCAGAATTGTTACAAAGTTGGTTGACAGCTAATTCATCTTGTAAGTGGGTTTCACTTCCAAAATATTTTGTCTGGATATAGGCGATTTCCTCTAGGAGGTCTTTTGCTGTACCATGTATAAGAATGTTTTTTAAACTGGCTAGTACTAAAGCAGGACTTTTAGCATAGTACAGTTTATAAACTAGAATTCTTATACTTTTATGATGTGTTGATATGCTTTTGATATCATGGAAGTGTGTTTTGCAAGTAGGTCCTGTAATGCAGGCCAAGGAATGTCCTTGTAGTCCTGTGTACTTGCGTATTGGACAAGCATCATATTTTGCAGTAGTTTAATTTTGATTTTGTCTTTGCTTTTCACATATTGATTGAGGAATTGGTGTAAAGACTTGAACATTTTTTTGGGAATGTTACACATTGACGTGCATGGCCATTTGTACACTAGATGTTCTGATTCAGTTGAATGGAGGGGTACATCTACGTTTTCAGGACATATTTTTGTAAGGAGTTCTTCTTGTTCCATTATGGTATTATTAACTTTTTCATAACCTCGACCACTGCTATGTATGGCAATTGTATTTGTTTGCTTTTGTTTGTAGGTTTCTTCATTAAAGTATGGTTCTGTGGTTGGAGTGTGACTCCATTCACCTCCACAGATATTTAAGAAGTTATTTTTGTTGACATTTCATTTATTGAGAAGTCTTTTTTGTAATTTAGTTATTAGTTTTGTTAGTGGTTTCATTCTGTTTAACACTAAAATAAATAACTTTGTTTTGAGAAGAAGTGCACTGTCTATCAACGCTTCTAAGATTACTTTCCTACGATAGGTTTGAAGTCTTGAACCTGGTTTCTCTCCTGTTTTCATAAGATTTTGAAGGACTTTGTGACAGAACATTTTGGCTAAAATACTTCTCTTGGTATGCTTACTTTGTACTACATCAAGATTTATAGAAGAAGTTTTATTTGTAGTGATAGTTGATTTTCTGTTAATTGTTTTTTGGGTTGTTTTACTTTTTGATAGAGGAGGGAAAGTTTTTGTACTAGAAACGTCTGTTTCACTACATGACTGTATTAGCTGTTGTGTTTCAACTTTTTTTACAAATTCTGCAATAGATGGATGTTTATGTTGGAGACTTTTCTTTTCATTTGCTCTACTTCTGCGTCCCTTTCTACAGAGTTGCTTTTTGGTAGGCATTCTTTAGGGTCTGTTGAAAAAAATACAGAAGTTATGGGTTGGGGTGTTCTGCAATGCATGTGTGGTGTGTGCATGAGTGTTTGAGTAAGGTGATAAAGATGTATGTAATGGTGTGTGATTGTGCATTGGGAAGTACAACTAGTAGGGATGGCTATTCTTGAATTAATGTGTTACTAAACTGGGGTTCAGATGACAGAAAAAAGTAAGCTAGTGGTGTGGAGAAGTATATATAGTATATCTAAAACGATACAATTAAAACAGTTGTTTTTTCTACAACATCTAAATTCTAGTAGCTGAGTTGGGTAATTTGTGTGTCGAAAAATAGGAATTTGTGGGCCACTCTGCCAGTAAATGATGTTTAAGACGGGGAGATTTTTGGTCAGAATGGTGCAGAATCGCTATTTTAAGGCACAGAAATAGAATGAATTAAGCTTACATTGTGAGTAATAATTCAAATATTATGGTAACATTCTACTTACTTTTTTTCTAAAATGAGCAGTTTGCTTCTTAGTTGTTCTTTGTAGTTCCAATTTGGCTGCTTCTTTTCAGGAGAATGGTCTTCACTGCAATTGTAAAAGAAATAAATTAGTAATTTGGTTTGTATATAGCACTCTTTTTAATTTAGACATAGATTTGTTTAAATTGAAATGCTCAGCGCCTTCCTTAAAACCAATAAAACTATTTTATGACTAACTGTAGGAAAGAAAATATCTTCACTATGGCTTGTTAAATTCATAATGTACCACTGTATACCACTATTCCTGCAACTAAGCTTTTCCACGTAATAGTGAGTCCATGTCATAGCCTGCTTTTCCACGTAATAGTGAGTGAATGTCATAGCCTGCTTGTCCTATATAAATGTAAGTAATTATATAAACTAAGAAAGGTAAAACCAAATATGTGTTTGTACAAATTTGATCATAGAGTGTGCATGTAATTTTCTTTGATTATATGTAGTCTATATATTTTATTTGAAAAAGATTAGTTTAACATTATTTGCGTGTGTGTGTGTGTGTACGAAGAAATTAAATGGTATAAAGGTTTGTAAGTCACAGTGCATTTTAGGATAATGAAAAAATGATTGTAGATTCATTTTACAGATTATACAAGGTAAAAGTCGGTTAGAAAATGTGTTCATGTACTGTATAGAAAATATGCATACCTGTAGTTTGTGTTTATGCATATGGATATGGACGAAGCTTCAAGTAGAAATCTTGGAGATTTGTCTAGTATTTCTCGTAGATTGTGCTTGCCAATGGTATGAGACTTGTAGTCCGAGAGATTCACCGTACATTTGCAGTGCTGATCTATGATGATGCAGTTCCATGTAGAGGTCGTGGATTTGATTGGTGGATGGTCATGTGATTTCTTAGCTACATCCAATGAGGGAATGGCACAGAGAGTGAAGTGGAAATGGTAGAAGGGCTGTCCATGTTACAATACGTTTGTAGACATGGCGGTAGTTCCAGGACACCGTGTATTACATCTGGGGAATTTGGGGTGGGTAGGCATGCAAATGAGATCGAATGTAGCAAGGGATTGGTCAGTAAAGTTTAGTGAGTGTGTTGTGCTAGGAGAGGTTTTCTCTGATATTCTTTTTGGTGAGAGAAGAACAGATAGCTATGGCTGAGTGTTTCAAAAAAACAGATTGTGTGGATTTTGGGAGACTCGTGGATACATTGGTTGAAGTTGCATGCAGAAAGCTGTGGAGTATCTATAGATCTTGGATTCCCACATGTGGAAGTGCACTGACATGCAGTGCGTGGAATGAAGTGGCTGGACTTGCTACCTCTCTGTGCAACTTTGAAGATAGAGGAACATCCAGACATAATTGTAATTCATTGTGGAGGGAAGAGTTTTGGACATGTGTCTGGAATTTCCTTGCAATTTGAAATGAAAGAAGGACTTCAGAAGATCATGGATATGTTTCCAAACTCCAAAGTAATTTTTTCACAGATTGCGTAGAGACAAATGTGGCTTCGTTCTTTCTCATGTGGTCCACAAATGGAGAAAGCAAGGCGTAATGTCAATAAGGCTGTTTGTACTTTCCTAAGAGATTTTGGCATGTTCTCTTTTCACAATGAAAATATTATGTTTCGTAGTACATACATTTTTCGCAGAGATGGAGTCCATCTTACTTATGCTGGCAATCAGATTTTTCTGAGAAATGTACAAAATGCATTGCGACCTTTTTTAGAAATGCAGCATCTATTTTGAAGTAGGTGTTAAGCATTTATAATTTTTGACATATAAACACCTCCCAAAGGCTCTTTTCAGATCCACCACTTCCTCCCAGAGAAAAAAGCAATGGTTACAATAGGGCAGCACCCCATTTTTTTTATTTTCGCGAACTGTCCGCAGACTTTCAAGAAATAGAAAGGGCCCTGCATTCTTTATCGTTACTTCTATTTTTTAACTGTGAAAGGCGGCTCTGAAAAGAGCCTTATTTTTTTTTGATTTTTGTTATTTTGTGTTTTTTTGTTTTTTTACACACGACACACTAGGTGAGGAGGGGAAAGGAGCGTAAAGGGGGGACACCAACCACAGGGATAAGAAAGGGCGAGCTGAGAGAGGAAGATGTAAAGTGGGTTTTATTTGGGTAGTGAGCAGGTCTTCTCGTGCTCTGAGACGATAGTCTCAAAAGCACTCCGAAGTCGCTCCCCCCTACAGAGTACTGTGTTGCAGTACATACATACAACTGTGACCCGCAAAAGGTAAGGGTCATCAGAATTCTGTATGGCCTGTGAGGCAGCTTGAGGAAGAAGCTGTCCCACAGAGGTGTTCCTTGTGGTGACAGGAACAGAAACGGAGGATGAAGTAGAGGCAATCAACCTACTACGCTCTTTGCAAGGTACAACCTTGGAATGAGTTCAGGTGTCGCTTCATGGTCCCAAAGCTATACGAACCATGCCTCCCACGACTGAGTACCATTTTGCACTCGTTGCAGGTGACACGAATCGCACAAGCCTTAGGACCATTCCCATGAACGGTAAACAACCGCCACACCCAAGAATCACACCGCGGGCGGCTAGTAGGGATTTCCTCTACCTCATTCTCGTCATCCTCTTCTTCCTCCTCTGTATCCTCACTCCTGTTCCCCTCTTCAGGCCCTTGGGGAAATGGTCGTGGTGGAGGGGGTGAGGGTGGTGCTGAGGCAGATGTAGCACCATGTGGTAAGAGTCGAGCCATGAATGTCATAGGCTTGGAGATGGAAATCTCAAAATCTGCAAAGAATGCAGCAAAATGCAGTGTGCTCTGTGGAATAGTCAGAAACACAATGAGAATTCGCTCTAGGGCGTGGTCTTATATAGGGGTGCTTGTGCGCAGTTCGCGGACATGCGTGCCGTCCGCAAGACAGATCGAACATCAAAAAAGGTTCAAAAAGTCACAAAAACTATGTGGAAAGTTCGGATCAGTATGTGGGATTTGTGGTATGGTGATTTTTTTAATGAGAAATATTGTGGATTACTTGGAAATGTACTTTTAAACTGTTCAGGGACACGAACAGTGTCCGCATTTAGAGCACAAGATGAGCGTGGGCGCGGTCACATGATTGTTTTGTGAGCATGTTCGCTAAGGTAGCGGCCGTCCGCAGAACACCCAATGTACGGACATTGTTTTGCCATGCATGTTGATGTTCTACGGACAGTGTTCGGGTCCTGAACTAATTCAAAGTGCGTCACATGTAAAACGAACAGTTACGGACAGCCGTTTGTTCTTGCTAACAATACGGACAGACATAGCGTTTCAAGCACACCTCCATTTTCGTTTATTTACGAACAATTCAGGACACCACGAGTGTTCTTAGAACAGTTTCTGCTTGCTAGCGAACACTACGAACAGGCATAGTGTTCTTAAGGACACCTCCATATTCGTTTATTTACGAACATTTCAGGACACTACGAGTGTTCTTAGAACATTGTCAACTTGGATGAGAACATTACAGACAGAAATAGTGTTCTCAGGACAGTTATATTTTCGTTTCTTTACAAACATTTCCGAACAACCGCGCTGTCCGTGAACACCTACATTGGTTTCATCACAAAGAACTGAAAGTAATTACAACAGAATATAAGATCAGGTGAAGAAGGGAAGGAAAGCTCATCGAAACGCTTTGGTCCATAGACAGGGTTTGGGGTTAACTGAGTGGGATAGGGTGAAGGGGGACAAGTGCAGGTTGGACAATGGTGTGCTGTTGGTGGTTTCACATGATTTTCCACAAAGTTTTTCAAATCCATAAAATTTTGCATAAGGTCGTCCATTTTTTGATTCATCTGTTGTAGAGTGATACCCT
This sequence comes from Ambystoma mexicanum, assembly GCF_040938575.1. Lineage (NCBI taxonomy): Eukaryota > Metazoa > Chordata > Amphibia > Caudata > Ambystomatidae > Ambystoma > Ambystoma mexicanum. The sequence continues at coordinate 350,165,556 of NC_090930.1, read as the reverse complement.
CTGATTGTTGTTGTGAGATGCTTGGAATTTTTGTATGGTCTGTAATAAAAAAAATGTATATGTTAAATGTATACAAAATAATATTTATTAATTGGTTTATATAGTAAAGTGTGTACCATTAGGTGGACTATTTTCTAACATTTCCTCTCATGGGAAATGCTCCTCTAGCCAGTCGAGAGTACTACACATTTCTGTGAGAAAACAAAAAAGTAATATGTTTTTTTTTCTAATATAGAAAGTTTATAAATATATGAGTAAAAAGAAGTGCACTTACTATGTCTGGTGAGATATGTAATCAGTAGTCTATACGTCTGGTCTTGCTGTTGGTTGTGGAGCGTCTGTGAGGTAATTATGGTGGAAGCCACTTTATCTTCTTTTGTGTATTCCATTTTAAAACATATTGTATTTAAGTGAATGGTTAGTGTGTTATGTATACGGGTTACATTTTTAAAGTATTACTACATATACTTTGTATGTGTGCTGTTTTGTGAATTTGTTAAATGTTCCTATGTTATGATATAACTATTACACATAGCCCCCCCAGAGTTTTTAGGTGGTGGTACTGTTGTCCGAACATGTCTGCGGACCGCAAAAGTCAGTACAAAGGGTTCAGTATGTTCCATATTATATGTACATAAAGTCAAAGTTATTATTGTTAAGTTGTGCTACTAAAAAACTATGAAATTCAGTAAAAAAACTTTGTTAAAGGGACGTTATGGTTAAGTTGTGCTACTAAAAACCTATGGAAAGTGATGTCATCAATGACATTTGTGATGTCATCTTTGATGTCCTGGGTGTTAGTGTTAGCAGTGCACGGTGGTGCGAGTTATGGTTGCTTATCTTACCATAACTGATGAATTTCAGGGGTTTTTCGGTTTTACTTTGAAGCATAACGTCCCTTTAACAACGTTTTTTACTGAATTTCATAGGTTTTTCGTAGGGCAACTTAACCATAACGTCCCTTTAACAAAGTTTTTTTACTGAATATATATATACATGCAATCGTACTGGCCTACCTCAGTTTTTCATTTTATAATGATGTGCATGCAACAGTGTAACGTAGACGCGTGAGAAGTTACAAGGCCATCTCCCCCTTTCCCTGGAAAGCTGCATACTCAGCCCCCATCCTCCTCCCTCCAAGGCCCGGCTGGGGATTGAAGGTCTCTGGTTTATTGATGTTAGAATAACGCAGCTACACCTCCTTGCTTTCTTTCCTGCTGAACCTGCACAAGGTATTTACCTTCCCCCATGGCCCTTGACAACCAACGCCACCATAAAATCACTGTGTACCTTCACGCTCTCGTTAGAAGAATTATGAGTAACAAGGCCCCACATGCTGCCACCTTTTGATGTACCAGATATGTGCCCCCCTGACCCAATGGTATTTTAGTTCATCCCAACCTCGACTGGCCATGGTGGAAGTTATTCACTCTTGTACTAACACACTATAAAAATGTCTCTTACTACATCTAACCAAGTTGAATGATAAAAGTACCCCAACTCATGCCCCCTGTTAAGACACCCGGGCTCATGAACCTGCCTCTCTCTGTTAACAATGACTTCATGATGATGTATTGAGAAGACCCAGAGTTACATGCCATTTCTTTTGTGAAGTTAGATTAACAACTTGTAGGATTGATATGACAGATTGAAGTAGAAGTTAGTAATGAATGAGTATGTGTGGCCACAAGGGCAAAATGTTATTGCAGCTGCGATGTTTCAACTCTAACAGTTTGTGACCTGATACTCCACCCCGATGAGCCCAGCTGACCCGAGCACCCCGCGCTGCCACCACATGGATCTCTGCCAATGATGGAGCGCCGCACCTACATCGTACATAGTAGCTAGTCTTCACCACCCAATCCCCACGATTATGTGCCCCCATAGCTTACCTCACCAATGACGTGTTTTTGTAATAAATATGTCTGTCTTCGCTATTTTCGGACAGAGCACTCTCAGAGTTTGCCGAGTCCTTTGCATGCCCTACATTAATTTACATAAAGCCTTTTATATCTCACCCGCACTTGGTCTTGGTCTCATTCCCTGCTGGGCTGTGTCCATTATTGCCTCTCATTGTAGAGATTAACTGCCTTTTGGGGGACTCTCACTTTCAGTACCCTTCCTGTGACCCAGCGGTGAAGCATATGACAGGAGGTCACAGACCTGATGAATGCATGTGGAGTGGAGAGGCACACTACAGAAAAGGTCCACAAGAAGATGTAGGACCTTATGCCTCCAAGCCAGTAAAATGGCTCCACGGGTTAAATGCTTGTTGCTGTAATCTGTGTTTGATCTACAGGTCGCATGTTCAAATCCCAGCAAGGCCTTTCATCCTTCTGAGGTCAATAAATGAGTACCAATATTTATTTGGTAATAATTGTAATGTATGTAAATATGTCCTATTAAAAGGGCTTGAGATTAAAGCAATATAAATATCATTATGTGACAGACCAAGGAGAAGCTTGACAGAAATGTGGCCTTTGACCAGGCTACTAGAGATGGATCACTACATGCTGAGGAGCGGAGTCCATTCGAAGATGTCACCAGTGAAATCATAAGCAGTGAGCATGTGGTTGGCATGGTAGACATGGACACCTATGTAACCACATCAGGTGAGTGACATGTGTGCATGATATGTATGATATGCTCTCACATCTTATGGTACAGTTGGTTATGGTCCTTCTCACCCATCCATGAGTAGTACAGTAATGCATCCATGGCCATGTCCATTACATGTTGTGCATCCTAGAAGGTGGATGCTTGAAGTCTGTTTGAGGTTGATTTTGATATAACAGCACACATTACTGTGTACAGAATGTTTCGACAACACCAATAAACCTATGTGTGACAATGGCCTGCAAGCACTTGTCACTGGACACACTCAACGTTTCATGCTTGTGGATAGTTTTCCAGTGAGATGTAACAGTAGTTGGACAAAAGATGTTTGTGTACAACATGGATATGACCAGTGTGCACATTCATGACCATTCAACGATTTCCACTCCAAATGTTGGAGGAACATCACTCAACATCTTTAGTTAGATGCAAGTGAGGGTGGGTAACCACACATCTGTCCTCAGTGAATGTGGCAAATGTGGGTGATGGGCTTTTTGGCAACAGAAATTCCTGCATGCAGGTTCTGACAGTAATACTGGGTGTCACGGTATTGGTTTTATGGCGGTATGATAATCTTCTTGCCAAATATCGGTATATCATGGTCATCGCAGTATAGCAGGTGGAGTTAACTAATCTTAACAAATATTTTCTTAAAGGTCATAAATTGTCAGCATTTTGAAACTTGTCTTTGCGCATTTTTTGCTGATCCTCCAGCAATCTAAGGCTGCTGCACATTTGGTCTTTCATGGCGTTCACTCATTGATCGCCTTGAATGAAAGAGTGACCAGGGGAAGTGTTAAAATGCACATTTTGAGCAATGAGCTTGCTGCTCAGTCACAGGTCTTCGTTTTGAAAATCGGCCTAACCTACATATTTTGGAACCACATGGCATGGGCATCATGACCCCTGACTGCGATCATGAAAGTTTGTTTTGATAACGCTTTATCCCATTAAAGGGAGCAAAGTCACTCATGTGAGGTCTGAAATCCCATGTCATTGAGTTTGTTTTGTAAAAATGTCATAGGCAACACACACTCACCGAAAGGTTGCATATTGATAAAATCATGTTTACCATCTGCCTGATGTGTTATAAAGGTCTGATGTGGAATTACCACTGACCATCTAATCCTAACAGGACAGCGGTCAGTGGGCGCTGTTGATTTCTTCCTTGATTCTTGCAATACATGTTCATTTACCTTCTTAAAGATAATGGCACAAAAACATTTTGAAAATTACAAAGTTAAAATACACATTGGCACAAATATGGCCTAGACCACTACATTACCACAGCCCCATCATTACCATATTCCCCAGATCTAAGGGCACTAGGACCGTGTCATGTGAGTTGAGATGGAGGAATGCTTTCATGGGTGCTGTCCCTAATCGAGGATAGACCTGAGAAATATCTCACCCCCATTGCTCTGGATACTTCAAATTGAATGTAGAATCTGTCCTGCCTGCTTGAGTCCAGTGCCATATGTAGAAGGCAGGTGAAGGATCAAGCAAAGCAAAAACTCTAGTGCCAATGTGTAAATCTACACGAATGACAGTGGGGGGGCAGTTTATATACTAGCATATAGCATTGTTAGGTCCAGTGTTCATACAGTCTACAGAGCTAACATTTTTTTGTGGAGCATTAGAAGGGCATCCAGTTCACTCCCCCCTTTGAATTCCGTGATGTGTAGGTCCCCATCTTTCAAATTGGTGCGAAAACTACAAATCGGCTGATCTTTACCTGACTCTACTGTTCACAGAGAAAGAGCGGTCACAGCATCAAAGCTGCATTTACTAATGTGGCCTCACTTTGCCTATGCTCTTCTATGCCAAACGCCACATCCCACAGTGCAAGATCCAGAATGTGCAGCACTTGCTTACTGCAGCCTTTTCAAATCAGATTGGAAAGCTCACTTAATAGCTGCAGGCCCTAAAACGGTCTGCCGGTATAAACAACATGGCGGTTATTATAGTTCAATTAAGCTGTTCACAGTATGAATAATGGTATGCCGTTATACTGTTACATCCCTAGCTCAGTATGAGAAAATTTGACTCTTCTACATGCTGTAAGTAGGCATGGATGAAGAAGATCAGCGGCTCAGCAATTTAGCACAAGACTCTATCCATCTTCTGATAGGCCTGCTACTCTCATACAAGTATGTATGTATGTATGTTTGCCTGCTCCTCCAATTTAATGCTTGATTCAGGACCTAATGTGCACCGGCATGAATACACAGGGCATTGAATGTTAATCAGTTTGCCTTCCACATTTAGGAATGCCCAGTTTCAATGTCTGATGCATGTGTGGCTGGCCCTATTGTGTCTGTATGCATTAATATTCCCATGTGCAGTTGGGTAGGTAGGCCTCTGAATATTGTTGTCTGACTTTGTGCAGGTGGGGATGCAGCCAATGAGGATGAGAAGGAGGATGCAGATGAGCCAACCATCCATTAGTGCAGCCAGGGGTGCTGTGCCTGGTGAGAATATCCTTATGTTGCAGGCTATCATCAGCAGGCCCGTCAACTTTTCGATGAGGCTGCTGAATCAGATGTGGAAGGCATACCGAGGTACATGGTGGACGGGTTGCCACTGATTAGTCGAGATGCCACAGAGATCTGTGAGTTCATGGAGGATACTGAGTTTTTTGGAGAAGTTCCAGGAGACCCTGGGCCTGGCAGTGGGCAGCCCTGCATCAATGGTGGGTTCAGTGTCTGAAAGAATGTCTTTGCCCATCATGGAAGCAGCAGTGGAACCTGGTGTCAGTCGGAGGCTTATAGACCACTAACCAATGACAGTGCAGTCAATGCGACTAGCCCAAGCTTTGGCATCCCTCCTTGGTAGGCCATGCACATGTGGTGAAAGTGTTTTCCCTTCCTGACACTCTGAGTGGAAGTAAGAGTTCCTTCATGCAAGTGTCCAACAGGGCAAGGTCCTGAATGAGTTGATCAGGGCCATTGATTCCTCTGGCAGACAATGTCAACTCATTAAAAGCTACACACACGGCCAACATGAAACAACTGAGGCAGGTGATTCACCAGGAGGGTTTGGCTTTGAAACAATCCCTGCATGATGAGTTATAGGCTCAAGGGACTCTCTGCATCAGAAGATAGACACCTTGCAGCAAACAATGCATGAAGAGATGCTGGCCTTATGGGAATCCTGTCCTACAGACATGGATGTCTTGCAGCAATCTCTACATGATGAAATGTTTGCCATAAGGGACCTCCACTGCCAATAGATATCTACTGTGTGGAAGAGTCTCCATTTTTTTTAATTTGTATTTGGTTTTATCAAACCTTTACAAAATACATACTATACAACACAAACATGTTGAAAATATAATCTATTATACATTCATTAGAAATCATATCTAAAATGTCATTCTTTCCTAATTTCAGCACTTTTGTGCTTTTCCATACAAACAAACATTCAATTTAAAATACATACATAGCTTTTAAAGGATCCACAGGAACATTAATAATCAGCAAAGTTACAAACATTCAAATTCTAAAAGAACTTCAGTAAAGTAATGGCAACATGCAACCACCCTAAGCAATCATAATCCTGTTATTTGTGATTCAACAATAGCTAAGAAATGATACAAGGACAACATTAATGTAACATTGCCCCCCCTCCACATCAGTCTGGTCCATTTTCTGCAAAATCGAAATGAAAATTTACCTCATTTAACAAAATGCCTAAATTGAATCTGCCAAAAGTGGGGGCAGTCACTAACCCAGTGTCTCAATGTTTCCAAACAATCAATCTGGTTGCAAACACGACAATTTGTCGAAACACCCAAAAGTATATAAATATAGAATATTCCATAAACAGACTGCAAGTTCCTTTCAGCTGTACAGTCAACAGCCAATCATGTCTGAAAACTTTATATTCAACGGCACATGCACGATTAATGAGTTCTTCAGTAGAGCCTATCTCATGGAGAAGAGTGCATATCTTCAATTTAAACAGGTTGACAGATTTGGAAGAAGAGTACATCACAACTAGACCAAAGTCAACATAAAATGAGTTACATGGTGGATGGATACATTTGGCAAAATGTAAAAAGGTATCTCCATCGATATCTAGCCTGTAAAGAAATACATCCCAGCTCATGCTAATAATAGCATTAAGCTTGGCACTTGAAAATCAAAAGACCTCTTTCTAGACAAGACCCTGAGAGACATATCCAATCAATACAACAGAATAGTCTGAATATTCATAAGATAGTATTTTAGGACTGGAATAATAGAGAATGTACCCAACCTAGAATATAAACATTTCAGATGAGACAGAAGAGGCCAAAGTTTTTCTTTCAGGGAATAACAGAGATTGTAGCCCACATATCTCAGAGCAGGAACACGTTCAATTCTCTCAGGACCCAAAGCCCAGTGCATAGTTTTTAATTAATGAGACTTTGAAAATATAATGATCTTAGATTTTATGGCATTAGCATGCAAGTTATTTGCTATTCTGTATTGTAAAAAAAAGATTACATTTTTCTTGCAGTCCAAAGCAGTCATATCAAAGAATATGACATCATTGACAAAGGCTAAAAAATGTAGTCTGAGACTACGCAAACTCACTGGTGAGATGTTAGAAGCACTCCAGAACTCGAAAATATCACTACAATATGCAATGCAGAGTGTAGGTGCCAATATACAGCCTTGTTTAACCCCAACATACAAGGCAATTTGTTCCACAAGATAGATCTCATCACTCAGTCAAAGCAGATGACATATCCAGAGATTATGTCATTATTAACTATAGACACAGTACCACAGTGCCATTTTTGCTGTAAATTCTAGATATGGCTGCCTATTTACAAATTCAGGCACACCTAGATATTAATAACATTCTGGGCTTGAGGTAATCCGGGTTTAGACCTAGAAATGGTACTGAAACTGCCTTAATAGATTTGAAAACCAAAATAGATGACCAAAAAGATAAAGGTAACACAACCCTCTCCTTGCTGCTAGATTCATCAGCCACCTTTGACCTTGTCAGTCATGAAGTCTTGTGTAATCACCTCCCATCATCAGCTCATTCTCTGGCAAGGCCACGGCCTAGATACAGTCTTTCCTCGACAATCAAACAATGAGAGTATTCTCACCTATCGCTTTGGCTGACCCAGCACTGGTGACATGCAGAGTACCACAAGGGTCTTGCATCTCACAGATGCTGTACAATATTTTTACTAAGCTTTTGTTCAATGATCTTGACCTCTTGGGTGTCAGCTACTGTAACTATGGAGATGCCACCAAGTCCTCATACCTATCACCGGGAACTATGACATTGACACTAAGCTGCTGAACAAAATATATCTCATCATCCAGGCATGGATGGCCACACACGTCCTCTGCCTGAATGATGAGAAGACCAAACTGCTTCTCACTGGCTCCTAAATTAAATTAAATAAACTTGACATCAAGTATAAATCCTTCAACATAGACAGAAACAATATCAGGGTCTCCAAAGAAGTCAAGACTCTTGGTTTCTATTTTGATTCATCCTTAACCTTGACTAAATAAGTGAATGTGACAGCTTTGGCTACCGCTTATACTTGCAAATTGATAAACGCCTGTAGGTCTTCTTTATCTGCAGCCAGTTGTTGGATGCTAGCTAGGGCGCTCATCTTATTCAAATTGGATTATTGCAACAAAATGTATTTAGGAACTAACAAACATAGCTTAAAATAATTACAAGTCCTGCAAAACAATGCGCTTAGATCCGCCTTCAACATTCCGAGGTCCCATTACATATCTGAAAATAGATGAAATTTCTGTTGGCTTTCTGTCAATACCAGAATCACATTTGAAGCACTCACCCTCACTGACAAATGCCTGTCTAATTCAGCACCCAAATACCTGTCTTGTAAATTCACCAAAAACAATCAGACCGACCCACCGGATCATCCAACTACATTGTCTTAGAGTACCCAGATTTAATCTGCAGAGATCAGGAGGCAGTTGCTTCCCCGTCCTAGCCTCTAAAATTTGGAACTCACTACCTACAGCGCTAAGAGCAGAGCCGTCATTCTCACATTTCAGGACTAATGCTAAAAATTGGCCTCTCAAGTTTCTCAATAAATGCCTGCTCTGATGAGAGTCCACTTCTATCATCAACATCTTATATATTTCACAGTACGTACTATGTTTATCCCTATTTTTGTACACTATAGCACATGTTTAGATTTGTATTATGTATATGTATATTTATATTTTATTACAACATGTTTTATCTTTGTATTATGTATTATGTATCTTGCTTGAACCTGCTATTATAACCTTGTACTTTGTAACCTACGGAATGTGCCAAGATACGTGAGCGTCATGTGCGCTATAGAAATAAAACATTACATTAAATTAAATTCAAATCAATTGTATATGTATTGGGCCAGATTGGCTATGTTTCACAGTATTTAAAAGATAAGCCAGCACAGTAGCATTTAGAGGTGTCCCCATATACTTCCAAAGCCGATTGTTGCATATCAGTCTTCAGATACCTAAGCAACATGAGTGCAAAAACTTTGGAAGAGGCAACAGTAAGAACTATAGGCCTATAATTTGCAGCATCAGAAGGTTCACGCTCTTTTAAAATAGAGATAAGTGATTGTGCCCAAGATGTTGGACTATATTACACTGAAAGATGTCATTGAATTTGATTTTCAAAATAGAGGCAGAGGGGATGCGAACATTTTTCACAAAAAGAGGTGGAATACCATCTGGACCTGAGGCCCTATACAGTTTTAATTTAGAAATACCATACAATATCTTCCTCTTTCCATGAGCACACAGCTTGAATAGAGTGACCATCACACGGGTCATGTAAAACAGAGAATGCTTGCAGCAATTGATATTTGTATATTTTGTATATGAAGAACTTAACCCAAGAATCCCCCGAAACTTAAGATTCCAAGGTACAACGGTAGGTTCCATTGGTCTGTTTAATAATGGACAAGAATGACCCAGCCTCATCATCGCAAAGATGTTTAAGCATTAACTGATTACCCCTTGTGTGAAGATCTATCCTCAAAGATTTTAGCAGATTCTTATGAATATGACAGATCACATTTTTTTCATTTACATATTACTGGGGGGGAAGCCTCTGCAAGAACTTAACACTCATATTCTTTAGCTTTTTGAAGAATCGATTCTTGCATCACATTTGTGCATAAACTGATTACCAAAAGCAGCAGTACATAGACCCACAGTCTGTTTAAAACAAAACATCACAATCTCAGTCAGTATATCAACCATCTCCAAAGAAGACCAATCGAAATTACACAGTACCCCACTGCCCTCTATCTCCTCCCTCAGAAGCCAAGTAAATTTTACACTTAATCTTGAATTCCATTTAAGCACCACACCCGGTAAAGCAAAGAAATGACAGGAGAGAGATTAACTGATCTCATGCACTGGGACTGTAAAGTAAAACATACAATCCAGCATCAGATGGTCTCCCAATCCAGGATTCACAAGTCCACATTTCCCCTTCACATGAGAGGATGCATAAAAATAGTAAATCCTAGAGGACACATTTCCTCTATGCCATGTATAGATTAGACGCTCATCAGAGTTTGCAACTTCCAATTGTGCTAATTCCAATTCTGATAGGAACTGATCCTTGGCCATACATCCTTGAACACTAAGAGGAAAAGAAAAAGAGGACATATTCCTTGAGTTCAACATAGATCCCTCTGTGCAATCACAAGTCACCCCTTATAATTATTGGGTACTCAGAACGCGCAATCACCCATTTCTCACAAAGTTCAGAAAAGTCTGATGGAACTCCTCCATATTGCACCTAGCAGGGTTCCAATAGACATTAACAAACAATACAACCCATTTCCTATCTATGGAGAAAACACAAATAGCTAAAAGGCCATATGAAGAGTGGACCAATTTCATTGACACTTTTAGATTTAGATCAATGGTGATAGCCAGACCACTGTTGGGTAGACTGAGAAGTGGGCATCGTCTCCTGGAACATAAAAATACTGCATTTATTCACAGTATGTGGGTTGTAAAACCATCTATTAAGATTTGTCAGGCCACATGCATTCCACTACAGAACCATAACTGTCACAAGATTAGGGTTGGGTCAATTTTGGCTCAACAGTAGAAAAAGATTTTAGAGCCGACTCAACCTTAGACCAATCCTGTCCCTCGTTAAACAACCCTGATAACTGGGTGATGGCTGAGTCCACTGGAATGGAACCCTTATTGTTAGTAATCAGTTCTTTGAATCCTTCATTAACCCCAGAATACAATATGATACAAATTAATTTGCTTCCTCCATGGAACTAATGCCATATAAATTGAAACCAAGTGTCTGTAAATTATATTGCTGCTACCATACAAGATCAGCAATTATAATAGATGGGAAGCTGAAAACATACAATTATTATTAGCTAGCAGCAAGGTGATGCACTAAATGTCATCAGATTGAAATGACCTCAGAGCAGGAATCATTTTAGACATTTCCAACAATTTGAACGTATTCAGTTTTGCCATCTTTAGATCACTTTCCCACCCCATGATCTTAGAAGTATAGCGCTCCAGAATTGAGTGAGGTAGATCATTGCATTGAGAAGTTCCCAAATTAATAGATGTCCCTTCCATACTCACCAAGAGGGAAAAAACAATTACCCCTGAACTTCTGGGGCAAATGGAACAGAGCATAACATGTGTACCAGGACAACAAACAACTCTATTATCATTAGTTGTCAAAGACCCAGTGCTAGTAGTTTTAGCCTTTGAGGCAGGTGGTAAAAAATATGTCATTTTAGTTTGATAAGTCCCATCTGCTTTAGCACTAGGTACAGATGGTATAGAAAGAAGTTTTGATAGCATAGTGATACCGATAGGAATAATCAAACCCACATCATTTGAGGCACAAGGGACACATGGATCTGGACCGATCTCCCATGCAGTAGATCAAGTACACACAGGATTAACTTGACATGATAACGGTTGAAGCTTTCCCTTATAAACACTCTCGGTTAGACCCCACCATGGTAACAGACTCTTGCACAACATTAGATGGAGCCTTAGATGACAATGGCCTCATCACAGGTCTGGTGGTATCCCAGTGGTAATACTGCTGGGATACCGCCAGCACAAATAGATATCAAGTAGCATTTGAGCAGTTATAGCCCATTCCCCATTGGGTCCATTGACCAAATGTGGGTTTCATGGCACTATTATCACTGTGCTAATAGTGTCCGAAAAGGGTGGTAAGCAGGATTTGTACCTTCAGAAAAAAGCTGGAGTTAAAACTCCATACTTACCGCCAAACTCATAATAGGGCCAGCCCATAAATGCAGTGGTAATAGCATTACTGTTGAATTTAAGGGCTACCACCCAACTCGTGATGAGGCCCATAGGCTCATTAACAACATTAGCCTGAGCATCAAGATCGATAATATCATCAACCATAGGGGAATTACACAAAGATTTAAGTGATAAATTATGCTTATGGATTTTCGCAGCCTGCATATTTTTGGGGTATTCTTCTTCTTATTATTCTTATTTTCATTCCTTCTAGCATTCCTCTCTTTGTGCTGAATTCTTCAAGAGTTCCGAAACGCTAAAGCCGTCGAATGGGAAATCACTGCCCGTACCGGATTAGGTGTATTTGAAGGATGAAATTTGGGAAAATCATTGAATTTTCACATGCATTCCACAAGAGGTGTCAAACTATTCAGGAAAAATGACTCAATAGTAACAGAGCAGGCAAGCTGCCATTACCAAGCACTGATTTACCCTCCTGTATGGAGTTAAAATCACACCCAACATTGGGCGTCTGCACAGAAGACCCTTTACACAATTCATCAAACAACCTATGCAAGTTCTCCACCAGCATAGGCAGTTTGATGTGTTCATATCAACGATATCCCTTATACCATGATAAATCTTAAAAAAAGGGATCCATAGCACAGTGCAGTGGTGTTATAGTCTCCTGTTGAGCATCACCTTTCAACAAAATAATCCCCTCTAATTAAGTTTAGCAAGCTACCAACCTCCCAGCATCAGTATTCCTCGTATACATGGGAGCATCATGAACATTTACCAGTTCATAACTGCAGGCCAAGATAAAACTTTCCAACATGTTCATCATAGCAAATAACTCTTAGGGTTAACCTTACTGCCTGAATTTCAAATTGGGCACTATCATGACCTCTATCAAGCAAATTCAAAATTCTAGTAAGAACTGGAAACAAACAAATATCAAGGGGAGGATCATCCTGTGTTTGTGCACAGGCCCTAATGGGAAATGAAATGAGGACCCTTTGGGCTATAACATGGACCTCTTGAACAGCCTGCATAGAACATGGCAAACTGATAGAGCCCTGCGACCCCAAGGTGCCCTCAACTTGTGAAGCAGCCAAAGGCTGATTCAGATGGAGATCAGAGGGACCAGAAGAAAAACTTTGTATAGGGTACCTCTCATGCGTATCAACAATAGGGCTAAGGGACTGCAAATCTGTATGTTTATATGCACAGACTTCTTCAATAGCTGTAGGCAGCAAAGAGTGAGGTGTTGACAGACTCAAAGATAAACACACTACTTTTCCAAGCTCAGGCAACACAACTGGTGCCAGTATTGAATCATCCGAGATAAAGTTGTTATCTGCATCATTCAACAGATTGTCGGGGTCAACATGGGTGAGTGAGAATGACATTTCCTGTTGTAATTGTTGTAACTGAAAACAGTGCATTGATTCTTTAGCAGCAGGGAGGTTTGACCTACAGTCCGTATTTAATGTATAAATTATGACAGCTGCACTCACTCCCCTGTTTAAATACTCTGGGCGGTATCAACAGACCCCTCCGTCTTTAGAGGAGTTGTACAATTGGGGTTAACTCCATCTCCAAGAGGAGTGCGCAAAGAGAGCTTCAAGGCTGCTGGTTGTCTAGTAGGCTATGCACAGGCTATAGATAGTGAAGGGGATGGCAACATGAGGCGCTTGCCACTCCTTAAACCAACTACCATAGTCAATAAATATGCACACAAACCCTAGGCAACACTCCCAACCCCTTGTAAACTCGAGAGATAGAAATCCCAAAATAATACACAAGGAATATCAGGCATTTAGAGTTCAAAGTCTAATTGCCCACAACACTTATATGCCTATAAAAGTTAATTAGTCCCATAAGTAGTCTGTTAATAAGCCAGTAACATTATTCGGTGTATAAAAAGCAGCAGAAAAAGGTGTCAGTGGGAGAGGGCTATGAGTCTAATTCAAACACCCACATTCCCACAAATCCCACAAATCCCACGGAGCAAAATTTAAGTATGGAGTCCATAACCTCAGCCCAGGGTCCCAAGTTGACAAGGAGCACCTATCGACCAGTCAGCTTTCGGCGGGTATAGTGTTGAGTCTTTCCATAAAAAGAAGACAGACACCTGCTCAAAGAACAAACTATGCTTCAAACCGCGCCACGCTCCATGCCAGTGTGGTTGTTTTAAGCAATTTCACTTCCTGCAATGAAGAAAATGAAGAGAGTAGAACGACTCTGAAACAGCTGGCCACGTAGCTTCCCCAAAAATCCAGTAGCTCCAGTAAGACCTGCAGACACTGCCAGCCAAAACACACTACCTGCAGATTCTGAACATGACGTTGGAGATATTAAGCACCATTACGATGGCTGAGTCTACTGACACTCAAAGCAGCCTTCATCAGGACATTCTAGCAATTGGGTCACGCATGAACATATCCATCTCACAAGTGGCCTTAGCCAATGAAGACCAGAGCTTGGCCTTACGTGGCCAAAGTGCACCATCCCGAGATCCACCAGAGGATGGGATTATCAACTGAAACTAATAGTTGATGCCTTTAGACATGTACCCACACAACCCTAGCATCTGCCATCACTGCCACCACTTCTGCATGTGCCCTGGTGTCCATGAGCCCATGGAAGGAGCATGGTTTCATAATTCTTTACTTTTTTACCCCCCGCACATCATGTTGCACTATATGTATATTTTCTTTTTCTTACCCAAATTCAAGGTAGACTATATTTTTTATGTTATTGTCCCTGTCTAGGGTGGACTGTATAATTGTTCACATGTCAGTGCTGTTGTGCTCCCGAGGGCAGTGAGTGCACATTTGTGTGCTGAGGGATGGGACATGCTCTCATGCTTAGTGATATGGTGTTGTGGGCGGCTACAACCTCCCACATACAGGTGAACATTCCATTCAACATTGATGTGTATGTGCAGTCTATCAGAGAGACTCCTTTAGCTGGTCCAAAAAAATCTCCAAATGTCCAATGTCATATCAGGTATTTTCATTGCTGCTGCCATATGCATCCCAATAGTTGCATGATGTGGCACATCCTTGATTGAGCATGTATAATTACATCTGGTGATTATTGGGAAGATGTGAGATATTTGTGTCTGTGCATAAGATATGCATGTGCTTTGTACTAGTGGTCACACGTCCACAGCTTGCTGATTGGTTTCAGGCACCCCAGGATGTTCCTGTGCACATGTATATGGTGAGGGCTGATGCAGTAGCTTCTTTTTTGCATGGGATTACATTTGCACTCCTGTCGTTTCAGCATTGCATGCCAGACATGTCTCATGCCAAATGGCCACTCCATGATCAGGGGTGGACTGGTCTATAGGAGAGCCTGTTAATTTCCCAGTAGGAACTCTGCACCATAAGCCTCTCGTGTGTGCCACTTCCAATTTTTCTCATGGGATACGGGTTATACTTGCTGTAGAAGTATGATGTGGCGATACTGTTTGATGTACTTTCAGGTCCTCCTTTGGTTGCCAGTGCACCCCTGTCCATGATGTATGAGCATGCAACATACCTGACTCTCTGAATCCACTGACATATATGCACATGGATGAAGTGTGAATTATGCGGTGCATTGCTGGTGAGGTGTGGATGTCAGAGTCCTGAATGTCTTTCTCATGTGTGATATGTCATGTTGCTGCTGTTATCCTATTGCTATGATCAAGGAGTGATGATAGTGCGGGGTGTGTAATCGTATATCATTTAATTTGCATCCTCTAGTTTGGTTTGCATATTCTGTGAGTGGCTACATTGTGTTCTGGTAGTTTTTGAGAACATCTTCATAATGAGACAAGAGACATGTTGGGGGTATGGAGACATGCATGTGGATGTGGTGGGTCGACAGCTATTGCTTTTCCCTATTTTTGGACCATGTACATGGCAGTGGTGAGAAGACCCAGCATTAAGATGGCAGTAAGGTGAGCCATTCCATTTGCGCTTGATGCATGGGACTCAGGGTTAGATATGTCATTGGGCCATTATGCTAGGGGCTGGCTTTGCAATGTCAGATGTCAGATATTTTGGCCGTGTGACATGGACAATTTTATTCCAACTTGACTTGATTGGCACGTGGTTTGAACACTTTATGTGAAGGTTAGCAGTGAGTATGCTGTGTACATTGAATGTTATGGACTACACACATATTTGCCATTCAGAAACATACATTCTCAGGGTGTTGTTATGTACATGCCGGACTAGCCTGATTGCATCAATGAAGGCCATCGGGGATGTTGCTTTACTGTGTATTCCACGGGGGTTGTTATTCATGTGAAGTGGTTTGTACTAGCTGGTTGTGTGTGTGTCCTTTCCCTGTGCTCTTTGGCCTGCTAAGGGGATTGGTGGTGCCTGTGGATGAGGGTGAAAGTCCTCCTGCAACTCTACTGCTATGCTATGATGTGTGGCAATATTATGCAGAACACAGCATGCCAAAATGATTAAGCATACTACAGGGGGTGCATATTGCAATATGCCACCTGGATGTTCAAGTGAGCAGAATCATTACTTAAGCACTCCAAATGTGCACTCCACTATGCCCCTAGTGGCTATGTGTGCTGTGTTGATTTGTTCCTCAACTGAGGTTGCTGGATTTCTGATAGGTGTCATCATAAATGGTGACAGCGGTTAGGCACTGTCATCTGCAAAGGAAAAAATGTCAATTAATTGCATGCATTTTAATTTCTTGTGTTTCAGTATGGCATGTGACTGGTTGTGTGTAAGCTTGATAGTAGATACTTACCCACGAGCCAGCTGTTCCCAAAGGTTCCCGATGCCAGGGCCTTGTACATGGGTGAATGGCACAAGATGTAAAATTTCTCACAGCCTGAGAGCACATAGTGGTTCATAACAGGTCAATCTCCCACTCCCTGACTAGGTTTACTTTGCACAGAGTCACCAGGTATCTAGGATTATTAAGAAGAATTGGAGTCTTTTCAAACTTGATCCCCAAATTAAATGACTTGTCCCTGAACCACCAATGATGACCTTTCAGAGATGCAACAACTTTAGGGATAACTTAGTTAAGGCTGAATGTCCCAGAAAATATGTCCAGAGAACATTACATAAACCCAAATTGGGTGCATACACTCTCCTTAATTGCCAATATTGTTCCACCATAATTAAGGGAGATGACCCTATCTCTGGAAGAAGGTTCAAACTAAAACATTATGCTACCTGTGAGACCAGTGTACTATTTAGCCTTAAGATGCTGCGCAAATATTATGTTGACCAAACAATTAGAAAGATGAAAGACAGGTGGATGTAATACAGGTCTAACATTAGGTCAGTGAACACCAGGTCCCCCTGTCTGCAGACATTTCTCTGAGATGAAACACACAATAGCGCAGATGAGATATGTTGTCTTAGAGTTGATTCACCCACACCCACGCTGCAGGCAATTACAAAAAAGTTGCCCCAAAGAGAGATATTTTGGATACGCCAACTGGACACATTCCACCCCCTAGGGATGAACAAAAACCTCTACTTAGGACTTTATTTATGAATGTGGTTTGGGTATGTACCAGTATAACACCGATTTTCTGTTGATACACTGGCGCTTATTCCGAGTTGTGTCGTCCAGTAAAAAAGTGCTGGTATCAATGGATACCAGCACTTTACCGGACCGCCTGACTATGGGTTTGCCAGTGGGGCACCTTGGCTTACCTCCAGCTAAAAGCTGGTGGTTACACAGGCACCCTACCATTAATAAAAGCCCTTATTACTGCTACCAGCAATGCCGATGGTGATAATGATGGCAAATCCCCTCATGGAGTCTGAATGGGGATTTACATCGCACCGCCGGCAATCGTAATCCGCCGGACCGAGTGCCGGAAACGGTAACAGCTTTTTCTGGTATCCTGGTGGCTCTTCTGCCAAGCTACCAACAACGTTGTAATGAGGCCTATTGTAACCTCACCTGTTGGCACTTGGCATTGGAACCCAGCCTAAAGTTTATTGTGAGTCTAATATTGTACCACTGTCTTTTGGGATAATGCATCTTTGCAAAATGGGACAAATGCACGATAAGATACTGTAAACTTCCCTATAATTACATCTGAGAACAATGATGTCATTGGGGCACGTTACGGCATACAAGGTTACTCCCATTAACTGCAGTATTTGCAGCATTGTTAATCTTCTATTGTAACATTGCAGGCTTGTTCAATTACCTCATTAGTTAGACAACTACTAGTATGTTATACCATTTGGACTTAAGTAGAACTATTTTAGATATACTTCATTGATTTAGCATGTGTTGTGAATCTACAAAACTGATGGGTGTTATTTTTCAGATTCTAGCTCCATAAGAGTTAGCACCCTACAGGAGTCTAACGTACTAGTTAGCAAGGGTAGTGATCCATTTAAATATCTAGTTCCTGACACTTATTTTGGCTATTACCATACATACCATTTGATGTAGTGTATTATTTTAGCTAATTTAACAATTCTATTAGCCACTATTTGGAAACATACAGATATATGGGGCAGAGAATGTATTATATTACACGGCCACGGTTAAGTTGCTAATCCCTTAGGAAGAGCACTTTTTGGGCGGCTTATAACTTCGCTCTCCCTGGACGAATCCTCACCAAACTTTGCGAAAAAGTATATGGCCCACTCTGAATCTCTTTTTGCAAAGTTTGGTGAGGTTTGGTCCGGGGGGGCAAAGTTAAAGGGGTTCCAAAATGTGATTTTTTTCCCATAGTCTGAATGGGGAAATAACTTTGCTCACACCTACAGCCCAAACCGCTGGATGGATTTTCACCAAATTTGCACCAGGAGCAGCGGCTTGGTCCTGAAAGTGTGCTTTTGTAAATTTGGTGAAAATCCGTCCAGTAGTTTTTTAAAAAAAATGCCAAAAAGTAGGTCATAAATAACTAGTGATATCTATGTCTGCTCCACGGACACATTTCCCTGTTCGTTCCGCGGACAGGGCACCGATTGGTTAATCGGCTTGCGTCATGTCCGCAGACATACGACGTGTTTGCTGATTGGCTGGAATGAAGCGTGATGTGCATCGTATTGTTTCGGTGCGCCCGCCATCTTGGATCTGCGGACATCCGCGGACAGCACAGCGGCAAACAGAGGGGAAATACAACTTTGGCAAGTGTGATGGTGTGTAGGAGTGCTTGGGAAGGGTGGGGGAGTAAGAGATGGGTCAAATGCTGTATTTGTTTAGGTGGCAGGCACCGCTGATGTGTTTGTCATGTCCGTGGACATAGAAAAATGTGCTTTTGGCTATTTTACTTTAGTATGATATTGGTTTTGGGTTGTTAGTACAGCGTTGATTGTAATTAATATTCTGTATAAGTAGCCCATATAGCACAGTTAAAATGTTTGATTCTATATAAGTAGCCCATATAGCACAGTTGAAATGTTTGAGTCTATGAATGTGATCTATGGGTGTGTAATGCTGTGGTGGATGTGGCAGGGCCTAGAGTCTTGGGTGCATGGCCGAAGGTTGTTTGCCGTAGGCCATGCGCCCAAGACTCTAGGCCCTGGCCACAACCACCGCAGCATATCACACCCATAGATCACACCCATAGAATGAAACATCTATCAAATATTTACAAATCTACAGTTTGTGTTGTGTTTGATTTGTATAGTTTGTATGTGAAGTTTTGTCATTAAGATTGTAGAGTTTGGTAACAAGTACTGCAGTATAACATATCCATAGAAGTAAACTTTTTGTATCGTGGTGTATGGTTAGATCTTTGCTTCAATGATTGTGTTATGGAGCAGTATTTATGAGTTGTATTTTTTATAATATACTTACTGTTTGATTTTTTTGTGATTGGATATATCGTTTTCATGACGTGGGAAACTGGAACAGATATTCTTTTTCAATTTCTGTGATAAAACAAAAGATCATGTTAGTGTAGGTAGTTTATAAAGACTTATTATATAGAATAATAGACATTTCTGCTTCATTTAGACCCTCATATTTAGTTCTTTACAAACCAGTGTACTGTGCAATGTGCTCGGTTTCTGTGTTTGTTGCTTAAATTATTGGGTCTGTGGGAAAACAAATCCATGTTGGATTAATAAAAACTTTTTTTGTTATGGTACAGTGCATTTATTTATGGTACAGTGCATTTCTTTCTTTATTTTAAGTGTTTACTTGTTGTTTCTGGCTAATGTTCTATCTGTTGGTTGTTGCAGATTGTTCAATACCTGTTGTCGAATTGTAACTGATTATAGTTTTTTTATTTATATTATTAACTTTTTGGGTTGTTGTTGGGTTGTTGCAGAATCTCGGGCAGTTAGATACATGTTGGTGTATTCTACCTGTTTATTTCTTTTTATAATTTAGTGGTATTGATTTATCTGTTTGGTTGTTGCAGAATTTTGGAGCATTTAGATACCTGTTGGCATATTCTAACTGTTTATATTTTGTTATATTTTAGTGGTGTTGATTTATTTGTTTGGATGTTTTAAAATCTTGGGGAAGTTAGATACCTGTTGGCATATTCTAACTGTTTATTTTTTGTTTTATTTTAGTGGTATTGATTTATCTGTTTGTTTGTTGCAAAATCTTGGGGCAGTTAGATACCTGTTGGCATATTCTAACTGTTTATTTCTTCTTATAATTTAGTGGTGTTGATTTATCTGTTTGGTTGTTGCAGAATTTTGGGGCAGTTAAATACCTGCTGGCGTATTCTACCTGTTTATTTTTTGTTATATTTTAGTGGTGTTGGTTTATTTGTTTGCATGTTGTAAAATCTCGGGGCAGTTCGATACCTGTTGGCGTATTGCAACTGTTTATAGTTTTCTAATTGAAGTTTTATTAATGTTTATGCACAGATTAATTATTAAATGTTGGTTTTAAGAATATTAAATATGTGTTTATAAGATTTGCTGGTAATCTTTGCTTTAGAGTAATGGTATTATCATCACATTCGAAACATCTACAATTCTTTTTTATATATGCAGTGTAGTGACCTGCATCGGTTGCGGCTCTAGCGTGGTAGATTATACCTATTGTTGTGAATGTTTTCTTACCGAGTGATACTTGACCATGTGTGAATTCAGTCATTTTGCAGTTGTTTTTGGTATCATCTGCATTCTAACGTAAAGTGTTACGTATTTACGATGTGTTCGTATTTGTAAGGTGGGGTGATTATCTAAATTGAAGGTAGTACATAATCTGCCATGGTTTACATTTTGTGCAAGTTGCTGAAATGGAATGGATTCACAGTTAGGTATGTGCCATATTGTTGCACAGAGTGCATATATGTTTCCATGTGTATGAAATCTGGAAGATTTAATTTATAGGTATATTTTTGTTTTCCATTACTTGCAGTAAGTACATTAGAAATTCTTGTGGATCTTCTTGTGAGTCTATAGTGAATTTCACCATTCCAGCACAGTAGTCCAATTATTGTCTTATTCCATGAACACTATGGGGGTACTTCATAGAATTTAGCGCACAAGTGGCGCACGCGGCTGGCGCACAGTGTGTGCGTGCTAATCCCTGCGCCAGCCGCGTGCACTAAAATCCATTTCCGCGCACAGCGTATTCATGGATTCCAGCTACCAAAACCAGCCGTGGTGCACAGTGGCACAGCGACCCTGCAGCAGCGCCAGTTACGCCCCCAAGAACGCCTCTCGCGCAGGGAAAAGCCATCAAAATCCCCAATCCAGCGCAAAGGGCTGCGCTAACCCTGTACCAGCACGGCAAGCGGGCTACGTGTATGACTGGGGTGCACGGGAAGTACCTCACGTCATTTCAGCTGGGTACGTGTATTTCAGGGGTGCGCTGGAAGTTCCACACGCGATTCCATCAGGGTACGTGTACATCAGGGGTGCGCGGGAAGTTTCACACGCGATATCAGCATGGTACGTGTATTCCAGGGGTGCACTGGAAGTTCCACATGCGAATGTCCTGGCTACGTGTATCTTGGGGTGCGCGGGAAGTTTCACACGCGATATCAGCAGGGTACGGGTATATCAGGGGTGCGCGGGAAGTTCCACACGCGAATGTCCTGGCTACGTGTATTTCAGGGTGCGCGGGAAGTTTCACACGCGATATCAGCATGGTACGTGTATTCCAGGGGTGCGCTGGAAGTTCCACATGCGAATGTCCTGGCTACGTGTATCTTGGGGTGCGCGGGAAGTTTCACACGCGATATCAGCAGGGTACGTGTATATCAGGGGTGCACGGGAAGTTCCACACGCGAATGTCCTTGCTACGTGTATTTCAGGGTGCGCGGGAAGTTTCACACGCAATATCAGCAGGGTACATGTATTCCAGGGGTGTGCTGGAAGTTCCACATGCGAATGTCCTGGCTACGTGTATCTTGCGGTGCACGGGAAGTTTCACACGCGATATCAGCAGGGTACGTGTATATCAGGGGTGCGCGGGAAGTTCCACACGTGAATGTCCTGGCTACGTGTATTTCGGGGTGCGCAGGAAGTATCACATGCGATTCACATGGGAAGTATCACATGCAAAATCAGCAGGGTACGTGTATTTCAGGGGTGCGCGGGAAGTATCACACGCAATTCCATCAGGGTACGTGTATTACAGGGGTGCGCGGGGAGCACCACACGTGAATTGCACGTGTGGGTCCTCCCAGGTGTTCCCTCTACACCCTCCACGGCCCCTGCAGGTGGCCCACACCACAGGTCCTACCCTGCACATGTCCTGCAGGCACCCCATCCACCATGGCCATGCCCCCCAGCCAACCCACATGTCACCTTGCACTATTGCCCACCAAAGCATGTCCCCCTGCACCACCAGCCACCAGGGGCAGCCTCCACCAGGCCCCCACCCATGTCTCCCAACACCCCCACCCCCCAGCCACCAGGGGCAGCCTCCACCAGGTCCCCACTCATGTCTCCCATCACCCCCACCCCCCAGCCACCACGGGCAGCCTCCACCAGGCCCCCACTCATGTTCCCTATCACCCCCACCCCCCAGAAGTGCAGGGGCAGCCTCCACCAGGCCCCCACTCATGTCCCCTATCACCCCCACCCCCCAGCCACCAGGGGCAGCCTCCACCAGGCCCCCACTCATGTCTCCCATCACCCCCACCCCCCAGCCACCAAGGGCAGCCTCCACCAGGTCCCCACTCATGTCTCCCATCACCCTCACCCCCCAGCCACCAGGGGCAGCCTCCAACAGGCCCCCACCCATGTCTCCCATCATTCCCACCCGCCAGCCACCAGGGGCAGCCTCCACCAGGCCCCCATTCATGTCCCCTATCACCCCCAACCCCCCAGCAGTGCAGGGGCAGCCTCCACCAGGCCTCCACCCATGTCTACCACCACCCCCACCCCCACCCCCCAGAACTGTGGGGCACCTGCCAGCAGGCGACCACTCATGTCCAACTCATGTTCCCCTGCACCCCCACCCCCCAGCACTGTGGTGCACCCTCCACCAGGCCCCAACTCATGTTCCCCTGCACCCCCACCCCCCAGCACTGTGGGGCACCTGCCAGCAGGCCCCCACTCATGTCCAACTCATGTTCCCCTGCACACCCACCCCCCAGCACTGTGGTGCACCCTCCACCAGGCCCCAACTCATGTCCCCCTTCACCTGCACCCCCACCCCCCGGCACTGTGGGGCACCTGCCAGCAGGCCCCCACTCATGTCCAACTCATGTTCCCCTGCACCCCCACCCCCCAGCACTGTGGTGCACCCTCCACCAGGCCCCAACTCATGTTCCCCTGCACCCCCGCCCCCCAGCACTGTGGTGCACCCTCCACCAGGCCCCAACTCATGTTCCCCTGCACCCCCAACCCCCAGCACTGTGGGGCACCTGCCAGCAGGCCCCCATTCATGTCCAACTCATGTTCCCCTGCACCCCCACACCCAGCACTGTGGTGCACCCTCCACCAGGCCCCAACTCATGTTCCCCTGCACCCCCACCCCCCAGCACTGTGGGGCACCTGCCAGCAGGCTACCACTCATGTCCAACTCATGTTCCCATGCACCCCCACCCCCCAGCACTGTGGTGCACCATCCACCAGGCCCCAACTCATGTTCCCCTGCTCCCCAACCCCCCAGCACTGTGGGGCACCTGCCAGCAGGCCCCCATTCATGTCCAACTCATGTTCCCCTGCACCCCCACCCCCCAGCACCGTGGTGCACCCTCCACCAGGCCCCAACTCATGTTCCCCTGCACCCCCACCCCGCAGCACTGTGGGGCACCTGCCAGCAGGCCCCCACTCATGCCCAACTCATGCTCCCCTGCACTCCCACCCCCCAGCACTGTGGTGCACCCTTCACCAGGCTCCCACTCATGTCTCCCATCACCCCCACCCCCCAGCACTGTGGTGCACCCTCCACCAGACCCCAACTCATGTTCCCCAGCCAACATGTCATCACAATCTAGATCCCTGGTCCCTATGGTCAGCCTCCAAATGCAAAACACCCACCCGAGTATTGCATCCAACCACTTAGAAATGGCAATAACATGATAGAACACCAATTGCAAGTTTGCAAACGAACACATGTCCCTCACATACACCCAATGGGTGTCAGTGAATCTGAAAACCCATATCATGATATGCATGAAACCAATGAGATGATACTACACATTGAAGTTTGATAAACAAATATGTATTAAAGGAAACATAAATTGAATCAAAAATAAACAAACAGAAATGGGAATGTAAAAAATGAAAAGAAGCATGTCCGTCAAAAAATGCAAAACCAAATATCATAATCCAAAGGAATGGTGTCCAAAGTCACAGTCCACAAAAGAAAATCCATTGGAAAATTATAATTGAAAGCCATTGCTCCATGGGTAAATTGTAAAATTAAAAGAAAATCCAACAGTGAACTATGTACAGATGAACAAGCCAGGGTCCATGATCCCAACAAAAGAAATGAAACCTATCTAACAACACTACCTAATAAAAAAAAAACTATATACAAAAATGTGGCCCATTGTCCAAAAGGTCCAAAAAAATGCAAAAACAAAGGAAACCTAACACTAACTACAGAACTATGTACAAGGGCAGTGGGCTAGTCCGACGGCTCACTTTTGGATGTCCCAGGCCAGGGCATCATCGAACTCCTGCTCAATGTCCCGGAGGCGGTCCTCCTCCATGGCCCCGAGGGTCTGCAGGGCCGTTGACGTGTCCACCTCCAACCCCCTGCGGATTGCCTCGAGGCACTCGGCCCGCCTCAGGGCCCTCTGCATGGAGTTCTCTGCCCTGACCATCGTGAGCCGAGCCTCTTCCACCCGCTGCCGCTCCGCATCTATGGCGTGGCCCAACCGCTGCCACACGGAAGACACTTTCTGTCCTGGGTCGTCCTGCCCTCCGGCCGATGCCTGCCACTCCGATGTCGAAGGTCCTGAGCCTTCATGACTCCCACCACGTTGCTGTTGCTGCTGTGCCTCTGCCCGTGCACTGCCTCCTGCTGCCTGCACATCCTCCGCTGGCTGGGGTGCAGTCGTTGATGTGGCCACCCCTGCTGGACGTCCGACTCCCGACTGTGGCAGGGATGCCTCCTCCACCAGCCTGGCCGCACCGTCAGAGGCATCACCACAGGGTACCCAGGTGACTGATGGGTGGGAAGATGGCACGGAGGACCACTGGCGCATAGGGGGTTCAGTTGAGGAGGGAGTCGCAGCAAGCCCCATCAAACGGAGGAATCCAGCCTGGGTGACATGTCCCAGTAGGCCGACGCGGTCAACGAGCCATTCGAGATGACGTGCAGTCTCCTTATGAAAAGACTGCAGGTCACCTTGCATGGCCCATTGACGTAATGCCACACCAGTCAGGACAGGCTCAACCCGGACCCGGATAGCCACGTCCGCAGGCAGAGGAAGGCCAGTTGTCGTGAGCTCATCCCCTGCCTGAAAACGGGCCTGGACGTAGGCATCCCTGCTGGTGTAAGATGATGCAGGGACAGGATCAGGGACAGGATTGCACACAGGCACCTCATCGGCGGCCTGTGCTGCCTCCTGTCCCTGGTCCTGCACTGCACCACTAGCACCGGTGGAATCCCCAACTCCAGACCCCATATCGGTTGCTTGCACAGCCTCCTCCTCCACCAAACCCCCCACCAACCTGGATGACTCCGTGCCATCTTCCTCCGTTGGGCCCTGTGGGGTCCCAGCTGCCCCTTCTGCTGCCGAGTAATCCAACTCCAACCTCCGCCTCTTGGACCTCCCCCCAGCAGCTGCGGCCCGGGACGCGGCACTGGACTCCTCACTCCCCGACGAGATCACAACCTGGGAGGGGAGCCGGGCCTTGCGTCTCCGGCTGGCGGTGGAATCCCCGCCGCTGTGCTCCACAGCACCTTCTCCACCCTCTTCATCAGTTGACGCTGCAGACAGGGAGAAATAAAACACAGGCATCAGGGCACTGTGCAATGGACACATACACACATGACAGTTGTACATGAGTGGCATTGGCAAACCTCAGACATGCCATCACAATCCCCAACACACATGTCATTTCAACTCGCACACATGAGCCATACCACAGCCATATCGCAACTGCCAGCACCATCCATACACATACAACAGCATGAGCAGGCAAAGCTGAGCCAGACATCACATGCAACACAGGAAGTGCACTACACATGTACACATGTACACATGTACACACACCACCACACTTGCATGCATGTGTACACCTCTGCCAAGTGTCGCAGTGTTCAGATGGGCATCCATGTCACATCTGCCAATCAGGCTACCACATCCCGCTGTCACGTGCATCCATGTTGCATCACTGTTGCACCCTTGTCAAATACACACAAATGCACATGTACACAGTGCTGATACATGCAGCTGAAAACAACATACATGCATGACATCACGAACATGTCTACTTACATACACATTCATCCAAACATGTGTGCCGACACAACTGCATTTGGCATGCAAGCCTACACACACAAGCACCATCCATGTCTCACACATTACAGCCCTCGCATGTGTAAGCCTCATGGCCCTGTACACCCCCACCCATACTCGACTTCCCTGGCACTGAAGATGGTGCCCCTCTGCCTCTCTGGCCGGGGGTTGTCAGTGGTGCCATATGTTGCAGTGCCTGACATGACAACCCCAGAGGCAGGAGTGGGTAGGCAACTGGATCCTGGGGCTGGACTGTGGAGCGATGGAATCCTGGTCGGGAGTCTTCAGTTCCAGCAGGGGAGGTCAAAGCAACAGCACCCCTGGCTGATGTGCAGGCGGCAAATGGGAGGGCACGTGGGCAGCAGGCAGTCAGGCAGCAGCAGATGGCAGGTGGGAGCATGCTCAGGGCTCTGGGGGGCAGTAATTCGGCCTTCTGGGCAGGAGCATGGTCTTCCGTGTGCTTACGCGTGGCCAGCTTGATACGGAGCAATTTGGCACGTGAAAATTCTGCACGTCAGCGTGTAATTCGAGGAAAGGCCCTTAGCGCGTAAGCGCGTCTGCACACATACGCAATTTCATTGGACAGAAGGCCCCTCAAGCGCAAGCGCCTCTGTGACGTGACGCGCACAGGCGTGCATGGGCATTTCAGCGCGCGTGAAAAACTGCACGTCCGCGTGTAATCCGAGGAAAGGGCCCATGCACGTAAGTGACGTGATGCGTGTGGGCGTTTCCCTCAGCACGGGTTAAAGGTGAGCGGGCCCAGCAGTTCGCTGTACGTGCCTTTCGTGGAGACCGACGTGTGTTGCTGCTTCCTGTTGTTTCACGCGCCATCACAACTTCACAGCTATCAAGGACGTATCTCTTCTTTTGGCGGGGGTATTGGCTACGCGTGTTTTTCTACATCACGCTAGTCAGACGGTGAGTCGCACACGCTCTTTTTCCCACTGCGGGTGCCCTTGTGTATCGCACCCATTTTCGATGTCATAGTAGCCTGCGTACGCGTTATTCGTGTTACTGGGTGCCACCGCGTACTGCGGGAGGTTGAATCCACGCACGTAGGCTGCAGGGTTATGTGCACGGTTTTACTGCAGTTTTCGGGTGCCTGAACGTTGTGTGACCCGTCACTACATCACCGGGGTCACATACAGCCTTGCAGGTGCAGGGGGGCTGTTAACATCTTGCTTCCCACCCCCTTCACCCCAATTGCCCAGGTCAATTGTGGTGTACACCTCCCATTGGCACCACTCCATTTGTGCTGGCACTACTACATCTGTGCCATGGTTGGGAAGCCACCAAAGGTGAGGGGCACCTCAGCTGGGCGTCCTCCTCGTGGTGGGCGTGGTTGGGGACGTGGCCGTGGTGACCAGGGAGTAGGGGGACTCCAGGGTGTCCAGGGTGGCCACAGAGGGGGAAGAGGCAGGGGTGCGCCACTTGAGCACAATGTTGTGCCATGTGTCGGTGCAGTCATGCCACCACCCCCTGTGGTTCCGGGGGATGCAGCTTCTGCATCTGGCACTGGCACCCGTGTGACCCGACAGTCTGTTCCATCGACTGCCACGGGCCGAAGGGTAGTGGTAGCTGCAGGTGCAGCTGTGGACACCACCACCCAGGCTCAGGGTCTGCCAGCACAGGCTGCGTTGGCACTTGAGGAGCCCTTGGTAGATCTCCAACAAGCCAGGAGGGAAACCATAGGGGCAGGCCGGGCTGCTCAGACCAAGACACGTGTCCCTGGGGCAGTCATGTCATCTGCTGCCCCGAACAGCCTGGTGTTGGCAAGTGCAGGGGCAGATGCACCCAACAACACCCCGGTTGTGAGTCTGCCAACCAGGACCGTTACTGTCAATGACCCTGCCACAGCTGATGTTTCTGCGCAGGGTCCATTAGTGGGCACCCAGCTGCCGCTGACACAAGTCAGGCCTTTGATTGTCCCTCCACCTGCCACTCCCTTGGCTTAATCCACCGAACCCACTGGCCATACTGGTCAGGGCGGCATTAGCCAGCCAGGGTCTGCGCCACAGTCCAAGAGGAGGAAGGTTGCACCTGCAGCACAGGCTGGGACCCCACACACAGCCACGACCTCCTGCACGTCGAGGAAGAAGCCTTTCTGCAAGCAGGAACTGGACTTCCTCGTGGACTACGTGCGGGGCCACAGCCGTGACATGCTAGTGGGTGCCAATAGTCAGACTACGGCTGCCCAACGTGACACCAACTGGAAGCATGTAGCGGAACATGTCAGTTCATTCGGCCATGAGGTGCGCACGGCACAAGAGTGCAAAAAGCGTTGGAATGACATCAAACGCAGCACTAAGGCTAAGCGTGCCTCTAATTACAACTTGACTCTGGTGACTGGCGGTAGGCATCCACCAGAGGAGGAAGAGCTCACTCCACATGAGGCACTCGTTGCGGAGTTCATACCACCTAAATTGGTCGAAGGAGTGGGAGAGATGCTGGACTTTGATGCCCAGTCCAGTGAGTGTTGATGCGTGTTTGTTGAGGACGTGTGTGTTTCACTTGTGGGATGTGTTGTGCATGATTGCCACTACATGTGACGTGTACATGGTTCTGATGTGTAAGTAATGCAATGCTTCCGTCATGCATGTCTCCTCTGCCTGCATGCAGGGACTCCATGTAGGCATGCTCCCTTGCCCCTCCTCTGCAACTCTGCACCGCAGTTCCACCTTTGCACGGTTGTTCTTCAATCTTGCCAATGTGTACTTTCTTGTTCATGCGACCTGTGTAGATGCTAACTTCCAGCGTAGAATCTGCCAGACATATGCCATGTGGTACAGACTCAGTATTTGATGCAGGGTATCTCACTTGTACTGTGCATAGATCAGATGTCCCGCAGGGACATGAGTGCCTATTCATGCTCCATGTGCATTGCACGCAGGCCCCTATGTGTCCTTGACTGGATGATCACTGTAATACAAGTCCTTGGTTACATACATTGCCTGCCATCTCATCAGCCTTCCCATGTCAACTGTGGCTCAGTCCTGCGTTGCACACATGTTTAGGGTCTGACAATCTGTGTGTCTCACAGGCCTCAGCCTGTTCAATGGCTAATGACTCTGTCCAACTGTTGTTGTGTCTTCTTCACACATGGGCGGCATCCAGAGTTTTCATCATGTGTCCTGCTTACTGTCCCAGCATCATTTGCAGTGTTGTCACTTGAATCACATTAAGCTGTTGATGCCAGTAAACACTGCCTGTCAATACACAGGTGTATGGTCAGACTTTTGATACCATGCTAGGCATCCCTGCTTTGGTACTGGGGTGGAGGGGTGCATGGCTTCTAGATATGGTACACATTGAATGCACAATGCACGTGATGTCTGAATTTGACATTGCACTGCCTTCACATTTCCTGGCACACACCATGGAGTCCTTGTACATGTAGGTAGTGAGTGGCGTAAACATTTTCTGCACTGCATAGACCCACTTCCATGGAAACTGCCACCTTTCAACAGGTCTGATCACAGAAGCAATTCAAAGTTGACCCAGCATGCATGCCAGGTTATATGTTGTGTGTCACATGTCTGCCTGATGCGTTTGCTGTCGGTGTGTGTGTGTGTGTTGTGTGCTTCTGACATGTGTAGTGACCTTTTTTCTCTCTATTTTTCAGGTGATGACGCAATGGAGGCGGAGGATGGTGTTCTCATGCCAGACACAGGGTTGTTACCATTACATCGACCCGGCACTAGTGGGGGTCGTGGGGTGGTAGGCCACGAAAACCCCCAAGTGCTACAGTCCATCTTGCCTCTTGCTGCCTATGAGTCCAGCCTTGATGAAGACTCTGACGTCCATGTTGAGTTGGATGAGCATCAAGTCCATGTGTCAGGGGTGCGTGATTCTGATGTGGACACTCCTCTGTCTGTGACACCTGCATTGAGGGATCAGACAGTCTTGGTTCCTCCGCCCGTGGTGGATCGGGATGCAGGGTCACCCTCCACACCAGTCACTGATGTGCCTGGGAAAACACGTCGACGGGGGCATGTAGTCGTGCAGCCGCAGGCGGTGCCAACATGCGAGGAACCCCGGTCCTTGGGTCCCGCAGGGGTCAAGCCCAGCAACGCGGTCGCCGCGCACAACCGCAGTATACTAAGTGGGAGCAAGACATGACTGCCAATTCAGAACGGCAGGGGGCAGCAATGGAGAACATCACTGACAGCATGGAGCGTGGGCCCGATCTGTGTTCCCCCCTGCTAGGCAGGTGCTTCTCCAGCAGCAGGCGGCACGGTCCACGGCCCGCTCGCTCAGGCTGGGCATGGCGGCCTCAGACAGGGCACGCCAGGCTGAAATTTCGTCTCTGCGTCAAGCAATTGCTGCTCATGCAGAGGAGCACATAGATGTCCTGAGGGAGGAGTATGCTTCCCTCAAATCCACTCTGGGTGTCCTTATGATGTCCCAGAGGCAGCGGGCAGAGGAGAGGTTTGCACAGCTTGAGCGTACCATCTCGGCTGAGCTACACGCTTGCCGGGAGGTGCAGCATTTGTCCAGCCAGGCCTTGCAGGAGGAACTCCGTGTTACACGTGCTACCTTGCAAGAGGAAGCACGTGTATCACGTGAGGTTCTGCATGCAGACCTACGTCACATCGCCACACAGAACCAGGCTACCGACGAGGGGCAAGCTGTGGCTAGGCGTGGCCAGGCTACTGTGCCACATCCTCCTTTACAGGATGAGCCAGACTCGGACAACCATCTATCTCCCACATAGGTCGGGCTGTGCAGGCGTTGAGCCCATGGAGTTTTTTTTTTTGGCTCAGCATCATCGCATGTGGATGTTGAGCAGCACCCTGTACCTCCCCCCTCCTGGGTGCCTCCCCTCCCCCCCGGGTCGTATGTGGCCATTTTTTATTTTTCTTTTAGTTTAGTTAGTTAAGTTTCTGTTTGATAGTTATTTTAATTAGGTAATGTAGGTTTTCCATAGTTAGTGTAATTAGTTAATATAGTTTAAAATTGCTTGTCTATTGTGCTTTCATGTGACGGTGCAGTGCTTTGTGGCTTTTGAAGGCATCCACTGTCTGTTCCAGCTGGGCCCTTCAGGCTTGTCTTGTGTATGTGTTTGCTGCTTGGGGTCCTTGACTCACATATGCCACTCCTGCCTCCCTTATCCATGGGCTCGCAAGGATGGTTCGGTGTCACAACCTTTTACACAAGGGGTTTGGACTGTCATATCTGTGGCATGTCTGGTGCTGTGTGACTTGTGTTTACACCCCTAGTGGGGATGATTTTGGTGTTATTGTCCACTGTTCAGCTTTTGCTAGATGGGGTGTTTCATGATTAATGTGTACATTCATTGCTATGCATTGTGTACTATGTTTCTTATCTTTACTGTACACATGCTTGTTGCAATTCATGCTGTAGATAGTATTCCACACTTTGGATGTGAAAGACGGACTGATGGTGTGATTTATGATGTGACTCTCTGACATGGTCAAGTAATGAGATGCCTGAAGAGACACACACAGATGACTTTGAAGCATTTATCATGTGTTTCATGCCCTTTCTGCAGGGGGATGAGCCTCCAGAGCACCTTTGCCAGCAGACATGGTCCATTGGACGACGGAATTCTGGACACGTTTGTTGGTGCCCACATGCACATGTGTGCACAAGCAGAGGCACAGGGATTGCAGACCTACATCCTAGAACTGCTGACGTGTTCCAAGAAACTCCAGGCAAGGTGAGCAGCACAGGGGGGCCACAACACAGCAAAGCTTGCACCAGGCGAGTTGCACATGCAGGCTTAGTCACAGCACTGAGGGTGAGCTTGGACGAATATTGGTGTTGAAGCACACAATGCAGCTCAGATGTGTTGGTGACTGATGGCTGTTGATTGTAAGGTTGTCTGGGACACCTGCAGGGGCAGTGGCACATACCCTCCGGTACACCAAGGTCCATCAAGGCACTTGTATCAACCATGTAGCTTTCCGAGACATCGAAAGGGGCAGCTCACAGGGACATACAGCAAGGGACATACTCGGGTGCAGTGCATTTAATTTCCATGTACATTATGATAAATGCACTGCCAACTTTGTTTCGGTCATGGTAGTACACAACTTGTCATGGCTTGCTATATGGGTATGTCTGCTTACCCAGGGAACATTGCATGTTGTGTGAATTGTGACACATTTGTGTTCCATTTGCCACGCACCCACCGGCGGCTGACTTACTGCATTGACTGTGTATGACCCATCACAGGGGTAATGTTATATATGGGTACAAAGCATCTACACCAGATTGTCTGTTTGTAGAGTAGTTTGTTGCTATGGGGCATGTTTGGTGGTGTGTTTTTGTGTAATTGGCACATACAGGTTGTTGACTGTGGCTCTCTTTGCAGCATTACAGTGCTCCTGTAACTGGACCTGAGAGTGCGCAGGCAGGACGCCAGCACTCAAAACCAGAGCTAAGTGTCTTGTTGTTTTTCTTTCAAACTGCTCTGCATAGGCTTGCTGGGGGGTGCACTAATGCATGGATGAATGTGTAATTCAATTTGGGATGTTTTTTTCCCCCTAATCACCCGGAATCCTATGCAATTTTGAACCCTGTACCCTCTACACGGTGTTCCTGCTTCCCGTACCTATCCAAGCAACGTTCCCTAACCCTCTTTCCCCGCTGGGGTTGCGGATGCCTGTGTAAGCCCCAAACTTGCAGGCGCCAAAACCCTAGAGGGGGTGGTTGGTTTGTGCCACTCCTAAGCCTGGACTACAGAAGGCCATGACAATGATGTCCAAGTTTGTTTGGATTGTGTATGTGTTCATGCAGGTAGTACATTTTCGTGCATTCCGTACTTTCATGTGTCATTCCTCCTCCCCTCTCCTGCCACTCATTCCAGTTATCCAGTGTGCCAACACCTGTCCCGACTGCATATCCCTGACCCTCCTTCTCCACCAGGGTCTCAGGGGCCTGTGTGAGTTTGACCTTGCAGGCACCCGGGACACGGTGGGGGTGGTTGTTTCGTGACACTCCCGCGCCTGTACACGGGACCTGTGACAGTACACATCCGTTCATGGTGCATCATTCTATGTTATGTACCACACATGGTTCACATCCTGTTGTGACATTGTTTTACTGTGCTACCTTGGTTGTTGCATCATTGTGGTAGTACTTGGCCTTTGTGAGGTACTGCTACGTCAAGTCATCTACTGGAGGGTGTTCTGGTTCGTTTTTATGCCTTGGATTTTGTGATTTTGGAAATGAGTGTGGATTCTGAGGGTGCAGGCACCTTTTTACACACAAGGTGGGAGATGGTGACGAAGGGTAAAGGTGATCCTGTGGCCAGGTGGAATTGAGGGTTGAAGGCTCCATGACCCAGGTGCAGTTGTTCAGTGGGTCATGGTCATTTGTGAGGGAGGGGGTGGGGTTGTTGTTGATAGTTGCCTTGCCCTGCAGTGTGATGGGAACCCTGACATTGTAATGGTGGTATCCTATGTACATGTTGTGTTCTGCTGATCAATGCCTGTTCATGTGTTGTGTTTACCTTTCAGGTGCGAGGGGATAGTTGTGGTTTGACATGCTGGGGTGTACACATGGTGAATGTTCACATGTGATTTGTAGAGAACACTGATGGTCACTTGATTGCACATGCATATGTTGAATGCATGTCCTTGCTGACCCACACACTTGCACTCTGATGCACTACATGTACTACCACCCTTGCATATCCACGTGTACACTGTTTGCCTTCTGGTGCCCACTGTGTCCCTGCAGCACATGTTCTGTGACCAATTATGGCTCCTGTGCATGCCTAATTTGCTTTTTGATGTGGTCTGTCACTTAGATGTGATGCTCAGGGTGTGCATCACACACAACGGCTGTTCACTGTGCTGTGCGCTGAGCAGTGTGTTGCAGGAGTAGGACACAGCACACAGAAGCTGCAGTGTTGATTTTGCAATGCACAATGTGCATGTAGACAGGCATTCATTGTTATGTTACGTCTACAACTCTTGTAATGCATTTGGAAATGACTTATTTTGGGTGGGAGGTTGTTGGTCAGTCATTTCATCTGATTCAGGGTCGGGCATCATTGTCTGATGCCACTGTACATTTTGGACATGGCAATGTGTACCTTATTGTTACTGTGTTGGTGTATGGGTATTGCATGCCATGTCATGTTGTGGTTTTGGAGGGTTTGAGTGACATAACAGTGATGGCCATGGCCTGTTTTGCAGGTGTGTGTGATTCACACCTTGCATGTCAGGGTCATCCGCTTCTCAAAGCAACTAGCTGGGGGTAGATCTCTCTCTGCGGCAGGGCCCTCCCTCTGGAACAGCCTTCCTGCCTCACTGGAACTTGAGGAGAACCATCTCCGGTTTGGGAAGCACCTCAAGACCTTCCTCTTTGCTTCTGCTTTCTCTCTGCCTCTCCCTTGCACAATTCTTCACTGGAACTGCACTTGATCTGCAACTGGGCCACTCTCACCGGCCTCGGTCCCTGGCCCAGCCACTCTCCACTTGCACTGCCTCCCTAGCAACCCCTCATTGCGGTGCTGTCTCTCTATCCCTACAGCCCCCCCTTCCCAGCACTTGTCTGCACTTACCTTTGCAGTTGCCACCAGCTGGCCTATGTATTTGTTTTTTGGTCTACTTGCCCTGTGCTGCACTCCCCCCCTCCCTTTCCCCTTGCACGTTTCCCTTCCCCCTACCACTGCACTTGCACAATCTAAATGACACCTGGCCTAGTAGTACCGCTGTCTGTCTTCCCTTGTTCCCCCCTCCCTGCCTCATCTCACCTTGAAATACTTGTGTCTAGGCCATATCATGTCATATGTGTGCCTTTTGGTCACACAGGATAGCTTGTGTTTAAGTATCTAGGGATGCAGACAATGTGGCACTTCCATGGCAACTATCTCAGGGTGGTAGTGTTGTGACAGTTGACTGTCTCTTTGTCATCATCGATTGTCACCTGGTATGTGCCAGGGCTGTGTGCACTCTGCAGGGGTGGGAGTTTAGGTGAAAAATGTGGCCACAAGCTGTGTCCGGGCTTCCTCGCCACGTGCCCTGTCCCCTCCCATGGGCAGCGCCTGTGCCTGTGGTTGGAGATGTGGGGGCAGCACCATGTCCACCGGGACGCCCTGCCGTGTTGCAACATTGTGCAGGACACATGCTGCCACAATGATCCTGCACACTACTGGTGGTGCATAGAGTAGCTGCCTGGCAGAGCGGTCAATGGAGCGGAAATGTTACCTGAGCACTCCGAATGTGCGCTCCACTATCACCCTGGTTGCAATATGGGCAGCGTTGTATCTTACCTGGGGTGTTGTGGTGGGGTTCCGGAATGGCGTCATCATGTGGTTGCTCAGAGGGTAGGCACTGCCCCCTGTGGAGGTGTAAATGGTTGTGATTATTAGGGTTTGTTTATTTGTGTGTGTGTGTGACATGCATGCATGTGCAAGGGCATTTGTACTCACCTAGGAGCCATGTGTCGCCATGCTGCCCAGCTTCCAGGGCCCGGCTCAGGGCGGGCATTCTGTATATGAAACTGTCATGGGTGGAGCCAGGGTAGTTTGCATAGACAGAGGTGATGATTCCCTTTGCATCGCATACCACCTGTACATTGATGGAATGCCAGTGCTTGCGGTTTTGGTAGATGTG
Source organism: Ambystoma mexicanum (assembly GCF_040938575.1). NCBI lineage: Eukaryota > Metazoa > Chordata > Amphibia > Caudata > Ambystomatidae > Ambystoma > Ambystoma mexicanum. The sequence continues at coordinate 350,129,230 of NC_090930.1, read as the reverse complement.
CTCAGTGGCCCTAGGTGGACGTAAGGCCACATGGGTGCAATCTATGACACCGAGCACTTTGGGGAAGTGTGCCACCCTGAAAAAATCCAGGACAACGGCCTGCCTTTCTGCGGGTGTTCTGGACATGTATATGTGCCTGCGGACTGAGGGGCACGCTGTCATGATTGCCAGTACCTGGTGTAGGCAGCGTGACTGCGTGGCCTGTGAGACCCCCCCACTATGGCAGTAGTCCGCTGAAATGACCAAGTGGCCAAAAAATGCAGGACATTGAGCAGCTTCTACAAGGGGCTCAATGCTTGGGAGCAAAGGGTGGGGGATGTAAGGTCATCTTCCCACTCCCTGACCAAGTCTAGGATTATGTGGGGTGGAAACCTAAGCCTGCCATAGACCTGGTCGTCAGGCATCCCAAAAAGGAATGTCCGTGGTGCGAGAATGCATGCCCTGGCTATTCTCCTCCTCCTGCGGTGTCCCACGATCAGTGCTGCGACAAATGGGGCATTCATCGTAGCTGTATATACGTGTTTGTTGTTTGCGCGCACTTTTATACTGTGCGCGTGGACGCTTCCGCCTGCCTTCGTGTGGCGGACGCGTTGACACCTGTGTGCGTCTTTTGCCGTGCGCGGGTTTCCCGTATTCGAATCCATGAATATGGGTTGTTCGCGTGCGTGTGGGCGTTCCGTGTAGTTCCCTGCAGTAATTCCCCAGTTACGCCTTCTTTTTCACGCGTTATTCCCCATTCTGCGTGTTACGCCCACTGTTCCGCCCACTTTGGTTGTGTGCGCCGCGCTATGTGCGCTTTTGCTGTGCGCGTAGCGCACGCCGTGTATGCCTGCGTGCGCCATGGCTGGATTGGGCGCACGGACAGCGGGAAACACGCGCAGCGTCTTCCTTGAATAGCACACGTGCGCTGCGTTTCTCACGCTCGCGCTACCTTGCGCCTGCTTGCGCTGGGATTTTCGGCGCACGTTTGCTCCATGAATAGACCCCAGAATGTGCTGTCAGGATTGTTGGTTGCATTTCTATGAAGGACTAACATTTGCAAACACAATTGGTCTGTATTGTGTAAGTAAATGTTGTCAATAATTGGTGGCAATTGAAATAGAATATTTATTGCTACATTTGCGTAGCAATTTACACCAGTTACATTTGAAAATTTGAATGGACCAGATAGTTCTGTGTGCAAGTCATTTATTCAGAGTGTGTGTTGCTTCTTTGAAGAAGTACCTTAGTTACTTTGAGTAGTACATTCTTCTTTGATTGTAGTAATTGATGAATATTAGCTTCTTTTATTCTTTTTGGAGGAGTTGCAGTGAGACCATGTTGCATTTCTGTTTGAAGTAGTTTTCTTTTACAACGTTTTTCTTTTTGTGGAACAGGGTAGGTTTTTACATGTGGGTGTACAGTGAACATACTCAATTGTATTCTAAAATGCAAGGAATAACAGCATTTACTTTACTTGCATCAAAGTTGATTAGAAATAGACCATCAAGTGTACGTAAGCGTGCTAGTGCTAAGTAGCTCATGCCTTCTTTAAAGACTGTGTTCCCAATATCTATTAATGCTTTATCTCGGGTAAGACCTTGTGAATGGTGACTGCGTATGCTAGAGTTAGAAGTGCTCTCTGCATGCATACATGTCTTTGAAAAGAAGGAATCGAGCTGTTGAGCATCCTATCCTTTTTACTTCTGCTAGTTTGTCAAAGAGAATATTGACAAACTGAATGTTGTTGTCACGTGGGTATGTTTGAAAGCCAACAACTGTACAAAGTACTCCATTAACTAGTCCTTGCTCCATGTCAAGGTTATGTTAAAGCATTACTCTACAGTTTAAATATTATTTTAATATTTTCTCCAAACCAGCTGTGTTGGAGGTAGAGTTTTCTAAGGTGTTTAGTCTTGTTGTGGCTTGATGACACATGGGTAGTGTCATACCATGTAAGTCCAGTTTGTCTGTGGAGCAAATTTCAATTATTGGTTGCATTTATTTTTAACATTGTTTCATTGAACTTGGAACAGCTAGCAAGAGTTGGCATCAAGGACATACACGTGACATTTTTGTGTGCTAATTGTTCCATGACATCAGTAGCACATGAGTTATGGCTATAAAGTACATAGATGAGCCGATTTTGTAATATTGCTTGTGCTTCTTGAGATAATACACCAACTCTAATACTGTTTAAAATGTTGGCATAGGTGAGGTCTGCAGACTGGCGCATGTTTTCTGTTAATTCTCTGTATTGCAAATGTTGCCAAAAGTTAACATTTCCTATGCTGCCAACAGTTTTACGGCAGAGTTTGTGTCCTAAGGTTTTAAAAATAGGTGAACCTTTCACTGGTGTCAATTGAAGAAGATCTCCGAAAATAATAATGTGTTTTCCTCCAAAGAGCTCTTCGTAGTTTGTTTTGAGTACTTCTTGTAATCTGAAGTGAATCAAATCCAACATTAGATTGGGGACTATGCTCACCTCATCTATTAGCAGCATTTCCATTTGTTTTAACACTCTGCGTAATTCCATTGCAGCTTCTGTAGAAAGTTTGTAATATTCTAATTTGTTTTAGTGTTCTACTGGAAGGAGTACTAATCAATGTAAAGTGACACTTCCTATGTTGTAGGCAGCTAAACCTGTGGGGGCAGTTACAACAGCTGACAGTTTGTTGTTTGTCAATTGTTGAAGGAACCTGCTGATGATTTTGATTAAGAATGTTTTGCCTGAACCAGCTTTACCACTGACATATATTAGTATAGGTTTGTAATTTTGGCAGGTACATTCTTTATTTTCATGTTGTACATCATGTGAAATTTGTTTTGTTACTTCTCGGAAAATGGTCTGTTTAGTTTTGATTGCAGTACAGTTAAGTCTTCTATATATTCTTCATAGTGACACATGGTGTTTTCTACTTCTGGCATAGGTAATTCTGCCTCATTTGCTATTAGTGGCTGTCCCAGAGGTTCTTGGCTTCCTGTTACAGAAGGTTGACTGCTGTCGGGAGTGTCCTTATCTAGTTGGGCCTGGAGTTCTTCTTTGTGTTGCTGTTCATTAAGCAACATTGTTATGTACTGTGTAAAGTTTACATCAGTTATAGTTCTTTCATTTGCTTTGAAAGTGTCTTCATAAGAGTCATAGATACCTAGTATCTCTTCTTCTTTTCCCCATGGTTTAAAAAGGTGTAGCAGGGACATGTAATATAGTTCTTTATGTTGAAGAGTTTTTAATGACAATTTCATATGATTAATTAAGCTTCTTTTGGTAAGTTTCACTAAGCTGTCTTCACAATTTGTCACTCTGTATCTACCCTTATTTTCATCAGGTGTTATATCATTTTTGTATGTGAAATTTTGGGCTAAGTGGTAGAGACACATAGTTTCCAAAGTGGTTCTTCTGTTTGGGTAGTATGTGTCTAGTAAATTGTTTTTCAAAATGTCTTGGCTGTTGGGATCATTTTTGGCTATTGTTTCTATGTTGTTGTATGATTTGTGAACTCTTTTTCTAGATTTAGCAGGACCAAGCCTTAGCCATACTATAATTTCAGATTTTCCATATAAAGCAGTACCGGTCAAATGATCTGCAGCTTCATAGCAGCCACATTCTCTATGGGAGAGCATTTTTATGCCTAAGCTGTACAATTTCTGAGACAGTGTTTTGTCCGATGATAGGTCATTCAAGAGCTCTTTCAGCTCGTTTTTTTCTGCTTTGGTTAAGTAGGCTGTAACATACCATGCAACTGCAGTGGAATTGTCGGCAATGTACTGCACATCTATGTTTGCATTCCATAAGAGGGCAATGATTGCATTGTAATCATTGATATATTTTGCTTCTTCTGTTCATTTTATGTAATATGTGTTCTTAGGTGATTTACCTTTCACACTATGTCTAACGGAAGACATGAAGTTGTTCACTATACCTGTTTCTGTAACTGGTCTATGAAAACCAAAGCAGCATTTGATGTAGTATTTCCGTTTGTTTTTGTATTTGCGACGACAATATGTCCCACATTTGTGTCTTTACAATTGTAAAATTTTGCATGACGATCACTATTTGTTGCTTCTGATGGAATTTCACAAGTGACATATTTTTCGATAAACTGTGAAACAGTGGAATTACTGTCTTGACCAAATTTAGGAGCATCTTTAATCCATAAAAGCATGTGGAGATGTGGTGCTCCTCTGGCTTGGTATTCTTATCTCCAAAAGAAGTGTTGCACTTCTCTGAGTGGAGTTACAGTTTTATTACAAATAAAGTGTAGCATATAAATATCTTGAAACATTAACAGGATCTAGAGAGAAAAGCTCTCCAGGTGTTAGTATATCTATGTTTATTTTGTTTTTGTTCGCTATGCATAGGAAATCATGTAAATCTTCTCATCCATATTCTGCACAACTTAATGTAACAAACCAAGTGGGCGGGCCAAGGTTTCTTATCATACCACGTACATCTGTGACGTCTGAACCAGTACTCTTTAGTACCACACATGTTTGCTAACATATTTGTAATGCTTGATTGTAGAACCTCATTTTTTTCTTGCACTTTTTGTAGTAATTGCGTAGCTGACATATTTTGAAATTAGGTACCTGATTTCAATGTGTGTGCAACTCCTTAGCATAGAGTTGCTAGTTCACTTACAAAGAGTAGGTGGAATATGTATTCCACATTTTATTTAAACCTGGGATCTTCAGAATACATTCGTAACGAGCGATATTCTGATGCTGATATTTGAATAGGTCTATCATCGTACCTTCCTCCTTTTCCAGTAGGGAAGAGTAGAGGAAAAGCATGTGCTTCTATACTTTTTTCCCATATGCTGATTGGTGATCCTTTGGTTTGTCGCATCTGGTACGTTTCTAGTGCATCATCTATGGGGGCATTAGAGTATAATGGATGAATTGTATAATGGTCTAACATATTAGATAGTGTAGCAGGATCTAGAAGTTCAAATTGACCAGTTTCTGGTGACTCTTGAATTATTTTAGTGGTTTCCTTAAAGTTTTCATCAATATTCATTTATTTGTAGTATTTGTTATTGTCTTTTAGATATTGCAGGGCTTGTCTAACTTTATGTAAGTCTATGAGTTGTTGCCAAATTCTCTTGTCTTTTGTAGGTACACCATTTACAAAGACAATTAAAGATTGCTCTATTGTACGTTGCACTCTCATAGTGTTCACATATTCTTTCAGATCTGATGGTAAATAAACTACTTTGCCACAAATGCCTTTCACTAATTCAGAGGGAGGTTATGTTGCCGTTTTTGCTTGAAGGTGTATTATTGCTTGAAATGGGTGCACTGTTTGAATTATGATGCTCTCATATAAATTGAGTTGTTGCAGGGGTTTTGGTAGTGGGAATAATTCCAAGTTATTTGTGATAGCATGTGAAGGAGTTTGGTTGTAGTCAAGTTTTGTAGTGCAGTAAGTGAAAAGTTATTTCATATTTGTTTTCTGCTATAAGGTACAGAGCTAATTCAAACCATTTGGAATCTTCTTGTCTTCTATTTTGTATGTTACGTCTACAGTTTTTGTGGTACTTTTATAAAACAGTTCTGCGGCAACACACACAGACATGGTTTGGTACTTCAGTGGATGTACTTTTAAATTTTAGTATTTCTTTTTTGTATGTGTGTAGTAGAAGGTTGCCATCTGAGCAACTGTTGCAAGTCTGTTGTAAAGGTATTGCATTTTGTAAGTGGCTTTCAATTCCAAAATATTTTCTCTGGATACGCTCTATTTCTTCAAGTAGGTCTTTGGCTGTACCATGTAGAAGATTGTTATTTAAATTGTCTAGTGCAAAAGCCGGACTTTTAGCATAGTACAGTTTATAGACTAGATTTCTTATAGTTGAATGATATTTTGATATCATTTTGATATGATGGAAAGTGCTTTTGCAAATAGGTCCTGAAATGCAGGCTAATGAATGTCCTTGTAGTCCTGTGTGTTTGCGCACTGGACAGGTATCCATATTTTTTAGTAGTTTCATTTTGATTTTGTCTTTGCCTTTCACATACTGATTGAGGAACTGGCGTAAAGATTTGAAAGATTTTTTGGCAATGTTACACATTGACGTGCACAGCCATTTGTATACTGGACGTTTTGGTTCAGTTGAATGGAGCGGTGATATTGAATTTTCTGGGGACATTTTTGTAAGCAGCATTTCTTGTTCCATAATGGTATTATTAAGTTTTTCATAGCCTCTTCCACTGCTATGTATTGCAATTATGTTTGTTTGCTTTTGTTTGTATGTTTCCTCATTGAAATATAGTTCTGTGCTTGTGGTGTGACTCCATTCTCCTCCACAGATATTTAAGAAGTTATTTTTGTTGACATTCCGTTTATTGAGAAATCCTTTTTGTAATTCAGTAGTTAGTTTTGTTAGTGGTTTCATTCTGTTTCACACTAAAATAAACAGCTTCCTTCTGAGAAGGATTGCACTATCTATCAAAGCTTCTAAAATGTATTTTGTATGGTAGGTTTGTAAGGGTTGTGCGTGATTTCTCTCCTGTTTTTATAAGATTTTGAGGGACTATGTGGTGGAAAATGTTTTCTTAAATACTTTTTTTGGTATGGTTACTTGCTACTATATCAGAATTTATAGTAGCAGTGTAAGCAGTAGTGGTAGCTGAATTGTTGTTAATCACTCTTTCGTTTTACATTTTGAAAGAGGAGGAAACGTTTTTGTACTGGAAGCTTGTTTTGTTTCGCTTAATGACTCTATTAGGTCTTTTGTTTGAACTTTTTGTACACATTCTGCTAGAGATGGATGGTTATTTTGGACACTTATTTTCATTTGCTCTACTTCTGCGTTGCTTTCTACGGACTTGGTTCTTGGTAGGCATTCGTTGGGGTCTGTTGAAAAAAAAAGAAGGTATGGGTTGGGCTGTTCTGCAATGTATGTGTGCTTTGTGCATGAGTGTCTGAGTGTTATGGTAAGGATGTATGTGGTGGTGTATGATTGTGCATTGAGAGCTACAAGTGGTTGGGAAGGCTATTCTTGTGTTTGTGTGTTACTATACTTGGGTTCATATGACAGTACAAAGTAAGCTAGTGGTGAGGAGAAGCACTAATACTAAATCTAATGGTACAGAATTAAAACAGTTCTTTGTTCTGTAATACTAACATTCTAGGGGCTGACTTATGTCATTTGTGCGTCAAAAATGGGGATTTGTGTGCCATTCTGAAACCCCTGTTTAACAAATGGGGATTTGTGGGCAGAATGGTGCACACATCTCTTTTTTTCAGCACATAAATTCCATGAATCAACTGCACAGTGAGTTTGAGTAACAGTAAGAATATTGTGGTAGTATTGTACTTACTTTCTGTGTTTGGAATGAGCAGGTTTCTTCTGAGGAGTTGTTTGTACATCAGATGCTGCTGCTTTTCAGGAGAGTGGTCTTTGCTGCAATTGTAAAAGAAAGAAGTTAGTAATTCTGTGTGTTTATAGCACTGATGTTAATTTAGACATTTATTTTTATGTTTTTGTAGTAGTATTCTTGTTTGATAAGTGAACATAGTGTGTGAATGCAGTTTCCTTTGACTATGTGCAGGCTTTATATTTTACTTACAATATGTTAGTTCAACATGCTTTGCAAATAAGTAGAATACTAAGTGTATGAAACTCACTTGGTTTCTTAAGGCTGCGTTATTGAATGTTAGGAGATAGAAAAATGATACACTTATTTTGCAATGTTTATAAGGTAAATGGCAGAGACTGTATAGAAAAACATGGACTATATGCATTTGTGAAGGTATGGGTAATAAAGCAGAAGAATGTGATTTATAGGCAGTGGTGTTATTTCAGCTGTGAGCTTTTCAATGATACTGTTTATCTGTGTGAGTGTATGAAGATGCATAATTTTATCCTGGCTGTGTGTAATTTTATAATACACTACAAAGTGTTTTTCTACAATTATACTGTTATTTCTCCCATCTTTTAATATTATATTTTTTTAGATATTTGTGTATATAAAAATAAAATAGATAGCAGACAGGTTTGGAAGTGACAGTTGATTATAGCTGATGGGAAAAATGACAGTACATTCTTTTTATAGGTTATACAGTTTAAGTGGCAGTTACTCTGTTTATATGCATTCATGAGAGTTGTTCATGTACTGTGCACAAAATATGCATACCTGTAGTTTGTATTCTTGCATGTGGATATGCATGTAGCTGCAAGTAGAAATCTTGGAGACGTGTACAGTATTTTTTGTAGTAGGTGCTTTCCAATGATATGAGACTTCTACTCAGAGTAATCCACAGTACATTTGAAGAGCTGAACTCTGATGATGCAGTTAGATGTAAAGTTCTTGAATGTGATTGGTGGATGGTTGTGTGACTGTTTAGCTGTATCCAATGAGGGAATGGCAGAGAGAGTGAAGTGGAAAGGGTAGAAGGGCTGTCCACTAGTTACGCTGTCCACGGACACCATGGCTGTCGCGGACAGGATATACCACATCCGGGGTTTTCCTTCAAATTCAGCATGGAAATGGGACTGTAGGGATCTGCCAATCAGATGTTGAGGTTGTGGATTTGTGTTGAAAGAGAGTGTAGTGAAGATGGCAGAGATGGAGAAAGTCAGGGTGTTGGTGCTTGGAGATATGTGTGTGCATGGTTTACAGCAGTATGCACAATGCAGGCATGGGAAATGCCATGCTGTTCTGGAATGTAAGGGTTGCTTTGGAGAAGGGTATGTGAAGATTTTAGGAGTAAACTAAGAAAAAAAGAAGAAAAAATACAAATTAACAGGTGTCTGTCAAGCATCTGGAAGGAAAAACAGCTCTTTTCAGTGCCAACTTCAAAGGGGAAATGGGGCGAACTATTTAAATTTACATTGAGCATGCTCAGATTTTCGATATGTCCGCGGACAGGGCGGTAGTCTGCGGATGTCGTGTATTACATACGGGATTTTGGGGTGGAGAGGCATGCAAATGAGAATGAGTAAAGCAAGGGATTATTCAGTAAAATTTAGTGGGTGTGTTGTGTAAGGAGAGAGTTTGTCAGGAAATCTTTTTCCTGAGAGAAGAACAGATAGCTATGGCTGTGTGTTTCAGAAAACAGATTATCTGGATTTTGGGAGACTCATGGATACATTGGTTGGAGGTGCATGCAGAAAGCTGTGGAGTATCTATAGATCTTGGATTCCCTGATGCGGAAGTGCACTGGCATGGAGTGCGTGGAATGAAGCAGCTGGACTTGGTACCTCTCTGTGCTAGTTTGGAGGCAGAGAATTATCTAGACATAATTATGATTCACTGTGGAGGAAACAGTTTAGGACATGTGTCTGGAATTTCATTGCAATTTGCAATGAAAGAAGGATTTGGGAAGGTTATGGATATGTTTCCGAATTCCCAAGTAATTTTTTCTCGTATTGCGCAGAGACACATGTGGCTGCGTTCTTCTTCATTTGGTCCACAAATTGAGAAAGCGAGGCGCAATACCAATAAAGCTGTTTGCGCCTTTCTAAGGTATTGGCACGTCCTCTTTTCACAATGAAAATATTATGTTTCGTAGCACATACATTTTCTGCAGAGATGGAGTCCATCTTACTTATGCTTTCAGATTTTTCTGAGAAATGTCCAAAATGCATTGCAACCTTTTTCGAATTACAGCCATCTATTTTGCAGTAGGTGTTGACCATTTCAAGTTTTTCAAACACAATAAAAAAACATCAAAAGGCTCTTTTCAGAGCCACTACTACTTCCCAGAGAAAAGTGCAATGGTTATGATAGGGCAGCACCCCAAAATTTTAGATGTCCGTGAACTGTACGCAGACTTCTAAAAAGTGCACAGGTCCTGCTCCATTTATTTGCCACTTCTATTTTTAAACTGTGAAATGCTGCTCTGAAAAGAGCCTTTTTTGGGGGATTGTTGTTGTTTTGTTTTTTTTAGACACAACACACTAGCAAAGGAGGGCAAAGGAGGGTAAGGCAGGGACACCAACCACAGAGATACGAAAGGGCAGGTGGAGAGAGGAAGATGTAGGGTGGGCCTTAATTAGGGAGGTAGCAGACCTTCTCATGCTCCTTGACCGCAGTCTTGAAAGCACTTTGAAGATTCTCCCCCCTGCAGAGTACTGCATCGCAGTACATGCACCATATTGTGACCCTCAAAAGGTAAGGTTCAACAGCATTGTGAATGGCCTGTGAGGCAGCTGGAGGGATGCACTGTCCCACAGAAGTGTCTCTTGTGGTGAATGGAGCAGCCACGGAGGATGTGGTAGAGGAACTCAACCTACTACATTGATCACAAGGTACAACCTTGCGAATGGCCCCACCGTGAAGCAACCTTAGGTGTCGCTTCATAGATGTAGTACCAAAGCTATACGAACCAGGCCTCCCACGACTCAGCACCATTTTGCACTGGTTGCAGGTGATCTTGTTTGCACATGCTTTTGGTACGTCACCATGAATGATAAACAACCGCCACACCCAAGAATCACAGCGAGTGCTGGTAGTAGGGACTTCCACTACTTCATCCTCCTCATCCTCTTCATCCTCTTCATCCTCTTCATCCTCCTCTACATCCTCACGCCTGTTTCCCTCTGCAGGCCCTTGGGGAGGTGGTAGTGGTGGAGGGGGTGGGGTGGTGCTGAGGCAGATGTAGCACACGCTGGAACAACAGCAGCGATGGATGCCATCAGGTTTGACAAAGGCAGCAAAAGCAGGTAATCTTCAATAGTAGGAAGACAGAATAAAGATGAGCTCTGGGGTGTGGCCTTTTATAGCGGTGCAGTTGCACCGCAGACAGATCGAACACCCCAGACAGTACAGAGAGGTATAGTGTCCTTAGAACACCTCTATTTGGGTTAATTGCAAACATTCCGGACACCAATTGTGTTCTAAGAACAGTTACATCTTGTTTGCCAACAGTATGGACGGGTATAGTGTTCTTAGGACACCTCCATTTTGGTTAATTACAGACATTCTGGACACCGAGCGTGTTCTAAGAACAGCTCCATCTTGCTTGCTGACAGTACGGACGGGTATAGTGTTCTTAGGACACCTCCATTTTGGTTAATTGCTGAAATTCAGGACACTGAGTGTTATAAGAACAGTTCTATCTTTCTTGCGGGCAGTGCAGAAAGATATAGTGTCCTTAGGACACCTCCATTTTGGTTAATTGCAGATATTCCGGACACCTACTGTGTTCTAAGAACAGTTTCATCTTGCATGCAGACAATATGGACAGGTATGGTGTCCTCAGGACTCCCCCATGTTGGTTAATTACGGACATTCTAGACACCTGCACGGTCCACGGACACCTTAACTGCCTTTTTTTTAAAAACAATAAGACACAAAGGACTAAATTAAAACACACATATTATTTTTTTAGTGTTCCAAATACAGAAAGTTGAGAAATATATACGAAAAATGAAGTTTACTTACTAGTTACTGTTGTGTAGGTCTGCTGTTGCTCCTAGCTGTGCAGTTTTTGTCAGGTAATTATGTTGGAGGCATATCTTTTTTGTTGTGGTATATTCCATTTTAGTACATATGGTATTTAAATGGATGGTTGATTTGTTACGTATATAGGTTCCATTTCTTATTTATTATTACATATAATGAGTTTATGTGTTGCGTTTTGAACTTTTTCAGTGTTTATATAGCATGATAGAACAATCTGATATACCCCTTGAGTTTTTGGGTAGTGTTGCTGTTGTTCACGTCCGTCAACGGGCATTTGCACATTTGTGTGCAGCATACATGATGGAAGTGCAATATTCATAATCTTCTCATGTTGAATAGTGAAATAATAAATGCTTCATATTAGAGTTTTCTGTACTGTGCAACATGCAATAAGTAGCTAATTAAACCACTGACTACATAATTTCATTACTACATACAAAACACAAAGACACAAAAACACATACAAATATAAATACGTATAGAGAAAGTGAAGTACGCAAAAAGCAGCAGTAGAAGCAGAAAGTGTTCACAACCTAACTGATTATCTTTATGCACAGAAAAGATTGCTCTGCTTCAAACCTAGTACTTCCCTATGTACAAATATCACATGATGTGACTGCACCCTAAAGAAAGTAATGTAAATACAAATATGAACACATCCAGAGAAAGTACAGTAAGAAAAAAAAAGCAGAACAGTAAGAAAGTGTTGATAACCTTACTAATTATCTTCATACACAGAAAGCATTGCTATCTTTTAAGTGTGTATTTTTCTTATGTATATATTTCATATACTGTGAGTGGACCTTATGTGAATTATTGTAAGAACACATTTGAAATATAAGTCTACAAATATTGTACTTTTTGATTTATTTGTTCCTAACTATTACTGTCTAAGATATATCACTAAAGGAAAAAACAGTGAGTTAGACATCAGTGATGTCATCAATGACATTTGTGATGTCATCTTTGATGTCCTGGGTTTTAGTCTTAGCAATGCACGGTGGTGGCATGAGTTATGGTTGCTTAGCTTACCATAACTGGCGAATTTCAGGGGGTTTTTGGTCTTACTTGGAACCGTAACGTCCCTTTAACAACGTTTTTTTACTGAATTTTATAGGTTTTTAGTAGCGCAACTTAACCATAACATCCCTTTAACAAAGTTTTTTTACTGAATATATATATAGGCACAGTGAAATGTTAATTTATTCTATTTATTTGCATTGTTAAAATTACAACAAAACATTTGAAGAACGTTGCTAGCCTAAAAGCATTGGAAAAATGATGCGAACCATAAGAGAGCACCCGCAATACCAAGGGAACTTGTTTACCAATTACTATGCAACATATGACACAATTACATCATCGCTTTACGCTAAGCTGTAGAAATTAAAATGGCGGTCATTTCAGTGGCCCGCGTATGAAGGAAGCCGTATTATGGAGTCTTATTCACTGTTCTGTGATAAAATAGGTGAGTGCCATTAATAACCATTGGATTGTTGTAGAATGACCCTTTACATGATCTAGTCTGAGTGCTACTTTCAATATAGCCCTCAGTGGCCATCATGTTCACCGTTAGAGGTTTTCTTCATTCATTGTGAATACTGGGAACGACCCCAATGTATGCTCTCCGGCATATTGGGAGGATACTTTCTGCCATACAATGTAGATTAGGGGTGTATTGACCCCTAGGTAAAAAGGCTTTAAGCAATTGTTTTACATTATGACATATACTGCAAGCGATTGCTTTGCTTTTATAGCCTTGTTTCTCATAATGGTTTTCTTGGCTCATAGGGAGCATTGTCTCTCTAGGAATACAATATGGATTGTTTGGACCGTGGTCCATTTCATACTAGACCGTTAGTCAATTTGGATTCACACTTGAAATGAAACACCATATTAAACCACTGCCGAGGTATCGTTTTCATTCATATATACTGTTTTTCTTTCTGTTATCAATACTACCTAATGTTAGTAATTTTAGATAGGTGAATCTTTTCCTGACCACCTATGGTTAATAGCCATGGGAAGCTCTTGAATTGAAGATTATGCAAATGTAATCAAGACATTTCCTTTATTCTACATTTGTGTAAGTAGTGGAAACCAGCTATAACTTGAGTTCTTCAAGTAGACATAGAAGTACTTTTGGCAAGGATTGTCCCTGTTTCAACAGATTGATTGAAATTTTAAAAAACATGAGTTGACTTACCAAGCCTACTATTCACTGACCATTATATCTTATGTTGAAAACTATAATAACGATTTGAAGATCTTCTTTCTTATATTGTTTTTTCTTGATTATTTACAGAGCCGATTTATACGCCTAATGAAGTTAGTTGCTCAGGTTTTTGTTTGATATCATAAAATATTTTTTACTGGATCAGACGGCAGAAAGTATTTTTCTTTCTATATTGAATGACGATTAAACTGGGAACATTTATCTTTTACACATTGAATAGCATTGACCGGCAGAGGAGTGTTGTTTGCCGTGCCTCTATACCCTTTGGAAGGCCTTTTCTTGCTGGCTGCTACTTTGGTGGCGGATCTTGGGGGCAGACCCTCCCAGTCAAATTGTGCCCTGGGTGTGATCGCGCACCACAGAGTGTGGTAGACATGTGTGGTTTGCCGTGGTTTGCTGTCTGAACCAAGGATTCGCTTCAAAAGACTTGATGATCTTGAGGTACTGTCTTACTTTGATCACTAAAACTCCTCGCTGCGTGCACTCTGAACGTATCACTTTTAAGCAGTGAGGGGGGCTTTGACTTTTTAAATTTGTTTTTTGTTTCATTTTATCTTTAACAACTCTTGCAGCAGTGCATTGTTCCTTGGGCGTTTTGGCGTGATCGTTTTTCATCCTGAGGGCCTTGGCAGTGACTGCAGGCTTTTACAGCATTAAGCTGCTAGGCAAAGTTTGTAAACTGTGAAACCACTTAGTCCAGCCGATAACAATCGAGCAGCAACGGTTGGCTTGTGAAGCCTTTGAGCTGCTCCTACACATTGTCCTACATTGGATTTTTGAGACTACTGAGAACATACAAGATAATGTCCTGCTCATATTACTTGCAAAGCAGAGTCTTAGCAGATGACTTAAAGGCCCCTGAATTGGACAATCGTGTTGGGTCTGGCAAAATTGAAGGGAACCTTACTAAATCAATATTTAAACCAGATCTGTCAGGCGGCGTTAGATGTTTCCCTCCAGAAAATCACTTTGCTCTTGATAATCAAGTTCCTACAAGTTTGGGCATGAAGGACCCTGCACCTCTTGAAGTAATGCTCTCTCCAGTTTGCACTCCAAATCACCTAATTCTGGTGGGAATTTTATCATCAAACTTGGAGTATACTGTGACTGCAACAACTCTAAAAAATACCACCTTCGAATTCTTTCCACCGAGAAGGACCCGCAGCCTGAATGATGTCCCACAGGGCGGCATGAATGCCACCCCCTCCCCATGGAGGGATGGCGTAAACTCCAACATGTGTCATGGGAATAATGTACAGGGGAGGGGGGTCAAGAGGGATGTCTCACTGGATCCCCTTTTTTCTTTGGACTAGTCCTTTAAATGTAATGTTATCTCAGTCCTCATGGAGCCCTCCATAGTAGGTCTAGAAGACCAAGATGTGTCTGCTGTGAGAGAGGATGCTCAACCGATCCAGCATGAGGAAATACAGATGAATAATGTTCCCAATGAGACATCTCCAATGCTCTCCTCAAACTTTGTTTTGACATCCCTGGTCAAGGTATTTGAATCCTTGAAAATTGAAGTGTGACAACACTCTGGAATCCTCCTGAAACTAACGAAGGATATGGAATCTAGTGAAATTGCATTGATAGCTTTGAAATCTGCCATCAATTGCACCATAGGGGATACCTTGACAGAGATGTGGACGGACGATACTCCTCTTTCTGCTTCAACATTCGAGGAGTTTGTGCATGTAGTGCGATTTCAGAAGAAGAGTATTAAAAAAAACAATCCCAAGCTCTGTGTTGATTGGGGACCAACCAGGGCAGAAGGACATCAGAGATTCATCGCAGAAGGTAAATGGAAAGACCAAGAAACAGCATAAACCCCAGGCTGCATCTTTGATGGAGGGCCAGGCGGCTTTAGAGGTTCAGGCTAAGAAGACTAAGCACCAAATAAGTAAAGAAATTAGAAATTCAGAAGTCAATCAGTTTATTTGCAAACTTAAACAGGCCAACCCTGAAAAAGTGGGGGAACCAAAGAAAGTCTTGAAGAGCGACTTGAAAGTGGCAAGTGTGATGCCAGAATAAAATGGGGAAAAGAAAGTCCAGAAATCTACCATTGCCCCAGAGGGCTCGAAATCAGAGATCACAGGGATAACTGTGAGGATTCAGACAGATACACTATGTGATCCAAGAAGGATTGCTCCAATCTTGCTTAGGGGTAAACTCGGTGGTAAAGTCCTAAACAATGCAATAGGTGGTCCAGGACGCTTCCTGCAAATTCAAGAAACCCAATCTCAGCCAGTGCCACCGCAAATCAAAAAGAAAATCTGATGAATCAGTTGACTAAGGCAGTATCCCGTTCACCTTCAAACAACGAGGTGCACAATAAGGCTAAGACTCCAGATATACCAGCAAACCTGGTGCCAAAACAAGGGCTTACTAATTGTGCCTCTTCATTAACCCACTCTAATTCTCGGCCATCTGGGAAGGGTAAAAAAGAGCAGGGTGTGATTCATAGAATTGTTCATAAATTGTTTATTCAAAGAAATGCAAGTACAAATCCAAGAAGAAGGCCCTTACATCGGAGTATGATCCTGAGAGTATTTAAAGATGTGCCAGATTTGTCTTGATTTGTTTCGGCTGACATTGAGTACATTTACTTTCCTGGCTTTCCCTCGACAAATACGGTGGAGGTTGGGGTGAAATTGACATTGGATGTTAATGCAATCATGGCAGCTGGAACAGATTTGATATGTATGGGCTATGAAGTCTTGTTGAAATTGCCCATTAATAGTAAAATCTGTAGCGACTCAATACCTGAGGACATTTCAAAAAGGCATTGTGATTCACAAAAATTGGAATCAACTCCAAATGTATGGGCCTTAGCCCAGAGATTGTTTCTCAAATCTTACTAAAACTAGCTTTACCTGAGAAGCCTCTATAACAAATTAGTGTGTTAAGCTATTTGGGTGGAACACAAGGGGCTTTAGGTCTTTTGGCAATGACTAAAGGAGGGCTTATGTGTAAAGAGTGGAGGGGGGTTCTGTATTTCTACTCTCTATATGGTAGAGGAGAGGCACAGAGGACCACAGCCAAGATTCTCTATTGCTGGTAGTAATGGACGAGCAATCAAGGCCTAGCTTCTCAGGAGGTGATGCAGGCTGGTTCTTAAGTACAGTGTAGTCCCCAAGCCCCCACAATGGAATGCCCACACACTGTATTAGTTAAAACACAGTCTTTATATTATTAAGGTTCAAGGTTATATACACAATCACAATAACTCACTTTGTGCTCAGTAAATCTACAATGGCAAATATATATAGTTCTAAGTGGTACCACAATTATTATCAGATTTCATTAAAGTGCATCAACTGTACTCTGGTTAAATGTCACACAAATCACTTAATAAAGGTAACCAACAATAGACATACGAGGAAAGCAGTTGGTTAGAACAATTGGCAGAATACTGGCCCTTTTACCTAGACACAATTCTGTGTGGAGTTCCCTCCCACCTTGGCAACCTGTAAAGTAAAGATATATCACAAACCCAGTCCATATATTGTTCAATAAGTTTTATTTCCTTCTATAATGTTTCTACCACCCCAATGTACCAGGAATAGCAGAGTTCGACAACGCGTCGTCGACGGATCCTTCTTGAGTGGCTCCCTTTAAAGCAGGAGCTACGGATCATCGAGATCCCTCAAAGAAAGTGAACTCTGCATCGAGGCGGCAGCTGCGGTCCAAGCGGTGCTCGACGATGACAATTCAAAGGAAGAGGCATGCGGGCACCTCGATGTCGATAGTACAGGACCGCAAAGGGTTTGAGAAGAACTGTGGCCCAGCAAGGGCGTCGAGTTGTCCGCCGTCTCTACTGTCGTTGGGTGGTGGGAAACCCACCTGGGGATGTTCCTCGGCATGTCGACGGCCTGGCCTTCTCTGGCGGGATAAGGCGGGCGGCGGTGCGGATGAGCATGTCCATGAATCAGAAGTATTAGGCAAAGCAGTGTTGCAGCTCCAGTCGTCGATGGCATGGCATCAATCGGTCCCCTCTTCTGGGCAACACAGCTTCGATGGGCCTCCAGCGGTTATGCAAACCTGCGAACCCTGGTTGACGGCGGTTGATGGAATGTCCGGTGCTTATCTTCGTTCTCCTCAGCGGTCCCCGTCTCCGGTCGGCAGCCTTTCGAGGGTCTGACTTTCAGGTAGCTTCAGTGAAGGTTAGTGGTGCTCGATGGTCCCTTGGAGCATGGGAAGAGGGTGCCTAACCAGGTCCACTCTTGGATCAGTCTCGACGGCTTTCGGCTTTCGGATTTTGGCGAAGGGAGACAGCAGTCAACCTTCTTCTTCAGGTTCGCCTTCAAGATTCTTCTTCAGTTTCAAGGTCAGTTTCAACTGCAGCTTCTGAACGAATTCTAGCAGTAAGATGCCACCAGATACACTAGTTGATCTCTCATTCATTCTGCTGGGTCACTCACAGGCAACCAATCACTAAGAAGGGCATTCAGCAGTCAGTCAGCCAATCAGGCATACGGTGCATTCAGGCCATTCTCCTCCCTCTCAGACGCTCACAACAAGGAATGTGTATTGGGACAAGTACCCAGCCATTCAACAATACACACTGCATTCATGCCAGTTTCGGGCAGCGCTGTCTCAGTCATTGTGTCAAACACCAGAAACCAGACATCCACAACAAGAAGTGCATATTGGTCACACACTCCATTCACCCATGTCCCACCCACAGGGTGTACCCACAACATACAGTCACTGGAAAGGCTCCATCCAGTCTGGCCTGGACTTCACAACAACACCATATACGGAACTTCCACCCAACAGCCAGTCAGGGGGAAGGGACAGAGTTAGGGATTCCCAGGACTTTGGGAAAACAAGGTAACAGGCAATAGAAATCAAGAGGCCACAGGGGCCATCTTGTTTCCTATCAGGAATCAACTGATTCCAATGGCAGGGCCTGGGTAGCCCAAAATGGAGGATACTCAGAGCACCTGTCAAATTCAGCATGGACCTGCCACCATCCCATACCCTTCTCTGTGGGCCACACACAGGTATCCAAAAACATACACTAGGGGCACAGGGTTGTACCCCCACCCATGGGTGCCATAAGGGTATCCCATGGGTCTGTACACCAAACCAAAAACAGGAAGAGCTGCACTGCCAGTAGTCCCACATGGACTCCTGCGCAGAAAGCAATACAGAACACACATGAAAAAAGAACTGCAGGACAAGGACAGGGAGGTCCTGTCCCTCCAATGCATTTCAAGCATCACAGTATGTATTTGAGAATTTTGATCTCATTGATTTCCAGGAGACATGGCTTAAGGTGGGATTTGGAATGGATGGCTTCTCAGTTTACCATCAATTGGCCACTAGTAGGGGGTTGGGTTGACCCTCTGGGGGCCTCTCCATAGCTTGTCGAAATGCTGTCTTTGCTTCTTCTGCAAAATTCTCCAATACTATACCAGATATTTTGGTAGTCAAAGTGGATTTAGGGATCAGGGTGAGGTTGAGGAAAATGGATAATAATAACATTTATTGGAACACTTTCTGTTCCACCCTCCTTGATTTTCAACACTTATTGTCAGAATTACTCCTTGGTTTCGCAGACTATGTTTCCTCCCATGAATTAGTTGTCCTGTATACAAGTTGGGGCCCCCTGGAAATCCTCTTGTAAATTGCATCAAATGATGGGAGGTTATGGTGTAACTTTCAGCCAGTCAAGTGGCACAGCGAGTAGAGCGCTCGCTTTAACATCGGTGCAGAGCCTGCTAAAGCAGGTTTGAATCCCGGCGGGGCCAAACTCAGCCTTTCATCCTTCCGAGGTCGATAAATGAGCACCACACATCGTGGCTAATAAGCAACGCTCAGATACCTGAGGGTTCGTAGCGCTTTTTTAAATCCCAAATTAAATTAAATTAAATTAAGGACTGGGGGATTTGTCTATGGTGAATGGGAATATATAACGGGGGACCTCCACCCTGCACCAACTTGGAAGAGGGATGACAACTACTCTACAATAGAATATCTATTCCTCTACAAAAGTCTATTCAAAATGTGTCCATTTCTCAGACACAAATGGCTTTCCGAGTGACCATGAGATCTTGGAAGCTGTTTTTTGCCAACAAACTCTAACAGGGGAGGATTTTTATCCACAGGAATTAACTGTTAATAAGGTAAGGAATAGAGTGGCTAGATATCGTAGGGGGGAGGGATCTCAATAGGTTGCTCAATTACACTATTCACTTTTTGACTGAAACTGAGATAGAAATAGTGTGCAAAGCAAAGAAATGTGTTGATTTTCTTTGGGACCATAATCCCCCTCGAAACGTGTTGTTGCAATTTCTTGTTACCCATGACCCCCAGTTTGATGAGAAGACCTGGTTGAAAAAAAGGGAATTGAGGAAGATGATAAGACTGCTAAAAACGAACATACAGGATAAGCAGGAGAACTTGAGGCAGGCTATAAACATGAAAAATAATTATAGGAACTGGTATAAGTCTAATAAGTACCATTGTTTGCAAACTGACAGGGAATCTATGTTGAAAGAAATCGCCTCTAAGAATTACCGAAATTTTTGATCTGCGGGAAACAGCATGAGTTGATTTTTTTAATTTTTTTAAAGTCTATGGAATGGCTAACCCCATTATGGCTACTCCTCCAGAAGATGTTACTTTGGAACTGAATGTCTTGCGAGATGTAATAATATGTCTGATAAAACTATTTTTGGCTTCTAAAGTGGATGGGCCAAACCATTTTAGTAATCAGACTTATAAAGGGGTGATTGTTTGGTCCCCTCTAACTACTGTCCGATTTCCATTTTGGATGCGTACAGATGGGAACATTTTTGCTGGCCTAGTCCTTAAAGATCTGGAAGAGTATGCAAAATCTAAGGGTATACTTTCAAAGAAACAGATAGGCTTTCGTAGAGTTCTTTTGACCTCTTTAAAAGGACTTGTCCCAAGTACTGTCAGTTGTGGGTCCTTAACGAAGGACGGACTTCCGCTATATGGGGACTGGATTGATTTGTTGCAAGGGTACAACACGGTCAATCAGGATTTGCTGTGGGGAAAGCTAAAGAGCTGGGGTTTTCCAGAAAATCTGCTTACCATAATGATTTGACACTGACTGATTGGTGGTAACAATTAGGTATCCAGTGTTCTTTTTGGTTTTGAGAGAAATTGAGTATTAGTTAAGCTGAATGTGTCAATTTAGATGACATTTTGGAATATTTTTCTTTTTTTTCTTTTTTATTGTGTTTCTATTAATTTTATTTGGTATATTATTTTAGTGTATATAAATCAGAGACTATTCAATGCGTGTATTAGTATATGATTTAAGCGATATTCAATCAACACTACAGCTAAGTCAATGCCTAGTCTGGGATGCTGAGGAAAACCCTTATTGATGTCTTTTTATGTCCAGCTCAGTACTCTGGATGACAACCCTTGAATAACACCCCCCTCTTAGAATCCCCCTGACCCCACTGAGCCAAGAAGTAGGTTTGTTTTGCAAATTAAAAGGTTTATTTGAAAAATTAACAAGATATATATCACACTTTTATAATAAATTAATAATTGATATCACACTTATGGATATAATGTTGATCAACAATGGGTAATCTGGCACTAGCACACTTCTTTACAATCAATGAGGAGTTAGTATAGGATGGATAAGGTAGCAAAAATACTTTGATGGTTTCAAGGAAAAAGCAATGAGGACTAAAATGCAGTACAGAAATAACTTGATATGATTTAGCAAAAGATAAGATAATCACTTTTTTTTTACAATTCACCCCCCCTCTATGCAAGGTAAAGAGATGGGTACAGTTCTCAGGAATGCAATCAAATATAATTCAGTTCAGTTCCCCCCCAGCAAGCTTAGAGGAAAATAGGTAGAAGTTTGAAACACAGGCCCAAAATGCTTTGAATGTGATGACAATGAAGTGAGAAATGTGCTAAAAATGCTTTTAATTCCCTCTAGAGGTTCAGGGTGGGTGATATCTAGTTTATATTAGTCCAGGCTCACTTTAGCAATGCCCTATGAGTAACTAGCAGGTTAAAACAAATTTTAGCAAATGAAAGCAAGGAGCTGCTGATTTTTACACGTGGCTGAAATTGTGCAAAATGTCAAATCGCAGCAAATTTAGTCGCGTGCGTCGAGCCCGATTACGGAGGCACTATAAGGAGTAGGAAGTCGGTTCTAGGTTCGCTGGAAATTTCGCTCCTAGCACAAATGGTTCCGGAGATACGGCCGATTTTGTGAAGGTAGTTTTTTTCGGATTTGAAATTTTAAAGCTCAGAATCACAGATGACAGTTTTCAGTTTTAAAGATGACAGAATGACACAATTCTAGGAGGCAGTTCTAATAGGCTAAAATAGTTTGAATTAGATTATTTTAACTAAGAGATCAGTTCTGCACAGTTCTACTAGGTACTCACAATATAAATTTGAAATAGGCCTCGTCACGGATCTGGTCAACAAGTCCAGCGGTGGTTCTCTCTGCTTGGCGGGTCAATCAGGCACCGGTCCTGCTCACAGCGATCCGGATCTCTGGTTCTGCTCACAGCGGTCTGGGTCTGGTCTGCGGTTCCGGCAAAAGTTCTTGGCAAAGATTTCAAACAGCTCGCCCGGCTGTTGAATAGTTTGTTAAGGTTTGCTGGATTCTGAAGGCCTGCTGAGAATACTTTTGCTTGCAGTGGGCCTTCTAGGTTCAAAGTTCTGTAGTCTCTGGGTCTCTGGTTCTGGTCTCTGTCTGGATGGGATGTCGGCCGTCAAAATGCTCCGCAGAAATGGAAAATGAATGTCTCTACCTGTCCCAGCAGTCTCTTTTTATGTGTTTTGGAAGGGGTTGTGTGCGTGGCATAACTGAGCCTGCCCCTCTCTACTTGTCATTGTCCCAGTTCTCCCCTCTCCCTTGATTGGGGAGCTGATATGGGTGTCATCTTTATGGCTTACAGAAAGACACTCCCCTTGTCAATGTGCACACAAATCTATTTCTGATCCAAATACATATTTCCCAGATACACAATTTGTTGAAATTACATGTACACATTATATATTCCTTATGGTCCATGCTTGTCCGCCTCTGATCTTCCTCGGGGCTTGCATTCAAAAATGACAACATTTTATGCTTTTTGGTCGGTTACCAATATCGGACATTTACCAAAAATTACACAAATGTGCGCAAGGAGTATGGACATTAATTGATGAAGTGTCAGATTTTTAACATGCAGACATTTGGAGTAAGACGCTACTTTCCGCTAGCAACACCCCAGAATACACCACAGGGTCCTAACACCTCTTAAAATGTGCACAGAAAAATCCCAAGAATAATGATATTATTTATATAATTTTGACCAGTCCGCACTATGAGTTATCTATCTTTTTAAAATGATGCCCTGGTCAAAAAAGGGTGTGGCTTCCCACATCACATGGTGGAATAACTGGTTTATCCACTTCCCCCAAGCTCAGCTTGCTAGCGGAGGCACTACCCCTCCAGTTTCCCCCATGAGGAAGCCATTTTTAGACCCCCCCAATATAGCATTTGCCTGAGCCCAGGACAGGGCTTTGTTCAACCTCCTGCAGTCTGCAGGTACCCATCCCTTAATTCAATCAGAGAGGTGTCATCTCCTTTTGGCAGGGGCAGCAGGATGCAGCTAGGCCTGGGAAGAGTGGCTGAGCAGGTTTCTCCTGTCGGGGGTAGTTGTCAGGCAGAATTCAGCTAAATGTCACTTTAGTTCCCAGTTTAAATCAAACTTACAATTTTTACATATACATTAAATAATTACTTCCTTCAAGTCATTTCAGAATATAGTTTTACATTGTATCCACCTCTTAGCAAGTATTTCCTTGGCCTGGTTTGGGTTCCTCTGTTCAGTTTTACACAAAAGTCTGCTGGTTTTAAAACACCGGCTTTCTGATAGTGGTGAGTACCGGTATTGCATCCATTTTGGGATCTGTCTTGAATTACTGCATTTCAATAGAGTGGTCATTTGCTTGATAGTATAGGACCCTTGCTTAACATTGTTTTGATGGCATCCTTACAGTAGAGTGGTGATGTGGCAGCCCCCCACAAGAAGGTTGTATCTTTGGAGTGGTTTTGTGCCAACTGCGCAGTTCTCCTGGATTCTGGCGTGAATGTGGGCAGCGATAGCTCATCCCCACATCCACCCAGTCTATTAATTTAGTTTGTTCTGGGATAGAATAATGGGCGGCGACAGCTCATCCCCACATCTACCCAGTCTATTGATTCAACATGGGTCAAAACCCTTGACAATGATGTGCATTTTTTTATTTGATGTATGATATAATGATGTATTATAAATGATTGTTTTGTATTTGTGAAAAGTCAAATTATTCTTTTTTGTCTAAAACACAATTAAAAAAAACATTGACTACTTTGCACTTAGCTATTCTCATGATGCCTGAAGCACATATAACAACTGCCCTCAAGCCTGACAAAGGTCTACAGAACCAGGTCCCGACCCAACCCCTGCAGGCAAAAGGGAAGAAGCGTTCACTGAAGATACAGAAGAGGAGATTGAATTATTTGTCTGAAGATTCATCCAAGTTGCCTAAAACCATTGCAGACATATACTGTATGTATACAAAACTGAAGTGTTTTGCCTCACTTCTAGTGCCAATGGTTCAAGCTGCAGCAAATGCCGAGTGGTTGCAGATTGTGAGGTGGGAGATTATCCAGTTGGCAAATGATACCAAACACAGGCTGAATGGTATCAAGAGTGAAATGCAGCTGATCCGGTTGATGACCCTCCAGAAAACTGAATGTTTTTGACCATCTGACGGCAATGGAAGGGGGCGTGTGTAAAAAACCTGGACCATCTTGCCAGACATAGGTACCCCCAAATGATGCAGTAAATGGGTCCTTGACACACCTTCAAGGGGCCCTGCACAATTTGAAGTGAGACATGGAAAGTGAAGCAGGGGTACAGTATGAGGATTTCTTCTATGCACTGTTTTCATGAGCACCAACATGGCTCAGAGCAGTGCTAAAGATGTCGGTTCTTATCTTGGTGCTCCTGTTGGTGATGTTCTGCACGTGTCAAATGATCCTTCGATGTTATGCAAAGACTATCCCAAATAGTGCAATGATGATAGTAACAATTGGGGCAGGCTTGTCTCTCTCAGGTACAAGAAGTTTAGAACTAGGACCCAATCCATGTATGGTCAGAATTGAGAGGCCTTTAGGCACCCCCTAGGAAACTGGCCTCGCCCCCACCAGACCCAGAGATTTATACGGAGCATTGGGTTGATTTAGCAGGTGATGGAGGGTGGATTTACCTCACATGCACTCCCGAGAAGTATGCTCAAGATGGGGAAACTTATGCCATGTATGCAGGGTGTGGGTCTCTAAGGATGAAGCTGATAGGAGGAGAGAGAAGGAGGATTAGGTAAGGGAGGATAAACTAAAGGGGGGAATGTTGGGATACATGTTCAGATCATAGCCCCTCCCAAACCATTTAGACTGCGGAAAACATACTAATGTGCATGAAATGCACATGAGCAGATACAGGGGCTTGGGGGGAGTCCTGTGGGTATAGGTTAATAGTGCATGGCGTGATCATTGTAGGAACATACACATATTTAAGGTAAAAATAAGAACATCTCTATAGAGTGCTAGTTAGATATACTGCATGCACACACACACATATGGCATAAATCCCTGTTCAATGATGAGAACAATAGAAGTGGCACCATGTATGAAGGTAGGCCTGAGTCCTTGTAGGCTGTGTTGAAAACATAGAACAATGAGGTCTTGTGTTTGAATATCTGACCCCCACCACAGGTGAGGTAGGATACACAAATGCACACACACTCACTGACAAGTGTATCTCATTAGCTTTGCAAAACTAGAAAGGAATGTGAAACACACACACACTCACAAATGTATCTTGTTAGTTGTACAAAACTAGAATGGAGAGTGAACGGCCAAATATGAGTAGGGTTCTGGCTGACACTGAAGGACACACTCATGGGGGTCAGGACAGAGCTTCCAAAACTTAAGATTTAATGCCAGAACCACAGAATAACAGTCATTTTATTTGAACTACCAGATGCTTGTGTGCCAAACACATAGATACTTTGCAAATTAGATTGATAAGTGTTTGTAACGCTCACCTGGTATCCACGGGGACGTCACTCAGCCTGTTCTGACCTCTTACAACCTCGAATCCTTCCCTGGAGTCTACTCGACTGGAGACTGGGCCTGAAACGCAGGATTGGTAGAGTTTAACTCCCTATTGTCTCTGTGTGCTTGAACCCCTTCTTCCCGGGGTCCAACCCTTCCCTTTGATCCACATCTCACCTTTTTTCTTGGAAAGTGTGCTCTCCATCCTGCTTTCAGCGCAGGGGCGCGTTGATTGATGCAGGCTCGTTGCTGCCTAGTTACTTAACTGGCAAGAGTCCGACAGGTAAGTATAATGAGTCTTTTGAACAGTTCTCTAACTTTGTTCCTTTTCTTCCTTAGATGATGGCTGGCGTCCGGGGATGACGACGTGCTGCTGAGATGAGTAGCGCTGAAGGTGAGTGAGGGCGCGATGCGTGATGCAACCTTTTCGTATTTATACTGAACTGATTTCTTTTTCTGTGTCTTTTAGGTGCAGCAACGTTTTCAGCGTGGATGCCGGTTATGAAGAAGAAATGCAGTGAGTAAGCACAGTATGCAGCGCCTCTAGATGTTTCCACACTAACCTGGAGTGTCTTTTCCCTCTTGCAGATGGATGAGAGGTTCTGGAGACAGAGTTCCCCCAGAGCGGCTGGGATTCAGGTAAGCGTTTGAAGCTCGTACAGTCTTTAAAAATAAGTGAAGATTTGCTGAATGCTTACTAATGCCTTTTTTCTGTTCTTTTCCCTTTTCCTTAGGAAGCGGCGTGCCGGGATGGGAATGACAACGCCAAAGATGCCCGCAGAACAGAAGAAGCGATGAATGATGGGCAGAAGCGCCGCAAGGTAAGGCTGTTCCTAACGGTGTTCTTGTTCTTGCAGGAGCCAAGCGCAGAAGAAAGATGCAGGCCTACTGGAGACCAATCCGAACACGGTGAGTGTCACGCTGCAGGTGCAGAAAACACAAAGCATGTTTCTCAGCCTAGGCACGGCTTAAATAGTCTCTGGGTATCCCAGGTGTCTCTGGGCTGAACCACACCCAAAAGACGAGACTGCACATGCAGTTCTGGGAACCGAAATATGTGAAGGCATCCATCTTGTCCCCATCAAAGCACTACAAGTCCAATCCCCAATGTTATCCTATGGGAGTGAGCGAGTCTGGTGCCACAAGCACCAAGTCTGACTCCAAGTGGGTCTTTGGAGGGATGGAGAGGCCCTTGAGGGCCATGAAGGTGATTGTGGCCCGGCTCCAGCCTGACATCTTGGAGGGCTGGGGACATGAGGGGCAGGAATCATGACAGCGGGACCTGGAGGAAGACCAAGCCTGCCCCTTGGGAGGAGCAGCTGATAAGGGGGAGCAGAGGACATCATGGCCTGTGAATTGTACCAAGGAGAGCAAAGGGTGATGCCACTCTTACAAGACAGCGACAGGGAGGCATGGCGGGGGCACCTGTTTGTCAGAGACCAGAAGAAGATTGCTTTATTTGCAAGGACCAGACTGACCTGAAAGTCATCCACTGAGCTCATGTTGACAGCCAGATGCACATCACGTGATTAGGCCTCATGGCAGGGCAGTGATTCTAGTAATTTAACCAATCATCTAACAGCAACACAAGGTCAAATGACCGTCACCTACGTGTGAGGAAGATGGAGTCAGAAAGGATGTAGCCAATGAATTGGGGGTTGATATGTAATCGGTAGCATGTATATAGGTGTAGCCAATGAGGATGGGGGATGAACACTGTATATTGTGTGCTTCACGGATAACGATGTTTGTAGTTATAACATGTTGTTTGCTTTGAAGAAGAGAGAGAGCTTTGTGGCAGTGGATTTATAATACACTGTTGCCATTTCCTTTTTGTATACAAATAAAGCTATTGTTCGTCTCACAAACGGGTGCACCAAGCCTTCTTCCTTAGAAGATTGTCATTTACTGCCTGTTTTTTTTAGGTTTATCCTGCAGTTGATATCTTCCATACAAGGCTTTACGTCTTATAAGATGACATCATTTTAGTAATGTAGTCCGCAGTTGACATCTGATGGTGGCCCTTGGCAATATTAGGCTGTTCCAATACCTTCCTTAAGGGGCTTTGCTTGGCATAACATTGAGGTATGGGTGCATTTAGAGGAAATTGGCATGCATTGCCACACCTGGACTTGTCACGCTGTTCCAATTTCTGGCACAGGATCTAGGACCTGGCCTTTTGAGGCTACACTTCTAAAATGGCAACACTTAGATATGGGTGGGTGTATTTTATTTCCCAGATGAAGCTTTATTTCACTATGATGGATGTACTTGGGAATGTAATGCGGCACATCCATATGATAGCAGACCCAGGACCTGTTAGGAAGTAAAGATTCCCATCATATGAGTTTTTTCTAAGCATAAAATAGTAGTACTTGGTTTATGTTGGAAGTACTTGATCACGGCAGGTTATACATTGTACCTGATGACTATTCTGGTCATGTGATGATAGAGCTGACATAAGGTGGTTGCTCAAGAACATAAGGCTGCACTCAATATATTGTGGCACACCAGGTAATGAAAGGATGTATTTAGGCTATTTTGACATTTCATCGTAGGTAAGCTGTAGGTGGCATAAGGTGGAAGTCACTTACCATATGAAACTGTTCTGGCATATAATGCAGTGCTCCTTCCCTATAATAGTTCTGTTATTTGTTTCCCCGGTACATCATAACTGCAACCCCGACATATCAAGGCAGAACCATAGGTGCTATATGGTTGTTTACTTAATTATTTTTTCTGCTTTGATAACTATTTCTTATTTTATCATTATTATTATTTCAACACCACGTCTTGCGATACTTTCAGCAGAGATCATGTCACTTCTGGTGATGTCATTGGGCATGTGATGTCCCTTCCGCTACCCCTGGCATTTTTGTGAATTGACGCTCCTACATCCTGTCCACGAACTCCACAACATGCTTTCTACCAGCATCTCTGCCTACTCCCTCCTCACTCTACTATGCATAGCAAGTCCTCTGGTGCACTCATGGCTGCAGATCCGGCCTTAAGGCAGGGCGGGCCGGGCGACCGCCCAGGGCGCCATTAGCCCCCACCACGTCAGCTCGGCGGAGTCTTTCAAGGGCTCGCTCGATCTGACGTAGTGGGAGAAGGTGCAGCAGGTGCTCTTATTAAATGTGCCTCTGCGACGGTGGGGTGCATTTAATAGCAATAGGGGGCTGATAGCACCCTATTCACATGATGATTACCTCCCTGCTCCGACGCGGGAGCGAGGAGGTTTTCACTGGAATAGTGGCAAAACAAATTTGGCGCTCCAGACCGTGCCCAAAACCCCTCCCCCCTTCTCCCCCTGTTTACCAGGGGCAAATGGGGGGGTGCCAATTCGCCCAGGGCGCTGCTGCCTCTAAGGCCGGCTCTGCATGGCTGCCACCTTGGAATGTCCCTGTCACTCCTTTAGTGAATGGGCACAACACAAAAGGAAGCTTATTTAAAAGCAAAATGTTGTAATGTGAATGTGACTTATTGCTGGCACGTGTGGAATGTTGTTCCAGCTTCAGGGATCAACATTCCACACGGGTCAGTTGATTGGAGGCTTTACCCAGAGGCGGCTGCTTCGGGGGTTCAGGAAAATAAAGCACTTGACATATACTCACCAGGTGTGCTTATTTCACTGGCGACGAGGAGCCTGAACCCCCATGTTCAAACTCGCGTGTGCAGGACTTGACAGTGTTTACTCTGACGAGGTAACCAGGGAGCAGTGCGGCTGCCTGGGTTGGAGCCCTCCCATGGTTGGTGTGGCCGTTTGCTGGCATGCCGTCCGCACACCTGTGCTGGAGTGCATCCCGTGGAGCCCCTGGGTGAGGCCGGTGTCGATTGAGGCTCACCGCTGAGGTACGAGTGGAGGCGCGGCACTGCTGGACAGCAGCGTGGTGCCGGCGCTGAGGAGTGACGGTCGGCGGTGACCATTGGGGCCGAGCAGTCACCTGCCTGCGGCTATTCCATAAGGCTGTTGCAGGGCTGGAGCCTTGATCTGTGTTGCTGCCTGGGCCGCTGGCTGGGCCGTTGGCCTTTGCCCCATCGCAGTCCGACGAGGATGGGATGGCTCGCAAGGGTCCTTGAGTCTCAATGTTGGTGGATGACTGCCCTTTGGAAATGTTGGTTGACTCTGGGTCACCCTATACCTTGGTATCTCCTGAGGTGTATATGGATAAATTGGGGAAGTATATATCTACACTGCAAGGAACTGACATTAACCCCAGTTCTTATGGTCAAAACCCGATTGAAGTTTTGGGTTATAACCTGTCCACTTTTGCGTTTAAGGGTCGGCACACCATTTGAAATTTGAATGTGGCACACAAAGGTATTAGCGTTCTGGGTTGGGAGGAGCAGGCGGCTTTGGGCATGGAGATACACCTGGGAAGGGAGGATCCGGTGCTCAGTGTTTTGGAAGGAGGTGAGGTTCACATGCAATGGACATCAGAGTCAGTCGAGGCAGAGTTTCCTGAAGTATTTTCTGATGCCTTGGGTAAGCTTAAGGGTTTTTCTCACCGGATTGTGTTGAAGAGGGGTGCCATACCTATGGTTCATAAGGTGAGGGGAGTTCCGGTCATGGCAAGGGAGGGTTTGAAGGTTGAGTTGAACAAATTGATGACTGCGGGGGATATTGAATCTATTGAGGCATCGGAGTGGCTGTTCCCGGTGGTTTTAGTTAAAAAGGGGGATGGCAGAGTTAGGATGTGTGTGGATTTAAGTGGCCTGA
This sequence comes from Ambystoma mexicanum, assembly GCF_040938575.1. Lineage (NCBI taxonomy): Eukaryota > Metazoa > Chordata > Amphibia > Caudata > Ambystomatidae > Ambystoma > Ambystoma mexicanum. The sequence goes on along the minus strand of NC_090930.1, from coordinate 350,098,777 downwards.
ATTCAAACATCTGGGTGGATCGCCATCCCTTGCCGAATATTAACAAACTTTTGTTGACACTGGACAGAGCAACGTGTTTCTCCACACTGGATTTGTCAGCGGCATACCACCAAATTGATTTGCATGTTGACTCAAGACATCTTACTTCTTTTGTGATGCCATTTGGTGCTTACAGGTTTTGTCGCATGCCTTTTGGATTGGCATCGACGTCAGAAGTTCTCCAAAGGTTAATGCAAGACATGTTTGGTGGTTTGCCTGGGGTATGTTACTTTCAAGACGACATCCTGGTGGGGGGTGGATGTGGGAGAGAGCATGATGACAGATTGCGGCATGTGCTGGAGGTGTTGAAGGAGAAAGGTCTAACTGTGAAATTGTCTAAATGCAAAATTGGTGTGGATGAGGTGACGTATCTGGGGCATACTTTGAGCGCTCAAGGTGTCAGTCCTAAGGCAGAGTTGGTTCTGACGATGAAGGATACCCCTGTGCCCATCAGTAATGACCAATTGTGAGCATTTCTGGGTTTGGTGGAGTATTATGCAAAATTCATACCTTGTTACTCTGATAAGACGGTTGCCATGAGGGCACTCATGAAGAAATCAGCGAGATTTGTATGGTCGGATGAGTGTGGGGAGGAGTTTGTGGCAGTGCAGAATGAGGTGGAGCGGGCCCCATGTTTACGGTCCTTTGATCCTAAGCTCAGGACTACTCTCACGGTGGATGCCAGCGAGGTGGGCTTGGGAGCAGTTTTAGAGCCATGGTGTGGAGGGGAGCGCACACCAGTGGCGTTTGCATCGAGGACATTGAGGGATACCGAGGTGTAGATACTCAGTTATAGAGAGGGAGACATTGGCGGTGGTGTGGGCATCCACACATTTTAGGACATTTCTTTGGGGCATTCCGTATGTTGTGAGGACGGATCATAAACCCCTAGTGCAAGTGTTTTCCACCCAGGGTGTGGTTGCAGTGTCGCCGAGGATTGCCAAGTGGTCGGTTGAATTGCAAGAATACAATTATTTTGTTCAGTAGGTTCCAGGGAAGCAAAATGTGGTTGCTGACTGTTTGTCGCGGCTGCCTGTCTGGGGGCAGGCGAGTTCTTGTGATGATTCTGGCAAAGTGGAGGATTTACGTGAGTGTCAGATTGCTTGTATTGTTCCAGCGGTGGATAAGGCCGTGTGGGAGGTGGAGAGTGAAAAGGATACTGAATTGAAGTGGATAAGAGAGGGCCTTAGCAAGGGCTGGGAGTCGGTCAGGGACAGGCCGGAAGGAAAGGCATATGCTCAGGTTCTCAGTGAGTTGGCTGAGGGACCCTGGGGTGTGTCCAGAGGTGACAGATTGGTACCATTGGTCAATTTGAGGGGCAAAATTGTGGATTTGGAACACGCTGGGCATATTGGTCGTTCCTTGAGAAAGAGGAGGCTACGGGAGGAGTACTGGTGGCCCTCTATGGATCGAGACATGGAGGCTCGTGTGAAAGATTGCTTTGCATGTGCTTCTAGTGACAAAAGCAAGGTGATGTGTCCCCAACCTGTGCACCCGGTTGAAGTGCCTAAGGAGGTGTGGTCCAAGCTTGCGCTGGACATTATGGGCCCTTTTGAATGTTTGGAACAGGAGTATCGATTCTTACTAGTGCTCATTGATTATATGTCCAGGTGGATAGAGGTGGCTGTGTTTGGCAGTATTACCACCGGTTGTGTCATTGCATTTCTCACCAAGGTGTTTGACAGGGAGGGTATACCGTCTAGTCTTGTTACTGATAATGGCGTGCAATTCACCTCGAGGGCCATGAGAGAGTTCCTGGGGCGGTGTGGGGTTGAGCACCATCGAACAGCTTTGTATAATCCTAGTGCCAATGGTCTGGTGGAGAGGGCGAATGGCACAATTAAGAGTGCCATACAATTGGCTTTGGCAAATGGTATGGACTGGAAAGAGACGGTTTTGGATTATTTGGCTGCATACTGCAGAACTCCATCTGTTAGTACGGGCAGATCGCCTTTCAAGCTCATGAGAGGTAAAAAGCCGGGCACCACCCTCAGGCCCATGGTGTTGGGGGGTGGTGGTCCATGTGGGCTAAATTTGGAGAGCGTTCATCGGAGAGTGGTTGCTCACCATGAGGGTGTATGACTTTCCCAGAGTGGTAGAAAGGAATTGCAGGTGCAGGTAGGGGATTGGGTGCACATTAAAAACCCCAGGTATGTTCAGAAAGGGGGATCTGCATTTCTGCCTGCCAGGAGAGTAGTGAAAAGTGGTTTGGGGCATGTGCGGTTGGAGGATGGCTCCACTTGGAGTAAGAGGAGGGTGGTGGTTTCAGATAGGAACAGTGTCAATGATAGTGCATCTGATGAAACTAGTGATGTACTGGATTTTGTGCCTGTCAATGGGAGTGAGAGGTCAATGGAAACTGGTTGTAGTTCGAGTGATATTGGAGGTGATGTGAATGAGAGTGGTATGCAGCAGGTGGTGGTTGACCAGGCAGGTGAGGAGATAGGTAGGTTGAGTGATGAAGGAAGTGTGGGGGAGGGACGTCCATCGAGACGGGTGGTCTTCCTGCAAAATTTAGAGACTATGGGCCTCATTACAACCCTGGCGTTGGACCATGGTGCTATTAGCACAATGGTCCGTGCCGGATTCCGCCATGGTGGATGGCGGATTTACCGCCCCATTCCAAGGTTGGCGGGGCGGTAAATCCCCATTCACCATGGCCCCTTCCCCATTCCCATTTTTGGCCCATAAGGCTCAATGGGAATGGGGAAGGCGCTAATTACGGCACCATAAATTACGGTGCCGTAATTAGCACCAAGGTCCCTTAGCGGGTTGGACTTTAACGCCTGCAAAAAGCAGGCGTTAAAGTGTGAATCGGGCGTTAAGGGTTTAACGGTGCCGTAATTAGCACCAAGGTCCCTTAGCGGGTTGGACTTTAACGCCTGCAAAAAGCAGGCGTTAAAGTGTGAATCGGGCGTTAAGGGTTTAACGGCGCCGCAGCCTTTTATGGCGCCGTTAACCCCTTAACGCCAGGGTTGTAATGAGGCCCTATAACTTATAGTGGTACAGTGCATTCAATTTGTTCATGAAATGTTCTGACAGTTTATGTTTGTAGCATTTTAAGACACGGTTTCGCTAATTGGTGTTATATTCTACCTATTTCAGGTTTTATTTTGTGTATTTTTAAGAAATTATTTGCATTCCTCTGTGTGATGTTTTCATTATAATAACGGAAGAGGATATGTTGTAATGTGAATGTGAGGTATTGCTGGCCCGTGTGGAATGTTGTTCCAACTTCAGGGATCAACATTCCACATGGGTCAGTTGATTGGAGGCTTTACCCAGAGGCGGCTGCTTCGGGAGTTCAGGAAAATAAAGCACTTGATATATACTCACCAGGTGTGTTTATTTCACAAAACCAAATATTTTTTGGCAACCCACTAATAAAGCTTGGTGCTCGTGCACTTTACTTTGCTCGGGCATACAAAGGCTCGGCGTGGCAGGTTAGTGGTGAACGTGCAGATTTGGAGTGCATTAGAAATATGGAATAACATGGAACTATTTATTTGAGTAACATGCCTCGCGAATGTGAACAATCAGGCACAGTGGCCGAGCGTGTTATCTATCAAAACCTGTTGGGATGAATACGAAACCGGAAATGATGTTGTTTTAAGAACCAGGCATGCTCAGTGACGACATACAAAGCAAATCAGTGGCGGACATTCAATAAATAATTATATTATTCAAAAATATACTGGATACATCTAGAATTTACACATGGAATTTACTAGAGAACAACGGATGTGCTCATTAGAAAGGGCTCACGACTCATCTCTGCGCCAGAACGATGTCATCCTTGATGGTATCGCATTTGTTGTACTACATCTACAACAATTTAAAAATCCCAAATAATGAATTTTGAAATAATGGTCGTGCCACGAAGAGCAATGAATTTACATCAACAACGTGCACAACACAACCGATAGAGACAATCATCCCTTCACATAGAAATGCTTGGGTGAATATGCATGACGCATGGGGTGTATTGAATCTCGCTGGGCGTGAAAGATGCTCCTCGCACTGTGCGGCTGCAAAACGCTACCCATGAAAAGCATACGAGGGATTTCCAGCACACTTAATACCATGAATGACTGTATGTTTAGGGAATACGCCCAGCAGCCAGCCAAGATACCAATCTGATTGCTTGAGTTGGAAACTTCTCTGGGGGACTCAGATCCTGAGAAGTGATTGCATTGAGTTTTCCTGCGGTATCTCCGTTACACATGCACAGCAGCAAGTCAATCTTCAACACAATAAGAAGGGCAGCTTATCCCAGGAGAGATAGAAAAAATACTTCACATTTGAGTGCGTTGGTTTAATCTTGTTCTGCGCGTTGTACCAAGCAAGTGAGGCTGATAGGTATAAGCTCTGGGAAAATGCGGCTGTGCTCCACAAAGAATCTCTTAGTAATGGTTGACACACACTGAATTATGAAGGGGATTAGAAATTCATTTTTGAGATAATTTAAAAAAGAGAGAAGTATTTACAAGCTATTATCGCCTTGTTGCGAAAGGCATCGGATTTTCACTTTACGAGGTAGCAAAGGAAATAATTATGACTACAATAGTCTCGAGAGAGAAACATGATCTGACCTAGTTGAGGGGGACTGGAAGACCCATTATATGCTAATTAAAGGAACACATAATTATAAGTGTAATTCGAAGAACGTGGAGCGGACAACCTCATGCACTGTGATGATTAGCTTACCTATTATAATGAACCTTGCTGATTCTGTTTAACAGACTTCACACAATCTACATTTTCCTTCGGTTTGATGGTGATATAATTATCTCTGTGAAATCGCTTCTTCAGTGGATTGAGTATGTGCATGTATTCCCTAAAATAGTGTAAGCTGTCCTAATATATACTTAGACCGCAAACTCTCTCACAAACACACACACACTTCCCCAGTGCTGCACAAATACACACTCCGCCCCAACCGTGTCTACAAATTGCCCCATTAGTACACACGTCACTGTCATGTAATTGGAGAAGGATTCACATCAAGCTTTACCATATAAAAAGAAACACAATCCACCTGAAACAAACGTTACCAGATATGTACTTGTTTTAATAGTAATAATTCATAATGCATTCATATTTTTGCACCGAGATTGCAGACGGACGCAGCACGGAATTCCTGGACTATATAGAGGTAGAAAATAGTGTAATTGTGCTGAGCGTTATATAGAGACATTCAGTAAACTGAAAGCGAGTCATTGGCGTAACGAGAGCATCTAAAGAGACCAGTATGTTCACACAGCTATTCTTTAGGTAGGTCGGCCGAGCACAAGGTCTTTACCTGCATGAGGTGATACATGATACAGAACGTGCTATCAATTGAAAGACAATGGCCCTCATTCCAACCCAGGCGTTAAGGGTTTAACGGCGCTGTCGGCGCCGTTAACCCTTAACGCCTGATTTCCACCTTAACGCCTGCTTTTAGCAGGCGTTAAGTACCAAGGCGCTAAGCGTCCTTGGCGCTAATTACGGCACCGTAATTTACGGTGCCGTAATTAGCGCCTTCCCCACTCCCATTATGCCCTATGGGGCAAAAATGGGAACAGGGAAGGGTAAACGGGGATTGGGGATTTACCGCCCCACTCACCTTGGAATGGGGCGGTAAATCCGCCATCCACCATGGTGTAAACACAGTTTACACCATGGTGGTAAAGTAGGGAACTTACCACCTGGGTTGGAATGAGGGCCAATATAACCAATACAATCAACAGATGTAATAGGTCTTTATGCACACAATGGACGTTCTAATTCTAAGGAGGAAGCTATCCCTGTTGCTCAGGTTCAACCATCTGCAAATGTATAATGTGCATGGTTCCCCCATTACTCAGCCTGTTCCTAACCTGCCTCATCTTCCCTGTGTATCATTTGGCCCATGCACTACCAACAAAATCAATTACATTAACAGGTTTCCAACAGCCCTTCATCATGTAACTCTTCTCTATCTCACTACTGTTCGAGGGGACATAATATAGTTGGTGTTCTTCCATATCCCACCACCTCTCTCATGATTGTCCCCGAAAACTGTTAGGATGCAGATGCAATGCCGTCATCATGAAGGGAAGTACATACTGCAGAAATTCTATTAGCATGAAGATTTGGTTATTTTTTAGTGTAAGTGTTTCTGTCATTTGTCGCAGCATTTCAGGCCATTTTCAAATTGGATTTATTTTTGCCACATTCTAGAAAGCAATAGACTACTAAATGCGTGGTGGAATGATGGGCAGCACAATATATTGTTACTGTTTCCCATTAGGACCACATCAGCCACATTAGCCAAAGTCCTGCCATTTTGTACTAGGCCCTGTCAGACTTGTAGATTTCTGCAATTTACGGCACAATGCTACAGATTTGAGCCTCTTCACCTGCATTTAACTAAGAAATGTTCCTGCTTCCCCAAGACAGCATTCAGAATGCCAAGGTCCTTGGAGGACGGGTGAGGTGTGGCTAGGTTTAGTTATTGTTGCAGGCCTTAGCTGTTTTCAGGAGCTTAGAGTAAAATGTAGAATCACGGTTTGTGTACTCGATAAGTACAATAGTTGTCAAGGACATATTTTGGTGTGAACAAAGCCTTGCGTGGAGACATTCCCAAAGCGTCAAACTAGATTGCGGTTATACTGCCCCATGGCAATGTTGGGACAACTAGGTCTGCAATAGAATGGCCTGGTAGTATGAATAAATGTGAGAAATTAATTTCCAAAGAGTGAAGCCTCAATTATGTTTTTTATGATGCCACTTGGTTACAAAGAGATAAGCAGAAGAATGTGTGCCAGCGATGGTAACATGTTTCAAAACGAGAGTTGCAAAAAGTGTTGCAGAATAAACTACTATGAGGCCTGGGAACTGTCTGGACTGCCAAACTGGGTGCGCTCATCAAAGAAGCTATTACTATGTCTAATATGCTGACTTCACTGTTCACACTCACTACATGATTGGGTCGTTTTGGTGGGACAGCACATCAGAAGTCAAATGAATTTGTTGTGACAAACAAGGTTATGACATTTTGGTAAATGTGACATGTATAACATTATCCAATCAGGATGGAGTATTTTTTGGGACTGCATAATTAGGTAATTCAGAGGGGGCTGTACTTAGGATGGTCAAGGGTAATATGCTAACCAATAAACTGTGGTAGTGTAGACTATGTTTAGATTTTGGTATAGGTGCGAGCCAAGAGTATATTGCATGTATTAAAGCTATTTTCCGTGCAAATCATGCACTAGATTATTGCTTCCTTGGATTAATTTTTCGGATCAGTTTGTGGGCCTACAGTACACCATCATACTCCAAAAGGTAAAACAAAATGTTTGGTATTCCACCGCCTTGCCCCAACTCCATTATGTGCTTTCTGACTTCCTCCACAACCACATACAATATACCCCACCACCACTATATATCAGAGGCCAACTGCTGAGTGTAACTACTCTTTAAGGATGCAGGAACCTCAGGTCTGTTTCCTCCAGAACTGATGTTCCAGTGCTCTCAGAGTGCATTGCTTCTTTTGCCACCTCAAATCAGAGACCTGATGCCAAACATGGACCAGGCATTTAAATAAAGAACATATATCTTTATTGTGTGTGCTTCTGTCAGTTCTGAGACCTTGGTGAGGCAGAGAAATGATGTCTGTTAACATCCATTATGTATGGAGGCATACATTTTTTTCTTTCAAAAGACTCCTAAAGAAATAACATAGTTATGCATTGTTGGGATTGTCAATAAAACTCTCAATGAGAAAGGGGGGTTTGTGTTGTGCACACCGTATTGGTGACTGGGGGAAGGAAAATATTTATGCAATGTTGAGATTTAGCAAGTATTTACTGTTGTTAATAAGAAAGGGATAAGTGTTACTTTTAGAGTTACTTTGTGTTTAAGTTGATACATTTTAGGTTTGCACGCACATAGCAAGATAATGTCAAGTCTGCCGATGTAATATAAACATGATGAAGGTGTTTGCTGTACCACACACCACCTGAAGTTGGGCAGCGAGGAGCTTCGATGTGCATCCGAGATAGGTGACTTGCAATGGAGAAATCGCTATGAGAGGACACGGAAATCTTCAACATACGTGCACAGACATACATACATGGGGGTCTTCAGAGACTTGTGTTTGGGATAGTTGGGCCACATAGTGAATATACACATCAGTATGCCATAAGACCTATCATAATTAGGAATTGGGAAGGACCAAAAACCCGCAGTTGCCAGATGAACTCTGTGCAACTGATAAAATTGATTTAGAAAGGTTAAAGGCTGAGGAAGGGCTGCCGGCAGCAGGCAGCTGTGATAATATCAGACGGTCAGTTACAGCCAGGATCAGGATTTTTTTACGACGTGGTAGTATTGTGGAGAGGAGATGTAATTTTTTGTTTTCTTCCAAAATTAGTTTTATTGAACATTTTCATTGCCAGAGCAGACATGTATGAATGCAACACACAAAGCACCTTGAATTTGAGTCCACTCCTGATTAAATAAACAAATTAAACCGTTGTAACGCCCACACTCCCTTGTGAGACACTGTGGAGCACCAATAGAAGAACTCAGTTTGTGGGCTTTAAGGAACCTGGGGGAGACCGGCAGTCACTATGGTCCCCAGACTCTTGTATGCCTCCAGGAAAGGTGCCCATTCCATTTCCCTACTCTGGCTTTCCTGGCCCATGTCTGTTCCGAGGGGAGGTTTTTGGACTTCCAACTTATTGTGAGGCAGACCCTTGCAGCAAGCAGTAAGAATTGAGTCATGTGGGGGACTTTCTTCTAATGCTCCTCTTCCTCTTCCAGTCCAAAAAGCAGTAGCCTTAGGTCGAGGGTCCTTCCAGAAAGTTTGCATTTTTGGGCAGGACCACCACATATGCCAATAATCTGCAGCACCCATGCATTCCGTCCAGCATAGAGGGCTTGTCTGCTCGAACATTTTGGAGAGTCTCAGTGGGTCGTACTGCCACCTATGCAACAGCTCAATACCATGTAGTTTATATTGTGTTGAGGTCAAGGTTTTTTGCGCTGCCGTACACATCCTCGCCCAGAGCTGCTCTGTCATCAGTGCGCCCAGGTCTTTCTCACATCTTTTCTTAAGGCCCCAGAGGTTATTTCGTCTCTCGGCTATCATTCAACCCTAGAGGCGTGCAGTGAGGCCTTTGCTTGACTGGGCCTTGTTGAGTATTCACTCAAAGGTAGTGAGGCTTCTTTGCAGTTTGTCTTTCCATACCCCCTTTAGTTGAAGGAACATAAACATGCTCACGGAGCCCGGCTGTAGTCTTGCTTCAAACTCCTGGATCGTTATACATCCTCCCTCTTTTATAAGTTGACCCATTCTTTCTAGGCCACCCTCTTACCATCCTTGATATCTGCTCGGGTCTTGTACTTTGTCTCTGTCTGGAGGGGCGCAGATACAACTCAATGGGGAGGGCCAAGTTGTCAGACCTCTCATTTCCCTCACATTCCACCAGATCCTCATGAGAGAGGCCATTGCCACATGATTCAGCACGCTCTTAGGAAAGGCTTTCTGCAGAGCCCATAGCCATGGGACACTGGCCTAAGCCTGTAGTTTTCAATGGCCACCCATTGCTTCTGTTTGTCGTTTCTCAAATGTGGGTTGAGAGCACGGTACTGCACTGCTCGATAGTACGTGTAGGTGTCTGGAATGCTGACTCCTCATTTTTCCTTTGGCTGGATTAGGGTGTCATAGGCGATGTGCTGCTTCCCCTTGCCAAAGGAATTTTATGAACATGTCTCATAGCTCCGTAAAGTACACTTTGGGGTGAGCAATTGGCATCATGTGGTAGTGGTATAAGATTTTGGGCAGTATCACCATTTTTATGGCATTCAGGTGGCCTAAACAGGATACCGTGAGCTTGCTTCACCTTTCTAGGTCCTTCCTTAAGTCACAAAGCAGCGGGGGCAAGATAGCTGTATATAGGTCTTCGAGGTTTTTGGTGATTTTGATCCCCAGATATTTCAATTCCTGTTGTGTCGAGGGTATCCCCCCTGCTAGTGTGGTTTCATCTCTGGGGCCCACCGGGGGTTTTATACTCGAAGAGGGATGATTTCTCTACATTTACCTTTAATCCTGCCCATTTACCAAATTCCTTCACCAAGGCTATCAGACAGGGTACTGATGTGCTGGGGCCAGTGATGTAAAGCATGATGTCATCTACAAACAAGGCAAATGTATGTTCTGTGTCACCAATCCTAACTCCCTTGATGGACTGGTTGATCCTTATCATGTTGGCCAAGGGTTTGATTGACAGGGCATAAAGAAGAGGGGACAGGGGGCAACCCTGTCTGTTACCCCTGGTCAGAGTGAATTCTCTGGAGAATCTGTTGTTCACGGCCACTCTATAGTTGGGGTTGTTTTACATTGCTTGTATTCCCGATATAAATCGCTTTCCGAATCCCATATTTTCAAGGGTGACCCAAAGGAAAGCCCCCTCCACCCAGTCAAAGGCCTTCTCTGAGTCAATACTGAGGAGCACATGCTCCTCTTCAATTCTTTAGGTGTGATCCATGATGCCCAGGGTTTTTCTCATTGAATCCAACCCTTGTCTCCCTTTAATGAAACCCACCTGATCTGGGTGGACTAAGCACGGCATAAGGTCCTCCATTCGTGTAGCCAGCACTCGTGCATAGATCTTGCCGTGTGTGTTCAGAAGCGAAATTGGCTGATATGATTTACACATTGTTGGGTCTTTTTCTGTCCAGTGTCCCTTAAATGGTTAAACAATTCGGCAAGGTGAGGGGACAGGGTTTTGGTAAACTGTTTGTACAAGCCCATCGTATACCCGTCCTCACCAGGGGCCCTACGAGGGGGAGGTGCTTGATTGCTGCTTCAACTTTTTGGGGGGTGATTGGAGATTCTAGGAGGGCATGTTCCTCCGTAGTAATGTGTGTTAGCCCAGCTTTACCCAACTACCCGCTCTCTGGGCTCTTAGTCTGTTCCCCAGCATTTTATCTGCCTTATCCCCCTTTTCATAGAATTTTTGCTTTAGGAGCGTTAGTTTTTCACCCTTGCCTAACGTTCTTAGTTCTTCCCTTTTCAGAGTGAGCGCATCAAGAAGCTCCCCCATATATGAGCCCAAGGCAAGGAGCCTTTTTTCCAGGCAGGATATGTCTTTCCTAATTTTATCTTCCTCCAATTTCCTTTCTTTTTTTCTCAGGGCCCCTTGTCTCATTAGGTGCCCCCTCCAGACTGCTTTTCCAGCTCCCCAAACCGTTGTGAACCCTACCTCTCCACCCCTATTTATCTGAAAGTATTCCTGAATCGCCTTATCTAAGTCTTGAGAGTATAGCTTGTCCTTTAAGAGGAACTCATTGCACCTCCACCTGCTTTCACGCCTACTGAGCCCCTCCATTTCTAACATTGCCAAGACAATGTTATGTCATGGTCGGACCACCCTATTGGGCGAATCTCACTGCCTTTAATTGAGTATGTGTTCCCTTTTGCCACCAGCAAGTAGTTGATTCTGGTGAACGTCCCATGGACCTTTGACCGAAACGTGAACCACTTTAGATCTGGGTTCGCCATCCTCCAAACATCCACCAGGTTCGCCTACCTCATGTTCCTCTTTTGGTAATCACTCGAGTGGTTTGCGGGACCGCCCATGTATTCAAATCTCCCCCTATTATTAGACAGCCTCTGGCTATTCTCATTACTTTTATGAGGTCTTACCTATTACATTTTCCCTGTCCTTGATTGGGCGCGTAAACGGTTGCTAGCGCTACTGGGGCTCTGTCCCATTCCCCTTGCACCACCAGGAGCCTCCCCTCAATAAGGGATTGCGCACATCTCGGTTTTCGAGTTTGAATCTCCTGTGAAGGATTATGCCCCCCCCCTTTGTGGCCCGCTGAGGCCCAGGACATTTGACCCATTCCTTTCCCCTTCAAAGGTTTTTCCTACCACTCCCTTAGCCTTGTTTCCTGAATAAAGAGCAAGTCTAAGATTCCTCTGTTGAATTCCATGCTATTAGTGATCGTTTAGTGGGGGAGTTAAGCCCCTTGACGGTGAGGGTGCCAATTTTCAGGGTTCCCACATCCGGCCTACAATCGCCCATCAGCATCGTTCTCAGGTTGGGTCCTACATGGTATGCGGCCTCCTCCCCCTGCCCTCCTTGACTTCAGCCTTTCGTCTAGTAGTTTGAGTTGCCCCATTTTGCCTGTCCCACTGTGTGTCCCCCCCCCCCTCGAACAATTAACCAACATACACCTAAACAAATAAACTGTGGGCAAAGAACTACCCCATGATTGGGACGCAGACAACTGAACTCTGGTCATTGTGCCTGACCTAGGTTCCCTGGTTTGAGATGCCCTCCTGGAAATGAGGGCCACTAGGTTTAGGAAACAACCTCAACGGGGGAGCTCTTTTGCAATTCCCTTATTTATCTGCTTATGCGTGAACGTTGAGTATTTTTAGTGATCACCCACCTTTTTGTGCCCTCATGGGTGCTTTGCTGGTGACTCTGGGCTTAGTTTGATATATTTTCTACCAAACTTGGACCTCTTTCACCACTGGGGGGTTCTGTCTGTTCCTTGCTCCCTTGTCCCCTGGCTCTTACTGGGCCCAGTCGGGGATCTTAATTTCCATTAGGTCAGTATTGACTTGATTATGCTTTATGTTTTCCACTTTGCTATCAGTTGACTCCACTTTCCCCCTGATTTCTGCTATCTATACTTGTATGTCTGCCCGCAATGCACAGATCTCCGACATAATTCCTGCAATGTCCTCCTTTGTTGCTTCATTTTGTCGACTGGCTCCTCCAATGTGTAAACCCGCCTGAATTGTGGAAGTCTGTCCAGGCTTCATCCTGAGCTTGACTCTGCTTTCTTTTGCCGGACTTTAGTTGGCATGTTAACTGGATTACGAGGCAGGTTCCCCCCGGGTTTTCCCTGCTGGTTCCAGGTCTCCCACTGCTTGATTTGGGTGGTGTGTAGTGCCTTGGTGGAGTGTTTTCTCTTCCTTCCACCTTCCTCTGTGTGGGGGTTTGCAAGCAGACCTCGTTGCTGATGTTGGCGGGGATCCCTTTGTTGTTTGGGCGGGTTCAGCGTTGTTGCCACTGTTAGGTAGCACTCCACTAAAATCGGGGTCCCTATGTCTTCCCCCGCCTCACTGCACTTGCACTATCCGGCCTTCCCCTCCTCGTCTGGTGGGTTCTTTATCCCAGGTTATTCAGAGCCCCTTAGTCAATCGTCTGGGAGAATTTAGCCAGCTCTGTGGGCGGTGGAGGCTTTTGCGGCCACCCGTGCGAGGCACCCCCGTGTTCTCCTCGCTGGTCCGTCCCCTGTTGATGGACACTTCTCTACTGTGGTTGTGCCTTGTTACAGAGTCTCATGAGCTATTGCGAGGGGTTAATGAGATGCTTTGAGACCCGGGGAACTTTATCGCACCCGTTCGCTGGCTGGGTGGCGCATTACTTTTGCGTGTGTGGTGCTTGGCCAGGGGGAAGTCTCTTACCCTCCTCTCAGTGCATTGCTGTTGTGAGGCTTGGGGGTCTCTCTGCCACCTGCGGTGTCCTTGCAACTTCCACCCCCGCTTGTGATGCCCCCGGTCAGCCCTGTCCCTTGTGGCGATGCGGTTCCAAGTAATTTCTCCTTTCTTCCAATTATGGAGCAGTCTTGGGCTCCACTATTGCATGGTATTTCGTGCCTCACATGTCCATCATCTTTTGCTTGCTGGCCTGGGTTTTTCTGCCGTAGTATGGTGCACGTCCTTCCCCGTACTTCCAGTGCTCTCTTCTTCCTGTTCTTTCTTGTTTCCATTTTACTGCTGCCCGCTTGTGCAGGGCGATTCGTGGGAGGTCTCAGGCATGCCGTCCTGGCCCCACCCGCTCTTCGATCTCCGAGTCATCTTCAGATCATCTCTGGGGGCTAGGCTATTCTGACTCAGTAGGTCCGGATGACGGCATGGCTTTCCCCACCTCTGCTTCTGCTACTTGCTTGTTTTTGGGGATATCCCTCTCCGCAGGAGTCACTGCGGGGGGGACCTGGGCCTCGACCAAGGCTCTGTGGCCGCTCACTCCTCCCAGTAAGGTCTTCAACAATTCTGCAGTTCCACTGATGCCCATATGGCGCTCTCCGTTTGTGGACCTGTCACCTGCAAGCGCGGTGGGGGAGGGGTCCGTATCTCTGTCAGCTGCTGTTTCACCTCCGGATACCCCTTATCTCTGCTATTTACTCCGGAGATCAAAAGGTGCCAACATTCACACATCCGTTCCTAAAACTTTTTTTTCTGCAGGGAGGTCACAGAATGCTCTATTTCATCTCTTTTCTCCCCATTGAGTTGGGAGCTTCGGATCAGGTGGTCATTGCCATCCGCGCCCCCTAGTGGTCCGAGAAGCAATCTTTTTAATCTTTTAAAATACATTTGAGTCTGTTATTCATTGTCCGGGGAAGTCCAGTAATCTGATAGATTTAGTTTGTGATTGAGTAATAAACCCCATGCAAAAGCCGTTTAAGGGAAGAGCTGATGAATGGTTTATGGGTGTTGATCAGTTTCTCAGGATGTGCCCATGTGTTTTGAATTGGTAGTCGTGTAGATTAGTGTGATACAAAGATGCCAGCAGATCTGGGTGGATGAGATACTTATAACCAGTTCAAAGGGAAATACCCTTTCCCTTTGCCCTTGCAAAGACCATGTGCATTATGTTCGGGGTTAGAGGTTTCCGCCCAGCTGACACTTGTTATGAATTATGTTTGTTGTATGAATGTGTAACTATTGGATTTTGTCATGACCTACTATGGAAGTATCCCAAAAAGGTGTGCTGTAAATATGAGCTGATGCAAAGATATGTTGAAAGGGGATGGTATGATATGATACGTAATTTATAACATGCCTGTACAAAAGTGTTTCTAGGCGTTACAAGCCAAAGAACGAGATACAAAGGGGGACAAAACAAACAATCTTACTAGACCTTGTTTCATTCAGATCATGCAAGTGCATGGGAGAAGGGATCGGAGAAGTAACAGGGGAAGGAGAGGGGAGAGTGCAATAGGCAAAGTTCAAGTAAGTGCTGCTGGGGTAGTGTGCAAGGGACTACTGGTCGTGAAGGAGCCTGGTGCCCATTAAGGTTCAGAGGGTGGCCAGGTAACCAGTTAGTGCAGCAAGCATGTACATCAACAGAGCCTTATGTGGTCCTGCTCAAGTTTGAGAGAGGCAGGGAGGCTGTTCCAGCGGGAGGCGCCAGCTGAGGAGAGAGATCTGCTCCCCACTCTCTGCCTGGAGAAGCGTTTGATACTCAGAGAGTTGGAGGTGGATGAGCGGAGGGATCGATACGAAACATACTTAGTAAAAGAGAGTAGGATGTAGTGTGATCCCCGGCTCAAGAAAGCCTTACAGACAATTTTTTTTTTTTTTTTTTTTTTTTATTTATAGTGTCGTTTTTTAGTTTCATTTAAAACTTTTATCACACTTTCCAATTTACTTCAGTCCGACTCCTTTCCTTTCTTTTCCTCACTTAATGCAACCGGGTGAATTGCGGATTCCCTCTGCTAGGTCATTATTTTTATCATTGAGGATTTTATCCAGAAAGTTTATACCCGCACATGCGAAACGTGGATTGTGTCCTTGGATAAAATAATCCCATCGTTCCTCATCGTTGCATTGGGTTGTTGTTGACATATATTTAGATAACAAACGCTTTCTGTCTTTTGAAACGGCGGTGCAGTTCATCAGGAGATGTTCCGGAGTCTCTAGTTGCGAATCTACTTGGCAGAACCTGCAGCGACCCTCGTTAACGCCTCTTCCTCCAGTTCTGTGTTTATATTCATTTGTTGGATAGACTCCTAATCGAATTTTTAGTAGTGTTGCTCTATGTGTATATGATGGAAATTTTACTAGGTACTCCGGAAGCATATTTCTTTTTCTATGTTCGACTGCCATGGTGTTTATATTCGATAGCTTCATTTTGGCTTCTCTTGTAGCAATCCAGTCCTGTCTCATGAGCTTTTCTTTTACTTTGCTGGGATTGGTAATCAGTTCTTCTTTCGAGGAGTCCATTTTTGTTAGTATCTGGGACCATTCTCTTTTCCAATGATTAAGATAGATTGAGCTTTTATCTACTCCTTTAGTTGCCAGTAGTTTGTAGCTTTCAGCCGGACTGGTTTCACATATTTTCCTCAATAAGCATAACGATTTCCATTTCATTGTAGCTTCGAGTGACTCGAGGCCCAGTTCTGCTCTAATCGCCACTATCGGAGTACACCTTGGAAGCTTCAATACTGGTTTCCAAAACCCACTTTCCAGTTTCGACCATAGTTTGTGTGTTAGATTCAGACCAGCTTCACTTCCATATGCTAAGGAGGGCATGACTTTTTGAACATAGAACAATCTTACTGGTACCAGTGAAAATTTTCCGTATTTGCCGTCCAGAACCCTTCCTTGTGCACTTAGATTTCTGACTTTTACTAGCAGCGTTTCTATCCAACTCTTTTCCACTATCGAGGAATTGAGTCCAATTCCTAAATATTTTATCATCTGTATTCGTTCGAGAGGTTCACCTTCTATATGCCATTTAAATTTTTTTCTTATGGCGTTGTTCTTGCCGTTTATAGTCAGGATCTTTGATTTTCCCACATTGATCGTCAAATCATTTTTTTGCATGTAGGTTTGTAGGTTGTTTATAAGTCGTTGCAGCCCTATTCTTGTTTCATCTAGTAATACTATGTCGTCAGCATAGCATATTATCGCCACTTCCTGATTATTAATTTTTGGACTGAAGTGTCTTGTACCTGAAGTGATTTCTGAAATATCGGCTATGAACAATTTGAACAGTGTTGCTGCAAGCGGACAGCCTTGCTTCACTCCCTTGTTAATACTGATGTTGGCCGTCAAATCTCCTCGATCGTTTACTCTGATTTGGGTAGTCGTGTTTTGATGTAACGCCCTTATCGGGTTCAGTAAGTCCGCAGGACAAGACCAGGATTTTAGTTTTTCCCATAACTTTCTTCTGTTGACCGAGTCAAATGCTTGACTTAGATCAATAAAAGCCAAGTGTAGTTCTTTTTTAAATTCTATTGCGTTGGTTTTTAACATGGATATTATAAATAGGTTTAAATCCGTTCCTGTCCGCTTTGTGAACCCTGTTTGGCGCGGGTCGATGATGTTGTTCGTCTCTGCCCATTTTGTCAGATTTTTCTGTAAGTCTGCTGCAAACAGTTTTCCTGTTGTTGCTAGTAGCGAGATAGGTCGGTAGTTTGAAGGCAAATCACGTTGACCCTTTTTATATATAGGCACTGTTATACTTTTTGTCCATATTTCTGGAATCTTTCTTTTTAGTACAATACTAGTGAATAAGATGTTTATTATCACTGCCCATGATTTTGGATCTTTCTTCAAATGGATATTCGTCAGTCCGTCTGGACCTGCCGCGGAGGAATCTTTTAATTTCCGAATTGCAGTTTCAATTTCTCCTTCATCCATCATGTTCCTCCAAGGAAGTGTTGAGATCTCGTCTGGTAAATCTACATCGTCAGCTCTGGCAGAGAAGACTTCAGTATAATGATTAATCCAATCGTTCTCGGAGACCCCACATATAAGTCTACTTCGATGGTTCAGGGTGCAGTTATTTATTAAGTCCCATGTTTCTCTGGTGTTGGACTTTTGTAGGGAGTTCACCATTAATTCCCCTTGTTCTTGAAGTCGTCTTGTTTTAAAGTCAGTGAGCCAGTTTTTATATTGATTTCGGTGTACTTTGATATTCCTTTGCTTGTCTATTTTTGAATTTTTTTTGCTTTTTTTGCTAGCTCTTATTTCCTTTCTTAGTAGTTTCCTCCTTTCCACTAGTTCACTACTGTACTTATGCTTATGTATTAAAGCATCAGATTTAAGTCCTGATCTTGCTGTTTTATAGGCTTCTAATAGTGTTTCGTAGTTGAGATGGCCCGTCACATTATTATCAGCTTCTACGAAGATCTCTTTCAGCTTTAGGATATTTTTCGTTGTTAGCTTTATTCGATTTGCCGATGGATTTAAGTCCAGAGTTGAGCTGTTTCCCTGAGATTTTGTAAGTTTCTCTCTCCTCCATGATGTTTTAAGGATGTTATGGTCACTGACATTTTGTTGTAGGATTTCAAAATTTTCTATTTCCAACATCAGGGGCAGCGAGACCCAAATGTAATCAATTGTTGTGGCTGCTTGTCCATTCGACCACGTGTGTTTACCTGGAATATCGCCACGCGTTTGACCATTTAACATATGCAGGTTGAGGCCTTTTGCCGTCTGTGCCCATCTGGCTACATTGGAATTTCCCGTCTGCAGTTCATCTATCCGCGGGAGTCCGTTATTTGTCAGACATTTTATGTTTAGATCACCACATAAGATTATTTGGCAAGTGGAATTCTGTTCCCTTCTTTTGATTATTATGTCTGTGATTGCTTGAAGGAACTGGGAGGTTGATATTCCTATTGGATTCCAATAGACATTTATCATTAATAAGGAGGCCGTTTCCACGTCCTTGGAGTCATTGACGGTTTCTAACAGAGTCCATTGTATTAGGTGAGTTACATTACCTTTTTCCTTAATCCGCCAGCCACTTCCTTTTCTTATTAGTGTGATTAGGCCGGCATAGGGTCTCCCGTTTCTTTCTTTTTTTGCGGGGTTCATGGCGATCTCAAAGTTTCTGCATGCTGGCAATTCGCGTAACCAGGTCTCCTGTAAACATATTAATGTGGCATTGTTCAGATGTGGATTCTCCTTCGTCATCAGGTGCTTGAATCCCCTCGTATTCCAAGATAACAGTGATTCCTCGATTTTTGCTTCCAACTGTCTTGGCTATCGTTCGTTTCCCTCTGAGGATAGGGAGCCTGCTAACCAAGTCCAGTCTTCTTGTAGCTCTACATTCCTTTTCAAACTATCTTTTCTGTCTTTATTTGTTTTTCCTCTTATTCTGACGTCGTTTTTCGCCAGTTCTTCGAGTTCTCTCTTCCTGTTTGTCACTGTTATTTTGAAATTTTCTTTTGACAACCTGCTTGTTCCCTTTTGTGGTACTGGAGTTTTTGAGGCTCTTTTCTGATCACGATATATTTGCTCTTTTGCGATGTTGTCAACTTGTTTTAGGTTATTTAAGACTTCTCGAATCTCGTAACCTCGTTTCAACAACTCTTTACCGTCTTTTAGGATTGATTCTTTGAGAGTTCTTGATTTCAGGTGTAAAGCAACTTTGTCCACACGATCTTCATCAATGTATTCGACCACCGCTATATCTTCGTTTCTTACCTTTCTCAATTTGTCTACACAATGAAGCAGGGCAATCACGTTTTTCCGATTTAGATTTTTTCCTTCGTTTTCCTCAAGCAAATTTTCCACCAGCACCTTTATTGGAGACTGGACTCTTTCGTTTTGCTGATTTTTTGTATGCTTGCAATCCTGATCACTTGACTGTTTGTGTCTCGGGTGCTTAGGGTTCCATGAGTTATGCGATTCTCCCGTGAGATCGCTCTTGGTCTTTGCTTTTTCAATCAAGATTTTTTCCCTATTCATTCTGTTTCTTTTTTCATCGAGAGTTAGAAATCCTGGGCTGTCGTAGTGATCGTCATCGTCCGAGTCCCAGTTTGCACTTTCATCGCTCTTTTTTTTATTTTTATCTCCCCCGCGTTGTGGACTTACTTCGTTTAACACTTGACATGGAGACTCACCCACTTCCGATATGTTTTGCCTGTTTTTTGCCTCCACCTCTTCAATATAGAAGGAGACATCCTCGATCAGATCTCTTGAATTGTCTTCCGACTCTAGGCTGCTTTCTTCATCATCGGTGATCAACACTACATGCCTTCCCCTTTGTTTGGGAGACGGTCGAGATGTAAGTTCTGGTTCGCTGCTTAAGGTCACGTTTTCGTTTTCACTTGTTTGATTGATGTTCCTAAATATTGGCCGTGTGCCTTTTATAGATCCCTCTCCTTTTTTTGAGCTTTTCCGGGTTCTCTTGTCTTTAGCCTCTACAGTTTTGGTTATTCCAAGTATGTTTTTTGATGTATTTGTGGCTTCGACCGCGATTTTGTGTTGGTTCACCTGCCTTTGTTTTGGCCCAAACACGGGAAAGTGTACAAGTTTGTTAAATTTGTTTTTCTTACAAGGATCGATGTCTCTTGTTTCAGCTAATAGCTCAACGTCTCGTTTAGACATGTTGTCGTTTCTCGAATCTTCAACGGGATCGTCAGCTATTGTTTCCTTTCGCTTCGTGTTTTCACTGGTGCTGCTTGGTCGAATTCTTGCCTCGTCTAGTTCAAGCTCACTTGTTTTTGATGACGTAACTTTATTCAGTTTTACACTGTGAGTTGGAGCTGGGCGGTCTTCTTGATTTTCTTTGTCAATACTCTCGGTATTTCTTATGTTGGGTCTATTTTCTGCCGTGGTTGTTTGTTTAAAAGTATCTACCGGGCTCAGTAGATTTTTGTTCCTCTCTGCAGACTCAGTGGATTTCCGCATCCATTTTAATGAG
This sequence comes from Ambystoma mexicanum, assembly GCF_040938575.1. Lineage (NCBI taxonomy): Eukaryota > Metazoa > Chordata > Amphibia > Caudata > Ambystomatidae > Ambystoma > Ambystoma mexicanum. The sequence goes on along the minus strand of NC_090930.1, from coordinate 350,078,300 downwards.
TCTAATAAGGCATTAGTCAAAATGTCTTTTTCGTGCCTGTCTCCACTTGCCAGATCGAACAGTCTCCTTTGCCATGCTGCTGAGGTTTCTGCTTCTTGATTTAACCTCGCTTCCAGTTTCAACGCTGTTATTTCCTGGGCAGTTAGCTTGGTGAGCATTAAGGCTACAAGAGCGTTGTTGTCCTTTACGTTTTCGCTGATGGACTCGTACAGTTTCATGTATGGGGCTAGAGAGATTGTTAAAGCGGCCATTATATTATTCTGCAATTGTGTTCCTGTAAGTGGGAATGAGGTTTGACCTACAACCACTTCCTCATTTGTGTTTGTGCTCTCTTTAGTATTTCCTGTTTTTTTTTCATTACTCTGCGCATTAATGGTAACTTGAGTCTTTCTTTGTGGTGAGCGTTCGTCTGTTTGTGTTGCGCTACATCTCATTGTGGGATTTTCGCCCATCTTGTCCCCTTGTTGCATTTGGGCGTCAAGGAAACGGCGCCTTTTTTCGAATGTTGAATGCAATGATCTTTTGTCGGCTGGTGAATAAGTCGATAGGTCAGCGTCATCCAAATTAAGAAAGTACTGAGTTCTTAAAGCCCTGCACGGGGTCTTCTCAGTTCTCAGTCCATAGGCGCCGGTCGTTTTTTTGGATTTTGATCCTAGGTCTTTCATTTCGCATCTGCCAGGAGAGGGACTGCTTTCCTGGCAATGTTTTAATCTAGCACCTGATGTTGTTCTCCTCGGTGTGTTTCCTTCCATTGTTTTAATAAAATGTTCTCTCCATTCGTGTTCTCCGATCTCTTCAGCAATTGAGTTTTCCTGACCACCATTTTTAACAGACGGTCTTTTCCCAATTAAGGGTGAATGTAGTTTTTTTTTTGCTGATTGAAGAAACTGATTTGTCAGTCTGTGTGAGTCAAACCCTTCTTTCTGACTAGGTCCACTGTTCAGTAGGCTTTGCTTGATTAATGATTCCAGTTTTTTGTAATCATTCTCGTTTGGTCCGGCTTCCGTTTGAGTCTTTGTGTTGTTTGATTGTTCCTCAGCAACAATCAAGACATCGTGTGAGATTATGCTGTTGTCGTTCTTCTGGTTCTCTCCTTTTTCACTTGTTAATAGTATTTCGGACGCGTCTGAATACACTGATTCGTCCAGGTCTTTGTTCTGTGATTGTGTGACTAATTCAGTGTTGTTTGCACTGGTACAATCTATTTCTCTGATAATCAGTTGTTTGTTATTTTTTAGATATTGCTCTAACAGAGTTTCTGCAGGCTGTACTCCCTCATGTTCGCTGATTGTTGATGTTTGACTGCCCTCATTCCTTTCTTCCACGGGCAGGTTTGCATTCGTTTCATCATCTTCCGTTCTTAATTCTATTTCGTTATGCTGAGCTTCCAGCAGTAAACCTAGATCTGTTAGTTCGGCGTCTGTAACGTTTAGAAGTTCTACTGTCATTGGTGTTATTGGATCAGGGTCTTCGCAGTGTGATTCCTTTACAATTTTACACTGTTGTGCAGCTGCGTTTTTGCCTATGGATACAAGTTGTGTTTTATCTACACGCTCTGAAGTTGACCTTTCTTTATCTAAATTCTCACAAACGGCCTTTCCTTCGTCCTGATTTTGAGTGAGTGTGTTTATGAGTGCGGATGAAGATGTCGGTTTGAGTGGGAAGATTTTCAAGTCTCGTTTAGTTGCGAGCCTCCTCTGTTCACTCCCTCCCATCTCTGTGGTTTCTAGGTTTCTCGGCGATTCAATGTTTGCGAGTATAGGAAAGACACCAATCTTACCTCTTTCTTTGTGAGTTTCTTGACTGTGTCGCAGCTTATCTCTTTGTTGTTGTGGAAGTCTTGAGTTAGCTCTTGTTAGTGGGCGGGCTGTTGCACCTCCGATTGAGGTATTACTGTTGTCAGCCGATAATAAAATTATCGAGGCCATTTTTCTCCGCCTCACTTTGTAGTTGGCTAATTGAAGTCGAACCGTAAGGTGTCTCTTGTGTCTGTTGTTGGAATTTCGTTACCTTTACTGTTGGAGTGTTTACCTGGAATAACACTGTTAAACGTTCGAGCGGGGATCAAAAGGATGGAATCTCCGCAGTCTCCCCTAGTTTGGATGGTGCATCCCAGCACCCAACAGCCGCACAACAGCCGGCGCCCTTTACCCCGTCGGGCTTAACGCCGCAAGGGTGGATTGAGCAGTGCTTTATGCCGAGGGAAATTCACGTGATGCGTCACGTGATCGCAGCTCCGCCTCCTCCTGGAAGCGAGCGTTGTTCGGCGGAGTTCTTAGTGACTCCAAGCGCTGGTTTGCATGCAGCAGCAGCAGGCTGGAAGACACTCCTTCCACAAGAAATGTTCCTTTCACAAAGCGATTTTTGCTGGGAATAAAGGCACAATGCAATGCAGAGGGTCTTGAACTTGATCCTTGCAGCCACCCAAGAGCCAGTGTAGAGATTTCAGGGCTAGAGAGATACGATCCCTGGGCTTGAGGCCAAGGACAAGTCTTGCTGTCCTGTTCTGGATTAGTTGCAAATGGCAAAGTGTAGAGGCATTCAGATTTAGAAAGAGGATGTTGCAGTAGTCAGGCCTAGAGAGAACCAGGGCTCTGGAGACATTAAGGTTCTGGGGGAAAGTGAGAAAAGGAAGAATACCTCTGAGGAGGTGCAGCTGGTAGTGGGACTTCTTAGAGATGTCCCTGATGTGAGGAGAGAAGGTGGAGGTGAAGATGATGCCAAGGTTTTTTGCTTCACAGGAAGGCGCAAGTAAAGGGCCCAAGGAGGGCAACCAGAGTTAGCGAGGGGAAAGTGGGAGCAGGGGACCCAATGAGAAGGATCTCAGTCTTACTGGAATTAAGGAAGAGATTGTTGGAGCCACACCATTCATGAATCGAGGATAGACAGTCAGGAATGAATGAGAGAGGAGAGGAGGCTGAGGGTCATCCACATAACACTGAAAGTTAGGAGAGAAGGTATAGATGAGGTGGGCCAGAATGCCAAGAGCCAGGGTGAGAGGTTAGAACCCTGGGGAACACCACATGTGGAGAGAGAGGTAGTGGATAGAAAGGGTGCCAATTGGACCTGAGAGGGTCAATCATAGAGGAAGGAGGCCAACCAGGCTAGGGCCTGATACGTGATGCCCAGGTTGTCACGGAGACGATTGATCAGGAGGGCATGGTTGACAGTGTTGAAAGCAGAGGATAGATCTAGGAGGATGAGGACAGAAATAAGTCTAGGGTCAAGATTAGAGAGCAAGTCTTCAAAGGTGTTGAGGATAGAGGTTTCCATGCTTTCAGCTGCTCTAAAGCCAGATTAGTGGTCATGGAGAAAACCAACAGATTCAGTGTGAAGAGTAAGCTGGGAGATGGCAAGCTTTACCAGGAGTGATAGAGTTTGGGCGGTAGTTTGCCAGAGAGCAAGGATTGGCAGAAGATTTATTATGAGGAGATGCACAAGGGAGTGCTTCAGGGGTGAGGGGAAAGTTCCAGTGGCAAAAGAGTGATTGCAGAAATCAACCAAGGGTAGAGTGAGGGTGTCGATGTGTTCTTGATGGTTCTGGAGGAGCAGCAGAGCACCGGCTTGGATAAGACTTTCAGAGATCGGAATTATCTAGAAACAACATCAGGAGAGATCACAGGGAAAAAGCAGAAAGGAGGATAAGAGGCGGCCAGAGAGTGGCCAAAAGAGGGAGAGGGAGAGGGAGAGGATGAGAGGAGAGAGGACAGGTTGTCCTGAGTTTTAGTGGTGAAATGAGAAGCCAGTGCTGTGCAAAGAGTGCTGTGCAAAGTGCCTGGGAGGTGACAGGGGAGGTGGAGACTGCAGCAGGATTGGCCAGCTCTTTTCATATTTTGAAGAGTTTGGCTGTTTTGCTAGGGGCCACAAAGACGTGGGCATAGATGTGAGCTCTCTTCTTGGACAGTAGCGTCTGTATTGCTTTTGGAGCAGGCGGCAGGCCAGTTTGTCAGAGGATTAACTTGATGCCCTCCACTTTCCCTGAGCCACCCTACACTTGCATTAAGGGCGGTGAGGTCAGAGTCATACCAAGAGCTGCACTTGGATGTGGTCTTCATACAGATCCTCATGACAGGGGCAAAGACATCAAGAGTGTTAGAGATAGACATATGCAGGTTCGAGAGGGCTGTGTCAGAGTGTGAGTCAGCCACAGGCATAGGAGGAGGAGAGTAAATAACAGCAAAAGCCTCCATTGACACACGCTTCATGGTCGGGATGAATGAGAAGGCAGAGGGCAGTGCTGGGGTCAGCTTCACCTAGGGTACAGAGAGCATGGGAGGAGAGAAGAAAGTTGTCAGTCCAGGAAAGATGGGTGGTGAGAGGGTTAGAAAGGGGGATGTCTGAAGAGTTAAGAGCATCCAGGGTGTACCCAGGAGATTGTGTCAGCCAGAGGATAAAATAGAAAGAGAGAATCGAAGAGATTGGGAAAGAGCCTAGAGGGGTGAGAAGCATCTAGGTGGATGTTGAGGTCTCCGTGTAGGAGAAGTTGGGAGGTAGAGGCAAGGAGAGAGGAGGAGAGGTCAGCCCACTCAGAGAGGAACAGGGTGACCTGGCCAATTGGCATTTAAATGGTGACCAGAGTAAGAGAGAAGCCAGGTGAGATAGAGAGCCTGCAGACCAGGCATTCAAAGGAGGAGTCACCCTTCATATGAATGATAGAAGCAGGGATAAAGGCTGCTATACCTCCTGGATGGTTCATTCTGGGTTCGGAGAGATTGTGCAGCCATCACGGAGGATAGTGTCAAAACTCAGGACAGAGCTGGCTGTGAACAATGTCTTGGTGAGACTGAGAACATCCAGATCAAGTTCTTCGAGGAGTCAGCAGATGTCAGAGGAGTGTTTGACAACAGAGCAAGAGTTAAGAGTAGCGACGTGGAACAGATTGTGACATTTGAAAGACCTCTGAGCAGGGGTACAGGCATGGGGTACACCCTGCAGAGCTGGTAGAGGGGTCCGAGAGTGGGCAGAGGAGGAAGATGGAGATGGCAGAGTAGTCAGAGTGGATGAAGAGGGTGTCAGGGAAGTGGCAGAGGAAGTGGGTGGCAGAGAAGCCAGAGAAGATGAGGAGGGTGCCAGAGAGGTGGCAGAGGAAGTGGGTGGCAGAGCACCCAGTGAAGACAAGAAGGGTGCCAGAGAGGTGGCGGAAGAGGGAGGTGGTGGAGGAGCCATAGATGTATAGGTAGGAGTAGTAGGAGAAGGTAGGAAGTTTATAAGACGCAGGAGCCATCTATCAGAAGGAGATTGGGCCGAGGGCCCTTTACCAAGATGGTGCCATTCAGATATACATTAATGATGGTTTTGGAGGATTGGAAGGGGTCGGGAGGACCTCCCACTGAGTGCCATCATTAATTGGAGAGGAGAAAAAAAAGAGGAGTGAACAGAGACCGTATAGGTGGTCGATAGGCCTGAAGAGGGAATGACAGAGGATGCTGGTAAGGGTTTGTCTGGAGGAAGCACTGGTGTAGGGATCAGCGATAGGGAGGCCTGAGTTGGATACCAGGATGTTCCTTTTGAATTCCTTCCTCCCATTCTTAGTGTGAGGGATAGTGTAGGTGATAGAATAGCAGTTGGAGAAGATGGGAGAAAGAGGGAGCACCATAGAGGGTGCGAAGGAGGTGAGAGGGAGGAGAAGAGCCAGAGGGAAAAGAAAGAGGTAAAGCCCTGTGGCACATAACTCGGGGTGCGCATCGGGGAGGGCGGGGTCACAACAGAGGAAGACACATGAGGAGAACAAGTAATACGCACCAGTGAATGGCATGCTTTGCGGGGGGATGATGGGTGGGAGGGAGCCTAAAGAAGCCCAGTAACAGTGCCACAGTTACCAGAATGCAATGCACCCAGATTCAACTTGCCTAGAAGGGTAAAAATTGTTTTTGAACACAGCACAATGCATAAAAGCCAGATTCAACTATCCTAGAATGGGTAGTCAAATAAATGTGGCCAATGAGACCGTGGGAATTAAAGGATATTGGATTCCTTTGTATAGGTTCAACGAAACATAGGTGTGGGGATGATTTGTAATAACATATGTGGGAGTATTTTCAACTGTTACAAAATGCATACAATATGTAAATGCATGTGGTTTAAGGAGCCTCGGGTTAGTTTGACTCTACAACATCATCTAGCTCCTCCTGGTCATTTGTAAAATAAACTTGCTTTACAGACAAATGTGCACTTGCTTCTTAAGAGCTGTGCCATCTTTGGGTTAAGGTCCATCCACACATTCTGAACATCCAAAATGTCAAAATACAAATAATTGGTATTCACTATTTATCAAATATTACAATAGTACAATAAAATACACAACTGGATAAATAATGGAGTACCCTCAAATAGGAATGTATAGATGTTCATATTTGTGGTCCATTAAAAGCTATATTTGGAAGAGAAAAATCCAGGAATGTATGTGCACTTACAGACACATTTGTAATTAAGTGGGGTGTTAAATTGAGTTGTTAAAGTAAGGTGTAATCCTCCAATGGCTCCATTTAACACACAGTTTCATTTTCCACCTGTGATGGGATGGAATAATGGCACATAGCCGAGATAACATCTCCTCCATTCATTGCTCCTCTGCCTCATCAGTGCCTTATTGTACGCTTTTATGGAATGTTCTTGCCGGTGTACAACAAATTAATTCCTACCCAATCAACATATGTTTTGCAAATAGCCAAAAACAGGTTCATTTTTATTGAAGTCCATTACTAAGTGCTGCCTGGAAAAATATAGTTGCAGGCTGTGTTTACATTGCCATGAGATGGAGTGGAAAATGAAAAAAATAAAAACAAGTTTCCCCCACCATTACTCCTCCTTTGTCCACTCCACCCCATTGACATTTTAAATTGCATGCAGGAGACCACATAGCCCTTAATTGGTAACGGGGTGCTACCTGCATGCAATAAAACATGTTTTAAAAAATAGCCCTGTAAGAGTCAGAACCAGCCTGGAGTGCTGTATAGGTTGGTCCAACTGGGAAACATATCTTCAAACCTTGCATGTTGAACAAAGTTGTTTTGAGACAGACAGATTAATTCAAATGGTCATCAGTTGAAATTATGCCGAATAAAGGTGCTGTGCCTCCAACTTAGCTAAAGGAGGTGATTCTTCTTGTATGACTCTTCCAAAACACCAGTGACAACATTGCTGCTTTTACAGCTAGGAATGCATAATATTATGTGTAAGTAAAATGAAATTACGTCTGCCTCACAGGAGTACAAGGGTGGGCAGTGGCTAAAGCACCCACTCACTCTTCAACCAGCTACAAAACAAGTTGATCCCAATCATAAACGTAAAACCAACACATTAAAGAGATATACCTCCTTTGTCTTTTGCGGTCAAATGGGCCAATGGAAGGCTATACTCTGTAGAGGGGTTTGAATGTTATCCAGAACCATCCCAAACAGAAAAGCTTAACAGTCCAAAATAAAGGGAATGTTGAATCTACGTTCTATATATTACGCGGCCTGCGGTAGCAGCCGTGTAGTTATGGTTATGTTGCTCATCTCAGAGGAAGAGCACTTTTTGGGCAGCTTATAACTTTGCTCCCCCTGGACGAATCCGGGGTGCCACATTTTTTTCTCCATAGACTGAATGGAGAAAAATGTGCTCATATCTACGGCGCAAACCGCTGGACGGATTTTCACCAAATTTTCAGCAGGAGTGGAGGCTTGGTCCCAAAACCATGCTTTTGTAAATTTTGTGGAAATCCGTCCAGTCATTTTTTTAAACGTGCAAAATGTAAGTCCAAATAAATTAGTGATATCTAGCTCCGCTCCGCTGACCCATTGCCCTGTTCAGTCCGCGGACAGGACTCTGGTTGGCCCAGAGGGCTACGTGATGTCCGCAGACATCTGACACGCCCCCTGATTGGATGGTGAAAAGCATGCAGTGCGTCAGATTTTTGAAATGCCCGCCATGTTGGATTTGCACATTCACCCATGTCCGCAGAAATTGCAGTAAAGACATATAAACAAAAACACATTACACTTGTTAAACCTATCAAACAATCTCTTGGGAGGTCACTGGTCATGTGAATGGGATGGGATATGGCCATAAGAAGGCAAAGACTGGTGTTTTTCACCGCAAAAGTCTGCTAACGGTACAGATGTTTGCTAACAGTCCTGTGAAGTTCCGGGACACTTCAGATGTTCGAGAGCAGTTCTTAGATGACTTATATCTTTGGTACCACTCAATGAAACTGCTTGAGATTTTGGAATTCTATTCTAGAGCTGGTACTGAAGTTTGTTGGGATTCTGTAAAGTGCGGGGTGCAATTAGAGGTCGGGTCCCAAAATAATGTTAAGGTTTAAAGATGTGGTGCCATTTGACAAATCTGCACAAACGTTTAGAAGACGATTTTAAGTCTAGATATACACGTTCTTGCAAGGTTTGGTGGGATTCTGTCAAGAGGGGGCAAAATTAGAGGGGGTTCCCAAAATATTGTAAAGGCTTATACATGTGGTGTCATTTGACGAATCTGCACAACAGTTTGCAAAACGATTTTAAATCTGGATATACATGCTTTTGTAAAGTATGGTGGGATTTTCTCAAGTGGGGACTAAATTAGAGGGGGATCAACATTTTTAGATGGCTAATAACTTTGTTGCCATTTGACAAATGTGGACAAAAGTTTTCAGAAAGATTATAGACCCAACCTTGAATGTTTGTGTAAAGTTTGAATGTATTTTGTCAAGTTGGGGGCTAAGTTATATGACTATTGTATGTACATACATTGTCACACTTTTGGAGAAAAAAAACATCTGCGGATGTCAAGCAAACTCGTGTAAGTAGCATTGGCAAGGACCAGAAAGCATGGTTTTGCAAACATGTCTGTTTTATTTTTTGACAAGTGTCATAATGTAGGTACAGAAAATAGTGATATACCTTTGGTGACTGAGGTATAGCCTGTGGCTAAGGGCAGTGGCCAGATTGTCCGAGTCATAGTATAAGGTAATGATCTGGACAATCTGGCTACTGGCCTTGACCTTGATGGATGAAAAATGGTGTCAAAGTGGCCATGCCCATCTTGGACAGGCTATGTGATAAAGTTATTCGAAAGTAGGATAGGTTTGAAAGGGAAAAAAAACATGCTTGTGTTAATATGGTCAGAGCGTTCTGACTTTGCCTTCTGCAGGCTGCCATGAAAAGGAAACAAGGGCTCTGCATTGAGCACCACCTTCTTTTTCCATGGTGGCCATCTTGGAAAAGGATGAATCTATTTTTTAGCACCCCAGGTTCTCGCTTTGGGAACCACGGACGCTAATGGCCTTTATCCACCATTGCAGAGGCTGCAATGGAGGACAATGGTCCAGAGCCATCATTATTTATGTATTTATTTATAACACGCCAAAGCCTGCAGGCATCAGGGCACACACAGACACTTCGCTTGGGCCAATAACTTGGACTGCTGGGCAGTCCCTGGAATGGGGGATGAATGCCACATTATTCCCATTAGCATAACACAAAATGCTAATGGAAATGTTGGAAAACGTATTGAGTCTATGTATGGTCATGTGGCACTGTCCGGAAGGTCCACAGTGACGTCAGACTTTCGCGGATAGCGACAGTAGTAAAAACAGTGGAAAAAGTACAGAAGTGTTAAAAAAGATGCTAGAAGGTGGGAAATGGCAGAGTTTTAAGGTGAAATGTTGTAAATTGGACACAAACGTTGCTATATTGGGGTAAGTATGATATTAGTGAGTTGTAGAAAATAGCATGCGCTGGTAAAAACCAAGGGAATTCTCAGAAAAAATCTTTGTTAAAGAGATGTTATGGTTAAGTTGCACAAATAAAAACCTATGAAATTCAATCGAAAAACGTTGTTACAGGGACATTATGGTTACAGGTAAAATCGGAAAACATCAGCAATTCACCAGTTATGGTAAGCTAAGCAACCAAAACTCACACCACCATCGTGTACTGCTAAGACTAACACCCAAGACATCAAAGATGACATCACTGCATGCGCACAACGGATCCCGTGCAAGAGGTATCATACGGACAGCCGTCCCATTCGCAAATGATTGTGACATCATCATGTGACCGCACCCATGCTGAACATCCGCCCTTATTCACGAACAGGGTCCAGGCCCACAAACAACAAAGAAGTGCTTTTTGGGCCAATCCAAGGTGTTTTAATGTGAAATTTCACCCTTGCAGAGGTCCCAGACCGTGCCCCTGGCGATCTCATCATTTTTTTGGAACTTTTTGAGCCCAGCTTGGGTTTGAAGTGTCCTCAGAGTGTGCGACTGTCCACAAAGTGCTCCCCAGTACCCCTATAAAAGGCCACACCCCAGTGCTGCTCCTCTTTCTGTTTTTGGATTTCCAGGACAGACACTGCTCCACGTTGCTGTATTGCTGGTTTATGTTTCAGTCTGACCAGGACTACTGCTGCAGGTTGCTGTTTAGCTGTTTGGCACATTGCTGTGCTCCTGTTTTTTTTGCAGATCTCTGTTCCTGGTTCCAGGCTACATTTACTTGGATAATGGCATCCATGTCTACCTCTGCTGCTGCCTCTGCCTCAGTATCACCCCCCACCCCGACCAACGACAACACCATCTTCTCAAGAGCCTGGAGAGGGGAACAGGCATGATGATGCCATGGATGAAGAAGAGGAAGATGAGAATGAGGTAGTGGAAGTCCCCACTACCAGCTGCCAATGTTAGTCTTGGGTGTGGAGGATCTTTACCAACATTAGAGATACGCCCAAGGCTAGTGCGGCTAAGGTGCACTGCAAATGACTGTACAGTTATGGGACTATGTCCATGCAGCGACACCCGAAATCCAGCCACAAAGCAGCAGCTCAGAGGGTCATCCCCTTCTAACAGGGTAGTAGGTTGTGTTCCACTGCAGCATCCTCAACATCTGCTCTTTTCACCACAAGGGAAACTCATGTGGGGAAGCGGATCCCTCAAACAGCCTTGCATTCCATATGCAACGCAGTAGATCCTTACCTTTCAAAGGCCACTTTTATGTGTGTACTGCGACACAGTACTCTGCGGAGGTGAGCACTTCTGGAGTGGTTTCGAGGCATGTGGTCCGGGACCACGAAGGAAAGAACCCCCCCACGTCCATGAGGTGCACCCAACATCTTCCTCTCTCTATCTGCCCTTTCTTATCTCTGTAGTTGGTTCCCTTGCCTACCCTGCTTACACTTACCTTGCGTGTATGTCATGTTGTTTAAAAAAATCAAAACACATTCACAAAACACAAAAAACAAAAACAAAAATGGCTCTTTTCAGAGCCACCTTACACAGTTTAAAAATAGAAGTGCCAATGAAATGCTGAAGTACCAAACCAAGTATGTGTGTGTTGCCGCAGAACTATTTATACAAAGTGCATCAAAACTGTAGATATAACATACAAAATAGAAGACAATGAGGAATCCCAATGGTTCCAATTAGCTCTCTATTTCATAACAGAAAACAAATACGAAATTACTAATCCCTAAATACTTTGCATACGGCACTGGAAACTTGACAATAACCAAATGCCTTTATAGGCTATCACTAATAACTTGGAAATATTCCCACTTCCAAAACCACTACAGCAGCTTAATTTCTATGAAAGCAGTGTAACCAATGTCAAGCAGTAACACGCCTTCAACTGAAAATAGCCAATTTGCCTCCTTCTAAATTACTTGAAGGCATTTGTGGCAAAGTAGTTTATTTGCCATTAAATCTCAAAGATAATGTAGACACTCTGGGAGTGCAATGGCCAATAGATCAATCTTTGATTATCATTCTGAATGGTGTACCTACAAAAAGACAAAAAAAAATGACAGCAACTAGTAGACGTAAACAAAGTTAGAGAAGCCCTGCGTTATCCCAAAGAGAACAATGAATACTACAAAGAAATTAATATTGACGAAAACCTGAGAGAAACCACAAAAATAATTCAGGATTCCTCATCAACTGACCAATTTGAACTTCTATATCCGACTACAGCCTCCAATATTTTAGTCCAATATACAATTCATCCATTGCACTCTAATGACACCATAGAAGATGCACTAGAAACATATCAAATACGGCAAGCCAAAGGATCTCCAATCAGCATATGGAAAAAAAAGTGTAGAAGCAGAAGCCTTTCCTCTACTCTTTCCTACTGAAAAAAGGTGGAAGGTATGATGAAAGATGCACACAAATAGCAGCATCAGAATGCCACTCTCTACAAATGTATTCTGAAGACCCCATATTCAGACAAAATGTTGAATATATATTCCACCTCCTTTTTGAAATCGAACTAGCAACTCTATGTTACAGAGTTGCACACACATTGAAAACAGGTTCCATTGTTTTAAACATGTCTGTTACACATCTAATTCAAAAGGTGCAAGAGAAAGATTAAGTTTTACAGTCAAGTATTACAAATCTCTTGGCAAACATATGTGGTACACAAGAATACTGGTTCTAACATCACGCAGAAGTACGGTGTATACTATACAACCTTAGCCCACCCACATGGTTTTTCACTTTAGGTTGTGCAGAATATGCATGGGAAGACGTGCACTATTTCCTACGCATAGCAAACAAAAACAAAGCAGAGCTAGACATGAAAACACCAGGAGAAATCTGTTCTCTTGACCCTGTAAATGATTGAAGGTACTCCCATCACTGCTTTATTACCATGCTGCACTTCACCTGTAATAAAACAATTCCTCCCCTCAGAGAAGTTCAGGACTTTTTTTGGAGAAAAGAATATCAATCCAGAGGAGCACCACACATCCACATGCTTTGGTGGATTAAAAATGCTCCTAAATTTGGTCAGGACAGTGATGCAACTGTTATGCAGTTCATTCATAAATATGTCACTTGCTGAAACCATTCAGAAAGCACACATAGTGCCTACATGCACAAATGTTGCAGTTTCAAAGTGCGGCAAGTATTGTCAGTGCAAATTTAAAAACAAAGGCAAATTCTACACCAAAACCGCTTTGGCTTCCCTTGACCCGTTTCATTAAAAGGACAAATACACAGCGCCATGTCTTCTGTTAGACACACTGTGAAGGGCAAATCACCTAAGAACACATACTGCATAAAAAGAACCGAAGCATCAAAGTACATCAATGATTACAATGCAATAATTTCCCTCCAGTGGAATGCAAACATATATGTGCAGTACATTGCAGACATTTCTACTGCAGATGCACGATATGTCACAGCCTATTTAACCAAAGCTGAGAAAACAGAGCTAACGACCTCTGGGATGACACATCATCTAACAAAACACTGTCACAATGATTATACAGCTTTGGAATGAAAATGCTTTCCCATAGGGAATGTGGCTGCTACGAATCGGCAGACCGTTTAACCGCCATGGCCTTGTATGGGAAATCTGAAAACATCCTGGCTAAGCCCTGGTCCTGCTGCATTCAGAAAAATAGTTTTCACATCATACCAAGACATAAAAACAATATCAAAAAATTATCCCAAGAGCCAGGACATTTTAAAAAAACAATTTATTGGACATGCACTACCCAAACAGGAGTACTGCTTTGGAAAACATGTGTCTATACCACATAGCCCAAAACTTCTCATACAAAAAGAAATGTAACCAGATGAGAAAAAAGGTAAATATATAGTCACCAGTTATGAGGGTCTGCCTGGTTAAACTTACCAAATGCAGCTAGATTAATCATGTGAAGCTATCGTTAAGAATTCCTCAACATAGAGAACTTTACTACATGTCCTACTGCAACTTTTTAAACCATGGAGAAAAGAAGATTTATTGGACACCCATGCCTCAATATGATTGAAAGTACTATAACAGATATAAAGTTTAAACAGTACAAAAACATGTTGGACAATCAGTGGAGTAACTTTGCTGAAAAAGTTGGGGGGGACATGACATCTGAAGAAAAGGTGCCCCAGCCAAATGAATGAGGACAAAATGCTGTGCCATAAAAGTTGGGGGGGACAAACACCCCTGCCCCCCCTAATATTACGCCCATGTGGACAATGAACGCCAACAAGTAGAAGAAATTCAAGCACAAATAAATGTAGACACTCCTGACAGCAGTCAACTGTCTCTTACAGGAAGCCAAGAGCCACTCATAGTAAATGAGGCAGAATTAGCCATGACAGAAGTTGAAAACACAATGTGTCAGTATGTGCAATCTGAAGGAAACTTTGTTCAACTGAAATCAAAACTCAATCTTGAGCATCAAACCTTTTTCCAGAAGTAACTAAAGAAATTGAACATGGTGTGCAGCAAGAAACTAAAACTTGTACCAGTCAAAACTATAAACCTGTACTCGTGTATGTAAGTGGTCAAGCTGGTTCAGACAAAACATTCTTAATAAAAACCATCAGCAAGTTCCTCCAACAATTGACAATCAACAAGCTTTCAGCGTTGTAACTGCCCCTGCAGGTTTAGCTGCCTACAACATAGGCTGTGCTACTTTACACCAATTGCTAACTCCTTCTGGTACAATGCCAAACCAAATTAAACAACTACAAACTTTCAGCAGAAGCTGCTATGCAGAGTTTTGAAACAAATGAAAATGCCCCTAATGGATGAGGTGAGCATGGTGTCCTCTTTTGGGAAATGCATGAGGTTCCCAGTTTTCCTTGGTGGCTTGGACACCCTAGGCCCGAATCTGTATGGTGTGTGCTTTAGCAAAATTCCTGAAATTCTGCTGTGCTGAAAGACTTGGGTTTAGCCGTGCTTTAAGCTTTCCTCTTTGTGCCCAGGTAGGTGCACCCACACATGTGAGGTACCGTTGTCATGGAGGGAATTCCAAAGACAAGATACTTCGTCCTTGGCACCTAAGAGGTTAATCCGTTATTGCTGTTAGTCAGCAACACAACAAATGATGTTGTTGTGTGCAATATATCAAGGTCGCTATTATTATACCGGAAGCAACATTATTCATAGTTAAACCATGAGTGAGACGTTTTATGAAAAGTCCAACCTCAGAACTAAATACATCTTAGGGGCTGACAATGTTGTCATTTTTAGAGACCGGCAATTTTGACAGGTTAGGGAGCACTACGAATTATGAGTTGCCCATGGTCACTCATGTAGTTTAAGTGGTAAACTTGAGTTTTGAACCAACCTGTAATTTCTGTACTTGACACATTGGGCCTCATTACAAGTATGCCGGTCCAGAAATAGTGCTGCTTGTCACTCCGAACTCGCACCTTTTTCTGGACCGCCATACTCTGAGTCACGATGTTGCTGACACTGTCACCACAAGTGACCTACTGTATCAGGCAACACCATGAACGGAAAAACACATCGGCCATGCCTGATACACCGGCATAGTGTTAGTATGTGCACATTCCAAGCACCATGTACACGGAAACACCCACATGAACGTGTCGGTAGCACTGTGATTTACACGCCAGAAACACTGGCATCGCGGACCAGGTGTTAACTACAGTCAGATATGCAGAAACAGGTTACAGGTGGCCCATATCAGCCCAGGTGGTCACCATGAGCACTGCAAAAGCAGAAAAGGTCCACTACCATGTTAGGGAGAATTCTCAGAAATGTGCTTATTTCCCTTCACCTTAGAGACCCCCAGCAGCTTTGCTGGATTTTGAGGACTTGTTTTTTTCCCTTGGAGTGAGTGTGAGCATTTTTCCCACTCTCTCAGGTATTTTGATGTGTATTTTACTCGTGTGTTCTTTGATATGGAGTTTTAGCAAACTTCATAAGGCATCATCTTTTTATTGTTGTGTCACACAGCACCTTTAGAGCAGTGGCACTGGGGTGCCCTTTGGACTCCTCATTGTTTAAATACCTTCTCTGGGATGAATTACTGTTCCCCAGAGAATGTAAAGTTTAAATTACTTTACTAGTCTTTTTAAATTCATAGACCCAGCCCACACCATCTTACAACGGAGTGCTGGAGGAGTTACCTAGTATGACTTGTGACTAAACGCTCTTGTAGCAGTTAAATGCTGCCCTTTCCTATCGAAATGGCTGGTGGCAGTGGTTTTATAACGAACTACCATGATTTTTCCCAACCGCGAACACTGGTAGCTAAAAATCAGGGTAGCCATCTTTTTCAATATGGCTCCCATTACCCCTCTGTAAATACAGACTCCTGTCATCTTTTTTCGCCCTTTCTTTGAGGAAAGGTCTTTCTTGTGTTTAACTCTGCGCGCCAACCCAGGTTTGGTCCCTTTGTTCGATGACCTCTGGCGGACTTCAGTACTGACATCCACCGCTGGTGCCCAAGTGTCTGGGGTGGACAGGATGTGAGGGAGGTGCCATAAACTCCCTGTGCTTACTCTCCTAGGAGACCTGAGCGCACTCTGGCATGAGTGGCTGGCTGGCTGACTGGCAAGGACAGCCACCCTGCTGGGTGAGTGGCAGCTAGGCTGGAATGAATGGGAGAAAACTCTTTAAAAGGCAAGTCTCCAGGACTGGAAGGCAGAGTTGACCACTGAACGAAAGAACCGAAGATGAGCTGGAAGAGGACAGCTGCTACAACCACTGGACCATTGGTTTGCCCGGTGAAGCCCTGCTGCAACCCTGAATTGCCAGATCTCCAATCGACAGAGAAGCTCCTTCAAGGACGGCTTCTCCTTTTGAGTTGGTGGGACCAATCAACTCAGCAAACATCTGGATACCATTCCGGGAGCTGGTTAAAGTTAACCAGGGGGAAGGAAGGACACCAGTTTGTGCTTGGAAGCCACAGCTACTTGTGCTGGAGTGATGCCATTTTGTTTGCTCCAACGATGATCTCGTGCAGTGCAGCGGTCCCCTCTTGTCCCCACGACTCAGGCTCAGGAAGCGAGACCTGCCAGACCTGCCAGGAACAAACGTCTTCAGCTGCATCTTTTTGCTCAATTTTAAGGTACTGTGTCATGTGGTTGTGAGATCCCAACTCTTGCAGTGGAATTTCCTGAAACTTTCCCAACTCGCAGGCCTTATCAGCTTGTGACCCAAAATATCTTGCTTTTTCTTCTGAACTACTACTAAAAACTTTTACAAAGACTTCTCCATTTCTACCAGAACTGTGCTATCCTATCCAAGAACACTAGACTATTGACTTTGGCCTGGCCTATTGAATTGAACTGACACCCCTGGTACATTGAACCTTTGCCCTACCTAAAAGAAGTGTGTTCTAACCCTTTGTACATACCTGTGCTTTTTATTCCTATTTAAAAGTATTGAAGTGCTATTTGGCTCCTTTTTCAGGGGAGCCCAAACTGTCTTTATCACTTAGAGTTTGTTACTGTAGTATATAGGTGTTTAATATTGAGTTGATGTCTACTAGTGAACGTTTTATAAATGAATGTGTAAATAAATGTTTAAATATTGTTTACAAAGAAACCTTGAGTGTAAGTATCTACTTGAACCACTGTGATTGTGATACTTCTGTGTAACCTCTTCTGCTGCTCACATTCGCTACTGAGATAGGCCTGGCTGCTCAGCTCGCTACCAGAAGTGTGTGGTACAGACTTATAGCAAAGGTTCATTTTTGCTTACACATGTACTCCTAATTGTGTGTGGTGTTCCCAGAGGGTTGTTAGGCAGAATCACCTGCAGTACCATTTGGGAACAATACAGGCAATTAGGACTACAAGTGTAAGCACAATTTCACCTTTGGTACAAGCCTGTACTACACAGTAAAGTGGTAGTGATGGCTGAGCAGTCAGACTTATCTCAAGAGTTTAAGTGAGCAGTAGAACAAGTTACACAAAGGACCAACAAATACAGTGATTCAAATATACACTTACTCAAGGTTTCTTGGTAAAAGAATATACATTTATTTACTCCGTCAGTTAGAAAACATTACACTAGCATAAGCAGCTCAATATCACACTAATAAACCACAATTACACAACCGGTAAGTAAAATGAACAAGTTTAGCTCCCCTGAGGTGGGAGCAAAATGGCACTTCAGATACTTAATAAAGGGGTACAAAGACAAGGTTATAAGAATAGACAGCCCAAATACATTCATAGGCAGGGCGAAGGGATTCAGTTAAATACAAAAAGCAATTCTTCTCAATAGGCCTGAGCCAATGTCTATGGTTCGGAGTCTTTTGTATAGGATAGCACAGTTCTGGTAGATAACAGTTAAGTCTTTGCCTCGGAGATTAGAAGAATTTGGCTAGGGAAAAAGTTTGATGAATGTTAAGGGAAGGACAAGTCTTTGTAGTTGAGGAAAGTTTCACGCACTTTCTCGATGGCCGAAAAGATTTCCGGACTGCTTTTGCACAGTACCTTGTTAATGAAGAGCTGTAGCTGAGGCAGTTGTTCCTGGTAGTTTGAGTAGATCTCGCTGTTCCTGTGCTTCAGTCGTGGGAACAAGAAGGAGGACGTTGGGAGGTTCCTGCACTGCCCAGGGATCAGGCCAAACGCTTTTGCAAGATGTCGGTTTAAGATGTGAGTGCCTTAAAGTCCACAAGCTGGTTTCCTTCCCTCTAGCTATCCAGTTTTCAACAGCACTCTGATGAAAGTTCAACCAGGTGGGGATGGTGTCCAGGTGTCTTGCGAGTTGGTTGTTCCCACCAGACTGAAGGGAAGAAGTTAACCTTGAAGGGCTTCTCTGTCGATGGAGTTTCAGGCAATTCAGACCTGCAACAGAGCTTCACCGGTTGTCCAGGAGTTGCAGCAGTCCTCTTCCTTCAGCTCATCTTCGGTTCTTTCGTTCCAGTGGTCCACTCTGTTTTCCAAGTCCCATAGACCTACTATTAAACAGTTTTCCTCCCCATTAATTCCAGCCTGGCTGTCACTCACACAGCAGGGTGGCTGCCCTTGCCGAACAGCCAGCCGGCCAATAACGACAGATTGCATTCAGGTCTCCAAGGAGACTAAGCACAGGGAGTTTCGGGGCCCTCCCTCACATCCTGTCCACCCCAGACAACCTGGTGCCAGAAGAGGGATTCAGCACTGAAGCCCGCCAAAGGCCAACGAACAAAGGGACCAAACCTGGTTTGGCGTGCAGAGACAAACACAAGAAGGACCTTTCCTAAATGAAATGGTGAAAAAAGAGGACCAGAGTCTGTTATTACAGATGGGTCTT
Source organism: Ambystoma mexicanum (assembly GCF_040938575.1). Lineage (NCBI taxonomy): Eukaryota > Metazoa > Chordata > Amphibia > Caudata > Ambystomatidae > Ambystoma > Ambystoma mexicanum. The sequence goes on along the minus strand of NC_090930.1, from coordinate 350,059,317 downwards.
GGGCGCCATATTGAAAAACATGGCTGACCCAATGTTTAGCTACCATTGTTAGTGATTGGGAAAAATCATGGTATTTGATCTAAACCACTGCCACCAGCCATTTAAAGTAGGAAAGGTTCACATTTTACTGTTACATGAGTGTTTAGACTCAGGGGAAGCTAGACAGCCCCTCCAGCACTCTATAGGAAGATAGTGTGTGCTGAGTCAGTACATTTAAAGAGACTAGTAAAATCAATTTAACTCCACATGCTCTGGGAGACGTTAGTCCTTGGACCTGAAAGACAACCTGTGCGACTGCACTGAAGGTGCTGTGTGACACAGAAAAAGATCATGGAGTTATTGAAAAACTCCATAACCAAAGAACACAAAAGTAACACACACATCAAAATACATGAAAGAGTCGGAAAAAAGGCTCACACTCTTTCCAGGTAAAAAAATCAAATCCTAGAATTCCAGCAAAGTTGTTGGGGGTCTCAAAGGGTAAGGGAAATTATCACATTTTGAGAATTCTCCCTAACAAGGGTACTGCCTGCAATTCTGCCTAACACTGGTGTACAGCGGTAAGGATAAAGTATAGTTGTTACATTTAGAGTGTTCTTACCTTTGTTCAAAATAACCTCCACAAGGCTAAGCTACACTAGAGAATCAATTGTTTTAGAATGCCGAATATGGATAACTATAAATAGGAGGCCATAGTCATTCTTACAGTAGATCAACTGAAAGAAATATGTAAAGATGGGAACCTGGCTGTTAAAGGAAAGAAAAAGGAATTGATTGAAAGATTGTTGGAACACCAAATATTGAGAAATTGGGCTGTAACCTCCAATGTCTCACCACATGTGGATAATGTTGATGAGGAAAATGATGATGTAGAGTCTAACTCTAATATTGTTGAAGAAGCAGATGAGTCAGAGGAGTCTCAGTATGTGAGCCCCACTGCCTCTCTACTTGCTCTTGGGACCCGATATTTAGCCACATGGACCCTATCAGGTCCAGCACCGAGTCCAGAATGCGTATCTCTTGAGAAGATGAGACTAGACTTAGAATTCAAAAGGCTCCATAAAATCTCAAACTGAAAACAAACATCAAGAGCTCAGGCTCAGAGAAATGGAATTGAATCATGCACTTGAATTGAAGAAATTGTCTCTTGAAAATGGTTATCTCCCAGAGTCTTCTAGGTCTTCCGGTCCTAAGAGACCTTGCATGGCTAAAGAAGCTGTGAGTATGTATGAGGTGAGACTTCATATTTTGGATTGGTTGGCTGCTTTTGAGTATAAATATGGGATTCAGGGTTTCACAGGGAATCAGTTGATTCCTTGGTTGTTTTCTATGCTCCCCCAGATTGCAACTGATGCTGTAATGGAAGTGGGGGAACTTGAAAGATTGGAGTATGAACATGTTAAGCTAGCTTTAATAGCTAGATTTGTGAAAACTCCTTCCCAGTACCTTAAGAGGTTAGGACCCTCAAAAAGCATGATGGTTCCCCTTGGGCTACCTGGGTGTGTGAATGTTTGAAAAACTAGATGGTTGGGTAAAGGGTTACAGGGTTAACACATTTGAAGGATGAGAAATCTATTTTTGTTGGAATCTATTTTTGATGCCTGCTCTCCTGACCTGAGACAGCATTTGGCTAACTAAGGAACCTGATCCAAAGAAGTTAGCAAAGGCTGCTGACTTGTGGGTTGCCAACAGGGCTACTTGAAATGAAGAAATTGTCTCTTGAAAATGGTTATCTCCCAGAGTCTTCTAGGTCTTCTGGTCCTAAGAGACTTTGCATGGCTAAAGAAGCTGTGAGTATGTATGAGGTGAGACTTCATATTTTGGATTGGTTGGCTGCTTTTGAGTATAAATATGGGATTCAGGGTTTCACAGGGAATCAGTTGATTCCTTGGTTGTTTTCTATGCTCCCCCAGATTGCAACTGATGCTGTAGTGGAAGTGGGGAAACTTGAAAGATTGGAGTATGAACATGTTAAGCTAGCTTTAATAGCTAGATTTGTGAAAACTCCTTCCCAGTACCTTAAGTGGTTAGGACCCTCAAAAAGCATGATGGTTCCCCTAGGGCTACCTGGGTGTGTGAATGTTTGAAAAACTAGGTGGTTGGGTAAAGGGTTACAGGGTTAACACATTTGAAGGATGAGAAATCTATTTTTGTTGGTATCTATTTTTGATGCCTGCTCTCCTGACCTGAGACAGCATTTGGCTAACTAAGGAACTTGATCCAAAGAAGTTAGTTAAGGCTGCTGACTTGTGGGTTGCCAACAGGGCTACTCAAAAGGATCCTGTGGAAACTCAGAAGCGGGATGAGGGGAAACAGCACAAGAAAGATACAAAAGAGAATTCTAATACCTCCAATATTAAAGAGGGCCCAAAATTAAGAAGGGTAAGCCACAAGGGAAACTGAATCAGGCTAGTGAAACCTCTGGTGCCAAACCAGAGGGAGGTCAGCAGAAACCCCCATTTTTCAAAACATTTGGAAAATGTTATGCTGGTGGATCTACTGACCATGTGAAAGGGGATCCCAGATGCAAGAGTAAACCTTCAGGGATCCACACCGTCTCTTTAGCCTTCTCCCCAGAGGCAGACGTCCAAATTGCAAGTGGAAACTTTCACCTACTGGCTGAGGAACCCATGAAAGTCTCAGCCGCTGTTTCTTTTGTGTCCCTGGGTCTGTGGGAACAACAGAACTTAGATGTCTATAATTCCATCCCAGACAATACTAAAGAGTATTATAAAGACAGTGTTCTTGTCAATGGTCAGGAGACCCCTGCCATTAGAGACGCTTGTGCCAGCAATACTGTAGTGGATGAATCTGTTTTAAAGGTAGAGGATGTTGCTCAGGGATCCAAATACCTCATTAAGCTTGCTGGAGGCCCTGTTCAAATGCTTCCACAATTACCAGCTCTCACCCAGTTGAATGACATGACTGTAAAGATACCTGTTAGTGTGCAGAGTGAAGTGCCTGGCAGAGTCATGTTGGGGAATGACTATCAAGCACCTCCAGGCCTGCAGCAAAAGGAAACAGGAGTAGACAAGGAGGGCCAGGGAGAGTACATTAGATGTCTCTCCAGAGGATGTTGTAGAAGGAGCTATAACACCCAGCCCACAGGAGTTATTGAGTGCAATTTCAAAAAACAAAGAGCCAAAGGGGAAACGCAAGGTCTCCTAGAAGAAACCAGAAAGCACTCCTGTGCTACCAACAAGGACATCCCTGTGACTGTCTAAAGTCACACCTGTGACTACTCCACCAGCTGAGGCTGAGTGGGAAAACCAACCAGGAGAGGTCGAATCAGCTGCTGAGGAATCAGAGCTGGAAGAAGACCATGGCCCTGTTGGGATCTGGATCCTAAAGACCATCCTGAGCTGCAGTCTTTACTGGCAGAAGATGGCCCCTGTAGGGCAGACTTCAGCAGGGGACAAAGAGAGTGTCCTACTCTTGAAGGTCTTCACCAACAGGCAGCTTCCCAACTGGACGGGCAAAAACCAGGGAAGCATATGTTATACTGGGAGGATGGCCTCTTCTCCAGTGAACCTACTGAGTCTATCCCAGGGGACTACAGAAGACTTGTAGTGCCTATGGAAAGCAGACTCCAGTTCTTACAGTTAGCCCATGAGATTCCTTTGGCTGGCCACTTGAGTTTCAAGAAGACTAAGGAAAGGCGTTCTCTTTATTTCTACTGGCCTACATTGGGGTCAGATGTATATAAATTCTGTAGGAGCTGTCACACTTGTCAAACATCTGGCAAGAGTGGAGCCAATAATTTGGCACCCTCGGTGCCTCTCCCAGTGGTGAGAGTTCCTTTTGAGACGGTAGGAATCAACATTGTTGGTCCCCTAGACCCTCCAACCTCTTCAGGCAACCGATTTATATTGGTTGTAGTAGACCATGCTAATAGATATCCTGAAGCCATACCTATGAGGACTGTCACAGCTCAGGCTGTTGCTAAGTCCCCACTTGGTATTTTTACCAGGGTAGGTTTTCCTAAGGAAGTCATCTCTGACAGGGGATCTAATTCTATGTCCCACTACATTAAGGCCATGTGCAAGAACTGTGTAGTGACTTACAAGTTCTCAACTGCCTACCATCCTCAGTTAAATGGATTTGTAGAAAGGTTTAACTGTACTATAAAGAGCATGATAGTTGCTTTAGAAGAAACCTTCAGAAGAAAGTGGGACCTTCTACTGCCATGCCTTCTCTTTGCTTATAGAAAAGTCCCAGAGGAGGGAGTTGAATTTAGTCCCTTTGAGCTTCTCTATGGTCATCCAGTTAGAGGTCCATTGGCCTGAATTAAGGAGGGGTTGGAGAGTGCTCCTTCCCCCAAGCCCGTGAGAGTCACTGACAATGCGTTAGGTCTTCGGAGGAGAATGACACACATGATGACAGAAGCATAAGATAACTTAAAAGCAGGTCAGGCTCTAGTGAAGCATTGGCATGACCAGAAGGTCAACATGGTTGAATTTATTCAAGATTGGCTAGTTTTAGTTATGGTTCCTACAAGGGAGAGGTCCTTACAGGACAAATGGATAGGACCCTTCAAGGTTGTGGGCAAACTTGGAGAGGTCAACTACCTGGTGGATTTAGGCAATCCTAAAGTAGGCTCCCAGAGTCTTTCACACCAAGCGCCTAAAGGCTTATGTCACCGGACCAGAAGTGGGAGCTTTGATTCTAGCTTCAGCTCAAGAAGAGGAAGAGAGCGAACCTCTACCTGATCTCCTCAGTGGACAACCTTCAGATTAGAAAATAGAAGGAGTTAATCACTCTTCTAATCTGACACTGGAACAGGAGAAGTACAAGTTTCTGTTAAATCAGTTTGCCTCCCTGATTTCACTATCACCAGGCTTGTTCCCTTGGGGCCAGCATGATATTCTCACTGGTGACTGTTTACCTGTTAAAAGCAGAGGTTACAGGATGTCAGATAATGTAAGAACCCACATAACGGAAGAGGTCAACAAGATGCTTGATCTCGGGGTAATATATCCCTCTACAAGTCCATGGTGTAGTCCAGTTGTACTAGTACCAAAGGCAGGATCCAAGGAGTTGAGATTCCTTGTGGACTATAGAGCTCTTAATGCAGTCACAAAGACTGATGCCGATCCTTTACCTAGGACAGATGATCTGGTGGATAAACTTGGTTCAGCCAAGTACCTCAGTACATTTGACCTATGTCAGGCTATTGGCAAATAGCCCTGACAGACCATGCCAAGAAAAAAACTGCATTTTCAACCCCAGCAGGCCTCTACCAGTTTAAGGTAATGCCTTTTGTATGTATTAAATAATGCACCTGCAACATTCCAAAGGATGGTTAATCAAGTTCTAAATGGGATGGAGGACTTCTGCATGGCATACTTGGAGGACATTGCAGTGTTCAGCCCTACTTGGAAAGAACATGTTGACCACTTAATATATGTTATGCAGGCTCTTGAGCAGGGCCATCTGACCATAAAGGCAAGTAAATGTCAAATTGGTCAGAGCAAAGTGGTCTACCTTGGACATGAGGTAGGAGGAGGTGAAATCAGGCCATTGCCTAGCAAAGTACAAGCTGTTCAAGACTGGGCCACCCCTAGTACTCAAACCCAAGTGAGAGCTTTCTTAGGTCTCACTGGTTATTATAGGAACTTCATTGAGAACTATGGGTCCATAGCTTCTCCCTTAAATGTAGTCTCCTCATCCGAATTTCCAAAAAAGGTCAGATGGAATGAGGAGTGGAGAAAGGCATTTGAAGAACTTAAGAAACCCCTTTGTCAAGCTCCAGTCCTAAGAGCTCCCGACTATAGCCGAACCTTCATTGTGCAGACAGATGCCTCCAATACAGGTATAGGTGCAGTTTTGAGTCATCTGGATGAGAAAGGTAATGAGCACCCAATAAGCTTCATTAGCTGGAAGCTGAAGGAACCCGGATCAAGATGGGCAACCATTGAAAGAGAATGTTTTGCTATTATGTGGTCACTGAAAAAGTTTAGACCATACTTTTATAGATCTACTTTTGTGATTCAGACTGACCACCAACCCTTGAGATGGTTAATGCATATGAAAGGGGAGAACCAAAAACTATTGAGCTGGTCAATCAGCCTCCAAGGGATTTGATTTTACCATTGAACACAGGTCAGGGTGAAATCACCAAAATGCCAATGGTCTCTCCAGGATGTTCGGCCGACTTGAGTAAGGAGATTCATCCAGGGGTGGATTAAATCCTCCTGTCCCTTAGTCTGGGGGGACCAGTGTTAGAGAGAATCCCCAGAAATGTGCTTATTTCCCTTCACCTTAGAGACCCCCAGAAACTTTGCTCGATTTTGAGGACTTGTTCTTTTTCCCTTGGAGTGAGTGTGAACCCTTTTCCCACTCTCTCAGGTATTTTGATGTGTATTTTACTCTTGTGTTCTTTAATTATGGAGTTTTAGCAAAGCCCATAAGGCATCATCTTTTTATTGTTGTGTCACACAGCACCTTTAGTGCACTGGCACAGAGGTGTCCTTTGCACTCCCCAAGGTTTAAATATCTTCTCTGGGATGAACTACTGTTCCCCAGAGAATGTAAAGTTAAATTGACTTTACTAGTCTTTTTAAAATCATAGATCCAGCACAGACCATCTTACAATGGAGTGCTGGAGGGGTTACCTAATATCCCCTGTGTCTAAACACTCTTGTAGCAGTCAAATGCTACCCTTTCCTATCGAAATGGGTGGTGGCAGTGGTTTTATAACAAGCTACCATGATTATTCCCGACCGCGAACACCGGTAGCTAAAAATCGGGGAAGCCATGTTTTTCAATATGGCGCTCACGACCCCTCTGTAAAAACAGACTCCGGTCACCTTTTTTCACTATTTCTTTGTGGAAAATTCCTTCTTGTGTTTAACTCTGCGTGCCAAACCAGGTTTGGTCCCTTTGTTCGATCCCATTTGGCGGGCTTCAGTGCTGAAGCTCTCCTCTGGCGCCTGAGTGTCTGGGGTGGACATGATGTCAGGGAGGTGCTCGAAACTCCCTGTGATTAGTCTCCTAGGAGACCTGAATGCACTCTGGCATGATTGGCTGGCTGACTGTCCGGCAAGGACAGACACCCTGCTGGGGGAGTAGCAACTAGGCTGGAATGAATCGGAGAAAAGAATTTAAAAGGTGAGTGTCCAGGCTGGATGGTAGAGTAGACCACTGGAATGAAAGAACCGAAGACGAGCTTGAAGAGGACAGCTGCTGCAACCAATGGACAGGTGGTTTGCCCAGAGAAGCCCTGCTGCAACCCCGTATTGCCAGATCTCCAAATGACAGAGAAGCTCCTTCAAGGACGGCTTCTCCCTTTGAGTTTGTGGGACCAATCAACTCAGCAAATGCCTGGATACCATTCTCGGAGCTGCTTAAGGTTTACTAGGGGGAAGGACACTAGTTTGTGTTTAGAAGCCACAGCTACTTGAGCTGAAGTGACATCATTTTGTTTACTCAGACGACAATCCTGTGCAGTGCAGGAGTCCCTGATTTCCTCCCTCTTGTTCTCACGACTCAGGCTCGGGAACAGCGATACCTACCGGACCTGCCAGGAACAAACGTCTTCAGTTGCATCTTTTTGCTCCACTTTAAGGTACTGTGTAATATGGTTGAGAGATCCCAACTTTCGCGGTGGAAGTTTGTGAAACTTTCCCAACTCGCAGGCCTAATCAGCTTGTGACCCGACATATCTTGCTTTTTCAACTGAACCACTTCTAAAAACTTTTACAAAGACTTCTCCATTTGTACCAGAACTATGGTATCCTATTCAAGAACACTAGACTATTGAATTTGGCCTTGCCTATTGAATTGAATTGACCCTCCTGGTACATTGAACTTTTGCCTTACCTAGAATAAGTGTTTTCTAACCCTTTGTACAAACATATGCTTTTTTTCCCTATTTAAAAGTATTGAAGTGCTATTTGGCTCCTTTTTCAGGGCAGCAGGCACTTTCTTAATCACTTAGAGTTTGTTACTGTAGTATATTGGTGTTAAATATGGAGTTGATTTCTACTAGTGAAAGTTTTCTAAATGACTGTGTAAGTAAATGTTTGAGTATTTATTTACCAAGAAATCTTGAGGGTAAGTGTATACTTGAACCACTGTGATTGTGATACCTCTGTGTAACTTCTTATATTGCTCACATTCCCGCTTGAGATAAGCCTGGCTGCTCAGCTCGCTACCAAAAGTATGTGGTACAGACTTATACAAAGGTTGTTTTTTGCTTACACCTGTAGTTCTAATTTTGTGTGGTGTTCCCAGAGGGTACTGCCTGCAAGTCTGCCTAACATCCCACACCCCTCACCCCTTCTAACACTACCATGCTTGCAGCAGCAGTAGCAGTAATGGAGCTAGAGGCCCTTCATGTAGGAATACAACTTGAAGAGGCAGGGAGGCAGAGGATGCAGTGGAGGCATTGGAGGAGAAGGAGGGCCATCATGGCCATGCAAAACAACAGTGTCTAGCAGGTTGTAGCCAGCAGGCCCCACCCACACCTCTCATAAGGGCCAGACCCTTCAATCTGAGCCAAACCCAGATCCACATACTGAACTGGCTAGACAGGGACACCATCACTTCCATAGTGGACCTGATCCATAATGACCTTGTCAGCTTCATACACATCTGCATTGCCATCCTCCCCTTGCTCAATGTTGTTTCTGTGCTACTCTTCCTTGCCACCTGCACCTACCAACACACTGTGAGTGAACTGCATGGACTATCGCAACCCTGTTTCTCATGGGTCCTCTTTCAGGGTATTCTCTCCTGAGGCACGTGTCAGATCACATAGGCCTACCCACAACAGCTAACAAGGTCAAGGCCACAGAAATAGCATTCCATGCCCATGCAGGCATTCCCAATGTGATTGGTGCATTGGACTGCACACATGTGGAGCTGATGGCAAGACATTCCGTTGAGGCAGTGTACAGGAACCGAAATATATACCTCTCACTCAATGTGCAGATGGTGTGTGATTCACACCACCTCATCAACCATTGCTGTGCCAGATTCCCGGGTTCAACCCACAATTCCATGGTTCTGAGGAACTCCATGCTGCCAGGGTACATGGCACGTCACAGCTGAGAGGGTACCTGGCTGTTGTGTGAGTGTAATTACCAAAGTATGTGCACTGGTGAATGGGGGGATTCCTATCTACAGTTCATGTGTGCAATGCATTGTATGACACACAAATAGCATGCCCGAGTTGAAAGCCTTGACTGATGTGTGTCAAATGGCCAGACAGAGCATGTGCATGCATAACAACATCAACACAGTAATGCACCATCAAATGCACTGCATGTACTAGAATGCATCAAATCAATGTCCCAAATCCCTGCACAAAACACTCAGCACAACCCACACCACCTGCAGCACAGACTAATAGTTTGCATATATCACAACACCCCACCTCCAAACCACTACTCTACCGTACACAGAGTTGCCTGGTCCCCTGCCTTTTTCAAGTGCATGTGACCGGAACGGCAATATTATTGCCTGACATATCAATGGATGGTTGATATGCCCATCATGGGACTTGCAAAACAGAACTAAGCAAGAACAAACACCAATCTAAATTATGTGTGTCGTAGTGAAAGTGTCAGAGGTCAAGGTGGGTATGAATGCGCCATGGAAAAGTGACTGCAAAGCACACATCCACCACGCATATTGACAAAGCTTATTGGCTAACGCGTATTGGCTGGTTGGCATTCATTAGGCTATCATCACCTTCCCCATCCATTTAATTCCTCATATGGCACCCCTCTGTTTATACATCCACATCCATCATTTTCCCAGAATCATGCTGTGCATGTACTGAAACCCAAATTAATATGAAATCTTCTTTTAATGTAGATAAATGTTATTAGCTGTGTGTGCTCTGCCAACCAGGTCTGTGGCCCTGGCAGGTTCTGCTTTGTTGAGCCCACTGGCTGTGTCAGGCAGATTACTATTTTGCAGTTACAACAACATGCCACCTGGTAATGGTATACAGCACACAGACACCCGGACAAGCCACATTTGCAATTTGTACTTGTCATTACATTGACATTGATGACTGCAGACATGAATCCATAAAATCACCTTCATTCCACGCAAAAAGGCCCATACAATGCATGGACATCCATTCCCACTGACAATGTGCATGTTAACATGCTCAACTATGACATATGCAACGTCTTCAGCAATTTGCATGAAAATATTGCATTGCTTAGTGAACAATATACAGACTGTACAAACATGATACAGGCCCTACAATGATTTTTGCCCATTTCTGTCGCTCCGGTGCAGGTGATGCTGGATACTGCTTGATGTCATGGCTGATGACCCCATCAGGCAACAACAGAACCAGCATGAGCAGGGTTACAACTGTGCTCACATCAGGACTTTTACGATTGAGCAGACATTTGGCCTTTTAAAAGCAAGGTTCTGCTGCCTGAGCAGATCGGAGGGGCAGTTATGTACAGCCCTGTGAAGGTGGGCAATATAGTCCTGGCCTGTGCCATGTTGCACAACATGTTTATCAGGTGAAATATACCGCTGCCCCCGGACATGCACCCACATGATGCAGAGGATGAGAATGACAGTGATGATGAACTGCCATTGGTACTTCGCAGGGATGCTGTGGATGGCCGTGAGGCATGGAATGCACGGATTACCCCAGCATCACATGAGCACATGTCCTAGGACAGCTAACACACTTAGCACTTTACAGGAAATAAATCACTCAGTTACACTAAAAAAGAATGTCCAATCATGATTTCAATGCAACATCAAGTGTAATGCATATAATGGAATGAATATCAAATGTGGATCTACATCAACTACCAAAACTATCCCTCTCCTTTCCCCTCCCCAACTATCCTTCCCCACTCCCCCTCCTCAACTGTCTCTCTACAACTCCTGTCATGGTGAACAAGTAGCCCTTGCAGGAGTCAGATACAGGGCACATGTCTGTTGTGGGCCTATTTGTGTCCCCTTTTTGTATCTGGTGTGTGACTGTGCTAATGTGTGCAGAGATGGACAGCTGTATTGAAGATCGCCATGGGCTGCTAGGCACAGAACTAGTAGACATGGAACTAGTGGATGGTGTGTGGGCCTGTCCCATAGGCTGTTTGTCAAGGAATGCCTGAAGGCACATTGCCATTTTCTCCGCAATGGAGTACATGACAATGTTGCCCTTGCGTACCCTCCTGGACATCTGAACAATGACATTTGTGCAATGGCAATGGGCACGTGCATTTTTTGATGCCCACTGGCCTGGACACTCTTCGCATCAACTGCACCTCCTGTCTCTCGAAGTGGCGGAGTCTGCCATCCATTTCCCTGACACTGTGCAAGGGTGGGCATTGTTGGCTAATTGGGTACATGGGGCTGAATGCCAATGGATCATAGGTACTGTTGTCGGTGGTCTCCCATGTGACCACTCCACCATTGCCAGCTATGTCATTTTCACTGGATAGATGTGCACATGCATGTGAGTACTCTGGTGTTGGGGGTACTGCAGCATCTGGGGCTGCCTGGACAGATGCAGCTGGAATGACAGGTGCTGCCCTGGTTTGGGTGCAGCTGGGATGACAGGTTCTGCCTGGATGGGTGCAGATGGGATGACAGGTGTTACCTGGACAGGCGCTGCTGGGATGACAGGTGCTACCTGGACGGGTGCAGCTAGGGTGACAGGTGCTGCCTGGATGGGCGCAGCTGGGATGACAGGTTCTGCCTGGACGGGTGCAGCTGGGATGACAGTTTCTGCCTGGATGGGCGCAGCTAGGATGACAGTTTTTGCCTGGATGGATGCAGTTGTGCTGGCAGTGGAAGTTGTGCCAGTGGAGGCTGTGGTGTCCTGGGTGGAGGTGGTGGTGGTCCATGTTGTCCTGGTACATGGCGGCTGGTGCCCCTTGAGGTGCTTGGCTGGGTCTCTTCATTGTCAGATCATGTGCCTAAGGGAGTCAGAAAGGCAGGTTGTCAGTGAACAATGTGGATTGATGAGGCACAGATACATGCATTATGTTGGTTGTGGCTGTGCAGTGTTGCAGACATGGCGGGGTACATGAAATGGTGCACAGATGCTTATGTCATGCATATGGAGCAGGAGGATGTGTGATGTTTGTACATGGTAGAGTAGTGCGCTGGAGATACTGTTGTGGTGTACTGCCAATCGATGGATGCAGTGTTAGGGGGACTTTTACGCTGTGGGATGTTGGGGTGTGGTATGGATGGGGTCAGCATGAGCATTCTGCCTTAAGCAGTTATGGATACAGTTGTACATGTATGCTCAGGGCTTGTGCTGGACGAGGGGGCCACATGTTGCCTTTGTGTGTAACAGTTGTCATTTGTAGATGGACATGGGGCTTAGCACTGCTGTGACTTTGTGCCAGGGAGGAAGCACGGCAGGCACACATGCGGTACGCTGTGGCAGGGTGATGTGTGTCTATGTGGGAGCAGAAGCATGTTCTGTTGGCTGTACAGGGTACCTGTGCTGTGTTCTACATGTCTTAATGGTATATGTCATGTTTTGGTGGCCAGGGTGTGTGTCAGTATATGCACCCATATTATTGGTTTCTTGGGGGCGGGCATGCAGGTTCTTTTGGTGCTGTGGACTATGCAATTGCCATTCATGTCATATGTTGGTACAGTAGTGGGCACATGGTGGACAGGGAGGTTGACATTACATTGGGGTTATGTGTACTCACCAGCTTCTTCAGGTGTCCCGGCTCTGGCCTCTGCAGCACTGGCCCCTTCAATGGACTCTAGGTGCAGCACACTGCTGCATTTCTCCTCCCAGGGCAGCAGGCATATTGGGGGTGCGCTCACGACCCTGAGGCCATGCCCTGTCTCTGCTGGGCTGGGAGGAGGTTGCATACCATCAATCGCAAGTCGTCCTACCATATGAGGCAGTCGCGCACTGTGCAGGGGGTTGTGTCAACTGCTGACACCTTCTGGGCCACCTCCTCCCAGATGCTCTTCTTACGCAGCTGGGCATGCCTGTGCTGCTCTCTGGTGAAGTGCTCGGCAGCATGCTGGATAATGGTGTCCTCTAGCATGTTCAGCTTGGGCTCAGAGAAGCGTGGCTTCCAATTCCGGGTCGCACAGACTCTAGATGTCATGCTCATAGTGGAATTTGTCTGGTCAGGCGGGGTGGATGTTGCCTGCGCTTTGAGTATTGCAATGGATTGTGTTTTTAATGGCCGCTGGCTGATTTCCTGTTCCGGCCATCACTTTATTTCTGGTCACGCTAATTGCGGGACCACTGTTTCTGGAGCCGGTGGGTTTGGGACTGTGTTGCCAGATTCATAGGCACTGGTTCCTAGGAGGACGGTGTTGCCATTTTTGGGGGGTTTTGATGCTGTTTCCATGATGCCGCTACTGCTGTTTCCGGCATGCTGGAATGCGTGTGCATGACAACATGTAATTATCTACAGATTCCGGAATAACAGGTTGCCGGAAATGGCAGCACCGGCATGCCGTAAACTAGGATTACTTACCGGCATTCTTGTAATGAGGCCCATAAAAAGGCTTCTTGTTCATTCTCAAGACAAGTATACAAGCCCAAAATAGTAATTGACGTGAGCTTGAGATATTTCAAAAGGTTTTTTCTATTGCATTTCGAAAGCTTAAAATACACCCACCACACAGAGGTGTGGACTATTGTTTATGATGTGCTGTAGTACCTTTGAAATTCTATTTAAAAAAGCAAACTATTTCTTTTGCAAAACAAGCACACCTGAAAGTATTGTCACCAGAGGCCTGTGAAATGTAGTTGTCTCTCTTCTGTTTAGGACACTTTCTCTCAAATGGTCTACATAAAAGGAAAGATCAGGCAATAAGATAAACAATGCCACCCGGTATGTGTGAAGGCATACCTTCTCACGGGAGGAAGTATAGTACTGTACAGTGAGATAAGATGATTTGTAGAGGATCACTATCATCCGCTGGCAAATCCATGACAGGAGCATCACCAATTTGGTTCCACAGTCTTGAATAGGTGTCCCCACAACAATAATGCACTTTAACCACCATGCACTCATGTGGGTGCTTGGAGTCTATTACAGAGTTAAACATTTTAAAGGAAAAGCCACTATGAAATGTGGTATGAAATTAAAATTAATTTCTGTCATTTTATGAACAATAGAAATGCAAGCTCTCCCACATAAAGGAAAATGCATGAACGGTTTTGAAATCAATCCATCATGCATTGGGCTTTACCCTCTGCCTAGTCCAAACAGGCACAGAAGAAAGTATACATGTTTGTGCATTCCAGTGCATATCCCAATTGTTGTTTTGAGATGTGCATTGAAATGTGCAAATAAAATACCTTTATTTATGCAAATGATAAAAGGGAGAGATCAATGGGATTGGGAAGTGTGCATCTAAGATACACACATTCAAAGACCCTTTGTAGATGTGGGTGCAATATTTCTGGTGCAAGTGAAGGTATGTACTAGTGAATTTAATTACTTGTGCAAACAAACAGTGGTCGAAGTGAGCGAGAATGGTTGGGAGTAGAGTGACTTTGAAATTCTTTAATTGTAGAGATTTTTTTTTTTTAACTATTGGCAAAGTTTGTTAAAATAGTTTTATTTTCATCTGTGGGGGTGTCTCACCATTTAGTTTATAGTTTCCTTTTCTGTAGTCTCAGGTTTTTGAGGTGAGGTGAGGTGAGGTGAGAACCAAGCATTACGGTGTGTGCGCTGTTTGCTTCTGCACATTTTAAGAGGTGCAATAGTGTCTAGTGCTTTAGACATAGTGTTGATGTATGCTTCGACCATGAGATTAGGGTCAGAGGTATTTTGTATTGAGTTGAGTGATGGAAGGATGATAGGAAGTAGACTTTCCGGGGTGATATTCTTTTTACTTCTCATGGCAAGAGGGGGTGCCATGGCTTTCTTTTTGGGCTGTTGAGTGGGTGTAGCTAAGGTGAAGGTGATTAGATGGTAGTCAGTCCAGTGTTGAGGGGTGATCTTGGTAAGGGAAGGTTTGCTGTTCTGGTCCGATACCCAGTCTAAGGTTGTGCCTTTGTCGTGGGTGGGTGAGGATACTCTTTGTGTCAATCCTTGTTCCAGCAGGATATTGGCTACTGTCTGGGCATTTTTGTCGGTGGGGTCATTGAAACCGAGATTGAAGTCACCCAGTAGTAATATTTACGAGGAATCTTTAGTATTATTTGCTAGGATACTAGAAAGGTCCTCTTCAAAGGTGCAGATGGGCTCTGGGTTCTATAGAGTAGATAAAAAGAGTACGGCAACTGGATATGGGAAGTTTGGCAATGAGCAGTTTGCAGGACTAGAAAAGAGGCGAGGGTACAAGTCTTATGGAAAGGTCAGATTTAGCCAAGAGGGCTAGTCCACCTCCTTTGGCATTAGGTCTGTCTACTCTAAATATCTGGTAATTTTCCAGGACTGCTAGCGTGAGGTCTGGGCCTGCTGTGTCATGCAACCATGACTCAGCAACTGCTAGGAAGTAAAGGTTCTCAATGGATATAGTATCTGATATTTCAGAGGAGTGAGCCACTAGCGACCTAGCATTGATCAGGGCACCAGAGATAGTAGTCATGTTTTTAGGGTCCTGTAGGCTGTTGAGGAGGGGTTGAGTTGGGGTAAGGAAGTTTATAGTTTTGTGAGGCAAGTAAGGTTTGGAGATCAGTGTTCTGTGCAGGTTTTCAGTATCACATTTAGGTGTAGGATGGCTATCAAAGGTAGTGGCATTCAGTTTCTGGTTCAGTATTGTTAGCTTACTACTGGGAGGCTGGTAGAGACAAGGTAGTCTGGCCCTAAGTCTGCTGTTTCTTTCCGCTGGCAGGCAAGGGGTGTAACTTATGTAGGTCATGGTAAAGGCCGTGAGCAACAGGCTAATTAGTGCTACGGTCAATAATAGAGAGGGCAGCTGGCTGATCTTCAGGATCATAGTTGCTCAAAGGCTCAGTCAATCTAGTTGATTGATCGTAATGGGTAGGGATGAGAAGGTGGAGACCCGTGGCTTAAGCATCAGGCAGGACTACGTTGTTTGTATTAGGGCCGATTACCAGAGCTGGGATAGTGTATATAAGTAGGTGCGTAGTTATACTGTGGGACTTTAGTCAACCAGTGTGGACTAAGGCGGTTGGAGCATAGGTGGTAGAACAGCTATGGCAGTGTTAATCATTGGGCTAAGCAAGGGCAGAGTGGGTTCATACCATCAGCTATGTATCAGCAAGCAAGGCTAACGTGGTTAAGGGTAGGGTAGATAGGTAGCTAGGCAATATCACAAGAAGGATGGGTGACACAAGGGCTCCCTAACTGTGCAGTTGGGTACCTATACCATTGGTTAGAAATGACTGTACATGTTAGGTTGATGTGACGCGTAGCAGAGAAGAACATTGTATGTAATTACCTTAGCTATTTCACGCGCATGAAACATAGATTGGAGGCAGTGGTGTTCCAGCGATCAAGCAGTGCATTAAACAGCTGGGGACCTGGTTAAAGCAGTGTGCAACTTTATGAGACATGCGACAGGCAGTAAGTGGGTTAGCTATTATACATTATGCAAGTTTACCATAAATAGTTTAACTGTGTTACATGAATATAGCATGGGCAATATGGCAAGTTAGTCTTAGATATATGGCACGTTGCCTTAGTGGTGCAGGAAGGAGCATGGATAGTTAGCAGGACATCAGTTTATGCAATATGCAAATACATTTGGTCAAAAGGTTTGAGTACAGTATGTGCAACGGCAAAGTAATTAGGCTTTAGTCCATGAGATAAGTATAATTGACATTTGTTCGCACTTTCAGAGGAGTTTGTGCTGAAGCACATAACATGTCGGGTGCTGTGCCCTGACGTCCACTCTGGCTACAACTGAGGGGGCAGCAGGGGTGAGTGCGAGGAGCACACAATATGCAGGCTCTGAAGAAATCAGTTTGTACATACGTATAGCGATACAGTGTGACGAGCTAAAAGGGGAATTAGTAATGGCTCGGGTGAAGCACCTTCTGTCAATGGGAAGCAGGAGGCGGCACAGTGCAGCAAACAGGAGCAAAACAGGGCCTTAACCTAGGCTTTTACCGTAGGACGGCTCACCGCCTTACGATCACGCTCATTGGGGATGAAGCGTGCATTGCTTAGCAACAAGTGTACACAGCCTCACTATCAACCTACGTTGCGCCGGCCATTTTGGAAGGGACAAAGGCTCGGCGGCAACATGGTGGGCTGCAGCTGGGTTAAAATTCACAAACAGCGTGAATGTGGCAAGTAAATCTCACCAGAAGATGCTATTGCTGGTAGGAGGTAGTGCATCTGCAGCAGTTGGCGATTGTGCCGTGGTGCAGGCATGCTGATGGTGCTTCACAGGTCTCATCACTGCAGATGGTCTTGTCGCTGCATATGGGGGTCTGAGGCACAGCAGCAATGTCGATGCTGGATGAAGGAGGGCTCCTGTCCACTCCGGCGCTGGTGCTTATGTCATGTCCCCCTTTGGGTACCCCAAACCCAATGCCATCCCCTGGCTTCTAGGGCTGCATGTGTGCCCTAAGCACCTGCATTACAGCCATCAATGATACTCTGTCCCATGTATGGGTGCCCTCGCCTGTTCCCCTTATTCCCACAGCTGGTAGGTATGCCCCCTGGACAGCACTGTATCAGAAAGTCTTTATGGAAAACACATCAGCCACTCAATCACCTGTATCATGTCGCATACCCCAAGGCTCCTGCCTCTTCCCCACCCTCAGAAACATTTCATGAAACCTTTTTTCAACCGCCTAGATGCACAAGACCTCTCCTAAATGAACTATGATGATGACCTCCAAATCGCCTTCCCCCTTTCAGGAAACCACACTGCAGACTCCTCCTCACTGCACGCATTGTACCAAACTATCCAGTCCAGGATGTCAACACATCTATCATGACTCAACAATGACAAAACAGAAATTCTCCTTGTTGGATCGCAAGTCATGTTCAACAAACTAGACACATTATACTCTTCATCCACTATTGATGGCATCTCTCTCCCAATGTTCACTGTTGTAAAAACTTGTGGTGCTCACCCAGATGCCACCCTCACCCTTACACACCAGATCAGTACAATGTTGTCATTGGCTGCTCACACTAACAAACTTATTCATGCCAGCAGACCCTTCCTCTTGTCAAATAGCTGCCTTACCATTGTCTGTGCCGTTATTGGTCCCAGATTGGATTACTGCAATACACTATATGCAGGCACCTCCACCAGAAACATGAACACATTACAATCATCAACCTAGGTAATGACCTTTGAGCTGCCCTAAAGATGCCTAGAATATAGCACAACTCAGCAGCCAGAGGAAATGCTCACTGGTTCCCCATATGGGAGTGCATCACATTCAGAATACTGTCATAACCCACATCTGCCTCTCCAACTCAGCCATACTTTACCTCTCACAGAATTTCCCAGAAACTCAATTGTCAAGGCCCACACATTCAGCTTATGCTCACTGCCTTGTTAGACCCAGATTCAGACAAGCCAGAGCTGGCCGCCGAGCTTCTTGGTGGTAGTGGCCAAACTATGGAACACCCTACCACAGGACTTATGATCTGAACAGTTGTACTGGTCTTTCTGAAATCACCTCAAAACGTGGCTCTTTACCTAATGACCAATCACCTGGAACTATTGAAACATCTTTATTGACACTGCCACAAACGACCCTCAGACAACACCTCAATACCTGGCTCCTTATTGAGGGATATTAACAAACAAATGGGTCAATTTCTATAAATTGACAGGGTATTGCCCTAGATAAGTACTATCCACACAAAAAGTTAGGCAACACACCACTCTGTAAAAGCTACTAGCAGCCACCTGAGAACCCAAGGCTAGGTCCAGTTCGTAAAACCAAACCCGAAAAGATTTTTTAACTGTGGGGTCGACTCAAATCTATTCATAAGGAGAAAGAATAGAACAAGGTTGATGCAGAAGACAGAAGGATAGAGCGAAAGAAGGGGTGCTATCCCTGCCTAAAGTGCACTCTTAGCTAGGTGCAGTGTTACAACGCCTGTCTAGTAGTGACAGAATAAGAATGAAATTACCACTTCTATGATGTGTAATGCATTCAACCTTGAGAGTCCCAACCCACTCTCTTCCAGATTGACTTAAATCGGAAGAGACTACCAGTAAAAGCAAAGGGAAGGGAAAAGAGAGTAAACCCAGGAAAGTGAAGAGAATCCATTTTTCTCTTCAAAACAAAACCATGTGTCATCTAATGGGATAAACAGTTTTTTAATAACCCATTGATTGTCACACTGCTCCTGGGGTACTCAAATTTAAAAATTGCACAACTTGGGGAAATAGGATGAATTCCCATTCCCAAAAACAGAAACAAAGACAATAAATCGCCACTTCCCATGTGGGATCAACTTTTTGCTCATGGAAAGTGGGACAATGTAAAAAGGTTTGCTCAAACTAAAATGGGGGAAGATTGGAGCCCTTTTAGATGTAACAAACACCGTCGACCGGTTTCTGTAGCCTAAATTTAGTAACGCCACATTCATCAGGACAGTCTAAGCTCCTCAAAAGCTGGTGTATTTCATTACTCAACAACCAGTTTTATGAGGAAAAAGGTTAAAAACGGAAGATGGCATAGTACATTACCACCCTGCCGTAGGTATCATGGAACTGGAACAGTCTGGGAAGGAACCTGTGGGATCAACAAAATGAACCACAGTTACTAGGTAGCTGCTACATTCCACATATTGGATTTAGGATGGCACAACACTAGTATGCCAACCAAAACAGACACAGCCCATGCTATCATAAAACACCACCTCATTTCCCAATCTCGGTATCAAAATCTCTTCTCTTTAGTGTCAAAAAAAGGCCACCTGTATTAGTTAGCCACAATGTTATTTAAAACAAATAAACACACCATATGTGGTAATTCTAGCATTGTTATGGAGTGCTCTTAAAAAAAGTGTTGACAACAGAGAGATCTCAACTCATCCTTGATGTTCACTCCCTTTTGTTCTAAAGAATGGTGTGTCACAATTTAGTGCCCAACTTTACTGTCCAGTCCACATGTAATGCATCTGTGAATAATTACACGATTATAATGATGTTCAAAAAGACTGGGTTTCAAAGACTATCAGTTTAGAAACTCCACAGTATAAATCATGTGGACAATTATTTAGGAGCAAATATGTTTTATGGGACAGAAAATCACAGTGTCTCAAACAACAATTGCAGACATGCTTTGTTTTTTAAAAAGTCTGCAATCAAGGGGAGGGTAGATGCAACTGCTAAACTATCCCAAAGGCAAGTAGAGCATTCAGACATCCCTTCAGTCAAAAAATCTTCACATGTACTCACCAGAAAAGTGCACGACACGGGCACCTTCTTGGTCAAGGCAAGGCGCTCTGCGTAAGCGCATCTATCCCCTGTAGTTCTAATCTCCGTGTGTTAAGTAGGAGAAGAGAGGGCGGCTGCCTTTCCTTAGCGTATCACGTGACTCGCATTTGCGTGTCACGTGCACATCCGCCTGCCTCCATATTGGCCAGCTCGTGTCCATTGGTGTGTCACGTGACATAAGCGTGTCACGTGCACGTTCGCCTGCCTCCGTATTGGCCGGCTCGTTTTCATAGGTGTATCACCTGACACGTGTCAGTGCATCACGTGCTCGTTCGTCGGCTTCCAAACCTGACCCACTCAGGGCCAGAAATGCCCCCTGCAGAGTGCGTCCATCTTACCATTTTTTTGACACTTAAGAGAAGAGATTTTGATACCGAGATTGGGAAATTAGGTGGTGTTTTGTGATAGCCATGGGCTGTGTCTGTTTTGGTTGGCATACTAGTGTTGTTCCATCCTAAATCCAATATGTGGAATGTAGCAGCTACCTAGTAACTGTGGTTCATTTTGTTGATCCCACAGGTTCCTTCCCAGACTGTTCCAGTTCCATGACACCTACGGCAGGGTGGTAATGTACTATGCCATCTTCCGTTTTTAACCTTTTTCCTCATAAACTGGTTGTTGAGTAATGAAATACACCAGCTTTTGAGGAGCTTAGACTGTCCTGATGAATGTGGCGTTACTAAATTTAGGCCACTGAAACTGGTCGACGGTGTTTGTTACATCTAAATGGGCTCCAATCTGCCCCCATTTTAGTTTGAGCAAACCTTTTTACATTGTCCCACTTTCCATGAGCAAAAAGTTGATCCCACATGGGAAGTGGTGATTGTATTGTCTTTGTTTGTGTTTTTGGGAATGGGAATTCATCCTATTTCCCCAAGTTGTGTCATTTTTAAATTTGAGTACCCCAGGAGCAGTGTGACAATCAATGGGTTATTAAAAAACTGTTTATCCCATTAGATGACACATGGTTTTGTTTTGAAGAGAAAAATTGATTCTCTTCACTTTCCTGGGTTTACTCTCTTTTCCCTTCCCTTGCTTTTACTGGTAGTCTCTTCCGATTTAAGTCAATCTGGAAGAGAGTGGGTTGGGACTCTCAAGGTTGAATGCATTACACATCATAGAAGTGGTAATTTAATTCTTATTCTGTCACTACTAGACAGGTGTTGTAACACCGCAACCTAGCTAAGAGTGCACTTTAGGCAGGGATAGCACCTCTTCTTTCGCTCTATCCTTCTGTCTTCTGCCACAACCTTGTTCTATCTTTCTCCTTATGAATAGATTTGAGTCCACCCCACAGTTAAAAAATCTTTTCAGGTTTGGTTTTACAAACTGGACCTAGCCTTGGGTTCTCAGGTGGCTACTAGTAGCTTTTACACAGTTGTGTGTTGCCATTCCTTATTGAGGGATCCTGACCCTTCCAAGCTTTGGTACCCTACAAGATCGACTACCAGGCACTACTTTAACTGCCTTACTTATTTTCTACTGTACTGCAACAAGCACCTCGATGCCCATTGGCTTAGCGTGCTATACAAATGCAAAAATAAATACATCAAATAAAGTAGCTGGGGATGAAGGGGAAATTGAATGCTTATTGAAGAAGTACCTGAACTCGTCCTTAATGAAGGATTCGGATATAATGGAAGAATTGGATACAATTCTATATAAATGACTTGAGGTAACCCCTTCCAGACCGGTACTTTGTGTTACAGCTCAGATAAGGATGAATTGAATGACTCCTTGGTGAACTTAGACAGTGCCATGATAAATACCAGAGGATTGAAATGGTACGCCTTTATGAAAAATGGAACTTGACCAATGTAAATGGGACTGTAGAGGGAGACAGGGATTGTGGTGCTACTTGGTTTGGTCCCTTATCCATCTCAACAATTGATTTAATCCATATTTCAGATATACACCCGCACTTAGTAGATTCACATAATATATTTCATAGCCCTGTGTGCGACCATGCAATATTGGTTTTGAGCATGGAAATTCCATCTGATTGCGATCAACTAAAGATGACTTGCTGTATAGGGCTAATAATAAATGAGCATGGGACTAAAGTAAAAAACACTGTGAAGAACTGAAAAATGTAATAAATTGGTACGAGAACGGTGGGGGGGGGGGAAAGGGTAGCGCCATAAAGAATAATGGGACTTCGCTTGAGAAATTCTTGACCTCCTCGAATGGCTTAGTAGGAACACTTGAAGTGACCACTACTTGGATCCGGGGGCCAGAGAGGCCAGAACATAGACAAGATTTTGACACTGCCATAAGAGACAAAAAGCATGAGTTTTGAAGGAGGAACAGAACAGTCACAAAGAATATGGTAGTTGGTTCAGTTGAGAGAACATTTGAGCTGCACAGGAACAAGCTGAATTATAATGGCATATAAAATTGGGACGTGCATTAGGCAGAACCAATGCTACTTAGATGTGCACAGCAGGACAGCTGACGTATATGTTCTGAATGGTGTAAACAGAGATACCTACAAAATAATGGGATCTGTGAAGGTTCCTGGTTAGCACATTCCTCCAGGATATTTGCTACATGACAAGTTGAATGTTTGGCCAATTCTAGAGTACTAAACAAGTGGTTGCTCCATTGGAAGATACAGGATATCAAGGACCATATTATGAAATTGAGTAACTCCATGTGGCCCAGATGGCATATCTAACCTAGTGTTGAAGAATGATTCAGATCGCTGGACAGAGATTTTATATTCCCTGTTCTTAGGAATAGTGGAATTTAGCAAAATCACATTCTCATGGCAATTGGCGGGCATGGTACCGATCTACAAGAAAGGTGCTCGGAATGAAAAAAAGAGCTACCGACTAATAACTGTTGTAGAATTGGTGGGGAACATTTTTTGCATTATTTGTTCTAAGAGATTTGATAGACTGGGCTGAGCAGAGACAGTTTTAATGTGAGGCAAAGAGGGTTCGGAAATGGTGTGGGACCTCCCTTAACTGTTTGATATTCATGTTACTAGCAAAAAGAGCTCTTTCGGTGAAAATGAACCAATGTTTATGACTATCTAAGGTTGCTTCTCAGAGAAATCTGGCATAAACATGTTACCTCAGTATACCAACATCTTCATGGCAGACCTTGAACAAGAATTCTCATAACAATCATCCCAGGAACCACTAGCATAACTGGGTCACATTAATGCCAGCATAGATAAACCCTGCCGGCCTTATGTGTACACCAACCATTGTATACTAACAACAAAGCCTTAACAACTGCATTGAAATCACTCAATGGTCTGACACTATGTGCTGCACAACACATGTTTAGACTCTTTGCTAGGAAAAGGCAACACTGACCCTGCTTTCCAATGATGTGTTATAAAACCTTTCACTTCAACATGTCTTTTAAAATAACAGTAGTAATTTTAGGAACTGAATGGGTCCCACCTTTGAAAGCATATTGCATTCAACAGTTCCATGTGAACAAGATATGTTTCCTTAAAATGCAGCTGTCAATTCAAGATGTGGAACATCGCATAAGTAATTTTAGGAAATTACTGAGGCTCATTTTAAGACTCCCTCATTCTGCCTAACGTTTGTAAACATATTACGTTCAACAGTTACATGTGAAAAGGATTTGTTTTCTGTAAATGCAAATCTCACCTTGAAATGTGGACTGTCGTCAAACTGTTATATCCGTTTGCTGCCTTTGGGAGCTTTTTATAGTCTTACGCAGACGTTCAAGACATGGATTCTATCCCATGCACACTGTTCCTTCTGACAATCAAGTTTATATTGCTACGTTTTTCTAATTTCCTCTTAGTTTTGAGAATGTATTGATTCTTTGTTTTTTCTTAACCAATCATTTCACTCTGCACCATCTCTTAAATATGTCTTTGCCACTAATGAACTGTTCCATTTCTGTATAGTATTTTCAATGTGTCCAGAAGGTGCATCAAAACCGGCATCTAGCGTAATATTGGAACTGTACTTGTGCAGGGCCAAAATGTTCCTTGCAACCCCCAACATACAGTGAATCCCGTCTACGCCTCTGTCTCGAAGTAATTTGAAAACACTAACTTATTTTCTGAGTAAGAAAGCTTTCTTTGTTCTGTCACATCGAAATCTCACATGATCCTCGGCCGTTAAGTAACAAAACAGTGTTTCTCAATTAAGTGTCAGTGCCACAGCATTATTCTTTTGGGATATTACCTTTCCCACTGTTACTCAATGTTGGGCTCTGCAGGGGTTGGGGAGTGGGTGGGGGGGGTGGGACGTGCCGGGGCATGAGTAACACACGTGATACTTTCTCTTTTTGGGTGCCATATCGGCCACATTGTTATTCCTTACGTCAAACATCATAACCAAAAATGCGACTTAAAAACCACACATCACAAATAGGAGTCCAGGTGGACCACGCCCTCCGCCCTTCAAGGCAGCATATGGTGAGGACTCGGAGTCCCTATCCCCTCCCCACAATGCCCTGCTCTGTGTGAGGTGGCGATCATTCGATGCCCAACTTGCCTCCTGACCCTGCCCCCACACCCTTTGCCCCACCGGGACCCCCTGACAGCTGTCCATGAATTTTGCAGTGAGGCACACTGCGCCCTACCCTTCCCATAATGCCAGCTCCGGAGTGCCCTGGAAGGGGATTCCAATGCCTCTATGGTCCCCCTCCACCTGCTACCCTTATTCCCCTCCTGCCCCCCAAACTCAGACATTCAGGGTGGCTGGGATGAAAAAAGTACCCCAATGTCAGGGAGGAACACCGCAGCACAACATCTCCCAGGGTCATGCAGAGAACTGTGCTCCTTTGCACTCTTGCCCCCCTTTTATACAGAATTCCGCGCCACTGCGCACCCGTAGTGCCCAAACCCACAAAACCTGCCTGCCCCTCCTAATGTGGAACCGGTTCCAACTGGCGCCTCCAGCTTCCAGCTGACCCCAGCCCCTCCCATTACTTCAGGCCACCCCTGGCCCGCCCAACCCGGCAGTCCTTTGCCTTTCGTGTCTCCGTCACCACTTTTCTCCCTCTTCTGGTCTCCCCATTTCTACATCTCAGGAGTTGGTGTACACTCTTCTCTTCTTGGCTTTTCTTCTAACTTCAGTTTTCTCTGTTGCACAGTCTTTTTGTGCAAGCTCCTTGCTGCATAGGACTTATGCCCAGCTGCAGATACACACTCTTTCTGCTTTTCTACTGGTGAAGCACACCTCTCAACCGGAATTTTGTGCAATACCTTTGTGGATGTGCACATGAACAGCACAGTGTAGATCAGCAAGGGGAGACCCTTTTACTGAGGTGCTCATGGCATTCCCTGTGGAGACCGGGAGAGCAATATAGTGTGAGTACATATACCAAACCATCACCTAGAAACCCAAAATGAAGAATGTGTATTTGTAGGTGGCTATAGGGAGCATGTCTTGAATTGTGGCACAACACAGCTAGGTGCCACCATAGCTTCACTGTTCACCATTGCCTTCAGCCTTCCAGTGCAAGCAAATGTGAATTAAACTGATGATACGTTAAGGTTATATGTCATATCTATTGACGTAAAAATATACAAGTCATGTCTTCTCGTATTGCATGTCCTGCCATGTTTAAATATGTTAGATTATGGTGCACCATAGTGTAGTAAATAACAATACATAAGACAGGTACAGGATAGCCTTTACGATGGCAGATTATTACAAACGTCTTCTCGCATTTCGTCTGTGGTTATAAAGCTTTTCTGTACGTTTCATTTTCTGCATTACTAATAAAAGCCGACACAACAGTGTGTTTTTCGCCAATGATGTTTATTCCACCTATAACTGGGTCAAACACACACATGACAGAAAAGGACTCCTGGCAATCGGAGGATAGAAAGTTATTTTGTGATGGATCCATTTCCAATTTAAAATGTGTCTCCTGTGCTTTGAGCAGGGGCTTCGCTCCACGATGACAGTTTATCAATGGGAACATCTCTCCAGAGCACAGTGTTTTATTTTTTACCATTCCTCAAGGACAGACACTTGAACCATTATTCATAAGATGAATACATGTGAGGAAACGAAGCAGACTACAGCTGCACTATTTGATAGATCGCTCAGATGTGCTCCTCTCAAGCGGCAGCTTTTGCAAAGAAACAGATCTCTGAAGTGTATCGATTGCACAATTTCACCATGCAGTGGAAATATGAGTCTAAAAAAAGGGTCTATAAGTGGGAGACTGTAATTGGTTATGCTCTCTTTGACAGTCAATAATTTCCAAGCACACAGCGGGGCGCCCAAAACGCACACTGCTGAGTGCAGTGTGTTATATTATATTTGTTTTGCTGCTAATTTCTTTAAGGTCACAATCATTAACGGACATAATAATGATAGAGGGAGGATAACGCAATTATGCTTTAAGGTGGATAATTGCAAGAAAAGTAACAGACTTAGCATATCATAGAATATTTATAAGAAGCCAAGGATACAATTCCACAGGTTTCACATCAAAAATGCATAAAACAATAATGTCATCAAACTTTAATGAGGTGGAATGGAAATTGCACTCGCATTTATGCACCCCTTTTCAGTCCACGTTTACCAGGGCAGGATTTGATCTACGTTATAAAAACCTAGCAAGAGATAGGACAGTGAAATGCTTGTTCAGTCCATACCTCACAGGTTTTCAGTCATACTTACTGCAATATGTCCTTCAGCAGTTTTCATCGGGATTCGTTCTTGCATACTGCTGCACCCTCAGAAAGGTGCAATTGTGTTTTGTATTTGCGTTTATTTAAACCTAATTGTCAATTGGGATCAGCAATTACTTACAATAGCACATTTACAGATGGGGTGAGGCTTTCCCACCAAGGGTGCCTGTACAAAATGCATATAGAAGAAAACTGTTTGCTTACAAAAGTAACATTTACCTCAGGAGGTAAGTATTTCCAAATATAGAGGGTAGAATGTAAATGTACAAAAATGCATTTTTAAGCGTGATTGGTGGGATCAGCTGGGGAGGATGTGGGAGAGGTCAGGGGGGATCTCCCTCTTGAGCAAGTTACCAAAGTTTAAGCCAAGCTTTGAAGAGATCCACAGTTGAGCTGGCATTGATAGTTATGAGCAGTGGGTTCCAGTTTAGTGGGCTGAGTAGGGAGAAAAAGCAGTAACTAGAGTAGGCAAATGGAGGATATAGGATGGTGAGGTTGCATGCAGTGGAGGATTGCAAGGGACTAGATGATGAGTGAACTGAGATACAATCATCCAGATGCAGAGGAGCAAGACCATTGGTAGCTTTGTAAACTAGGATAAAGAGTTTTGCTCATTTAGTTATTTATTTTGTATGGCATTTATGTAACACCCAAACCCAGGGGTATCACAGTTTGTTAGAATCATTTCCAAATCCGCCCTAGGCCTTAGACCAACCGACACAGTCGCATTCACATCCTGCAAGCTACTCACAACCAAACTACAAACCTCCCCCACAACCACGATAACCATCCACCTCATATATAGACCCCCAGGTCCACCTGGGACCTTCGCAGAAGACATCACATCCCTCATCACCAAAATTTCCAAACCAACAGCACAAATCATGATCCTCGGAGACTTCAACCTCGGCTACCAAGACCCAAACGATGCACCTGCTGCATCCCTAGCCAATGTCCTAACCGATCATGGTCTCACTCAACTCATTGTACTCCCCACCCACCAAAAAGGCAGAGCCCTTGATTGGGTAGCAACCCACAATTGCAACACAACCTGCAAAGACCCCCAACCTCTGGCATGGACCGATCACCACATGATCCCCCTTGAGGTTAACACCAATCAGGTACTGCCCAATAAGCACCCCATGGCACCAGCATGCCCCACCAGGAATAAACGCAACATCACTGCTGAAGCCCTACTACCACTGGTCTTACCTACCCTCAATGCTCTCCCAGCTAACGCTGACTTAAACCTGCTGATCGACACCTTCAATGATTCCATGGCCAAAGCAATGGACACCGTTGCCCCCTTGAAAATACGCAAAGCTAAACCCAAAGCTCATCTGAACTCGTGGTACACCCCTGAGCTCAAACTACTTAGGAAAGAGAAAGCTAAGGCTCACCACACCTGGAAGACTAACCCCACTGCGGAAAACAAATCAAACCTCACTAACTTATCCTCACATTACAAAAGCGAGATAATCCGGACCAAAAAAGATACTTACAACACCAGGATCACTCAGGCAGGATCCTCCACTAAAGAATTATTCAAAATTCTGAAGGAACTAGAAAACCCTATTTCGCCCCCGGAAACCTGCCTGAAAGACAAATCCTGGTGCACCAACATCCAGAACGCCCTCAACAATACAATTTTAGGACTCCAAACTAAAATCGATAACAAACGGCAACAACTCTTCAACAACAATGTCACCAACCTTAGCCTACCCACACCTAACAACACTAGCGCAGGCTTCTCGTTCAAAAAAGTCACCATCCCGGAAGTTCAAAAAATCATCACCTCCCTGAAACTCTCTAACTGTAAAGGAGACAGCTGCCCGGCTCAAATCATAAAAGATGCAGCCAGAGAGCTCTCCCCCTTCATCACCAAACTCATCAACCTATCCTTCACCAATAGCTCCATCCCCAGCAACTTAAAACAATCATGGGTTCTCCCTCTCCTGAAAAAACAATCCCTCGACCCGGCCACACCCACAAACTACAGGCCCATCACCACAGTCCCCTTCCTACTGAAAATCCTGGACAGAGTCGCCTACATCCAAACTCAGGAATACCTAGAATCCAACCAACTGCTAGGAATACGTCAATCTGGCTTCAGACCTCAACACGGAACTGAAACCGCCCTTGTTGATCTCAAAAGCCAGATTGATGAAATTAAAGACAAAGGCAATGCCGCAATCCTACTCCTCCTAGACCTCTCAGCGGCCTTTGACCTGGTCAGCCATGAGGTCCTGTGTAATCACCTTGCCACCGCAGCCCACTTCTCCTCCCCTGCCATCACATGGATACAATCCTTCCTGGCTAACAGAACCATACGAGTCTTTTCCACTACAGCTGCAGCAGACCCCATCCCCATCACATGTGGGGTCCCACAAGGTTCCTGTGTATCCCCCACTTTGTACAACATATTTACAAAGCCTCTATTTGACCAACTGGACCATCTGGGTGTCACCTACACAAACTACGCAGATGACACCCAGATACTCCTCACTATCTCTGGTAATTACCAAGAAGACTCCGCCCGGATCAACAAAATATTCTCCATCATTCAGGCATGGATGGCCTCCCATGGTCTCTGCCTGAATGATGAGAAGACAGAGCTCCTAATTGTCGGTTCCCCCAACACTCTAACTAAACTTGACCCTAGCTATAATAACATCACCATCGATGGTCATTCCATTCCCATAGCCAAAAGCGTAAAAACCCTTGGCTTCTATCTAGATGCCAACATCAACCTTAGCAAACACACCAATATGACCACCTCAGCCGCTGCCTATAACGGCAAGCTCATTAGGGCCAGCAGACCCTTCCTATCACCCAACAGTTGCCTCACCCTTGCCAGGGCCCTAATACAATCCAAACTGGATTACTGTAACAGCCTGTACCTAGGCGCTAATCAATCCGTACTCAATAAATTGCAGGTAATACAAAATAACGCCTTGCGCGCAGCCCTCAACACTCCCAGACAAGAGCATATCTCTGCCACTAGGAAAGCCTGCAAATGGCTTTCCATACGCCAAAAAATTGATCTAAAAATCATCTGCCTCACGTACAAAGCCCTCAATCACCTAACACCACCTTATCTAGCTAATAAACTCACCCTGAAACCTGCCACCAGATCCTCCAACACTCTTTGCCTACTAGTGCCCAGGTTCCACCTAAAAAGAGCCAGAGGGGTAAGCTTCACAGTGCTTGCCCCCAACTCTGGAACTCCCTTCCGCTTAACATCAAAACTATCGAATCCTTCCAGATCTTTAGGAAGCAGGTCATCAGCTGGCTGCTAAACAAAGAATAACACCACTAACTCTAGACCCGTGCGGATACTGGTTTAGACACTGTATTTATTCTGAAAATTGTATATTGTACGTACTGCATATGTTCTGTTTATTGACCACTGTATATATATGTATATATTATAAACCTGTACGAAGTATGCAACACACAGATACTTCTCAACTCTGTAACCAAATTCTTAAGCGCCCTTCTACCTCTGGGTTTGGAGCGCCATACAAATAAAATAAACAAACAAACAGTAATAAAGGGAAGAAATATATACATGGGACATTGAATCAACAACAGTCAGTTACAGCTGGGGTCAATCATATTTTGCAAAGAGCCAGGCATGGACTAATTTTCTTTTAATTTGTTGTAGGATGTTTCATTTTTAATGGAACAAGGTAGAGAGTTAGAAAGGATAGGGGTGGTAACCGCAAAGCTCACACCTGCCATTTTGCTCTTGTAACAAAGATTGACAAGAGAGTCTGGCACTGGATCGTGGGGTGTGACTAGGTATTTTCTGATTGATACAATAATTGAGATATGACACCGCTTCTTTATAGATGCATTTGTGTGCAAAAGTAAGCATTTTAAAGTCAATCCAAGCTTTAATGGGCAGCCAGTGGGCATCGCGTCTGGTGGCTGAGATGTGGTCACTGCATTGTAGCCTAAGAGCAGCTCGTAAAACATTCTTCTGTAGATGTTAAAGTTTAGTTAGGTTAATAGCTGATGTGCCCAAGAGGAGAGAATTCCAATTGTCCAATTTGGAGAGGATTAGCGCATGTGCAAGTGTAAGGCAGTTGTTTGGTGATAGGAATTGTCTACTCAGAGATACGAGTTTGAAAATGTATGCTGTGGAAGACGATAACTCATTAATCTGTCTAGATATTGTCAGCTCAGCATGTGGGTAAACCTAGAGAGACAATTGGCATGTTGTCAGAAGGTGAAAGTGGGTGTGGATCTGGGTAGGTTGACTCCCTCTTCTGTTGGCTCTGGTCTTTCTCTCTGCAGCCTTTTCATTTTTTCTCTCCACTTTCCTGTGAATCTTCCTCTTACTGGCCCTCTGTATCTTCCTCTCTCCACCCCTTAGGGTCCCTCTCCCTTGACCTCTGGGTCTTCCTCTTCCAAGGTCTCTAGGTCCTTTACCCATCCTTCTTCCTTTCTTCTACACCTATCCGGCTGTCTCCGAATGACCTCTTCCTCCTAAATCTCACACATTCTCTCTGCCACTGGCACTCCCTTTTTTAGACCATTGAGTCGATGTTCAAGCCCCTTGAGGGCCTAACAGAGCTCTGGTTTACTGGTTTTCTGAACCTGGGCGGATCTCTAATGTCTGCTAGAGTACACATCAAGATTGCACCTGCCTTCTTGCAGATCTTCACCCCCCCATAGAGCAGTCTTCCTGCAATGTAGGCACCAGGCTTTCACAATGTATCCCTCTTTGCAATTGGTGGAGTGCAAACATTGTAAGACCTACTGTTAGGTTGGTATTGTGAGCATTGTGCCATAGAGGTCTGTGGAATGAGCCTATATGATGCCCATCTGTCATCGTGTGGCTAACTGGCCCACCCCTTAACTCTGGCTCCGTCACTGAACAATTTTTGCCCACTACTGCTCACCTAGGTAAAACACCAAGCATCTCGTGTTAATAAGGAACAATTACATTGTTGAGAAGTGTGACAATTACACATGCAAAATGATTTTTTATAATGGTACAGTGGCACTCTCGGTCACCTCTGATTTATTCTCACAGTCCCTGAAAGGCAAGTTCTGCTTAGAGTGCACATGTGACTGGTTCCTCCCAACAGTCAGTGACAAGGTGGGGCTGACAAGGGAGTCTTGACTAAACTACCCCATGGCCCTATATCTCTTGGCTGGTGGTAACCATGGTCACCCTTCGATCCACCTGTATGTAAGACTGGGTATTTCATCATCATAACCCTTATGTGTTTGGTGCTTTTAGTATTGATTACTGCCAATCAGAATGCATGTTATCAGCAGTGGAACATGGGCATGCCTACCTGGATATGAGATTCTGTAATTCGCCATGCAAGCCATTTTATTATTATTTCAAAATGTCCGAGCAAATAGAAGGTGCCCATATGGCAATACATATGCAATTTGAAAGGTTTTCGAACCAGCTTAAACATTTTTAAAAATCAATTTGACAATGGTATTGGATTTTAGCCCTTGGATCTAAATGTCGATCTCCCAGTAAATGTGACCATTTCATACCACTCAACATGTGACCATGCATCAAGTAAACCTGGAGGGTCCCTCTGCACTCTTCTTCCTTTTACCCTTACCACATTCAGCTTGTACATAGCTCACCTTGGGCTCAATCACTGCTGACAGCTAGCTGCTAAATTCAAGATTCGTCTTTCTGGTTTCTGACAGGCCATGGGGACACATCAGACAAACATGCCTCAATACTTTAAGGGTAGTCTGGAGCATTGTTTAAGCCCACCATACACATACTTACTGAATAACCTCAATACTACTTTAAAAAACAAGAAACTGTTGTTACATGCTATACAAATGTTCTTAGGATCATTGTGCTTTTGCCAGTTTCCTGTTCAGCAGAATGTCTTGATAACTCTCCACTGACACTAGAGGCATTCAAACTCTGTCATTCTCCTTTTATTCCTACCATCTATGTCCTCTAATATTTGTACAAGTCCTTCACATTCATTTGACACTGTTCCAACCTCACCCTTACTCTCCTCTGATGCCCTTTTCTATTCCTCCAGAGACAGGTCTGGATACCTCTGGTGAGGACACAATTTGTCACATTCCCGACTAGCATTGAGCTGTTAAACTACTATGGCAGTGACTGGTGCAGTATGAATATTTTAACATAGTATGACATAATATGATATGATATGGCATTTGTAACGCGCCTATACACAAGTGTTTCAAGGCGCGACGAGGCAGGGAGGGGGGGAAACAGGGGGAGGACAGACAACGATCCTACTAGGCCAGGTGTCATTCAGACCGCGCAAGTGCAGGGGTAGGGGGAAGGGAAAAGTGCAGTACAAGGTAAGTAGAATAGAAATAAATAGATAAATAAATAAATAAATAAATAGGGCCAGCTGGTGGCAAGTGCAAGGTAAGTGCAGACAAGTGCTGGGAAGGGGGGGCTGTAGGGATACAGAGACTGTCCCGCAGTGCAGGGGTTGCCAGGGAGGCAGTGCAAGTGGAGAGTGGCTGGGCCCAGGACCGAGGTCGGTGAGAGTGGCCAAGTTTCAGATTCAGTGCAGAATTTAGTGAAGAATTAGCAGGGGAGAGGGAGAGAGAAAGCAGAAGCAAAGAGGAAGGTTTTGAGGTGCTTCCGGAACCGGAGATGGTTCTCCTCAAGTTTCAGGGAGGCAGGAAGGCTGTTCCAGAGGGAGGCTCCTGCCGCGGAGAGAGATCTACCCCCAGCTTGTTGCTTCGAGAAGCGGCTGACCCTGAGGGAGTTGGAGACGGATGAGCGAAGGGCTCAGGAAGGAAGATATTTAGGAAGAGAGAGTTGCAGGTATTTAGGCCCCAGACCCCAGAAGGCCTTGTGGACAATGCAGAGGGTTTTGAACTTAATCCTCGCAGCCACTGGGAGCCAGTGTAGAGATTTCAGTCCTGGAGAGATACGGTCCCTGGGCTTGAGGCCAAGGACAAGTCTCGCAGTTCTGTTCTGGATGAGTTGCAGAGGGCGGAGAGTGGAGGCAGGCAGATTAAGATAGAGACTGTTACAGTAGTCCAGCTTCGAGAGAACCAGGGCTCGGGAGACAGTGAGCTTCTGGGGGAAGGAGAGGAAGGGAAGAATACCTCTAAGGAGGTGCAGCTGGTAGTGTGACTTCTTA
This sequence comes from Ambystoma mexicanum, assembly GCF_040938575.1. Lineage (NCBI taxonomy): Eukaryota > Metazoa > Chordata > Amphibia > Caudata > Ambystomatidae > Ambystoma > Ambystoma mexicanum. The sequence continues at coordinate 350,025,222 of NC_090930.1, read as the reverse complement.
GAGACGTCAGATATATGAGGAGAGAAGGAGAGTGTGGAGTCAAAGATGACCCCGAGGTTTTTTGCCTTGCAGGTAGGAGCAGGAAGAAGCCCAAGAGAGGCTGGCCAGAGATCTGCAGGGAAGGAGTGGGTGAGCCGATGAGGAGAATCTCAGTATTACTAGCATTAAGGCGGAGGTCGTTGGCAGCACACCATTCCTGGATAGCAGACAGACAGTCAGAGATGAGGGCAGGAGAGGAGGAGGCCGAGGGTAGCCTGAAAATGAGCTGGGTATCGTCCGCATAGCACTGAAAGTCGGGGCAGAGGGCGGCGATGCGGTGGGCAAGAAGTGCCAGATACTGGTTGAAAAGCCAGGGAGAGAGATTAGATCCCTGGGGAACACCACAGGTGGAGAAAAAGATGTCAGAGAGGCAGGACCCAAGTTGGACCTGGGAGGGTCGATTGGAAAGGAAAGAGGTCAGCCACGCCAGAGCCTGATCAGTGATACCCAGGTTATCGCGGAGACGGTTGAGCAGGATGGCATGGTTGACAGTGTCAAAGGCAGAAGAGAGATCGAGCAGAATGAGAACACACAGAGTGTTGGAGTCGAGGTTCAAGAGCAGGTCATCACGGATGTTCAGGAGAGCAGTTTCCGTGCTTCTGGCCGCTCTGAAGCCGGATTGGTGGTCATGAAGACTACCAACAGCTTCAGCATGGAGGTTAAGCTGGGAGATGGCCAGTTTCTCCAGGAGCTCGCCCAGGAAGGGAGTGATGGAGATTGGGCGATAGTTAGCCGGGCAGGAGGGGTCGGCAGAGGGTTTCTTAAGAAGAAGGTGCACAAGGGAGTGCTTGAGGGTGGATGGGAAGACTCCAGAGGCGAAGGAGAGGGTGCAAAAGTCAGCCAGGGCAGGAGCCAGGGAGTCGATGTGGTCCTTGATAGTTTTGGAGGAACAGGGGTGAACCTGTTTAGACGAGACTTTCATAGATCGGACTTGTCTGGAAACTTCGTCAGCAGAGAAAAGGGGAAAGGCAGAGAAGGAGGGAGGAGGGGTGGCTGCAGAAGGGCCGGAGGAAGAGCAGGGAAGCGAGGGAGGGAGGTGATAGAAGGAGAGTGAGGACAGGATGTCCTGAGTTTTAGTGATGAAGTGAGAGGCCAGTGCAGTACAGAGGGCCTGGGAGGGGACAGGAGAGGTAGAGACTGCAGCAGGGGTGGCAAGCTCCTTGCATATTTTAAAGAGTTTGGCCGAATTGTTAGATGCTGCAGAGATGCGGGCTTGGATAAGGGCTCTCTTCTTGGTGAGAACGGAGAGATGGTATTGCCTTTGGAGCAGGCGGCAGGCCAGTTTGTCAGAGGATGAACAAGAAGCACGCCATTTCCTCTCTGCCACCCTGCACTTGCGTTTTAGGGTGACGAGATCCGAATCATACCAGGAGTTACATTTGGCTTTGGGCTTCAGGCGGATTCTCATGACAGGGGCAAGGATATCAAGAGTATCAGAAATAGCAGAGTGGAGCAAGGAGAGGGCTGTGTCAGGATGGGAGTCAGCCGAAGGGGGAGGGAGGGGAGAAGGTGGCAGCGAAAGCCTCAACTGACACGCGCTTCATGGGTCGGATGACCGAGAAGGTGGGTGGCAATGATGAGGGTGGCTTGGCCTGTGGGGTAGGGAGGGTGAGGTGGGAGGATAGGAGAAAGTGATCACTCCAGGAGAAAGGAGTGGAGAGAGGGACTGAGAGGGGAAGGTCAGAAGAGATCAGAGCATCAAGAGTGTGCCCTGCAGAATGAGTAGGCCCAGATGGGAGAATAGAGAGTGAGAGAGAGTCGCAGAGGTCACGAAAGAGTCCAGTGGGGGGACAGGAGGCATCTAGGTGGATGTTGAAGTCACCAAGAAGGAGGAGTTGAGTGGTAGTGGACAGGAGTGAGGAGGAGAGGTCAGCCCACTCGGAGAGGAAGGAGGAAATTTGACCAGGTGGCCGATAGATAGTAGCCACGGTAAGGGAATGGCTAGGAGAGAGAGAGAGTCGGCAGACAAGACATTCAAAAGAGGAATAGGTCTGCGTAGGAGTGACAGTGGCAGGAATCCACTCAGGGAAGATAAGGGCAACACCCCCCCCCTGCACGGTTGGGCCTGGGCACGGAGAGGATCTTGTAACCGTCAGGTAGGAGTGTGTCAAAGCTGGTGACAGAGCTGGCTGTGAACCATGTCTCAGTGAGACCGAGGACGTCAAGGTCCAGTTCCTCAAGAAGGTGACAGATATCAGAGGAATGCTTGATGGCAGAGCGAGAGTTAAGAGTGGCAATGTGGAGAAGATTGCCATCCTTGAAGGACTTCCGGGGAGGGGTACAGATCAGAGGTACGCCCTACGGAGGTGTAGAAGAAGGAGGTGAAGAAGGAGCAAGAGAGGGGGCAGGGAGGGAGGGTAGAGGCAAGGTAGCCGAGGACAGAGGAGGGGGGACAGCAGGAGAGGAGAGGAAGTTGATGAGGCGAGGGAAGCGTCTATCAAAGAGGTGAAGGTTGTCCTGAGGGCCTTGGACCAAGACGGTCCCATTAGCGTAGACATTTATGATGGCCTTAGAAGAGTGGAAGGGGGCCAAGAGGACATCCCAGCGGGTGCCACCATTAATGGGAGAAGAGGAAAAAGGAGAGAGCACAGAGACCATATGAAGGGTCCATAGGTCAGGCGAAGGCACAAAAAAGAGGATGTCAGTGAGAGTTTCCTTAGAGCAGGCACTAGTGTAGGTGTCAGCGATAGGGAGGCCTGGGTTGGAGACCAGGATGTCCTTTTTAAACTTTTTCCTACCGGATTTAGTGAGGAGAGCAGGATAGTCAATAGAGAAGCAGTTAGAGAAGATAGGCGAGATAGAGAGCACCATAGAGTAGGAGGGAGTGGGGGGGGGGGAGACAGACGATGTGAGAGCCTGCAGACAGGAAGAGAGCGGCAAGCACAAGTTTACCACATTTATGAACAGCAACAGTAATGCGTTTTAGGTACACAGTGGAGAGTCCACCTAAGTTTGAGAATCCTGCGAGGGGAGAAAAACCCTAGTTTACCACATTTAAGAACAGCAACAGTAATGCGTTTTAGGTACACAGTGGAGAGTCCACCTAAGTTTGAGAATCCTGCGAGGGGAGAAAAACCCTAGTTTACCGCAACTGTGGAACACAGTGAGGTGAAGACACCATGCGAATGCAGTGGCCAGGCGTAGGTGGGGTGGGCAGGGAGAAGGTGGTGAAGGCAAATTGAACTTGCGTCTTGCGTCCCCTGCGGACACCTGCAGACACACAGGGAGCCGTAACTGTAGGAGTCGCCATTGGCCTTGGGGCCCTTAGCCGCAGGGGGCTGCCGGGCAGGGGGCTGCCCAGAAGGAGATGGTTATAGGAAGAGGGAGGAGAGGAAGGGGAGGGGGGGTGTGGACGGGCAGGGAGGCAGGAGGGAGAGGAGAACCAGGAAGTGGGAGGGGAGGGGAGAGCAGGCACAACAACGCGCTCTGAGCGCAGATGTAATTTCACAATTTTTTTTTAAAGGAGCACACAATGTACTCACGGATGCCTGCTAGGGTCAGGCAGGGCTTCACAGGGCCTGCAATTCCCTCAGGGCTCCCGGCGAATGCTCTCCCAGGCTCAGCTGAACAGAGAAGCGAGCAGGGGGAGTGGGCGTCGAGTAGCCAAGAAGGGAGGCGGCCAGGCAGCCAATCAGAGGGGGGGGTGGGCGGGCAGGGAGGCAGGAGGGAGAGGAGAACCAGGAAGTGGGAGGAGAGGGGAGAGCAGGCACAACAACGTGCTCTGAGCGCAGATGTAATTTCACGTGTATATGTAATAATACATATACCATACATAGCAGACCATTCATCCATCTTGTTTCTGTGCATGTGTACAACTCCTCCACTCACAGCCAGGCTTCCCCAACTTGGAAGTGAAAATTGACTGCACAAATGTTCAGCTAAATGACAGGAAATAACACATTCACATGATATGTTTAGCATCTGCTGCTTGTTTGAAAGAACATATTGCATGTGTGATATATTTTGAGGCAATGAGAGCTTTATGAGAGCTGTATAAATCATATTTGGTTCTTTGGGTCCCCTTTGTTGCTAAGATCTCTTAAGCCATATTAACATGCAGTGCCATTCCCCCTCCATGGATGATTGAACTTGTGATGCCGAAAAAGGGCACTCACACCAGCCTGTTACTGTCCTATATCCCCTTTAGACTCTATGGGTAGATAACATCTTGGAAGACTGCTGCTATCAGAAAGAAACAGAAAGAAGGGAGCACGCAGGAAATAATAAAGAAATATCCAGTTGAGCATGAGATATTTGATGTAGTGAAATACTCAGATTTTTTAAGACTTAAGTTTACAGAATAAAGGAGGTCTAGACCAGACATGTACAGTGATTGAAAGAATGTGTATTCCATTATGAGGTTCCAAAATTAAATGGGGAGAATCTTTGTATAGGGAGCCCTAAAGGTATACACATCTAAGGCATTATCAATTACTTCATGCAGAGAGGAATTGGAGAACTTTGAAACACCTCACTTCTGATCCCCTCCCACTCCAAATTCATGCCTTCATTCCGAGTATGTATTAACAGCATTGTAATATCAGATTGCTCTTAACACAATCGTCTTTTGGAAACAAACGTAGGCAAGAGAGTTGGAAGTACTATTGGTAGAAGAGGTACTCCAAATTGGTGGTAGTCCTACACTTCTCTGGTTCAATTATGTACAATTATCTACGTCTAGCAAAATGGCAGATGATATGGTATTCAATGACTAATACAGTAAAGATTACATATTGGTAATTAGTACCTAGTAGGGGGTGGCATCCTTTCAGCCAATGAGGAGGTATGTAACAGGGGCATTACCAGCGGTAATCCCTGCGTTCCGAGCCACCTCAGAGCAGGAGGCCGCCATCTTCCCTGCCATCTTCCCCTGCCGGGGAATGAGTCAAGTGTGGTGCTCCCCCTTCCGCCTCCCCCATCCACAGAATTCCCTCACCACCCCCACCAATACTTACCTTCTTTTCAGTCCATTTTGGAAGCGGGCGCGCTGGGAACACTTCTGTCCCCAGCGCATCCACTCCTGATCTGCAACAGATCAGATAAACATTGTTTACAGATCTTACGCAAGGAAGGTATCCACCATGAAGTGCTAGATACAAACATTATACTATTATTATTAAAATTATCATCATTAATACTAATACACTTAGGAAAAACAGAGAACTATCATGTTGGAATTGCAATGTGCAAGTGTGTCCCAAGTTCAATTCAGGGTGCTGTGAGTTGGTCCTCAATGGTACCCAATGAGAGGGAACAGCAACCTTTTCACTGGCAGTCTTTGTTCAGATTAAAGTTTGTTTCCAGTAACTGTTTACTTTAGCCATGATATTCTATGCCTACCCCCCGCCCCCCTGTTGCTATAAATGCAAAATCTGGCTTAGTGCTTCTCTGATGGGGTACTATTATCTGGTATGTTATTCCATTGCCTCACATGTCTGTGGCTTTCAGAGAAGCGATGCCCTATCTATGTTTCGTTTGGGCCTGATCATGATCATTGGTGGTTGAATGTGGATTTCTGCAGGTGTGCTTTATGTGTCAGTCTATTTCGGTGGAAGCGGTATATGGTTATGTTGAGGTATATGGTTGTATGTATGCATCTATTGAGGTGTATACAAGAGGGCATGAGTGTGCGAGTGAGTCTTTTTTTGTGATGGTCTTCAAGCGAGAATGAGTATGTGCTCTATTGACCTCTGCTATTCCTTCATGGATAGTGCATATTGCTGCCTTTGTGTTGAACACATCAGACAAGCAGCTATGTTTAAGTAAAGCTGGAGAAACATCTGTGCATCTGCTGCTAACATTTCCTGCATCCAGTGTGAGCTAGCTAATGTACTAGATCCATGCTTCGGGGAGAGGGTGGGTGTGTGTGAGTGTGTGTAAGTAAGTCTGATGGGGACCAGTGAGGAGGGGGGGGGGGAGTTGATGTTCAACAGTGTTGAAGTTAATATGCTTTCCTTTGTCTGTATTTTTTCAGATATGTGCACCTTCCCCTAAATGTTCAAGTCCATATCCATGGCCTATATATACCTCCATTGTTGCTTGATACCTGCCTCTTATTGTTGCTTGAGTACTTGTGCATTCTTTAAGCTGGCAAACCAAAACATATAATATGAATGCTGGGATACGTTTACTTTTTTTTATCTCTACTACACTGTGTGCTGCATCTATACCGCAGCTATATACTTTTTTTGTACTCACCATTGTAAACATGTGCCCTCTACCTATGTGGTCATGAGTACCCCAGACAGTCTGCTATTGTGATCTTTGAAATGACATTTGTGCAACATTTTCACTCGCCAGTAGCCATTAGCAAGTGATATTTGACTCTTGGCGAGTACCTAATGGTGTGCTGTGTGAACGTGTACAGTTGAGTTGGCAATGGACTTTATTATGACTAGCTAGTAGCTTGCAACCTGAATTTTTGCAGTCAGATACTAGATGACGTGGGGGGACCAGAGGACCTTCTGGGAATACCCATGCCTAATGTGATCACTACATGGCATGCTAAGGGTTCTGAGACGTGGAGGGGACCAGAGATTTATTTTATTGTATGTTTGTCGCATTTCTATGGAGGGGAATATGCTCAGGTCCTGAAATACCTTAAAATGGTCCCGACATTCTCACCTGTATCAAGACTACTCTTCTCACTCCACCCACACCCACTCATTACTGGAATGGTCTTAAATTATCAAGTAGTAAGACAGTGAATATCGGTATATACACTTTGCATACAAAACCACATATGATGATACTTTCTGTCCACCAGCCCCAGAACGTGTATGTTGAAAGACATAGCATATCCTCAGTATGGTGAGGGGAGGGTTTAAAGTTTGTTGAGGGGTGTTCAAATTTCAGTATCCTTGATGAAGTGACAGTCGGAAGAGTTGGTTAGACATCCAGATTTGCACTGTGGCACGAAAGTGTTGACGCTAATATTCCAGTGTTGTCTCTGGATGACACTGTGGTCCTTTTTTAATCATTTTATTTAACTTAATCTTAGTTTATCAGGAATAGTTACCCAAGAGAAGCTCCCCCGCACCCCATGCCCATGTGCTCCCATCCAGTTCATACTTGACACTTAGCAACATGCTTGTACCTCCACTATCTATGCTTCGACAAGTTAGATCTGCAAAGTTTAATCAGGTACTGGAAGAAATTAAATGATCAAGTTATAGGTGGCCTATAGCTGTGTGTAGTGTAAGGTAATTGGAGATTTGGAGATGGGTCAGTTGGTTGGGGAAAAGTGAGGGTTTGGGAATTGTGAGGAATTCTGCTGGTGTGTCTTGTAATTGGTTGAACTTTTAGCCTGCTGAGACATGGAAATTGTACAACAGAAATTATTTGTAGTGGGTGGGGGGAGGCATTGTTCCTCTTTTGTACGACAGACTTCTTTTTTCTCTATGTTTTTGAAATTATTTCACAGGGAACGGTGGCTGTGGATGTTTACGCACACCACCAGATCAATGTGCAGGCAAGTGTTGAAGATCATTGAAATCGACTACCAGGAAAGTAGGCAACTAGATGGGTATACCTTTGCTGTGGGCACCATGTGCTGACTTTCAAAGCAGCATGGTATACTTACTAGGAATCTGGGTTTATTACCTGCACTTTTCTTGCTCTATGAATGTAAATACTTTCCTCTGGTTTGTCTCCTCCATGTAAAATGATACTTTATACGAAGGGTCGCCAATAGATTAGGCATTTGCAGTTTGTGTCTATCAAATTCGCCCATCGGAGCGCCTTATGGGGCAGTACTTTCTACCCCCCTTCAGCTCCCCTTGGTAGCTGTTTCACAGTAAAAACTCTACAACCGTCTTTATTTAGCAAGTGGACCCAGGTGTTGTCTTCTCTACATCCAATATTGCAGGACAGGTCTCGCCACTAGATTAGGTATATGCAGTTTGTGTCTATCCAACCAACCCAAAAGAGCACCTAATGGGGCATTAAAATCCCCCCTTGCTCTCCCCAGGGCAGCTGGTTGACAGCAACATCTTGGTAGCCATCTCCCTCTTGCAGGTGGGCCTGGGCATTGTCTTCTCTACATTAAACACTGCAGACCATGGCTTGCCACTAGATTAGACCTATGCAGTTTGCGTCCATCTAACTCGCCCATCAGAGTGCCTGATGGGGCAGTATGTTCTCCTCCCTTGTGCTCCCCTGGGCAGCTGGTTGACAGCAAAGTCTCTGCAGCGAATGTTCTCTTGCAGGTGGACCTGGGCATTTTCTCCTCTATGTCAAACACCACAAACCAGGACTCGCCACTAGATTAGGCATATGCAGTTTACATCTATTCAACCTGCCATCAGAGCACCTGATGGGGTAGTATGCTCTCCTCCCTTAGGCTGCCCTGGCAGCTGGTTGACAGCAAAATCTCTGCAGTCATTTTTCTCTTGCAGGTGGACCCAGGCATCACCTTCTCTACATTAAACACCATGGACCAGGGCTTGCAACTAGATTAAGCCTATACAGTTTGTGTCTATCCAACTTGCCCATCGGAGCGCTTGATGGGGCAGCACGTTATTCCCTCTTGGGCTCCCCTGGGCCGCTGGTTGACGCGTTTCGGGGAACACCCCCTTCTTCAGGAGCAGAATAATCTGAAATTATATACATTTAAGAGAAAATATCAGTATAAATACCGTATTTATAATGTACACAGAATTTGCGAGATCCACGACAAAAGATACATAAGGTATGATTTATGAAACAGGTAATGCACTCAGCATAACAGTCCACCTATTTGTGGTCACAAAAGTTCAGTTTTAATTAAAAAAAATAACATTTGTTTCTTGACAAAACCATCCACCATCCCATAGGTGTGACTCCAAGAAAGAAAATACTAAGGCCTCAAACGGGCACTAAAGTGTATAACTATAACAATAGAAAAGGTTACCTGTTAAATAAACAGGCAAGAGATAAACAAATGATAAGTGCACAGCAACGGTGATTCTGAAGATCTGATGGCGATAAGGATCCAATTACAGCTAGGATACATATTAGCTAGTTCCATAAATAAAGTAAATGCCCTGTAAACGGAAAGTGGAAATATGTTAATGAATGATGTTGTATGGTTAACCAAAAAATCAAAGGATTGAAGGACACCTAAAAGTGAATTAGATGCCTTGCTTACCTATAGTTGGGGCCTCAGTCACTAAGACTTTTGGAGAGCAGTTGTGGGGTCCAACAGGGACCAACCAATAGATGGTAAAGTAGTTCCCAAGGAGGTCCACTTTCACTTATAAAGTACCCAAAGAATGTCAAAAGCCAAACAGGTCAAGACAACTAAGACACTGTATGCAACCAAAAACGGGGAAAAAAGGAGAATCATAGAATCAATCTATTCATATAGTATAGGAAATTGTTTTCATACACCGTTTCGACTTTTTATCCAATCTAAATTTAAACACCAAGTCAGAATGAGTCACTGCATGTACCTAAAGTCATTCTACTAATGTGGCATGGAAACTTAAAGGTCAAAACAGTCTTTATGGAAGCAGTCTAAGTTTAAACGGACCCAATCAAAATGAGCCACTGCATATAACTAGAGCAAATGACAAAACAAAAGTAAAACAGAAGAAGAAAGAAACGAATCAAAACAATTTGTTCATAAAATGTTGACACTTCAATACAAGTCGAATGGTATCTTATAACCAGTCTAAAAAAGGGCTCACCCCATGGACAAACAAATTCAGTTGAAAGTGGCTACCAAAGTAAAAGCACATAAAAAGAAGGCTTCTATCCATTCAACTCACCGGAGTGTAAGAGGAGACCTCTAACGAACGTGATGGCTCAAACTGGCTAAGTGTAATGCAGCAGCAAACGCGCTGTTTATACTCGGTTAGCGATCATGTGATAACACCACATGATCTAAAGCGTCAGAAACGTAACGTATTGAGAAAGAAAGGCGACAACCGTCACCATGTAACCAGCACCGTGTATGTTTACAAGAGTAATCATAAAATAAATACACGTGATAAAACACGCCCAAAGAATAACGTGTCAAAAGGAGGGTGCCTTGTTCAAGTGTGAGTGAATTGAAACAAACTGATTGGAAAAAAGACCCGAAGCCGTGGAATATCCGGGCCAAACTAAAGATGCATGCACTGAAAGGCCAATACAGGCACAATATTTAAAGACAATAACTGAATAATAAATAACCAGAAACAAAACCAGACATTTGCGAAAGATAGTAGCCAAGCTTAATATGAATGTACCTGGAAAATAATTCAAGGCGCCTACTCAGGAGGTAAAAAAGGGCTAAAAAAAGGGGAAGAAACAAATATTCAAATAAAAACGTTATCCATACATACAAAGGCCTACTAATGATAAAAATGCAACGAGAATATTAAAATGTAAATAAGCCTGTATAGTGAACAAGTGACTGCAGACACTTATGATTGGTACAATAAAATGTCCCCACCGAATAAATGAAATAGAAAACCAATCTAAAACAAAGTGCAGAATGTAAATAAAGAGAAACAAATTAATAAACTGAAATATAATAAACCTAATGTATTCAACGAAGTGAAGGAATACTTCAGCCCATGTCTAGACAGAATGAAAAGCAAACAACCTATGACAATAAGGTAATGAGAAAAACTGAATAAATTTAACACAATAACTAAAAAAATAAAATAATAAAATCTAAGTCAAGGAGTCAAACGAATAAGATGAGAATGACTAGTTCAAAAAGCAAAATTTAGTCCAAAAAAGTACAAAGTACCCAAATATAATCGGATTCAAATGAAGCAATTGAGAAAGAATTCTTCATTGAGGCCTTTTGGTAAGATGGTCTCAAGGGTATCTATCGAAAACATCTCCCTTTGTGCAAGAGTCCTCATATAGTCACCTCCCCTGATTGGACGTCTGACAACCTCCAAAATAGTAAACCTGATCTGTGCTATGGTGTGACTTGCCGCTGCAAAATGCCTTGCGACTGGAGATTTAGTATTGTTGCAACAAATGTTTGATTTATGTTCTGTCCACCTTTCTCGGGCTGACCTTGCAGTCTGTCCGATATACATTAGACCACACGGGCACTTAATACTATAAATAACCCCAATCGATCGGCACGTTGCAAAATTTCTCAATTTGATTTTTTTCCCTGTGTGGGGGTGTGTGATGTGATCCCCCTTGACCACATTATTGCAGTGGCTGCAGGTCAGACGGGGAAAAGTGCCTTTTTTCTTAGTAGCCAATGTTAATTGAGTTTCCTTAGGTACTCGTTCTGCCTTCACTACCTTATCTCGAATGTTAGTACCTCTTCTATAAACCATCATTGGTGGATCAGGGAACAACTCGAGTAAAGTAGGGTCATAGTGTAGGATAGACCAATGTTTTTGAATAATTTGTTTGATGTGAAACGATTGTCTGGAAAATTTGGAAATATGAAGGATGGCTGCGTTCTCTTTTTTGGATTTAGGAGTCAATAGTTGATCTCTCGTAAAGGGAAGAGACCTAACATGTGCTACTTCAACTGTTTCTATTGGATACCCTCTCGAGGTGAACCTCTTAGACAAAATATTACACTCATCTTGTAAGACATTATCCTCTTCAAACGTAACATTTGGCTATAAGGTAGACTAGCCAACATTGATTTAGGATGGAAACTCGCATAATGTAGTAAACTGTTCACATCTGTGGCCTTTTGGTATAAAGATGTTCTGATTTGATTCACAACAATCCCTAACTGTACATCTAGGAAGTGAAGTGTAGGTTCTCCCATTTCTAAGGTATACTTAATCCGTGTGTGAACAGAGTTAAGGTAATTAAGAAATTCTTCCAATTCTTTTTTGGAGCCACACCATACACCAAAAATATCATCAATGTACCGTTTCCACATTATAATCTTTGATGACCATTCCATATTGTCCAGCACAAACCGCTTCTCAAACCAATACATATATATATATATATTGGCATAAGCTGGGGCCATAGCCGACCCCATAGCCGTACCGGAAATTTGTGAATAGTACTCTTGTAGGTATCGAAAGAAACTGTTGTGTAAAATAATGGTAATGAATTGAATAATTAACTGTGGATCACATTTCACAGTGTTAGTTTGTAATAGTAACCATTCTACAGCCTCAATACCCTCCTGGTGGGGGATGGAGGTGTACAGGCTACATACATCCATTGAAAACAATATACATTCAGATGACAAACAGGTAAATTCTTTCATATTCAAGAGGAAATCTGTAGTATCTCTCAAATAAGTTTGGATTAATTGAACCAGTGGTTGTAAAATCCTGTGTGCATATTTAGATAAAGGATCAAGAATGCTTTCCGTGCCAGCGAAAATGGGTCTCAATGGGGGCTGGTGTTTATTTTTATGAATTTTTGGAAGTCCATATAGGACCAGCGTTTTTGGATATTTCTTAAACAAGAAAAACCTAGTTTTTATAGTGATCCAATCATTGTCAAAAGCCTCATTGACACAACTTTCAATAATCCTCCTGATTTGATGAGTAGGGTCTCCATTTAACCTTAGATATGCAGAGGTACCAGCCAACATAGAGGTGCATTGAGCGTGGTAGAAGGTGGAATCCATTACTACCACAGCCCCGCCCTTATCTGCTGGTTTTATTGTGAGATCCAAATCTCTAGCCAGTGATTCCAACTCTTTCAATTGAAAATCTTTCAAATGAACTGGGGCCCTGGAGTGAAAATGTATCTTCAAGTCATCCTCAACTTTCAATTTAAACATATTTAGTACAGAAGTGTCAATTGGCGGATCAAAAGTGCTTTTTGGTTTCATCTCCAATTGATCATCAAGTTCTTCCCATTCTGACTCCTCAGATTGTGATGCAAAAAATAATCTCAATTTAATTTTACGGAGTAATAGGTGAAGATTCACTTTTTCATCAAATAGAGTCGAATTAGATGTTGGAACAAATGAAAGTCCCTTATTCAGGACATCCAATTGACTATCAGTTAGAATTTTACTAGAGATGTTCACAACAATCGATTCCATCACTCGCCTCTAGATTAGGCCTATTTAGTTTGTTTTATTCAACCTGCTCATTGGACTGCCTGTCGGGGCACTAAGTTCTGCCCCATCGTACACCTCTGGGCAGCTGGTTGACAGCAACATCTCTACAGCCACCTCTCTTGCTGGTGGGTCCTGGCATCACCTTCTCTACATCAAACACCACAGACCAGGGCTTGCAACTAGATTAGGCCAGTTTGCATCTATCCAACTCACCCATCGGAGCACCTGACAGGGAGGTACATTCTCCCTCCTTGTGCTCCCCTGAGCAGTTGGTTGACAGCAAAATCTCTGAAGCTGTCTTTCTCTTGCAGGTAGATCCGGGTATCTTCTCTACCTCCAACACCGGAGACCATGACATGACCACTAGGTTAGGCCTATTCAGTTTGGCTTAGACTTTGGATGGCGTGAGAGTTGTGAATGTTTCTGTTCTCTTATGCCTTTGGAAATTCCTTCCTGGCTCTGGAAAGCTGTTATTGGATTTTATCATTTTCCCTTGGATTGTATGGACTTAAAGATCTTCTTTTGATATCGTGTTTCCCTCTATGTATTAGTAGTGTCCTCATGAGCTGAGTCGGCATCCTCGACTCTCCGTCTCATCTCTCTTGACTCCCCTGTGGGGTGTCTCGGTGGGTCTGTCTGTTTGGCATAGGTTTGCCGATGGGCGGTTCATTCATCCCATTCCTTCTGTTTTCAGCATTGTTGTTCGGGACACAGCCCCCCATGACCTTTCCGTAGTGACGCCAGCACATTGGGTGGTCTCCAGGACTCTGTCCTGACAGCGCTTTACCCATTGTTCTCTATTCTGGCCCTTCAGCATCCCTCTCTGGAGTTCTCTCTTTAGCAGGCTGCCACTGGCTCCGTGGATCCCAACTGCTCTGCCCCACCAAGAAGTTGCTACGGCAGACGGCTTCCCCGGCATATGGCTCTCACCCTCTCTTCTCAATCGTTTTGTCTCTGTTACATAGAGGTTAACACTCCGTTTTATTCAGGTTTTGTATTTGATCCAGCAGTACCTGAAGCCAAAAAAAGGAAAGCACATGACTTGTGATTGAAAGCAATCCCATATAGGCAGACGGCGTTGCTTGCATAAGGAGTCCTTGTCATCTTGAAGGGAGTCACTCCCAGTGAGGTCCCACATGCCCAGACCCCACATGGTCTAGCCCTGGGGAGAAGGGGCGTAGGGGCACATAATCTAATTCATCACAGTAGCATGGAGGAAAATCAAACTCCCATCATTGTGCTGCTCATCCTCATCAGCACTGTTTTGGTGATGGTAGCCTTTTCCCCTCACGTGTCACATTTGATTTTTTTTCTCCATCATTCTTCTCCAGCTTTTGCATTTGGATGTCTCTCCCCACAATGGGCAAGCCAGTCGAGTATAAACCCTGAGCACACCACTGGCTGCATTTTATACACAGGAGTGCTCCTGAGCTGTCTTAAATTGTGAAAGGGACTTGTAGTTTCCCTTTGACCCTGTGTCCCTCAGCATGCATGTCCAAAGTACTATGCAAGCCTATGGGCATTTTGTTCCCCAGCTTTGCCTGGCCCATTGGGAATTCAGGATGGGGAATTGCATGTGTGAATGTTCTTGGGGGATCTCCGGCAGTTCCACACACATGAGATCAGAACTACAATATAGGACAACATATGACATAAGGCAGCAATTATGCATATAACAAATAGATGTCACTCTCCACTTGCATTATTTCTCCTTTGCCTTATTCTGTACCTCCTCACATCTTGTGCTGTCCATACTCCCCCTCTTGTGCTTTACCATCACCCCCTTGCGCTGTCCCTCCTCCACCTTGCGCTGTCCCTCCTCCCTATTGCGCTGTCCCGCCTCCCCCTTGCGCCGTCCCTCCTCGCCACCCCTTGCGCTGTCACTCCTTTCCCCGTGCGGTATTGCTCCTATTTTCCCTTGCATGGTCCCTCCCCCCCTTTGTGCTGTCCCTCACCCTCTTTCACTGACCCTCTCACTCCCTTGTGCTGGCCACCCTCACCATTGCACTGTCCCTGCTTTCAATTTCCTTCCACCCCTGTGTGCTTTTACTCCTCCCCTTTGCACAGTCTCTCCTCTCCCTCGCACTGTCACTCCTCCCCCTTGCACTCATCCTCATCACTCAGTTGCAATGCCGTTCCTCCCACTCTTGTACTGTCCCATTTCCCTCCCATTGCATTGCCCCTCCTCACCCATTTTCCATGGCTCTCACCCCCTTGCACTGGACCCTTTGTGATTTTCCTGCTTCATCTGCACTGTGCTTCTCCTCCCCTGCAGTGTCCCTCCTGTCCCTCTTGAGCTGTCCTTTCCCCTAGCGCTGTCCCTCCTTCCCCCTTTGCACTGTCCATCATCTCCTTGCGCTGTCCCTCCTTCCCCCTTACACTGCCCCTTCTTCCTCGTTTGTGCGGTCACTCCTCCCCCTTGTGCTGTCACTCTTACCCGCCTGTGCTGTTGCTCCACCCACTTTGTGCTGACAGTCCTTTCACCCTTACACTGTCACTTCTTCCCTCTCTAGCAGTGTCACTCCACCCAACTTTGTGCTGTCACTCCACTGTACTGTTGCTGGCCTACCTTTCATCTATTGGAGGTTTTTAATTCTTCCCTTATGATGCATTTATTTCTTATTCCTCACCACAAAGTGCTTCTCTCACCCCTCAAGGTTGCCCTTCATGCTCTGGGCCATCTTTTTGCATTCTTTTCCTCCATGTTAAATGCTATAAACAATTACAAAAGTCAAAACTATTGGGTTTGCCAATGCTTATTTTACAGGGCATCTATGTCGCAGCAAGCATGGTGTGTTATTACGTGGCTAGATTGGCATTTTGGTTTAGCCACTCTGGCTATTTATTACTGTGACATGACATTTCAACTGGACATGATAAAGCAAACATGATGTATTATTGAATGGCTAGACTGGCAAGTTTGTGCATACAGTTTTGACATGTTTTCATATTGCGGTATGGCATTTTTAATGGCAAATCCAACAGGAATATATTCTTATGTGGGCATACCGCCCTATATTGGCATACCCAGAGTGGACATGTTTTCTAAGAGTATTGTTACTGATATCATGTGCAAAGCAAACATGCATATGTTGATGTATGTGAATACTGGCATATATAAATGTATGGGCACAATCGGGGAAGAACCCCCACAACCCTCCGCTTGATTGGTTCAGGGTCCCTCCCAAAGCTTGCACTGCTGGTAACTCGCATCAATTTGATATTTTCATGAGTTACCCTACAAAATCAATTGCAAACTGTCTGCCTTTTCAACAAAAGTTTCACTTAAAATGTGCTGTAAAATGCACCATTTTCACCCATTATTGAAAAAGATTTCTCAGGGGAGGAATCCCCACAACCTTTTGCTTGGTTGGTTCAGGGACCCCCTCCATCTAATCCCCCCACTCCCCCGACAGTCAGTCACTGCTGCATGTTTGTTTGAAATATTAACGTCCATTCAATAAAACATTATTCACCAGCTACCACCGAGTAGATCACTGCCATTATGGCATTGTCAAGCAGGAAAATGCAGGCATATTGTTATTTCACAGCAGTAAGATGCATGGGGAGAGTTGCCAATGACACCACGCCGGTCATTTAGTCTGCGGCATGTGATAAATTGTAAAAGCAAAGCAAACTTGGCTTTTTCATCTCTTTACTGTTCCATGAAAATACTGTTGGACTGTCAAACAAATATCCAGTGCACAGAAATCATAGTGCCCATGGCCAAGTCACATTGGCGTGGAGCTGGGCCATGGGCCCTACGATATCAACGCACTGGGGACTTGTGCAAGTTTATCAGCCCAACTGTAATTCAAAATTGGCTGGAAGTTGGGCCAGCGCTCCTGCTGTATATACAAAAAAATAATTAACAAATTCTAAAAAAATAAAACTAGCATCAATGGCTCTGTAAAGCCCTTGCCAAAGCTAGGTTTATGCTCAAATACGTTCAAAAAAATAAATAGTATAACGTTAACATAATATAAACCATATCAGAGGTCACCGCTGGACTGTTTTTGTATTTGCAGAATACATAATCTTTCTCACAAAAACTGGTCAGCCCCTCAGGTAGCTCAATGGACATAGCTCCAGCTTGGTGTAATAACATGGCCTGATAGGTTTGAATCCTGCTTCAGACGTTTAAGACAACGATGTTAATAAATGCATAACAATAGAAAACCAGGCTGTTTAACATGGACGCCGGGGGTTGGGGCAGAATTCATTTCGCGGGTAGCGTGAAAGTATTCCTCCCCCAGAGATCCTATTTCAGAATAAAGACTCCAGCGGGGGTCCATACATGTGCGGATATATTACTGACACCTGCATGAAAATCCATGCTGGAGCAGTTGTTTGGTGGATACGAAGGGAGTGACAGAAATGCAAGTTGGGTTCTGCACCTCATCTACACCATACAAATGCTTGAAAATTGGGCATGACATGATTGAAGGGTGTTAAAGCCGTACTCAATACTTTTACATCCTTCATTGACGTTAAACCCCTGACCAAAATGAGCTCCTTAGTCTTTCATGATATACACCTTCACATATGACTCTTGTGCAAATCATTTGAACATCCGTTAGTAGGATGTAAATGATGCATATAAAATATTAATGTTTGCGATACCAAAAGCAATAATTTTGAATAAGCACCGGAATGTACTGTATACATGCAGCCATTTATAGATTTATCTTCACAGCGGGAAGACAGGGGGCTGCATTATAAGTTTGGTGGCACCTCAGTGTAAATCCGCTGAGATATCACAAAACAGAATTTACTGTAGGATTACAAGTAAAGCGGACTGCACGTGGCGGTGTCAGAACCCATTTAATTGGAGTCTCTAGAACTCCATGGGTGATTTTGGTGGAATTAGCGCAGCAGTAATTCGGCCGGTGGCAACGTTGGCGGAAAGGTGGCATATTTACCTCCAGCTCATATCTGGAGGCAAATCCAAAAACTTAACGTCATACTCATAGTTGGGCAGTGCAGTAATGCGGTGGTATACAGTATTATCACCACATTTTATCCGCACCACCCATGATGAGGCCCGATATTGAGACACAATCCGCGTACAAAATATGATTCTTGCACAAATCTGAGATGACAATTTTATATACAATATGTGTCTGAAACTGATGCATTTTTTGTGTTAAAGTGAAAATATATTAAAGGTACTGCCTGCGTCAAACCGAAAACGTCTCAATTGACTTGATTAACATTCTTATACATTTTATCTCTGCAGTTTTCCACTCCTTTTCTCTAGCCAATACAATGTTCTCAGTGATAAATTAGACAAACACTGCCTGCCATTCATTCTAATTGCTTCCCGCTCATTTGCATATACAGTCTGGAAACAATGGATTTGTTCATTTGTCCCTCGATTACACATTTCAATTATTTTCATTAGATAAGCCGACTGCTGGCAAATAATCTAATGATTATATTATTACATCCACTTTTATAATTTGCAACACGTTTTCAGCATTGTGCTTTTCATCAAGTGATTAATATCAAATATTTGGTCTTAATGCGAACATATGTTAGGTTCTAATGAGGCGAAGAAATACATTAAAAATATATATAAACGCGAGAATGTTTCCGGTGGTCTAAATTTAGAAAGAGGAAAGCAATTTATAACTATGCATTTCTTTTCATAGAAGCACTAGAGAGGACTGTTTAGAAACAGTTCATGAAGCAAACAAACACATTTAAAAGAAAAATTACATTTCACTGTCTTGACTACTCGTTATGTGAGCGCCTGGTATTCCTGTGATTCACTGGAGGTTTGTCTCTCTGTGCTATAGCTTGTGGTGGTACCTGTCTGGAGACATACACAACTGTGCTGCGGAAATACATTTAGATGGTGTGGTGGCGAGTATGAGGGCAGTATATTACGTAGGACTTGCACATACAATCAGCGGTGCCCACAACTGCCAGAGGCCTGGTTACAGAAACTTTGCAACTGTGTGCAACTGTGCAAGTGCAAAGTTGCACGGTATTAGCACTAGGGCAAAGTTTGCCCTATTTTTAAAAATGGTGGGACATATTCCAAAACCATTGCACCATGACAAGTGCAGTTTGGCATGGTATAAACACAACGACAATTGACCCACTTCAAAAAAAGGTACATTTATGATGCATTTTTGCACCAGGGAAAAAGTTTGACTTAGTGCTAACACCAAACATTTGCCCTGGTGTGAAAATGCATCTTTTTTGCACCTGAAGAGGGAAAATGGGAGAATCCCTTGCCCCGATTCTCATCCAAACCATGGCCCATTACGTCACGACCCCAACACCTCCCGCGAGAGGAATTCAACCCGCTCACTGCCTCACCAGACGTCAAGATCCACTGTGCCCATGCCCCACACAGCCAGGGAGACTGCCCGTTAATGAAACCACGTGCAGGAACCTCAGGTGGAACTGACATCAACCATATGGATAAACTCGATTAGACAGTAACCACAAAATACCACCATCGTTAGAGATGCCATGATGACATAGCCAACAGACAAACACATGTGCCACCATGCACATTGATCACCCACACACCAACCTACTCGAAGAACATACTCAGTGCTATGACAGAGGACTACTTACACCCACACATGCATCGTTATGTTTCACATAGGCCACCTACAGCACCGCAGAAACGCAAGATGCCAGAAGAGCTCGTGTACATGCTTGCAGACGCTTCCTCACCACTAAAACCATGAAGATGTAACGTTACATATTTACTAATTTATATGACACCCTGTTGCCCTCGCTACCCCCATATTATGGGCCATGTACCATCACCCATAAACCAGGCCAAGGTAGACCACAAAGCAAGAGCTCCCAGGACGAAGCCTCTCAGACAGAACTGCAAGGCGCTGATCACGCAGAACGAGCTCCAACGAAAGCTCATAGCCAAGGCCGCAATGTTGCAATCTACATGCCGCGCTCCCCACGCCAAGGTTACACCCGCCACTGTTAGACGCTCCTCAGAGCCGAAATACAAATCAAATGCTTATATTTC
Source organism: Ambystoma mexicanum (assembly GCF_040938575.1). Lineage (NCBI taxonomy): Eukaryota > Metazoa > Chordata > Amphibia > Caudata > Ambystomatidae > Ambystoma > Ambystoma mexicanum. Next base: position 350,005,183 of record NC_090930.1, on the reverse strand, counting down.
TGCTCCAGTCACGGTTTCAACACGTGACCGAGCTGACCTGATTAGATGCCAAGCCCTACGGGACAGAGAAGCGCTGGGGTCTCACGCCTGGGACACAGTCTGCAACAATGAAGTGACAAATTGGACAGCGATAGGAAAGACATGCACACCAGCAAACGGTCTGACCTGTCCATTGTCCGCCACTGACACATAGTCATACTTTGTTGCCAGCATGAGGTACACCACGAGCTGGGAACAGCGATGGTCCCAGGCTTGGGGGCTCACGGATGAACCAATCAGAAAACGAGGGGGCTCACAATGACGCAACTATAGTCTAGCCAATCACTAATTGTCCCCTTGTAACGACTTTCGTGTAACAATTGTTAGGGACAGCCCAAGCGTACCAACTGACCCTCTCTCCTCCAATAACCGTCTCTTCTATATGTGTCCATACTGACCCTACCACTCAGCGAGCCAACCCGAGCTGGTGTTAGGTTTTGGGGCAGGTCTTCCTAGGTGAAGCACGTAGCTGCGTCTTACAGCTGGAAAAAGGGCCTGTGAGAAGTCTCTCTGATGCCTATGACCTGTGAGCCCGTCCCTGCTCGTTTCATGTAATAAACGGCAGTAACTCTTTGCTCTTGTGTGTGCCTCATGCTCTGTTGGGACACGGGAGGAGTTGGGGCCTCCACAACCCCGGAGGCCCGCAGACGGCCCTGCCAGCCCCCTGGGAATTTACCACGGCAAGTTGGAGGCACTGCTGAGATCTGCTGAGATTGAGCGAGATCACAGCAAGGCCGCTTGTGTCAAGGTGGCCCAGCAACGCGGCCCCCTCCGCTGTTGCCCCCTTTGGAGGACTACAGGACCATTGCGGAACTGCGAGACAACCGGACAGCGCAATCTGGAGATTGGCTGTCGGCAGCTGAGAAGTATCCTGCCCGCGGTTGGCGAGTGTCCAGACGTGGTCCAGATAAGGGGAGGCAGCAAGCGATTTGGGAGGGGTGTCTGTAGTCGAGCTGCACCGGCAGGCGAGAGCTTGATGTGAGTATGGCACACACAACAAGCAATGCAATATTGTGCGGGAGGGGGGAGGAAATGTAATTTGGGAGGAAGGTGGTTAAAGGGTGTTGAAGAGAGATTTTGGCAATTGAGCAGCGATTAGTGTGTAATTTGTAGCAGGGAATGGCATGAGGGCCATCCCTTCCAGGGCTACAGAGCAGACTGGGTGGAGCTTTAGGCATCCACATGTGGTTGACGGATCGCGCTGATTGGTCTAGATCGCAGACACCTGTGTAAGGGGGCGTGGTACTCCTATGAGTCAGTGTTGTAATTAAATGAGTAGATAGAGATTCCTATTTGATTGAGTGTTTAGCTCTATGAATAGATGACGTATTCCCGCAGGAGGTAGCTAGATTGTTTCTCAGAGCGGAACACAGTTGGCTGGCTAAGCTCCCCTAGAGAGGGGGTGTATCACACGCGAGGCGATGCAGCATGCGCAGTATGATTGTAATAACAAAGTAATTGATGAATACTCCACTCCAGACATGGTGGGAAGAAAGCTGTAGGGGTAACGGAGAACAAGCTTGTCAAATGGGGCATGCATTGATTATTTGCTGAAATTGTACATACAGGTGAAAGTTCTTGTAGCGGTTGGTGATGTCACCCATAGGACTTGCATAGGACGCCGCCGTCTTTTTCTTTTCTTCCGAGAGTAAGGGGGGCGGGGACTGGCAGTAAAGGAGGGGTGAAGGGGGAGAGGCGGCCGCGCATGGAGAATGCCGGCACGTGCTCTACAACAGGGTCCGCAGAAGGAGGTGGTGCAGCCAGTGGGAGGGGGATCAGAAGGGCCTACACTGCGCAGGCAGTGAGGGCAAAGGAGAAGGAGGAGGAGCTAGAACTAAGTTGCAGGTGCGCCAAGTAGCGGCGACACAAGAAAGTAGGGGCAGCTTAAAGCACGCCTCACAGGGCACGCAGTCGCAGGGTTCTCCGTGAGCCATGGTTGAAGGGGGCCCTAGCTCCAGAAGGAGAAACGCAAAAGACGGATACATTGTTGTAAAGATCGAGGGAGGGTGGTGGCATTGAGCACAAGTAATTGTAATAAAAGATTGCTTTTCCTTGCAGAGGACAGTCGGAAGACACCAATTTACGGGGCCAGAATGGTGGCATTAAGAAGTTGAAGTTATAATATGTCTACATACTCCAGGATAGGGGCAGGAACAGGGCTGGGGCTCAGGCCCAGCGCCTTAACACCACTTCAGCACATCTGCGCAACACTAATACTACACAGAGATAAAATAGTAAAGTATAGTATTGAATGGACACAGGGTACAGACAACAAAATAAGGATACCATAGCCGCACAACAGAAGTTTTGATATGCTAACAGCGAGTGCTGCATGCACATATCTACATAACCCATACAAGGTGAAGAAACTAGCAGGTCACTTGGAAGCTTTCGAACTCTGGAAAATGTTCTATGGGTGTGCGCCCGGGGTACCAGGGATGTTCACCGTGCAGGGAGTAAAGGAAGAAAAGGTAAGCGAAGAGGGTGGGTGCTGTAACACTCACCAGGTATCCACAGGGACGTCACTCAGCCTGTTCTGACCTTTTACGACCTCAAACTCTTCCCTGGAGTCTACTCGTCTGGAGACTGGGCCTTGTTTTCTTGGAAAGTGTTCTCTCCGTCCTGCTTTCAGCGCAGGGGCGCGTTGATTTATGCAGGCTCGTTGCTGCCTAGTTACTTCACTGGCAAGAGTCCGACAGGTAAGTATAATGAGTCTTTTGGAACAGTTCTCTAACTTCGTTCCTTTCCTTCCTTAGACGATGGCCGGCGTCTGGGGATGGTGATGTGCTGCTGAGATGAGTAGCGCTGAAGGTGAGTGAGAGTGCGATGCGCGATACGACCCTTTCGTATTTGTATTGAACCGAGTTCTTTTTCTGTGGGCCTCATTACACGGACGGCGGTAAGGGTTAACGGTCACCGTTAATGGCAACGGTGACCGTTAACCCTCACCGCCGTACTACGTGGTCCCTTAGCGGGTTGGAGTTTTAACGCCTGCTTTTTGCAGGCGTTAAATACCAACCCGCTAAGGGACCTCGGAGCTAATTACGGCACCGCAAAATTGCGGTGCCGTAATTAGCGCCTTCCCCAGTCCCATAGAGCCCTATGGGGCAGAAATGGGAATGGGGAAGGGCAATGGTGGAAAGGGGATTTACCGCCCCTCCAACCTTGGAATGGGGCGGTAAATCCCCTTTCCGCCAAGGCGGTGCCGGTATTTTACCGGCATGGTCCAGGGTGCTAATAGCACCCTGGACCACCGCCTTCCGTGTAATGAGGCCCTGTGTCTTTTAGGTACCGCGACGTTTTGAGCGTGGATGCCGGTTATGAAGAAGAAGTGCGGTATAAGCGCGGTATGCAGCACCACTAGATGTTTCCACGCTAACCTGGAGTGTCTTTTCCCTTTTGCAGATGAATGAGAAGTTCCGGAGGCAGAGTTCCCCCCAGAGCGGCTGGGATTCAGGTAAGCGTTTGAAGCTCGTACAGTCTTTAAAAATAAGCAAAGATTTGGTGAATGCTTACTAATGCCTTTTTTCTGTTCTTTTCCCTTAGGAAGCAGCGTGCAGGGGATGGGAATGACACCGCCGAAGATTCCCACAGAATAGAAGAAGCGATGAATGATGGGCAGAAGCGCGGCAAGGTAAGGCTGTTCCTAACAGTGTTCTTGTTCTTGCAGGAGCTGAGAGCAGAAGAAAGGTGCAGGCCTACTGGAGACCGATCCGAACACGGTGAGTGTCACGCTGCAGGTGCAGAAAACACAAAGCACGTTTCTCAGCCTGGGCGTGGCTTAAATAGTCTCTGGGTATCCCAGGTGTGTCTGGGCTGAACCACAAGACTAGACTGCACATGCAGTTCTGGGAACCGAAATATGTGGGGGCATCCATCGTGTCCACATCAAAGCACTACTAGTCCAATCCCCAATGTTATCCTACGGGAGTGAGTGAGTCTGGTGCCACAAGCGCCAAGTCTGACTCCAAGTGGGTCTTTGGAGGGATGGAGAGGCCCTTGAGGGCCATGTAGGTGATCGTGGCCTGGCTCCAGCCTGACATCTTGGAGGGCTGGGGACATGAGGGGCAGGAATCATGACAGCACTCCCTCCCAACCCCCAAGGCCCCTCTCAAGGTGGCTCTTCTATCTAGTCCTGGTTTGTTTGGATGGTTTTGATGAAATCGTCTAAGCAAGCGAGGTGCATGGATGTACTCACAAGGCTCCCATGTTATGTCTTGTGGACCATACCCCTTCCAGTCTACCAAGTAGTATAATTTGAATCTGATGTACTTTGAATCCAGGATGTCCTTGACTTCAAATTCTGGCACCTCGGCGACTACTACTGGCTGCGGTGGCGTTGCTACCCGGGTCCCAGGTTGAACATGTTTAAGGAGAGCCACGTGGAACACAGGATGAATCTGCATGTTTGACAGCAAAGCTAGTCTGGCCGCCACAGGGCTTATCACGGAGGTGACAGTGAAACGGACCGAGGTATCTTGGACGGAAAGTTCGGGTTCCTTTAATGGACACGTGTTTAGACGCCAGCCAGACTTTGTCTCCCACTTGGTAGTTGGGTGCCTTTGCTCGCTCTGTGTTGATCAGCAAACTTCTTTGGCGATTCTTAGCTTGAAGTAGGTGTTCAGCTGCCCTTTTAAAGGTTTGAGAAATGGTCGTGTGCAAGTTTTTGACTGCTGGCATTTCCAGGGTTGTAGGAACGTCCAACTCAGAAGTACGTGGGTGCCTGCCATACATGGCATAAAAGGGTGTCTGCCCAGTGCTGGTGTGTAGGGAATTATTATAAGCATATTCAGCTATCCATAATAGGTTGAACCAGCTTCCTTCAGCTTGGTGTAACATGCAACGCAGATACTGCTCGAGCGTCTGATTTGTCCTCTCAGTTTGACCATCCGTTTGGGTATGGTGACTGGTGGATAGCCGGATGTCGATCTGGGCCATAGAGCAGCATTTTCTCCAGAAGTTAGATACGAATTGAGTACCTCGGTCTGAGACTAAAACTGAAGGAAACCCATGGAGCCGTACGATGCCTTCAAGAAATACCTGTGCCAGAGTGGAAGCATTTGGGAGCCCTTTAAGAGGAATGAAATGTGCCATTTTTGAAAATAGGTCCACGACCACAAGAATAGTATCAAACCCTTAACTGGGTGGTAAGTCAGTAATACAATCGAGGGACGTGTGCCAGGGTGCTGGTGGGATTTCCAATGGTTATAATAGCCCAGCCGGTTTCTGCTTGGATGACTTGTTTTGAGCACACACTCTACAAGATAGGATGAATCGAATAATGTTTTTACGCCGCGTGGGCCACCAATAATTTCGTTTTATCTTGGCTAGGGTTTTAGTGATTCCGGGGTGGCCCTCGATCAAGGAATCATGATAACCGGACATGACTTGTTCTCGTAGTTCTTGGTTTGGTAAGAATAAAAGATTCCTGAAGTAGGGCAACTGATCTTTGATCATGTAATGTTCTCCTTGTGCACTCCACGCTTGTAATTGCTCCAGACTCATCAGGTTTTGGATTTCTTCATGTAATTCTTGAATTATGGTTGCTGTGATTCCTAGGAGTTTATCACTCGGGATGATTGCTATTGGGTCAGGGGTCTGATAGCCTTGCTCTTCCACCCCCATACGGGAAAGGGCATCGCCCTTCCCGTTTTTCACCCTTGGTCAAAAAGTAATCACATAGTCATATTCAGCAAAAAAAAAGAAAAGAGCCCAACCTAGTTGTCGTGAGGATTGGGCCTTTGCCGTTTTTAGGTACTGGAGGTTCCGGTGGTCAGTTATTACGGTGATTGTGTGTCTGGCGCCCAAGATGTAGTGCCGGCATGCCTTAAAGGATGACTTAATGGCCAGGAGTTCTTTGTCTGTGATAGCGTAATTGAGTTCAGGGGGTGTGAATTTACGCGACCAGAAGGCAACAGGGTGTAACTGGCCCATTCCGGAGTCCTTTTGAGAGAGGATGGCTCCCATAGCCATGCTTGAGGTGTCTGTTTCCACCAGGTTTGGGAGATCTGGGCGAGAGTGGCGTAAGATTGGGGCAGATGTGAATCTTGCTTTGAGTTCCTGGAAAGCTTCCTCGGCTTCGGTTGTTCACTGGAACTTTTTGTTGCTTTGCCTTAGCAATGACATGATGGAATGCACGATTGGAGAAAATCCTGGGATGAACCGGCGGTAGAAGTTTGCAAAACCCAGCATACTTTGAACCCCCTTGAATGAATTTGGGGATGGCCAGTTCAGGATAGCATCTACCTTGTGTACATCCATTCGGATTCCATTCGGGCTGAGAATAAAGCCCAGGAATTCCACCTCGGAGATGTGGAATGAGCACTTTGAGCTTGGCGTAGAGCTGGTGTTGGCAGAGTTTCTCCAATACGGATTGGACATGTTTAACATGGTCCTGCTTTGATGCGGAATATACTAGAATATCGTCGATATACACTAGAGCATAGCCATCAATCAATTCCCGTAGGACATCGTTCATGAAGTATTGAAATGCTGCAGTTGCGTTGCAAAGGCCAAAAGGCATTACTTGATATTCGTACAAGCCGTATTTGGTGCAAAAAGCGGTTTTCCATTCGTCCCCCTGTTTTACGCGAACAAGGTGATATACCCCTCTCAGGTCTGGTTTTGTGTAGATTTGGGCATTTTTGACTTGACCAAGCAATTCAGGGATCAGTGGCAGGGGGTAGCGGTTTTTTACAGTAATCTAGTTCAGTGCGTGATAGTCGATGCACGTTCTCAAGTCCCCCTCCTTTTTCGGTACGAAGAATAGAGGACTGGCTGCTGGAGACTTCGAGGGACGGATGAACCCGTTGGCCGGGTATTGGTCAAGATAGGCCTTCAGGTGCTAGTTTTCTGATTCTGTGAGTGCGTAAATTCACCCACAAGGGATTTGTGCGCCAGGTATCAGGTCGATTTGGCAATCGTAGGGTCTATGCGGTGGCAAGGTATTAGCCTGTTCTTTCTGAAAGACATCTTGAAAGTCCTGGTATTCACCTGGTAGGGTGCCGATTGCCACAGTCGCAAGTGTGGAGGTTCTGGTGTCTATTGGTTGTTTCTCTTGGCGATAACATGTGTGGGTGCAAGTCTCGGGAAAGGCCCATTCTTTTTCTCGCCAATCGATTCAAGGATTGTGAGCTACCAACCATGGCATTCCCAAAATCAACTGGAACTGTGGTGCCTTAATGAGGTCGAAAACTATAGATTCTTGGTGTCCATCCTGGCACAGAAGGGTTAAAGCTGCAGTGCATTGGGATACTGGACCAGAAGCTAATTCTGTGCCGTCGACAGTGGTAACAGTGTCGGTGGTTGATTTAGGGCGTAACGGAAGCCCCATCTTTGCTGCAAGATCCTGGTCGATGTAATTCCCAATGGCTCCACTGTCAATGTATGCTCTTACTGAGTGCATCCGAGATGGTTGATGGTGATTGATCAAGACCACATATAGTGCAAAATGAGAGGTCTGTAGTTCACTTTCTTCGCTCGACAAGTGGACCCCTACACTTGCCAGGCTGGGGAGTTTTCTGATTCCTTGATGATATCTTCCATGTCCGTGGCCCCTACAGTCCTCCTCGGTGGCTTCACAGGGCACTCTTTAAGGAAATGACCTGACCTTCCACAGTACAGACATAACTGCTGCTGTCTCCTTTTATCCCTTTCGACTTTAGTCAAGGGGGATCTGACCCCCCCCCCCCCATTTGCATTGGTTCTCCTGAACCTTCCATTGTGCGGGTAATATTGTCCTTTGAACGCACATACAAAGGGTGAGGGTCCGGTCTGGTTCGATCTGCTCTTCGGTCCTGTAACCTATGATCCAGTTGAACAACAAGGTCAATGAATTCTGAGCAGTCTTTCGGGGAGTTCACTACTTGTGCGAGAACATCCCTGAGCTCCCCCCGCAACCCCTGATTAAATAAGGTGGTTCTCTTCTCCACTGGCCATTCTGCTTCAACTACGAGTCTATCGAACGTGGCTATTAATGTTAATAGGTCTGGATTCCCTTGGCGTAGGGGCAGAAGTTCGTTGTCCAATGCCAGCCCATGGGTACGACGGGTGAACAGCGTTTCCATCTCCTGCTGAAAGCCCCTGAAGTCATGCAGCAAAGGATCGTCGTGGGCCACAAAGGGTACAGACCAGACCGCGACGCTACCACTCAGGTAGGATAGCACAAAAGCGACCTGTGATTGGTCATTCGGAAAGGCCCCTGGTCTACAAAGGAAGTGCAGGCGGCACTGGTTCATGAACGTTGCAAACCTCTTGGGATCCCCCGTAAATCGTTCGAGCGGGGCCAAGGGAACTACCCCAGGAAGGGTTATCTGAACGGGATTGGCTGATGCTGCTGGCATCGAGGGCACGCTTCCCGGCAATGGTGCATGCCCCGCTTGTGACTGGAGAAGTTGCCGGCTTAAATCAGTGTGTTCTTTGGCTACTATCAGCTCTGTCCTCAGGGTGTTGGTCTCCTACCTGGCTGCATGTACTTCGGAACATAGCTGCCCCAACATGTGTGCTAATTGGTCGTTTCTGACATTTCCATGATGCTCAGGTGGATTTTGATGTGAGGCTTTGTGTTCTGTAACGCTCACCTGGTATCCACGGGAACGTCACTCAGCCTGTTCTGACCTCTTATGACCTCGAACTCTTCCCTGGAGTCTACGCGACTGGAGACTGGGCCTTGTTTTCTTGGAATGTGTGCTCTCCGTCCTGCTTTCAGCGCAAGGGCGCGTTGATTGATGCGGGCTCGTTGCTGCCTAGTTACTTCACTGGCAAGAGTCTGACAGGTAAGTATAATGAGTCTTTTGGAAGAGTGCTCTAACTTCGTTCCTTTCCTTCCTTAGATGATGGCCGGTGTCTGGGGATGGCGACGTGCTGCTGAGATGAGTAGCGCTGAAGGTGAGTGAGAGCGCGATGCGTGATGCGACCCTTTCGCATTTGTATTGAACTGAGTTCTTTTTCTATGTCTTTTAGGTGCCGCAATGTTTTCAGCATGGATGCCGGTTATGAAGAAATCCGGTATAAGCGCGGTATGCAGCGCCTCTAGATGTTTGCACGCTAACCTGGAGTGTCTTTTCCCTCTTGCAGATGGATGAGAAGTTCCGGAGACAGAGTTCCCCCAGAGCAGCTGGGATTCAGGTAAGCGTTTGAAGCTCGTACAGTCTTTAAAAATAAGCGAAGATTTGTTGGATGCTTACTAATGCCTTTTTTCTGTTCTTTCCCTTTTCCTTAGGAAGCGGCGTGTCGGGATGGGAATGACACCGCCGAAGATGCCCGCAGAACAGAAGAAATGATGGATGGGTAGAAGCGCCGCAAGGTAAGGCTGTTCCTAACGGTGTTCTTGTTCTTGCAGGAGCTGAGCGCAGAAGAGAGATGCAGGCCTACTGGAGACCGATCCGGACACAGTGATTGTCACGCTGCAGGTGCAGCAAACACAAAGCATGTTACTCACCCTGGGCGTGGCTTAAATAGTCTCTGGGTATCCCAGGTGTCCCTGGGCTGAACGACACCCAAAAGACTAGACTGCACGTGCAGTTCTTGGAACTGAAATATGTGGCAGCATCCATCTTGTCCACATCAAAGCACTACAAGTCCAATCCCCAATGTTATCCTAAGGGAGTGAGTGAGTCTGGTGCCACAAGCGCCAAGTCTGACTCCAAGTGGGTCTTTGGAGGGATGGAGAGGCCCTTGAGGGCCATGTAGGTGATCGTGGCCTGGCTCCAGCCTGACATCTTGGATGGCTGGGGACATGAGGGGAAGGAATCATGACAGGTGCAAAGCACCCCAGAATACACACAGTACTGAGGAAAGCGAGGAATAATCTGAAGGATCATTCACAGTTGAAGAGGTAAAGAAGGAAAGTGAAGGAGAGATACCCATATCTAAAGAAGTGAAGGAGGCAGAAGGGATGTATCCAATGAGGGAATTGAGGGAAGCTACACAGCGGCCATTAACAGCTGCCGAGGGATATTCTAACCCTGCATACAGCCCACCACCATACGTGCCAGCAGACAGGTACCAAAGGGGTGGGCCCGAGGAATGTGGCAGAGGCAAAACAAACACAGGTAAGCACCGGGGGCAGAAAAGGGCACATTTGGACTTAGCAACTATAGGACCAGATAAATGGATAGCAGCACAGGTGCTGCTGAAGCTTCCAGGGACATTAACAGGGGAAGAGGAAGAGGCGGTAAAGAAGAGATAGAATACACACAGAAAGGGAGCAAGAAAAGTAGAGAGGAGGAAGGAAGAATGACACAGGCGGAAGAGGAGATGTTAGAGGTAAGACTAGCGGAATTGAGGGAAGCACGGAGCGTTCTGATCAAACAGTTCGAGCAGGAATAGCGGGAAAGGAAGGAGAGGAGGAAGGGAAGCAAGGGGGACAAGGTGGGGTTAAAAAGACAAGAGGAAGAACAAAGGAAACAAGAAGAGGACCGCATAATGGCCATCGCAGATAGGGTGGCACGCATGGAGCAGCGGGAGATTAGGAGAAGAGAGGAGGAACGAGAAGAAAATGACAGAAATGGGTCTATGGAAGAAAGAGATTATATCAAAGCGCACGAAAATATGAAGAGGGGAGGGTTATAGAGAGTATACTGGCAAAGGAGAGCGGAATACTGGGAAACAGAGGAAGAAGAAAAGATGTTAGAACAGATAATGACGCAATAATGAATGAGCTTTGCAGAGTACGAATGGAAGTAGGTGGTGGAGTGGGCAAGCAACACAACACAGTGCAAGGAAAAATGAGCAAGGAATGCGGGGCCAAGGCATACGCGTGTAGCAATAAGAAGGCAGCCACGTACATGTGTAGCAGTAAGGAGGCAGTGGCAACACCGCAGGAGGAGGGCACGGAGAAGAAACGTGAGTACACCGACATAGATTTAGGGACCGTTACAGTGGGAGGAAAAAGCATAGGCCAAGGACTGACATATTCAGATGGATTCTGCAGTGAGGAGGAAGAGGGATTGTGTGCAGGATGGAGCGATGGAAGCGGAGAGGGATTAAGTAAATTATACATAACGCTCACAGACTGCGGGTCATCATGGGAATGTGAGATGTGGGAAGAAGACGACACTGGAAAGGAAAAGAAACAGCAACTAAGAGGAAGGACACCATGGCCACTGACACCGCCAGCGCAGCACACGCCATATGTTAGCAGACTCAGAGACCTCCCAGGACAGAATGGAAGAATTAACTGATACCCACAGGAAGAGTAAAGTGGGCAAACATAGGAGGAGCAAGACATGGACATGGAAGAAGACAGCGAATACACTCACACAACCCCGCACAGACCAACAGCAGGGTAAGGAGTACACTTTAATCCCATTACTAGAGAGAGGGGGAGCAAGGCCAAAATATGTCCCATGGAAACATGCAGACAAGGAAAATATTAAGTGCAGACTCCCATCACTGAGCGGAGGGGCCGGGAAATGTATTTATGAAATGGAAAAACACACTGCAGGACAAAAACTAGCGGTGGGTGACGTAAAGGGGTTGTTAATATCAATACTAGGTGACTCTGCAGATGACATTTGGAAGAGGGCGGGATTCCCAGGGGTAACTATAAGCGACATCACATGATGGGGCGCCATTTGCAAATTGCATACACGCGCTATGGCAGGCACTGAGGGTACAGTACCCAGACACTTCAGACATAGGAGCAATAACGTCACGCAAAATGCATGAGAATGAAGATCCTGTTGATTACATCCAGGAGATTCAGGAGAAGTGGCGCTAGGAAACACGAGAACCGTGGGACAAAACGCTAGCAATATTTTAATCACATACTGATCCAAGGACTCCCAGAACTAGTGCAGAGACAATTAAAGAAATTAGTAGGGATGGAAGCAAAGGCATGGCCCAAGATACAGCTAACAATAGTACACCATTGTAGACTGTGGCAAGAAAAGATGAAACAAAGAGGAAGACAGAAAGGCAGAAGAAGCAGAATTGGTCCAAAGGAAACTGTCCAAGTATGCCATGGAAGGTGCACTGATAACAGGCCCCACCCAGGCCACACCGACACCAGACAATACACAACAAACAGCACCACTACAACAAGCACAGATGACGAAACAACAAAAGCCACCACCCCCACCATACACAGCACTACACAGATGGGAGGTGGATACCCTCAAATGGGGAACAGATACACAAACAACTACCACAAGAGGGGTGGGCACACGAGAGGAAGGGGATTCGGACCAGCAGCACCACAGCAAGGGGGAGGGTTCCGGGGGCTGAACCAATATGGGCAACAGGGATATTCTGACAACATGAGAGGGTACCCATGGCAAGCATGGGAACCACCAACGTGTTGGGCATGTGGGCTGATAGGACACATGTCACGCACATGCAGGGCAAGACAGGCACAGGCAGGCTGGTACGAACAAGGGCAACAGGGTTACAATGAGGGACAACAATTTTACCAACAGCAACAGCAGCAAACACCACCTCCAATACAGCAGCATGCACCACCTCACATACAAAAGCAAGCACCACTGCCACATCCTCAGCAACAATTACAAACATACACAACAACCACAAGTACAGTACCAACAAGAACAACAGCAAGTGGCTATAGCACAACACCACGTCCAGGCGGAACAACAGCTCACACAAATACAGGACGACAAAACAACTACCCACAGACACACAAATACACACATTTGGGGAGGGTGACAATATTAGGTCACAACCCATACACAGGGAGTGGACAGTCACTGTACCCACAAGAGGATAGCCCACAGATGACTTTGATGTGTCTCCTCCTATCGGTAACACCTAACCCTGTGGAGGAACCACGCATAAAGGTGGCGATAGGTGACAAAACATTTTCATTCCTAGTTAACACAGGGGCCACTAGGTCCTGCATCAGGGAAGGGAAAGGAAGTTCAATTTGTCAGGCGAAGCTATGCACACTCAAGGATTCTCTGGGGCTCGAGGGCTGGTTCCATTTACTGATAGAATCTTCTGTTGGAGATCACGGCCCGTCTCTACCACGGTTATACTCAAAGCAATCACCAGTAAACATACTCGGGAGAGACATTATGAGCAGGTTGAACATGACTATATCCTTTACTGACGATGGAACAGTATGCTCCACACCAGACATCAACATGCTCACAGCACGACACCTTCTTCAGGCTTACTGTGGCAAAACAGTAGCAAGGGCAGAGCCTTTAGATGGGGACATCTTCCAATATGGGACGGACATGGCACTAGCATGTTACCAGGAATTGAGGGCAAGGTGTGGAGGAGACCAGCAGCTTACCTTTTCAGACCAGAAACACCAACAAATGAAAAGGAAGGGGCTATCATATCAGTGGACATTGAATGCATTGTGGCAACCACAGACTACATAGCAGTTCACACACAATATGGGGAGGGGAAAGCGTGGAGAGCAGTAATAGCACTGGCAGAAGGATGCAGGCTAACCGGTGTCAGATGAGGATCTATTTTCAGATGAATCAGGAGATGGTGTTCCAAATGAACGTCTATATTTGGTTGAGAGTGACATACAAGGAGGTAGCACAAAAAAATGGCAATGGCGCTAGAAGCACCAACCCCACGCAGGTAACATTCTACGAAGACTTAGCAGCAGTGCCCGCCTCTCTACTATGGACCACTAGTCTATATGACATAGGTTGAATAAAGAGCTTTGGAGGAGTAAAAATAAAGCTAAAGAAAGGTGCAATGCTGCCCAGAGTGAAACCGTACCCACTATTAATAGAAGCTGATGAGGGGATTTATGAAACCCTGGTGAATAGAGGAATACTGATACCATTAGAATCATTGTGAAACACTGCGGTGTATCCGGTGCGCAAGGCGAAGGGAGGGTCCTGGCGTTTCATACAAGATCTCAGGTCCCTCAACCACATTGTAGAGGCAGAGTACCCAATAGCAGCTAACCCAGCAACAATACTGTGTGGAATACCAACAGAGGCGTCCCGATTCACTGTGATCGATCTCAAAAACGCCTTCTTCTCAATACCTCTCCACCCTGATTCACAAGACGTAACAAGTTTCACATAACGCAACACAAAGTGGAAACACACTAGATTACCAGAGTGGTAATGCAAGTCACCATCAATCTTTAACAGAGTAATACAAATGGATCTAGGAAACAGATGGAGAGTACAGTGCTGCAATATATAGATGACAGTCATCTGCAGCACCACCAAGGAAAAGTGCATAAGGGACTCTGTAAAGATGCTCACAGTGCTGGCTGAGAAAGGATACAAGGTTCACAAAGGAAGCTGCAGTACTGTCAAGAACAGGTGCTCTAAATCACGCAGATGATTTCACAAAAGGGAAGGAACATTGCAGCTCAAAGGGCACAAGCAATAACAAATACACCACAGACAGAAAATTGGTAAAGGCACGACTAAGGACAACTGCTATGTGTGCTCGCTGATCCCATATGCCATGAGCGCATCAAGAACCTTTGTGGCAACTGAAGTACAAGCAACATCGGTGGAGTGCCTGGTATACTTAGCCTTGTTCCAAACACGAGGGCAATTTCAAGGGAGAAGAGCAACACTAAGATGGAAATCAAGGTCAACATACCCCTATGAAGACAACTTTGTCAAAACGCTACCAATGTATGACAACTACTGGCAACTGACGCAAGGGCTCCAGTACATGACGGATGGACCCGACAAAGGAGGTTACATTGAACTACCTACCATGCAAGTGGCACGCAAAAGAAGTTGCTGGTGAGCCAGGTTGCTGGGAAAGACCGCTAATACTAATATATGGCAAAGTATACACTAAAGAAAGGTGGGCGGATGGAGTTGTAGGGAGTAAAATGCTGACGTTGGCAAAATCATCGGTGATGACAGTTCAAGAAGAAAATGACAAATGTTACAATGAATGGACAAAGAGTGCATCACTGGTCACATGGTTAGATAAGGAGGAGGAACCAATAACAATACTTCCACTAACTGCACCAACACTGTTATTAGCATGACGGAGAAATTGATGTTGGGAGAAATGATGGTTGCAAAAGAACAATAAAGATTCCTGAGGTGGCTGCAGGAACAGAAGTACTGATGGATCACTATTGGGCCTGTGGAACAAAGGCTTACCACAGCTTGCCACCGTTGTGGAGTGGAGTATGCACTATGGTACACATCAATGTACCGTCCCTGGTAGTGCCACAAAAACAGGTCAACCTGGAGAACTTCCCCAAGATGGACAAAGAGAATAAAAGAAAGAAATGGTCAGTAAAGATGGGAGGAAGCAAGCAAATGAACGACACTACCCACCTGTCAAGAGTGAAAAGACGAGGAGAACCATTTATGGGAAACTACCTATGGGGAAGATCAGAAACAGCTCTGAGTGACATTCCACCAGTGAACAGACCATTTAGCAGAGCAGCAATGTTCTTTTCCTCCATCGTACACCCAAGGGTGCAGGCGTATGCAAATGCGAAGTAGCTCCAGATAACCAGATGGGAGCTAATGATGACAAACTCCATGGTTAACGGATTCACGCGATAAAGGAAGATCTGAGGGCAATAAGGATCATGGCCCTACAGAACAGATATGTGCTGGACTTTGACAGCAATGGAAGGAGGAGTTTGGACAAAAAATGGGACCTCGTGTTGCATGTTCATTTCGGCCAACAACGAGGACAACGGCACACTGTCTGAGGCAGTATCACAAATGGCCAAGATACACGCCGAGATGGAAGAAGTAGTGAAGGGATTAAAAAAGGACAGTAGCAGGTTTTCTTACATCTGGTCCTGGATGCCATCATGGCTCTCAGATGGTCTCAAGATTGTGGCAGGATGCACAATTTTAGGAATGGCTGCCCTGATGGGGATGAAGGTATGGAAGGCAAGATCAGCGCGTACTGCTGAAGAAATGATCGGCATGCACGTCCTAATGCTAGCTGAAGACGACCAACACACAGATATTATTAAGGAATGTGAACGGTTACGCCAGCAGATAGAAGCAGACTTGCATCCACCATCAGTAAAGGTTGAGCACCCAAGGAACCCGATAAGCTACATTGGAAAGTGAGTTTATTGCAAACCCGGTGGCGGATGTGATTATATGTACTGGTCATTTGAAGATCACGTGAATCAGTACGGACAGTTGGCAGGAATAACTAAAGTATGGCGAGTACGCGCAGACAAGAGAGTCGATAATTTTGTGGTCAACAAGTCGACCAGAGGGGGACTGAAGGGTGAAAATGGGAGAATCCCTTCCCCGATTCTCATCCTAACCATGGCCCAGGACGTCACGACCCCAACACCCCCCCTAGAGAGGAATTTGACCCGCTCACTGCCACACCACACATCAAGATCCACTGTAGCCACGCCCCACACGGCCAGGGAGCCTGCCCATTAAGAAACCATGTGCAGGAACCTCAGGTGGATCTGACAACCATATGAATCAACTTGACTAGACAGTAACCACAAAATACCACCATCGTTGGAGATGCCATGACGACATAGCCAACAGAAAAGAAATACATGTGCCACCATGCACATTGGTCACCCATACACCAACCTACACGAAGAACATACTCAGTGCTATGACAGAGGACCATTTGCACCCACACCTGCATCGTTGTTATGCTTCACATAGACCACCTACAGCACTGCAGAAACGCAAGATGTCAGAAGAGGTCGTGTACATGCTTGCAGATGCTTCCTCGCCACTAAAACCATGAAGATGCAACCTTACATATGTACTAATGCATGTGACACTCTGTCGCCCTCACAACCCCCATATTATGGATCATGTACCGCCACCCATAAGCCAGGCCACGGTAGGCCACAAAGCAAGAGCCCCCAGGCCAAAGCCTCTCAGACAAAACTGCAAGGCACTGATCACGCAGAACGAGCTCCAACGAAAGCCCATAGCCAAGGCCACAATGTTGCAATCTACATGCCGCACTCCCCGTGCCAATGTTACACCTGCCACTGCTAGACACTCCTCAGAGCCGAAATCCAAATCAAATGCTCATATTTCTGATCCAGCCACAATCCAACAACACGTGACCGAGCCGACCTGATATGATGCCAAGCCCCAGAGAAGCACTGGGGTCTCACGTCTGGGACACAATCTGCAACAATGAAGTGACAAATTGGACACCTACAGCGATGGGAAAGACATGCACACAAGGAATGGTTAGACCTGTCCATTGTCTGCCACTGACACAGTCATACTTTGTTGCCAGCACGTGGTACACCGCAAGCTGGGAACAGCAATGGTCCCAGGCTTGGGGGCTCACGGATGAAACAATCAGAATACGAGGGGGCTTACAATGACGCCACTATAGTCTAGCCAATCAGTAATTGTCCCCTTGTAATGACTTTTGTGTAACAATCGTTAGGGACAGCCCAAGCGTACCACCTGACCCTCTCCCCCCCACTAACCGTCTCTTCTATATGTGTCCATACTGACCCTACCACTCGGGGAGCCAACCTGAGGTGGCGTTAGGTTTTGGGGCCAGTCTTCCAAGGTGACGCACGTAGCCATGTCAAAGCTAGAAAAAGGGCCTGCGAGCCCACCGTGATCGAGGGGTCTCTCGGATGCCTATGACCTGTGAGCCCATCCCTGCTTGTTTCATGTAATAAACAGCAGTAACTCTTTTGTGTAGTGTCTGAGTTTCATCTGAGCCAGAAAGTGGTGCTTCCTGCTTTCTATCCTCCTCATCCTGGGAAGGAAGAGGAGCGGCTCCATAGGTTGGACCCTAGGCAAGCTCTGAGCTTTTATATTTCTAGGATGTCCAGGGTCAGAGTGGACAATCAATTCTTTGTGGGGTATGCTGGACACCTATTGGGCCAGGCTGTTACCAAACAGACCTTGTCCAGATGGATTATCCTCACCATTACTGAATGTTAGATTGGTGGGCAAGGACCCCCCTGAAATGTTGCAAGCTCATTCCACTAGGGGATTGGCTACTTCCACAGCCCTACAGTGGGGAGTTCCGATTAGGAATATTTGTGACGCAGTGACATGGGCTTCTATCCACACCTTTGTCAAACATTGCTCCCTGGATACGCTCCATGGTCGGATATGGCCTTTAGTAAAGCGGTTCTTTATTCTGCCATCTGATTGCGTATTCTGAATTCTTTTCCCTCCTCCATTTTCTGGTACTGCTTTGAGAATCTGTCAAAGATTTGGAATATGTTGGAGGACACAATCCATTCTAAGAACAAGTTACTTACCAACTGGTAACTTTCTTTCGACTAGATGTTCCTCCAACATATTCCACATCGCCCTCCCAGCCTTCCCCTCTAGAGAATTTCCTATGCTATTGCCACTTACTTTAGTTACCTCAAGGCTATGTGCAGTCAAGCAGGCATTGTGTAGAGCATGTCACACGTTATGGAGGAAAAAACATGCGTGCTGTGCAACCTATTTATAACATCTGGCGACGTTGCGATCGATGGAGGCCTTCGAGGGACATCGACCCGGCGCCATAGTCGTAGGACGCCCTCTGCCGAAAAATTTCCGAAGTAACAGCTGTTGATATTGCTGTTAGGGAGAATTCTCTTATAAGGCTAATTTCCCAAACCTAGTGAGTCCCCCAGCAGCTTTGCTGGATTTGTTTTTCTCCTGCTAAGAGTGAGACTCTTTTCCTCCCACTCTTGGCATGATTTGAGGTATGTCTTTGATTTTTTGTGTGCTTATGGGCTATGGTTTTTTTTACTCCATAGGATATCATGTGTTTGTGTATGTGTTACAGCACCCTCAGTGCAGTAACACAGGGGTGTCATAGTGACCCCCAAACATAGACTCCATACCCTGGGACTGACTACTGTCTCCCAGGGCATGTAAAGTCACCATTGACTTTATTAGTCCAAAATTGTGAACAGAACCAGTACAAAACATCATATTGTGGAAGTACTGGAAGGGGTTAATTCGATTGTCGCTGGGTCTGTTTCCAAGGGAGCACTGTCCAGTCCCCCCTTGTCGAGTTTCTGGCTGGTGGCAGTGGTTACCACGCAAAATATTCCACCAGAATATTTCCTATGGGATTTTCCCCATTGATTTTAAACGCACCACATTTTGGTGCAATGCTAAAGATACCGCCGGTTTATTTATCATTAAATCACCGGTTGGGTCTTTTTGCCAAAACTCTTTTCTAAAATGGCGTTCGTGTCTGTCTCTGTAACTCCAACCAAGGTCGGGCCCTTTGTTCCACTTTTTGGCGGGCTTCTCCACAGAAGCCCTCCAACTGGTGCCACTCTGTCTGGGTTCCACACGATGTGTGGGTGGGGGAATTGGCACCCTGGACTGCGTTGCCTTAGCAACTCAAGTCGCACTCTGTTCTGATTGGTCCAGTGGTGAGCCGCCCGGCTCACCACTTAGCATGTATGAGTGAGTGACAGCTAGGCTGTTGAATGGGGTTTTTTCCTGCCTAAAAGCAGGGCTTTTGGGACTGGAACTTCAGAAGTCGCCACAGGACCTAAGAAATCCGAAGCGGGGAGAAGCTGAGCTATCTGCAACGACGACACCACCGGTGGAGCCCTGCTGCAACGACCTCACCACTTTCCCGAAGACAAGAGAAGATCTTCTGCTGAAAGAGTCTTCCACCGAGCTGGTGGGATCAACCAGTTTGCCATTTCACCTTCCAGGACGTCTCTTGGTCGAATCGCCTGTGCCAAGCACCCCAGCAGTCGGAAAGCCTAGCTTCACCACTGACCACGAATACCAGGAACGCACCTTTTAACCGACAAACTCTGCAGCTGGTTTCTTCCCTGGGCAGTGCAACGACTCCAAGTTTCCTCCTCCACGAGATCCTCTCTTCCCCTGTTCGAAACCACAAACTGCACCCGCTGCTAGGAACAACTGCCACCGCTAGTGCTTCCTCAACTTTAAAGGTACTGTGTTCCACCTAGCCTCCCTTTCTTCAGTTTGCTCAAGTTGACCCTTAAATCCTTGGCTTTCCAACTGGGTTGGCCTCCAGGCCTTCTAACTTTACCTTTTGAACCACCCCAACGTCTTTTGAACATTTCTACAAAGACTTGAATGCATTTCTCAACTGTGATCTTGGGCACATTTCACCTTGCTCCATTTAAAGTGGGCCTGGACTATGAACTTTGGCTCTACAGTAGACTCTGCCTTCACTAACTTATTTTGGTCTCTTAAAAGTGTTGGGAACGGTTTTATTTTTATGACCTGCCTTTTTCTCTCCCTTTTATTTAATTATTGGAGTGCCATCTAGGTTACACGCTCACCTCTGTTTTGACAAAAAGTGGTGTTTTAACTTAGACTTGTCTAATCATTCTTAAGGGAGGTATGTATACTTTTCTGATTGGATTTTGAACTTGCTTTGGTTAATAGTGCTAGTGTATTTTCGAAAGTGTGTGTTAAATAATTATATACTTTTGATAAAACGCTCTGGTCAGTATTTGCTTGTTCTACTGTGTTTTTAGCCCTATTGTGTATCCTCTGTATACTGCCTAACTCTTCTTGAGAGAAGTCTGACTGCTCAGCCACAGCTACCAGGTAAATCTGGGTGGTACAGACTGCTACCAATTGGGTTTACTGCTTGCTCCTGTAGTCTTAATCTTTTTGCAGTGTTTCCCAAGGGAACTGCACAGGATACTGCCTAACAATTGTATTTCAAAGATATGGAATACATTGGAGTAACATCCAGTTGAAAGAACGTTACCAGTTGGTAAGTAACTTGTTCTACCATCCTTTGGAATGTAGCAGGTGCATTCTTTAGTCCAAAAGGCATAACCTTAAACTGGTAGAGGCCTCCTGGGGTTGAAAATGTAGTTTTCTCCTTGGCATGGTCTGTCAGAGCTATTTGCCAATACCCTAAAGTTAGGTCAAATGTACTGAGGAACTTGGCTGAACCATGTTTATCCACCAGCTCATCTGTCCTAGGTAAAGGATGGGCATCAGTCGTGGTGACTGCATTCAGATCTATATAGTCCACACCAAATCTCATCTCCTTGGATCCTGCCTTTGGCACTAGCACAACTAGACTAGCCCATGGACTTGTAGATGACTATTACCCCAAGATCAATAATTGTCTTGACCTATTGCAGAGGAGCTCGGTGAGTAGCAAAGCCCCTCCAGGAGCGGTTGAATTTTGTAATCTTGGAGGCCCGGAGGCCTTTTTGAGTCCCCCTGCAGCCCGCTCCCACCGTGCACCCTCTTCCTGTTTTCCCCTTCCCTCCCGCCTCCCGACCCGCTCAGGCCCGCTCTCATTGGTCCATCCACATTTCATCACTGGTCCTCCCAGGGCAGCCCTCTGCCTGTGCAGACCTGCGGCTAAGGGCCCCAAGGCCTAGGGCGGCTCCAACAGATGCGGCTCCAGGAAGTGTCAGCAGGTGTCCACAGGGGAAGCCAAGCCAGTGGCCAGCCGTCAACCAGCAACTACAAGGACCAGTAAGGTAGGGAGGCTTGGGGAGAGGTACAGCTCTACCCTAGATACCTGGCCACTAGGCTAAACCAATGTGATCCACCCCCCCTCTCCCCGAACTGCATTGATAGCAGGGCCTCTGTCCCCAAATTGCATTGTCTGATCCCCAAACTGCATTGATAGCAGGGCCTCTGTGTGTTAAAATTGCATTGTCTGATCCCAAAACTACATTGATAGCAGGGCCTCTGTGCCCAAATTGCATTGTCTGATCTCCGAACTGCATTGATAGCAGGGCCTCTGTGCCCAAATTGCATTGTCTGATCTCCAAACTGCATTGATAGCAGGGCCTCTGTGCCGAAATTGCATTGTCTGCTCTCCAAACTGCATTGATAGCAGGGCCTCTGTGCCCAAATTCCATTGTCTGATCCCCAAACTGCATTGATAGCAGGGCCTCTGTGCCCAAATTGCATTGTCTGATCTCCAAACTCCATTGATAGCAGGGCCTATGTGCCCTAATTGCATTGTCTGTTCTCCAAACTGCATTGACAGGACTCCCTCCCACTATACAGGTGTCTCCAGCTTAGCGGGGCCTCTGTGCCCAAATTGCATTGTGTGATCTAACTGCATTGATAGCAGAGCCTATGTGCCCAAATTGCATTGTCGGATCTCCAAACCGTATCGATAGGCCTCTCTCCCACTATACAGGTATCTCAAATCTAGCTCACCCGCAAATTTAGCTAACTCTCAACTCACCAGTGAATTACGGTGGGGGGTCACTGACTAGGGCCTCTCCCATCACAAGGCGAAAGTCCAAGCTGCACCCGTCAAAGCCAACCACCAACCAACAGATACCCTTCCCAACCCATAAAGCGTGCTCACCATAGTGAACCGCGCTCAGGGAGACGGACAGCCACCTTCCCCTCCTAGGACAGCGACTGAAGGAGTTGCCAACTCCAACCAGAATGCCACATACAGACAGAGCCCAAACTAGTAGCGGACACCCCCTCACCCACCACTACAAAGACCACAAGACAACCAGACCAAAGCAGGACCAACTAGACGTAACCAAACAAAGACTAAACAACTCTCAATCTTACAATGCCGCAAAAACGACCCATTCCAAGGAAAAGACAAAGAGATGAAAGAATAAATACTCCAGAACAGCAACTTAGAACAACAACCGTAGACTGGACCCCCACAGACAGGAACACAAACCGAAGCAACTCTGAGAGAAGAGAAAAATCCCTCTACCTAACTCCATACCTCGCAGACAACTGGCCACCGCGGCAATCCAACCCACCATTAGAAGCAGCAACATCAAACAACCTAACACAAGCAAGTAGAAGAAGGAAGACCAACACAAACAGACGACCGACACAATAACCCCCTACATTACCAAAGCAAGAGGAACTTCCTAACGACAACCACAACTCCCGGAAGAAGAATGCAATGAAAAACACAAAAAACCCAAGACAAAACCTAGAAGAACTCTTCAAAGACGCTGACACCCCGAATCCCACAGCCCGTCAAGTGACCGACCAGGAAGGAAACCTCAACACCGAACAGAAGACGACCTCGACAAAGCCCAAACCAAACAACACCTCCAAACTTCACTGCAATCTAATAAATGCAAGATCCATGTCAAAACACTCAAATCTTCGACCTACTCGACAACGGCATTGACATCCTGTTCATCACAGAAACATGGCTGGACGGCAACTACAAAATCACACTCCAAAGCTGCCTTCCGACCAACTTCAAATGCCTACAAATAAACAGGAAAAACCAAAAAGGAGGAGGCATCGCTATAGCATTCAAAGGAAACCTGAAAATAAAAACGGACAAACCACTTAACATCCTCAACTGCGAAACCATGGTAATAGACCTAACAGCAAGCCCAAAAACCAACATCTGACTCATCTTGGTATACAGTGCGCCAACATATGATGCAACATTCGTCGAAAACTTCATAGAAGCCATCACCAACTTAGCCATCAACCACGAACACTTAATCATCCTGGGGACTTCAACATCGGATTTGAAGACAGCCACGCCAACTCCCAAAACTCACTAATTGAACAACTTAGAACCATGAAATACGACAACTAGTCAAAGGAGCAACGCACTCGGCAGGACATACCCTAGATGCAATTTTCGCCAAAGAAAGACTCATCACCACGGCACCTCCGATACAAATACTGTGGAGCGACCATCTCATCATCCCATTCGTGATCACTCTGCCTACCCAAGCCTACATCCAACATCCGAAACTCACAACCACTTCCAAAAGAAACTGGAAACACGTCAAAGAAAGCAACCTATTCGAACAACTGGAATTAACGAAACCCTCAACTACAGAACTGGAGCTAGCGGACCTAGAAGGGAAAGCAGAGATACTGCACAAATGGATCACGGATACAATAGACAAGATCGCCCCAGAAAAAACGTTCACCCCATCAAAAAAAAAGAGCAATGGCAAAATGGTTCACCCCATTAAACGACATGAAAAAGGAAAACAAAAATATGGAATTGGAATGGAGGAAAGAATACAACCCAGGGAAAAAAAACACTGTACCAGAAACAAATCCACACATACAAGAAGGAAATTCAAAAGGCAAAGAGAAGACATTACGATGACAGAATCAACAATGCCACCAACACACAAAGAAATGTTCAGCATCATTGAAGAAATGAGAAACCCACCAGGCTGCGATAACACCCCAACCCCCTCAGAAAAACTATGCAACGACCTGGCAGACCACTTAAAAAAAAAAAAAATCAATGACATCCGACAAACCATACAAAAGCGACCAACCAACCACAACACACAACCCAACCAACCTAACACGGAACCACAGCACAAACTCCAAAGCTTTCCTGAAATATCAGCAGAGGCATTCGCAATGCTGGTTAAACGAAGCAAGAAAGCGGATCACCCATGGACCCCTGTCCCCCAGACATCTACAAATCAATCTTCACGCAAGGATCGCCAGCAGAACACTACAGAAACCTTCTAAATCTATCACTAACAGGGACTGTACCGAAGATCTTCAAATCAGCATACATCAAGCCACTCTTGAAAAACACAAGTGGTGACGTAGATGACTTTTCCAACTACAGGACGATCTCCAACATCCCCTACCCAGCAAAACTTCTAGAAACCTACATATATAAACTAACCCAAGAACACGTGAAAAACACCACCTCCTGGACCAAGCTCAAATTGGTTTCAGACCAGCAAGAGGAACGGAAACAGCACTACTATCCATCTGGGACGACCTCAAAACTAACGCAGACTCAAATACTACCTCAGCCCTTATTCTGCTCGACCTCTCTGCAGCCTTTGACACAGTTAGCCACGAAACCCTGACCAAAAGACTAGAAGACATAGGCATAACAGACAGCACTACGCTGGACCAAATCACTCCTAGCAGACAGAACAGAAACTGTATGGACAAAACCTTTCAAATCCACTCCACGAGTTAACAACTGGAGTGCCACAGGGATCCTCACTATCTCCACTATATTTCAACATCTATCAGACTCCGGTCATCAGAATCTTCAAAAAATACAACATTACATGTTACAACTATGCAGATGACACTCAGATCTACAAAATCGAAGACACCGATGCCGACCACTCAACCCTAACCGAATGTCTAAAAGAAGTCTTCAACTGGATGGATGCCAACAAACTAAAATTCAACCCAGGAAAGACAGAAATCATGATCGTATCCAAAGACCAAGAGAACGAAACCACTATCCCATGACCTACGGAAATGGGAAACGTCCAACACCATCTAAGGTAGTCAAAAATCTGGGAGTCCTAATGGACAACACCCTAACTCTGGAACCACAAATAAATTCAACAGTGAAGAAATGCTTTTTCCTCCTCCACACAGCAAGATGAATTCTACCTGTCCTCTCCTTCATGCACAAAACACTCACCATCGTCACCCTAATCATGTCAAAAATAGACTATGCAAACAGCCTCTACCTTGAAATACCAGAACACCTCCTGAAGAAACTTGAACGGATCCAAAATGCAGCAGCAAGACTACTCCTCAAACTATCCAGAAGAGACCACATCACTCCAGCCCTAAAAACACTACACTGGCTCCCAGTACAACACTGCATCACCTGCAAAACAATGTGCATAACACAGGGCAATCAGCGGACAAGGAGCAGAATTCCTACAAAAGAAAATAACAGTCTACAAACCAACAAGACCCCTCCGATCAAGCAACAAAATCCGCCTGGAACTCAAACCATACCTTAAGAAAAAACTTGGAGGCACCTCCTTCTGCCACTTAGCAGCAAAAACCTGGAACAACATCCCAAAAGAAATAAGAAACACTGAAGATCACCTAAAATTCAGGAAAACACTAAAAACCTGGCTCTTCAACACCACAGACTAAATCTGGAAACCAAAACCGGAAAAAGGATGACTAAACCGGAAAGGACACAGACAATCCCGACCCGAGAGGGTAACCCCCATGGCACCTGGATGGGTGACACAGGATATACTGGAACACAGGCGGCACGCACGGAAACAGAGTCAACTACCCCAGACAATCCAACCAACACTTTCGCCCGCCCCTTACTTACCGCCAGGCACCACAGTGATGTGGAATTGTCGAGATATTGGAAATCACCACACTACCTGAGAGGTTGACATTGGCAGGTGCACTGGCCACAGGAGTATGAAGGGAGGATAAGGGGAGCTATGAGAGCATGTTAGAGGTGGGGGCCAGAGGAGTAAGGAACCTTATATGCCAGTCGGACCCAGATCAGGACAGAGCCGCATCAGGGGAGACTATGCAAGCCGAGCGCCTCAATTCAGGATAGAGACGCAAACTAACCAACCCTACTAACAATTTCGCTTTCTGCATACACCTCTCAAACTCCAAACCAAACACAACCAAAACCTACAGCACAACAAACCGCACAAACTTCACTACATCGTAACAACAAAACAATAACCCACATAGTCTTGTACAACAGTACACAATGACTACCGGCCGCAAAGACCCCAGGCCCAGCCAACGGACCAACCATGCTGAGGCCACCAACAGCACATCACTGCTCTCTTGCACTTTTCCTGATTCATCCCACTAACTCAAACTACCCTCCTCTTTCAGAGCCGCCAGAGCGCCAGCGGACCACTCCGGTGGTGATAGTTTGTGGTACAAATGTCCTTAAACATTAACATTAACATTGTGTGTGCCTAATACTCTGTTGTGAAGCGGGAGGAGTTGGGGTCTCCAGATCAGCCCTGCCGCCCTCCCCAGGAAATTACCCCAACACACCAGGTTTTTTTGCACTACAGCGATTTTTGGGTAAAGTTTCTGTAATCTGGCCCCAGGTGTCCTTCTTGTGAATGTCTGATAACCTGTTGACAAGCTTGGGTCAATTTGGTATACCTGGCATTTGCTTTCAGTTAATGCATTCTCAGCACCAAGCCGCCATTCTGAATGACAACTGATCCAAACCTCACCTTGAAGTGGGTCACTCAAAGGACGAAATAGGTGAGAGCTGAAAGAGTACAGCATGCAAATCTCCTCTCTAAATCCTCTTTTTAGGAAAGGTTTATCTTGTGTCACTTCTTCAGTGTCTTAAATGATTCTTAATACACCACATGAGAATTGCCTGAACAAATTATTGAAGAGATCCTAAACAAAGACTTATTTTTTAAACCATAGGTCTTCATACACATACAGAGGCTAGCGCAATCAAATTAGAAAGTAGAGATTTCAAAGAGCTAAGATTAAATGAAAAGTCCCCAAAACATTTGGGAGGCTTTAAACAAGAAACAGCATAACAGGGGGTATGATCCTAACTGTAATATACAAGATGGAAACAATCACCAAATCCCTCAATGATGCAATATGAGAGTTCACTTTTTGGGTACACGCTAAGCAGCAGTAAGCGCAGCATCTCTTATGAAGACGTATCACTATCAGGGTGCTCATTGACCACAAATTTAGTTTTGGGAAACAACAAGACATTTTACAAGTCACACAGAGAAGAACATGGTGAGGGAAGCATAGATACAAGAGAGGTGAGGAGTTAATAAAGTGGAGGGAGAGAGCAGGCAATATGGCAACCAGGGGAGGAAACATGAACACCACATGATTAGGTCGAGGTAACACCAAAAACAGGGGAATAGAAAACATAGTATTGTGGTATCATAAAAGGGGGGAGAGGCACCAGAATTTTAGGTAGATGCAGAGATACAGAACAAACATGGGAAGCTACGCTACACACAGTGAGGAGCGAAAGAGCTATCAATAATATAAAAAACACAATTAACTAGATGAACAACAGTCCTAAGAGATGTTGCTATTAAGCCTTTGTGAATCTCCCAAAACCCATCCACAAATCGTTGCATGCTCAACCACTATATTCGGGTGAATCCCTGTGAGCCTGCTGGTAAGGTGGAGCTTGTGAAAATAGTTGGATGAACATGTGACATTTAGGTACTTGTTGAGGATGCAGGCGAGTTCTAGGTGGAAAGCGAGTTCAGAGTTGTAAATAAGGAACCTGAAAAGGTCCATTTCTTTTATGGTTTGAGATTGGCTGGCAGAGGGCTAAAATGAGTTGTTCTGCACCCCAGAGAAGGAGGAGCAGGCAAGGCGTTTGTGAGATGACTGGTAGTAATGTATTTTCTTGACAGGGAGTAGGATTGTGTTTTGTGTGTTACAGCATCTGAAATCTATTGTTTTCATAAGGAAACAATGTGATTTTTCTTAGTTACGGAAGCCATTTTTTGGGAACCAGTTTGGGATGGCATTGTTTGGCCTCTGGTTTTGTAAATGTTTTAGGGTGGGAGACAAAATAAGTTGTGCTTTCCATCAGTGAGTGTAGTGATCTTGATATTCGGTGCGCAAGTGTAATTTGAACTGTTGTCCTCCTACTGCAAATCTGAATATTGTCAGGCAGCCTATATGGTATGAGGTCAAAGGGCAATCTGCCTCCTCATCAAACAGGTACTACTTCTGATGGGGTTGATGGTGGGATTGGTTGAGACAGCAGTGTTGTTGATGTGGCACATCGCTGCAATTCATGCTTAAGTCTTGTGCCAGCTGGGGGGTGCGTGAGACACTAATGGAGGTGGACGTTGGTGCCTGAGGAAAGCACCTAGCTGTGTCCCTCCGTCACTACAGCCACGGCGTTGGTTGCCTTGCAGCTGGAGACAATCGTGTCACTGTTCTGTGATCGGACGGAGGGGAGTGTTCCTCGCACCATGAATGTGGCGCTGCTCGGCGGACGAGTCCAACGCAGTTGTGGACCTAAATTCAGTATATAAGGTACTCTAATGACAGCTTCGGCTGCTGCATCAGGCATTCTGGGCGCATAGTAGGGAAGTCACGCCTGTAGTTATTTGTTCAGCGAGTTGTTCCGACCAGCTAAGTAGCAGTTGCTGGTTGGGGAGGCTGCTAGTGTGCGGAGCTTTCTGGACCAAGTAGGGCGAGTTCAGCACCTGATGCAGCACAGCAGTGCTAGGCCTCCACCGGCTTTCCTGATGGCGCCAGGCGAGCCACCCGTTGCCTGGGACTTGTGGGTGGATGCTTTCCGAGTGTATTTGAGGGCAGCAGGTGGAACAAGGTTCAGTAATAAGGAGGCGATGCATTTGAAGTGTATTGGGACTGAAGGTCTCCATATTTTCAGGCACTTGCCAGGAGAGGAGGTACGGGTCCCGGGTGCTGGTGAGGGAGAAAGAGTGGCAAGCACCAGCAAGACTGCTCTTAAGAAGTTGGAAGGGCAGTTTGGCAAAAGGATCAATGTGGTGCCGGAAAAGTATTACTTTTTCTCCAGAGCTCAGGGTGTTGGGGAAAGCATTGACTTGTATATCACTGCACTGCGGACGTTGTTGGCCATGTGCAGGTTTACCGGATTGCAAGAGGAGTACATTAGGGATCAGATTATGAGGACCAGCAACCCTAAAGTCAGGGAGAGACTGTGGATAGAAAGAGATCCACCCCTGTAGAAGGTGATTGAGATAGAGGAGGCGCACGCAAGAGTGTCCAGATCGTATCAGAAAAGGCAGACAAGCATGGTCAAGGGGATTTAGTTCAAGCTATTTTGCCATCAAGTAGGAGGGGTGCAGGCGATGTCAAAGAGTGGAGACGACTGAGGGGCAAGAGGCGAAGGCGAACAAAGTGAACTAGGAGGTGTCTCGAAGGAGGCTTGCAAGAAATGTGGTTGGTCCAGCCATTCCACAGGGGCCAAGGAGTGTCTGGCTGGAGCTGTCGAATTCAGATGCTGCAAAGCCAAGGGACACTTTGCCAGGATGTGTAGAGTGACATTGGAGGAGGGCGGTGCACAGGGAAGAGAGACACAGAATGATTGAATCAGAAGGGAATATAGTGTGTCAGGATGTGGGGGATAGCCCCAGGATGGTCCAAGGGGTGATCTTGCATGTGGAGGGAGTGACCAAAAAGGGGCAGTGGGACATGTTGGTCGTGAAAGGTGTATCCCTTGAGATGTTGGTTGATTCTTGTTCTATGTACACCATGATTTCCCCTGAGTCATACACGGAGAGGTTTGGAAAGAGGGTGGCTGATCTCAAACCCCCCCTCCTCCCCTGACATCAACCCAAGTGCGTATGGCCAAGTTCCCATTAAGGTTATGGGGTATGAATGGGCGCATATTGAGTTTAAGGGATGCAGCACTCAGGGTAAGCTCTATGTTGTGCCAGCGTGTTGGGTTGGGATGAGCAAGCTGCGTTGGGTGTTGAGATACATCTGGGGAAGAGTGTGCCAGTTTTGAGTGTGGAGGGAGGATTGGAGGCGGTAGTGTCTGCGCAGTTCCTGTGCAGCAAGTATCCTGAAGTGTTTGCTGAATAATTGGGGATGTTACGGGGGTTCTCGGACTGAATTGTGCTCAATAGAGAGGCGGTGCACAAAGTGCATAAGGTGAGGGGGGCCCGATGATGGCCAGGGAAGGGTTGCAATTGGAGCTGATGAAGTTGAAACCTGCTGGTGTGATAGAGGAAATGGAGAACTTAGAGTGGCTGTCTCCTGTAGTGTTGGGTCAGAAACAGGATGGGGGTTTGAGGATGTGCGTCGACCTTAGGGAGCTCAATGCCAGTATTTTGGTAGATCGTCATCCCCTTCCTAATATAAATGAGTTGTTCTTGACGATGTGGCATGCAGAGTGGTTATCTACCTTCAATCTATCATCAGCGTATCACCAGATTGATTTACATGTGGAGTCATGGCTGTTGACTTCTTTTGTTACCCCATTGGCCTTTATTGCTTCTGCCGCATGCCTTCTGGTTTGGCCTCTGCATCGGCTGTTTTTCAATGCCTCATACAAGAGTTGTTTAGTGATGCTACTGGTGTCAGTTATTTTCAGGACAATATTTTGGTTTGAGGTAAAAGTGGGATGGAGCAAGACAACAGTTCAACAGGTGATACAGACTCTGCAGCGGAGTGGTTTTACTGAAGCTGTCAAAATATCAGGTGGGTGTGCCAAGTGTGTCATACATTGAGCACTGACAGCATAAGGCCAAGGGAGGAGCTTGTGAGGGTTACGAGGAAGGCTCAGTTTCCCATAAATAAAGAACAACTCAGGTCATTTCTGGGTATGACCGAGTACTATGTGAAATTCATATCTTCTTACGGGGAGAAAATGGTGTGCAGGAGGGTGTTGTTGAAAAAGAATGAGGTTTGATTGGTCCCAGAAGTGCCACGATGAATTTGAATTGTTGAAGAGGGAGGTGGAAGAGGCTCTGTCATTAAGGTGCTTTGACCCGAAGAACAGGATCGTTCTCACATTTGATGCCAGTGAGGTTGGTGTCGGGGCTGTGTTGGAGCAGTGGCAGGAGGATGTGTGTAAACCCATTGTTTTTGCGTCTAGCGCTTTGTGGGAGGCAGAAAGGAGGTATGCGGTTATTCAGAGAGGCGTTCGCTGCAGTGTGGGCCTCTAAGCACTTTAGGACATTTATGTGGGGGATCCCATACGTGATTAGGACAGATCACAAACCTTTGGTGCATGTGCTTACCACCAGCGGGACGGCATCAGTGTTGTCTGGAATAGCTAGGTGGATGGTAGATTACAATTTCAGGGTAGAGTATCTCCCCGGGAAGAAGAATTTATTGGCAGATTGTTTGTCACGACTACCTGTGGTAGCATCTGGTGAAGTGGTGGAGAGCGACAGTGGGATGCAAGTTGCGTGTGTTTTGCCTGCTGTGGATAAGTGTGAGTGGGATGCAGAATCAACAAAGGATGCTGAGCTCATATGGATTTGGGAGGGTTTGCAGAGAGGTTGGAAAGCAGTGAAGGACAGGCCGGAAGGCAAAGGGTATGCGTAGGTTCTGTGTGAGTTGGCGGAAGGGCTGTGGGGCATCACAAGGGGGGGGGGAAGAGATTGGCTCCCCCTTTGTGTATGAGGATTAAGTTGGTGGAGCTGGCCCATGAATGACACTTGGGCAGGTCTTTAACTAAGAGGAGGTTGCGGGAAGAGTATTGGTGGCCGGCCATGGATGAGGAGGTGGAGGCAGTGGTAAAGGAGTCTGTGGCATGCGCACTCAGTGATAAGAGTAAGGTAATGCATCCCCAACCTGAGTGTCCGGTCAATGTGCCGAACGAGGCTTTGGATATCATGGGGCAAATGGAATGTTTGCTGGGTGGGTTGAAGTTTTGGTTGTGTTGGTGGATTATACCTCGCCATGGGTGGAGGCTGCCGCTTTTGAGGGTGTCACCTCGGATATGGTGATTGGGTTTCTCACAGACAGTGGCGTACAGTTTATTTCTCAGCAAATGCAGGTTTTTCTAAGGATGTTTGGCATCAGACATCACAGGACCGCGTTGTACAATCCTTGTGCCAATGGTTTGGTTGAGAGGGTTAACGGTTTTGTTAAGGGGGCTTTCCAGTTGGCCAAAGCTAATGGGTTGCCGTGGCAGCAAGTGTTTTCAGAGGCTCTGTCGGCGTACAGAAGGAACCAGTCGGTGATGACTGGTAGGACCCCATTCGAGTTGACGAGGGGTAGAAAGGCGGGTTCGAGGTTGGGGACTCTTGCTCTGGGTGGTGGTGAGGTGCTGAAGTGGATATGGTTGAGGCGTTGAGGAGAGTGCAATCTCGCCAGTATCGTGTGCAATGCTCACCTTAGCTCTGTGGGGGCACCTGGAAGGCCTTGTCTGCTGGGCTCTCCACCCTGGATTCACTGGAGCGACTTTGAGCTTTAACCTAAGGGGAATGCACAAGAATGCATAAGTAATGGATTGTTTATTGGGCCCTACCTTCTACCCTCTCCTCCCAACTATTCAGCCCCCAGTATCTCTTCTCACCACTGTTAAATGAAAGGGAAGCAATCCATCCTGTCGTGCTCTTGACAGGAAAGCATCTTGATTGAAGCCAGTTACGTCACTTTGTCCAAAAATGGTTCTGCCCAGGCCTGCTGCGGCGATTATAAGTTCCTTTTAAAGTCTTTGGTAGTTCTTATTTGCTTAGTCCTTGCACACGTAATAAGGCTTTGGTGTGCGTGCCTTTAATTATTCCTGGCACTATTCTGTGCTTGTTGTTTAGTTCGCTGAAGCACTGTGAGGCAAAGCCTGCCCTGGCGCTGGAAGGCGCTTTAGTGTCTTATAGTTTTTAGCCCCTTAAAGGCTGTTCCTATAGCGCCTTATACTTGTTACTGCCTGCGTTGCTTATGCTTTTGTATGTCTTGAGTTGCGCAACACCAACCTCTGTTTTGTTCTTTCAGCTGACTGTGTGGAAAACAGGCGAGGCGCCGTGGGAGTGGAGGGGCAGCGTTGGCGGTTCCTGCTTGCTGTAGCGATGGTATGCGGAGTGGAGGAATGCACTGAACAGGTGTCGGGTGTCAGCTGTTCTCCGAGATGAAGACGCGCAGAGATGTTGATTCCGGGAGCCGCCGTCGTGAAGAAGGAAACGCTGCACATGGAGACCAGGTAAGTGCTGTTGGGGATCGTAGGGTCCGTGATTCATACATCTTCTAACAGCCTTGCTCTTCTTGTTCCAGGAGCAATGCCGGGAGCGTTACGCTCCGAGTGCAGAACGACACGAAGCCACGAGCTGGGCTTGGGTGGGGACTTAAATAGCAGCCACACCCAGCCATGCCCCTACAAGACTGGCCTGCAGGATGCCTCCATATTAGGGGAAACCAAGGATGTTAACATGAATGGTTACAGTGGGCCTCCCATTAACCCCCAACTGTCCGTTTCCCATTAACCCTGAAACTACCAGTTCTTCATGAAACGGGCATGGCACCAATCATGCCATGCCTGCACCCATATTGCCCCTGCCTGTGCTTATGCCCAGGGCCATCTATAGTATCTGGAATGTGTCTCGGCACCAGTGCAGGAGGGTTGGGGCAGGAAACCGTGATCGTGAGAGGCTCCAGCAAGGGGGTAGGGGACCTGTTGCTGTGGAGGTGGGTGATCCAGTGTGTGTGTGTGAAGAATCCCGGGTTTGTTCCCAAAGGGAGCAGTGTTTTCATAGCTCCGTGTGTGGTGACTAGGTTCGGGACAGGCTATGTGGTGCTTGATGGATTGAGATGGAGTAAGAGGAGAATTGCAGTTCTGGACACAGCTGGTACGCCTTTGGTGCGTCGGCTGGAAGGTGAGCTGGATGGGGTTTCCTGCGATTTCTCGGTGCAACCACATGGGCATGGTGCTGCAGAATGGGGAGAAGAGGCAGTACAAGGGGTTTGTCAGGCAGTTGGTGGAAGTGGGGTGTCGAGTGAAAGGGAAGTGCAGTCTGCGACAGTGCGTGGCTGGCATCCAGCAAGGCCATGGATACCACCTGTAAAAATGGGTGATTATGTGTGGTAGGAGTTTTGGTCATATAATCCTACAATGTTGCAGGTCCTTGTTCGATTATATGCTTAAATAGTGTGGCCCTCATTACGACCCTGGCGGAAAGTGACTGACCGGACCGCCACAGCGTAAATAGCGTTTCCGCCATTGCACGAAGGAGCAAAGTGCGGCCCATCCCGACCCATCGGGCACGAGCACCACGGCATGGCGGAAGTGCAAAGTCTGCGATGGCGGAAATGACCCCAAAACGGCCCACACCGCCGCCGTACGGCGCCCTAGGTGCAATACCGCCACCCATCACAGCGGACACCGCAGTGTGCGCCTACTGGAAAGTACGGTGACCGGAAATATACGGAAACGGAAGTAAAAACATGGGCCCGGAACGGGAAACATCCCGCCGTACACCTATAAAACCACTAAAACCACACAACCACTAAAAACACTACCCTGAGACACACCCCAACCCGTCATCCACCCTAGCGAAACCAAGAAAAATGGGAAAAGTAGCGAAGAAAGCGTGCAACCGCAAGCGGCAGGTCCACTTCTCCCGTGAGGAACTCACCGTGCTAACAGAGACCCTCCAGGAGAATGCTGCCGTCGTCTTCTCCACGCAAATGACCAGGACGGCACTTGCAAACAAGAAGGCCATATGGGCTCTGGTGGCACAGCGGGTAAGTGCGGTGGGGACCGCACCCCGCACCCCACAGCAATGCCGAAAGCGATGGGACGACCTGCGGATACGCGTCCGCAGCATACTCTCTGCCAACCGCAACATTGCCACAGCCACCGGGGGAGGTCCTGAATCACCCATCAAGTTGACCCCCTGGGAAGAAATCTGTGCCTCCACCATCGGAATGGAGAGCATAGAGGGAGTCGGAGGGATGGAGAAAGGAGTGCAGACATCCGAAGATTCAGGTAGGTGGGCCAAATAAAACAATGCTAAATCCACAATGTCCAATCATGTGAAGTACCATGTGTCCACATAGTGCAACAGAAACACATGTCCAGGAGAACGTCCACACACATCGGCCTGATAGCGCACTTTAAAACTCACAATAAATACATAAATAATTATAAACCCCTAAAACACCCACTACACGTGCAGCAGGCACACCCTAACTGCAGGCTGCCAAACAACTGCACCCTCACTCCACACACAAATGAAAGCACCTCCCAGGCCCCGACCCAAATCACCCTCAGGTACCACCCCAATGCATGTGATACAATGCCATTCCAATACCCACAGACCCATTAATAACCCTCGCCCTCCTTTACTCCACCACAGGGTCCGATCCAAACGACGAGCATCAGGACACCCCTACCAGCACACCTGCAAAGAGGGCCAAGACCAACGGCCAAAGACCCTCCACCTCAGCTGCACGCATCAAGACACGGCAGCAGCACAAATCAGGTGGCAGCACAGAGGAGGTAACATCAACAGGCACCCCAGCAGCCAGCATGCCCACAACACCACCACCACAGGTCCCCCCAACGGATGCCACAGAAGGCACTGCCTCTGGTGGCAGCAGCACCATAGGTGACACCCCATTGATGGCAGCATGCTCCGACACAGAAGACGGGGATGTCGAAGTCAGATCCATCCATGACCTGTCCCAATCCCCCTGTCTGTCCCATCCCGTACACCATGAGGATACCACGCAGGGGCACCCACAAGACGACGACTGGCCATCCCCCACAAGCCCTGTGGCAAGGCAACATCAGGTCAACAGCCCCTCTGTGACACCCCCGCAAATGGCCATGGCCCAGCAGAGGCAACAGTCCCTCGACCAGTTAATCGTGCAACAGCAGCAACTGGCCACGCTCCTCAAGGACCATGCCGATGAATGTGGGGGCACTAAGGCAGACATAGAAACATCAACTGAGACACTTAGGGCAGAAATGGTGAGAAGTACAGAGACACTAAGGGCACAAATGGAGAGTAGCACCGAGAGCCTGAGAGTCCAAATGGAGAGTAGCACCGAGAGCCTGAGAGTCCAAATGGAGACTAGCACCGAGAGCCTGAGAGTCCAAATGGAGAGTGGCACCGAGAGCCTGAGAGTCCAAATGGAGAGTGGCACCGAGAGCCTGAGAGTCCAAATGGAGAGAAGCACCGAGAGCCTGAGGGGGGAACTGCATGCGACGTCCACAGACGTATGTGCCGAACTTGCCGCAGTGCGCCGTGTGCTCACTGAGCTCTCACAAACACTTAGGGACATGCATGGACGTGAGCAGGCAGAGACATCATCCGTTGCAAGTTCCGTCCAGGGCAGCCCCGAACGTAGATCTGGGAGGAACCTGCGCTCCACAGGCAGGGGTGCCCCTGATACCCGCAGAGGGGGCTTGCAATAGCGACAGCCCACTGACAATGAGCATCTTTGGACACTGGTGTTCAGGGGGGAGGTAGGAGGGTGGAGGGGGTGTGTTGGGCTCACTTGGGTGGCGGGTCGATAGGGTGTTCAATATGATATCACATATGCCATAAACAGTGCACGATCAACCAATGTGATGTGTGGACAATGATCATTGTGTACTAGGCCATCATAGGTGTACAGTCCATATTGTGCATGTACCAGACACACACAGTGCCACGAGTACCGTGACCATGTATCAGCCACCAGGTGTGAGTGCTAGAAGCATGCATCAATGAGATGCTGACGAATGTCACGGCCCTCCGGTGCCTCGCAGACTCCTTGAGGTGCTGCCACATCCCCACCCTCATCATGACCATCATCAGGTGCTTGCAGTTCTGCGTCAGGGGGCATGGGCACATTTCTACATACGCACATGTTGTGGAGCATGACACATGCCATCACCATCTTTGCAACCTTCTCATGGCGGTACAGGAGTGCCCCGCCAGACCTGCTGAGGCAGCGGAAATGAGTCTTCAGTAGGCCAAACGCCTGTTCAATGACTACACGGGTACGTGAGTGGGCATGGTTGTAGTCCTCCTCATGCTGGTCCCGTGGGTTCCGGACTGGTGTGAGGAGCCATCTCTTCAGTGGATATCCAGCATCACCTGTATGTGGACAATAAACGGATTATGTGGAATGCCATTGCTACATACGCACACCACCCCCCCCTTCCTGCCAGGTCATTGCCGAATCACATACCCCACATTATCATGCATGTAATGAGACTCACCGAGTAGCCAGGATCTGTTCCCTGCGTGTCGCTCCATGTAGCGTGGTATTGTAGAGTTCCTCAAGACCATAGAATCATGGGTTGATCCAGGGAATCGGGCACAACAATGTGTGATGATCCTGTTGGAGTCACACACCATTTGTACATTCAGGGAATGAAATTGTTTTCGGTTGCGGTACTGGGCCTCCATGGCATGTGGGACGACCAATTCAACATGGGTGCAGTCGATGGCACCAATGCAACCCGGTATGCCGCCAAGTGCATGGAATCCCACTTTCGTGTTAGTAATTTCCTGCTCCGAGCGTGGTAGGGAGATGTAGTCGTCTGCGTGCTGCAGGAGGGCATCGAGCACTTGCAATAGTGTCCGTGAGAACAGTGGCTGAGAAATGCCATGCAACTGTCAGACTGTGTGCTGGTAGGTGCCTGTGGCCAGGAAGTGGAGTACAGACACCACCTTCAGTAGGGGTGGGATGGCGGTTGGGCTATCTATCATGCTGACAAGGTCAGCCTGTGTCATGTCCACAATGGCGGCTATGGTGTCCCGGTCCAAACGGTAGAGGGTGTGGATCTGCTCATCAGTGAGGTTGAACGGATGTGCTCGGAGGCGTGGGATTGCGGCCTGCCTGCGTGGTGGTAGTGGCTGTGCTGGCGGCCCTTGCTGGCCCTGCCTTGCCCTCCTCCTCCTCCTGCGTCTCCTCCGTGCGGCCAGTTGTAGTTGGTGTTCGTCTTCTTCTTGGAGTTGGAGTACTTGCAGTGCTATCAGGTCCCCCAGGGCCAACATCGCGAGTCCTGCCGGTAGCATTTCGGAGTGTGTGTGGTTGTGGGAGGAGACTGGGTGTGCAATTTATGTGTTTTCAGGCTGTATGGCCTCCACCTGTGGTGATTCATTCCACCTGTGCAAGCTGCTCTCCCCTTTGGCCGAGCACGTCCCGCACACAACGCTGCAATTCGGTAATGGCATCTTGCTATTGCAATCATGTATTTGTACCCGATGGCCGTGTAACATTTGTTGATATGTACATTCGGCTATGGTCCCATTGTTTCACATACAATCTTTGCCGTCGCGAACAGACTTGTGAAGGGTCAGTGGAACGTAGTACTCGAGTAACGGTGGGCCCTCATGCATCACTGTACCGAGTTGCACCGACGGGCGGGGCGTCCCATTAGTGGGTGAAGGCAGTTGCCATTTTCACACACAGCCGCACTAGATGGATTAATTTGTGATTTCAAACGGCCACAGATGCCTTTTCGACGTGATGTTGCAAATGAGGAATTCGAAGGCCGGCGCTTTCGGTTTTCAGCTCGCGGCGAGGAGATGCCCACAGGTCTGACTGCAAATATAACGTTCTATTGTTCAATGTCCTTGAGACAGGGGCCATGGCGAGGAAGCAATGATTGATATGAATAGTTTGGGATGCGCAATAGCGACGTGGGCGATGAGGCCGGACGTTCCCAAATACATGTTACTTCACAACACTGGAATAACGGGCTGGGGCACTGTGGATTTTGCAGGCTGCATAACGCACAGACTCAATGGATATTTCTAATGTCATGTGAGTAAATGTTCTGGCGTTTTTATACCGGGATGAGGGAATGATGAATGGATGCATGGGCAGATGATTTGATACAGAGTTTGCCATGTTCAGGGCTTCTTGGAATCTATCCGCCTCCCCTGCGCTATGTGATGCAGGGCTGCCATAGTGGGACCATCGTCTATCTGGCCTTGTTGAGCCCTCCCTTTCTCGACGCACCTTCAGACACTTGTGTCCATGCACGTTAACAATCCCATCAGATGGATTCTGTTTTGACAGACGCATGCACAGGTACACTCGTTTGTGATGGTGTTTACACCTCGATATAGATGGTTATGAGTCGCAAATGGTTTTGGGGTGGTGATGATCCTTTGGAGTGGGCTAGCATGCATATGGCTGTGGATTCTGTGTGATCATTGAAGTGAGTTGTTCGGATGTACTTCTGATGGCCATTCTGTTCTTTTTCTTTTCTTTTGGTTGACAGGTATCTCCTCCCCTTTTGCCACTGCCATCTGTATGCCACTCCTGCAGATGGCTTTTACTCCCGACACCTGCTGCTTCGTGTTAATCAGTGGAGCAGCATTACGATCTTATGGGACGATCGCCAATGGGCCACATGCCCTTACGCAGTACTAGTGGCTCGGAGCAACATTTCGGCCTTTCAGCTGGACTAGTACCTCCCCATTGGGACGGCCCTGCGGTTCTGTGCGCTTCCATGTTGCCTTTTCGTACGTGAATGTGGCTCTGTGTACCATGATGGAACAGGGCGTCACACAAGTAGTGGCTGGTCATTTCTTGCGGATGCAGCCCACAATGGTGAAATGTGTTTTGGAGTTCATGGCCTGATGGCTGTATGGCCTTGGTGATTTTGTTGTGCATTAAATTTCTATTCTGATTTGGCCCGTGTAGCGTTCTTCTTTGCTAGTGATGTGGCATATTCCTATTTGGGGAGCGATGTATTGTGAGGAGATCTGCATTGGGTTCCAGCTTCGGAGTTTAGTTGCGTGGTACTGTGCTGGGCGCGTTTGCCTACGAAGCCCGTGAGGTCAGGGATGGGGGCTGCCAATAAGACTGTTTGAATGTTGTCATGCTCAGGGGCGGGGGATTGGGTTTTGTGTAACAGATGCCGGTCAGCCAGGTGGACTGGTGGAATGATGTGAATTTCGGAATATTGCTGGTCACAGGTGCCTGTGTTTGCGTGCGTTTCTTGGTGGGGGACTGTGGTCATGTCCATTGGGATGGCTTCTGTATTCGTGCCATCTGTGCCCTGCAGCTCCCATTGGCCCCTCTTGTGTTTCATTTGTTCGTTGGCATGCATGGGTGACTTGTACATTTCAATGGTTGCATTGTGACTTCATTGCACCTACGGGGAGTTGTACTTTGTGGGCAGGGAGCGGTGTACAGGCACTCAGTGGGGCCGTTTACGGTTGATTCGCGATGCCGTACTTCTCACCATGGCGGAATGGTACATTCCGCCATGCTTGATGGCGTTAGGTACATGTCCGCTAGGGTCGGAATTAGCGTACCCTTGCGCCATGGTGGTGTTTACGGTTTGGCATGGCGCGCGCGCGCGTGCTTGGTGCAGTTAGCGTTGGCGTTCACTACGGTGTCGCTAATGGCTTCGTACTTTGCGGTGACGGGTCATAGTCGCACCGAGCGCTATTCGATGGCGGTATTGCATTTCCGCCATCGTTTTCCGAATTCCGCCAGGGTCGTAATGAGGCCCTGTGTCTTTAGTTTTTCTTTTGATTGTGTTTTCTGTTCTCATGTTTCCATCCCTGGCGCATGCTGCAGTGTTTAGGTGTCAGAATCATACTGTACCAAGGGGGTGGGGTGATGTGTCATAATGGGTTGAGCTGGAATGCTGACTCATGTTATAAGAGTCAGCATTCCAGTTGGTTGGTTTGGTGCAGTGGCTGTGGGCCACGGATCTGCTAATAAACCCAGAGTTAACCATACCTGCCCAGTGTCTTACGTTTCTTGATATTCCTTTGCTCTCTGGAAATGTATGCCTGGGGTAGAGCATATTATACGGTCCTTTGTGAATGATATTGACATATTGAGTTTTGCCATAAGATCTCTTCTCAATATGGGAACAGTTATCTTCCTGGAGTACAGGAATGGGATAGCTACCGTCTGCTCTCCTACTGTAACTGTTGGAATTGAAATAATATTATGCCTCCTATCGCAGTAATTGAATGTGTATTGGCCTACGCCAAGTTGTCTAAAATATCATGTAAATAGACTCCGCGGCAAGGTCTTGACCTTCACGAAAAGTAATGTAAGTCGCCATTTTGGATTTAGCCGCCATTTTAGGTTCTCTTGTAATGTGGAAGTCACCCTGAACATCAAAATGGAGGCTGAATGACATTCTGAGTGAGATTCTGGCTGTTGTGACCTCTGCACACACAAATAATTAATATGCCTGCAGGCCACTTGTCGGGGTCGCAAACTGAGACCTTGTCCTATTACTGTCCTATGTGTAAATGAACAACTGTATCAGCGGAACTGATCAAAATGCATACATTATAGGATTGACCTGGCAAGGAACCCTAGGCCTGATCCCAAGAATGGTTAACCCACGAGAGGGTTGGCCAAAGGCTGGACAAAATGTATAAAAGACCCAAATATTCCAATGTACGGTCTCTCTACTAATGCATCGAACCTTCGTTGAAGTTTGTTACGTTACTCTGAGAGCCGAATAGCTATCCGTTTGTCAATTGACTTTGGTAACTGTTGTAGCTTTTAAAATAAAGCACTTGTATGTTCTTTGTAACCTGTGTTGGTGTGTTTCCTTTGGGCTTCCCAGCCTCATAGCAATTTTTATGTTTTCACATAACAGACAAGCTGTCTGTTAATTGCATCTCTGGCCATGGTCTAATTTCAATCCCCACAATCTTTTTTAACTGTCTCTGTACTTCTTCAGGTAGGCCAGACATAAAATATGATAAAACACTGGTATATATGTTTATCCCAATGGTCTTTAATTTCCAAATGCCAATGTTCCTTAATGTCTTGAATATAGGCACTGGGGTCCTCAGTAGGCCCCATCTTCGAGTCATTATGGCGTTCATGTCAGATGATCTGGAAATAGCACCCTAAGTGCCTTCCATACGTTCACTCTACAATTATTAAATGGTGATCCGTCATATTTA
Organism: Ambystoma mexicanum; assembly: GCF_040938575.1. Lineage (NCBI taxonomy): Eukaryota > Metazoa > Chordata > Amphibia > Caudata > Ambystomatidae > Ambystoma > Ambystoma mexicanum. Next base: position 349,963,206 of record NC_090930.1, on the reverse strand, counting down.
ATGGTGTTCTGTTCTGTCACTGCAAAATGGCCTACTCGCTTCCACACGTTGTCTGGCTGGTCACCCAATATGGATGCAAATAGGATTTTCATGTCACCTACAGCTAATGCTATCCCAGCTGTCTCTCGATCTAGCTTGTAGATCCACCTGCCCGCCTGTGATGCTGGAAATGCATCAGAGGGACAGGGCCTCTGAATCCTTGTCCTTTTCTGCCTTTTATCGTGTGTTCTGTTATGTTTTCTGCCCAGGAGTCCATTTGCGACTCCTGGCAGTGCAGCTCTCTCTTTTGGTTTGGTGAACAGACCCATGGGATACCCTTATGGCACCCCTGGGTAGGGGTACAACCCTGTGCCCCTAGTGTATGTTTTTGGGCACCTGTGGGTGGCCCACAGAGCAGGGTATGGGCTGGTGGCAGCTCCATGCTGAATTGGACAGGTGCTCTGGGTGTCCTCCATTTTGGGATACCCAGGCCCTGCCATTGGGATCAGTTGATTCCTGATAGAAAACAAGATGGCCCCTGTGGCCTCTTGCTTTCTATGGCCTGTTGTCTTGTTTTTCCCAAAGTCCTGGGAAGCCCTGATTCTGTACCTTCCCCCTGACTGGCTGTTGGGTGGAAGTTCCATATATGGTGTTGTTGTGAAGGCCCAGCTAGACTGACTGGAGCCTTCCCTTTGACTGTATGTTGTGGGTAACTCCTGTGGGTGGGACCTGGGTGAATGGAGTGTGTGACCAATATACACTTCTTGTTGTGGTTGTCTGGTTTCTGGCATGTGAGACAAAGACTGAGACAGCCCTGCCCGAAACTGGCCTGAATGCAGTGTGTAGTGTTGAATGGCTGGGTACTTGTCCCAATCCACATTCCTTGTTGTGAGTGTCTGAAAGGGAGGAGTGTGGCCTGAATGCACTGTGTGCCTGATTGGCTGACTGACTGCATGAATGCCCTTCTGTGTGATTGGCTGCTGTGTGTGTGCCAGCAGTGTGGATGAGAGACAGAATAGTATATCTGGGGACCTCTCACCACTGGAAATTGTTCAGGAACGTTCAGGAACGTTCAGAAGCATTCAGAAGCTGAGTCTCCACTCAAGAGTAACTGGATTTGCTGATCCTCGACGTCCAGCTGGAAGAAGAAGACTTGCTGTGGCATTTGCTTCGACCAAAACTGAAGGTTGTCGAAATCGTCGAGGACTGACCCGAGAGAGGACCTGGCTAGGCGCCCTCTTCCCGTGCTCCGAGGGACCATCGAGCACCGCTGAATCTTCGCCGAAGCGCCCTGGAAGTCAGACCCTCGAAAGGCTGCCGACCCGAGACGGGACCGCCGAGGAGATCGAAGTGAAGCACCCGGACATCGACGCTGTCGAAGTCCATTGCCGTCGACCAGGGTTCGCAGGTCTGTGTAACCGCTGGAGGCCCGTCGAAGTTGTGTTGCCCAGCCGTGGGAACCACTTGACGCCGTGCCGCCGACGACCGGAGCCGTCCGCTCCTTGCCTAAGAACATTTGCCTTGAAGGACTCCCTCGTCCGCATCGTCGACCGCTTTGTCCCGCCGGAGAAAGTCGAGGACGACCAACGCGCCGAGGAGAATCCGCCGGTGGGTTTCCCGCCACCTCACGACCCCAAAGACTCGAGCGACTCGACGCCCTTGCTGGGCTTCCGTCTCTACAATCTTTGCGGTCCAGAACTATTGTCATCGAGGTGCCCCGCACACCTCCGCCTTGCAGGACGCCGACGCCCCGACGCCGACGAGCACCGCTCGGACGAAGCTGCCGCCTCTCTGACATCGTTCTACCTCGTTTGTCGACGGACGTTCGACGCCCCGTGCCTCCCGCTTGAAAGGGAAGGCATTCAAGAAGGGCCGTCGATTCCCCGTCGCCGAACCCCGAGGTCTTCGACGTTTCTCGACGCCACTCGACGATCCGTGACTCCTGCCTTAAAGGGGGTCATTCAAGAAGGATCTGTCGACGCCTCCTCGAAGAACTCGACTCCACCAGGTACATTGGGGGGGTAAAAACATTGCAGGAGAGAATAAGACTATTGAACAATATATGGACTGGGCTTGTGTTATATCTCTTTATTTTACAGGTTGCCCAGGTGGGGGGATCTCCACACAGAACTGTGTCCAGTAGCAAGGGCCAGTATTCTGCCTATTGTTTCAACCATCTTTTATCTCTCCTCTCTCTATTGCTGGTTTCCTTCTTATTGATCTGTGTGCCATTTCTACAGTATTGTGAATGCACTTTAATGAGGTCTAATATTAGTGGTACCACTTTAGAATTGTAGATATTTACCATTATTGATTTTCCTGAGCACAAAGTGCGTTATTGTGATAAGTGTACATAACCCTTGAATATTAATTATATAAAGACTGTGTTTTCAGTAATACAGTGTGTGGACATTCCTTTGTGGGGGCTTGGGGATACACTGTACTTAAGAACCAGCCTGCATCACCTCCTGAGAAGCTAGGCCTTGATTGCTCGCCCATCGCTACCGTATTAGAGAATCTTGGCTGGGGTCCTCTGTGCCTCTCCTCTACCATATAGAGAGCAGAAGTACAGACCCCCCCACCGGTCTTTACACCGCCCGTCTGTCAGTGATGGCAGCTTTTCCATCAAGTTATTTTTGTCTGTCTGATTCCATGGAGTATAGTGGGGCTGGCATAATACCTTGAGGAGCAGTGGGAACTGCGCTACCACTTTCTTGTCCAAAGGTGATGCTGCACAAGTTCTGCTTTTCAAGGTCTCAGATACATGGTATTTCTGGTGTTCTGGGAAGTTTGAGAAATATGTTGAGTCATTGTCTTCATTTATGGGGAGTTCTGATTTGAGGGGTGGATATAGGCTTAAGTTTGGTCCCAGCAAATCTACAATCTTTCCTACACCTGGTCCTGTGGTATCCTTTTGTGGGGCTTGCCCCACCTCCTCTTCATCATCAATGTCTACCCAATCTGTCACTTTCCCTGCGGTCATCATCCTCAAGTATGAGATCAAAACTCTTAACAGGCTCTCATACATATGTTCCACTAATTTCTGGCAACACATCTCTGCCCCTGGTCTATGGGTTATTGTCCCACTCCCATCGAGTTTCAACAATATTTTTCCTCCTACCCATTTGCTCTGGTTCCATCGTAGTCTATCTTCATTACCACTTGGTACGCTTCTTACCCTGTGACCATCTATATGCATGCTTCTCACTCTCTGGAGTTCTTCCTTAGCTGCTCTTAACTGCTTTTCTAAGCTATGTAGCCCTTTATACTCTTCCACATCACTTAACTGTCTCTGAGCAGTGCCTTGCTTCATTCTCCATTGGCACTAATGGTACCTTTCCCTTTACCAATTTCACCTTCCTCCTATCAGTTTCCTCATCTGGGGTTTCTTATCTGAGATTACTATACCCTACAGCTGCTGCTTGTACCTGGTATATTCCTGGGATGGTCAGGCTGGTTGTGCTTTCCTCATACGGATGCGGTAGTGTGAGATGTGTGGACACCATCCTCAGCTGGTGATGGTGGGCTGTTGCCTGTGTGCGCGCGCTCTCCTCAGCGAAGGCGAGGGCAGTGCCTCAGCTCGCGCTCCCCCTCACACATATTAAACATCCATTCCTTCTTAAGCCCCTCTGTCCCTTCCTCAAAAGGCCTTCCAGAGCTCCTGTTGACCTTGTGTATGGGGTGTACGTATGTGCACATATGTTGGAGTGCATCTTTAAGAGAGTGCCTTCTTGTGGCCATGACATGTACATCTTTCTAGCAGTCCCTTTCACCCACTCACCATGATACGTAATGATTTTAGTACTATATCTAGGGAACACTTTGCATATGTAAATTATTGGGGTATCTGACATGGTGACCACTTGTAAGCAGTGCACACCTTGGCACTTACACAGAATAAACTATACAAATAGTGGTCAGTTTACCAATAATCAGCGCAAAAATATTCTTCACAATTCTCACACCTTTCCCTTATTCACACCTCCTCCCCACTTCAAATATGCCTATTAAATCAGTTTTCATTGTCTGGGGCCACGCCCCAATGTCCAAAACCTACTTCTGGGTCAGAACAAATTCTGCTCACAATCTAAATGTTCATACTTACCCCATCAACCTATACCAAACAATACTATCTGCTACACTCACAATACACAAGGAAAAACAGCTCTACAGTACCTGCCTTACAACAACGCCGGAAAGCTGAAATGTAATCAATTAAAACACAATACAGCTGTATTCCATTTTTTTCTTTTGTCCCAGGGTATCCTTATCTCTATCTCTTTAAATCTACCCTCAAAAAAAGGTTGGGCCCTAAAGCACAGCCTTCCAATATCTTTATCAACTTCAGTGTTTCTTAAATATCATACAATACATTTCCCAACCCCCAAACCATGCACATAGCACACTCACTTTCCGTGGACCTTTGAGGATTGTGGGCACCAGGGTCCTCTCAATTTGCCAGCTCCTCCTTTGCTTCCAGTGTGCGTTGGAAGATCAGACAGGATTCCACTCCAAAACCGGCTTCTGCTCTCCTTCTGTTAAATACTGCTCTCCTGACCGATCCGCTGTCCAAAGAGGAAGGTGACGGGGCACCCCAAAGTCCTCAAAACTCTAACCGTACTCTGCTACCAGATGAAAATGAGAGGTTAAAACAGACCTCTACCTGGTATGTGCCAAGAGACAACAAGAGTGGATTGTGGTATGCCAAATGCTAGGTAACCCAGCTTTTATTGGAATAATGCAGCTGGGGAAAACAAGATTATCAGCAAAACTCTCTCTCAAATTCCTCCCCGTTTTGAACAGAATACTTTTTATAATGTAGATGTGTCACTCTGATGTCATCATAATCACTGAGCTATGAAAACCAATCTCTACTGCTCATTGCTAAGCAACATATAGTGTATATATATGTCTAATCCTACTGACTGGGTAACTCCAAGGTCCCACCCATAATACATCCCATAAAGATGTAAAACCTCATTATGCTTGAATATTATTGGTAGGCTCTAAATTACTTCTGCGGTGAAAAGGACATATGCTTATCAGCTAAGATGCGGTCACAGTCTCCGTGACCGGGCAGCATGATGACATGTTTATGTAGATGGGAGGAGAGGACAAGCGTATCATAATTTGTTCTTAATTAAATAAAACAGCCCATGTTATCTCTGCCATGATGTCTGAGTTTCAAGGACCTTGTCCTTGCGCAACTTCCATTCATTCCGGCCTTCCCCATTCTTGCAACAGTAAACGTGCCATTCTGTTCACATTCATAAATAACTATTGTGAGTCACGCTACTTCCACCATGTTAAGATTTTGTTGCAGCAATTATTTGTCTTTTCAGCCACATCCGCGTTGCTCTGTCCCGCCTAGCCAATAGCTGAAACATTAATCTGTCTGCCACATCGGAAATTTCATGAGATGTCCACTTCGTCCCAGGGACCTCAAGTTACAACAACATGGCAGACTATTTGATTTACCCTAATAGTTGAACGCTCACAATGGCATCTTGTTCCATTGTATAAACCTCCCCTACAGTGTCCTTGGCCTTGACATTCCATTGAGGCAGCTACCATACAAGCACCAAAGCATTTTCCGGAATTAAACAGATTTGTTTCAAATAGCGTGCTTAGCTGGGGGCCTCCAGAGCTTAATTCTCTGCTATGCTTGTGCAATTTAAAATTGCAACTGCGTGTCACGTTTTTTCCTCTGCAGGACACATTTGCTTTGCTATCTATTGATTTCCTTGTGCATCACTCCCTATGTGTATGCAGCAACATTATCTGCCTACAATATTCTGCCCTACATGTTGAGGGCCTATCTTGTGCACACGCCTTCCTGTCACCGAATCCATTTTATTTTAAAACGCACTAATTGTGCAAGCTAATCCCTGAACTGTTCCCTACTTTTGAAGCGCAAAAATAACTATTCTTTATGCCAGCTGTATTTCCAGGAGAATTTAAAGTGCAGTTTCAAATGTGTCCTTTATCTTATAATTTCGTTTCTTCTGAGGAAGTTGGGGGCAGAGCTTGAACATGCTCTCAATAGCTGTCCCACTACAAACCCAATTAGATGAAGAGCAGGCAATAAAGAGTAACACAACAAGAAATTAACCATTCAAAGGGGCCATGCCTATTACATGGACAATGCTTTCTCACCTTACATACCACTCTACCATAAAGGCCAATTTGCTGTACCTTCTGTCTAGGGAACAACTATTCCACCTTCCTTTTACATACCATAAGGTGAATAGGTGCTATAACTTACAAATCAACATTTCAAGAATAAGCACTATAACCAAGACATCAAAATCCTAATTAGAGCTGGATTCCTATACATTTGACTAAATTAACCACTGCATGCAACTAATCAAGAGGTCCTCCATCTGGTTACCAATAGACTTTGCTATGAGACTCCAGATCTGAACATAATCTCTCAAACCTAGAAAGGACTTTTCAAGCAGTAAATTAGGATGTCTGAGCTCTGACCCCCAGCCCTCCTTCCACTTCAATCCTCGCTCACTATCTCCTCACTACTAATAACTTACAACCGTAAACCTCTTTTCATCCCTCATCAGATGACCCACAAAGTGTAGTGTTCTAAACAGATTCTTACCTTGTCCATCTATCAACACACCCATCATACCTTTCAAAACCATGCGGCCACTCTTCTGGCTAACTCACCTCAGCTCAACATCAACCCATAGCTCAGAGTTTCCGCACTGACACAGGTAACAGGTGCTTCTGACCAGCACTCAATGTTCTGCCTTTCCTTCTATCCCACTAACAACCCCACCTTATTTTTTCAGAACCATACCCATCAAGGCTAGCACTATTAGCAGAAGGGTGCCATAAAAGACCACTTACCTTACCTCACAAGTGAGTCCAGGACCACGCAGACAATGTATTAATTGAAGACAGCTTGGTCCATTATTTCTTCAAAGATGATTTATCATGCACCATTCTTGGATACGACACACCTGCCCCTTACATGGTCTTCCACCGTTTGCTTCTACTAGACATGTGCCCATTATTCTGAGCTGCTAACTGATGAAACCACTCAGGTATGATAGATCTAGTATCCATGAACGGCACATATTCAAAGTCCTGTCCCTTCTTGATGCATGCACCCCCCACCAGAAGTGACAGCTAAACCAGAACAAATTGATTTATAAATGACTTGCAGGCCCCTTCAATATGTTTGTGTAGTTTGTTCTATAAAGTGCTTGCAGGACAGGATTTGACAGTCAAATACTGGATCAAACTCTCAGTCAACTTTCAGATATCTCACAGTGATTCATCATTGAATCTTGTGCTTTGGTTGTCGGGTTTGTCTTATGTTCGTTCAGCCACTCTAGTCCCTCTTGGGCTGATTCATTGAGTTGATTCAGCCACTCAATGTAATGGGATCTCCAAAACGAAGTTTGATGTTCTATAAAAGGCCACGTTCGCTTCCAGTTTGGCATTGGGTTTTGCTAGGGTGTGAGGAAAGTAATAACCAGGGAAGGGCATTTTGAGGTGGTTTTCAGTGATTTGAACAGAGTTTCTAAGGTTTTTGTTGCGTTTTAGGGGGTTAGGTTTTGGTTGTGTACTTATTTCATCCCTGGTTTGTTTGCGATTTTGGGCCCCTTTATATTAGTGTGTGTTCAGTGTGTGGTTACCTTGTTATTTCCCCATATCATACAAGAAGAAAACAAGTTTCCCCATTCCTCTTGTGCCTTTTACCCCAAAAAAACACACCAAAGAAGAGGATTTACCCATCATCACTTACCCCTGCAAATTTGCTGTTGCCACCTCGTCTGACCACTTTATATTCTCTGTGTAGTATTCCCTTGCTGTGTGGCGTTTGTCTGGTTGACTGGGAGTGGACTTGTTCTCTGGGTTTTCTCCTTCGTTTCGAGGGTGATTTCACAGTTTTAGTGACTAAGAGGGTGTTTGATTTCTCCCTGTTGCGTTATTTGGGGTTGTCACATGGCTTGCCTGCAAAATTCAGAGTTGAATTTAGTGGGAGGAAGAGCTGCATTTCTCTTCCCAGGAGTACAAGGATTTGCCTGTAACCAATGAGGGGTGAATCTCATGATTTTTGTCTCAGAATTTTTTTGACCAACTCAGCCTTGCCAGTTCTCCGATTTAGCAGGCAAGCCTGAGGCATTGGAGAGGCCTCAGAAAAAAAAGGGCTAATGAGGTAGGGCCAGTACCATGGGTGCAGTCCCCAATTAGCACAGATACAATGGAGGCAGCATGTTGTGTGGAGGTTCCTGTTGAGACCTGGTAGCAGGGTCTTGTAGTGGACAGCCCCATGTAGCCAAGAGACAGAACATCTCATGGATGCCCCCACAGACCATGACCAGTTCAGGTGCAGGAGGGCATGGTGATAATGTAGAGGGTGGCCGCATCAAGCACGGTGGAGGAAGAGTATGTCATGTGTCCTGTCTGGGTTGGAGCCACTGAAGAGGAAGGGGTCTCCGAGCAGCTGGTTGAGGATGCCAAGGATGATTCATCTCAAGGAATCGGGGGGGGGGCAGTACCATCTCATAGGGGTGCTACATCAGGTTGTAGACTTACATGAGGTGAAAGTGGGAATGGGAAGGTGGTGAAGGAAGAGCCTTGCCTGGTCTCAGCTGTAGCAAAGGTAGTAAGCCAGGTACAGCAATAGAATCAAGGGGAGGCAAACTATACCTACATAAACTGCAAAAATAGTCTTGGGTGATGAGTGTTTTCCCCTGTTACCAGAGAGCGATTGGGAGCCATCACAGGCTGCAATTTTTTGTCTTTCTCATGGTATGTGACTGAGAGGAGGGTGACGCAGGTCAGAAATGAAAGGGAAAGAGCTGTGTCCTGGGGATGAAAGGCTTGATGAACCATACACACTGGTTGCAAAAATAAATTTGCTAAGACAATGATTCCCCTACCTAGGCAAACCACCAGTGAGTTTTCTGCTACAATCACCCCTCTACAATGATTGTGATTAGGGACAGAGTCTATGCAAATTCCAGTGTCAGGGTGCAAAATGGCAGAAGCATCACTTATGCTGTACCATAACCCTTGCACTTGTTCAGCCTGTTCAATTAGTGCCAGTGGCACAGCAACTGTGGACAGAGGCAAGTGCCTGCTGCCAGAACCACCCCACCAAAACGATGGGCTCATGCATCACTAGAAGTGCCCACATTTAGCCCATCCTCTAGACCATGCAATAAGCCAAACAGGAACCTATTTTGTGCATTGCATGATAATTGTAAGTTTGAGAACTGGACTACACTGTGGTGCTAGACAGCATTTAGAGGCACATGCAGCATGACCATGCTTACCTTCTGTAGGTCTATGTGCAGAGGGAAGGAATAGAATGGTTTTAGCATAAAGACTGGCCGCTCATGGAGCATGCCAGCATGTGAGGTAATGGCTGATGTGGCAGAGATGGAGATCTTTAGTAGGCAGCAACACTCAGGAGGCATTGATTTGTGGGTGAGATTGTGAACTTTAGTGGTAGCACAAGAAGCTAAGAACGTTAAGGGGTGACTGCACCCTTTAAAAGAGCCCAAGAACTCCAATAGGTAACTCTGCTCAAGGCAAAGGCATGCAAACAATAATGAGCAGCTTTGACCTGCGAGAGAGCCCAAGACGTTTAGTAGGCTGCTTTGCTCTTTGAGAGAGCCTGAGATATTTAGATCCACCATCTGAAAAAATCTCAAGAACATTATTGGGAAACTGAAACCTGTCAGATTCTGAGAACGTTAGTTGGCATCTGTGCCATGTGACAACACATGATCATTCTAGTGGGTTACAGTACCATGAGAGAGAACCTGCAATATTATGTTTAGTGGTCTGCTATGCCCTGTGAGAAGCCCAACATATTTAGAGAGCAGCTGCACCATGGGGTAGATCCCAAGAACATGTTCTGCAACACTCAGCCTAATACTTGACACAGTCCTTATAGTGCCTTCATTGCATAGGTATCCACAATATTGGAAGGCCAATAAGAACCCACAGTCTCAAAGTATGCATGGTAAAAACAATAATCGGACACATTTCTCAATTCTCAAACGGGTCACTCAGCATACACGCGGACTAGACATATCTCTTGATCAAGCAAGGTATGTGAGCAGACATACGTTATTAGCAGCCACCTTAAATGAGCCCACACCATCCTATTTGGACTTTTTGCTGCTTCCACAGAGGGACAAGAGCAAGGTGCAGAAAGAATTCTCCAAATTGACACCATGCACAGCTAAAAGTTCCAAAATGATTTAGAGATAATGAAGAATCAAAACTAATTTAGTTATGTTAGGATTAAGAATAGAGTGTTTGATGCATTTCAGGTAGGTATGCGGGAGAACAACCCCCCTGGCATCTGGGTTGTAACTATACAAATGAAAGAGAAAAGTTCCTTATATGGGAAATTACATCCCCTGCACACTCTTATGACCTAAGACTAGGCAAATCATTAGGAATCTGTAGCCCCGAAGGTCTCCAAAGAAATCCAATGATGAATTGCTGGGGATACTATGCTACTCTTAAAGATAAGTAAAATCAGTTGGTTAATACATAATGGCAAACAGTTGGTTAATAGAATTTATACATATTCAGCAAACTGAAACAGTCAATAGTCCCTGGATTGATCCAATTTTAATGTAAGGGATTGCCCAATGTGTTTAGAGGGAAGACACTTCATCAGGGGCTGCATATAAAAACTCTACAAAGAAAATTAACGATAGCATCAGATATTGTGCATACTATGTGACAATAAATTAAACGGTGAACACAAATTACCACAGGTAGTAATCATTACCACTTGAAATTGAGGAGATTAAAGTACTGGAAATTTTCGAGTATACAGGAACTCAAAACCTGGTTGGAATCCTAGTCCAAAATGGGATTAATCACCCATATCTAGGAGTTAATCTACACAGTACATGTACCTAAATCTCTTGTATTCTAAATTCATACCTAATATTTGCGTAATAGGCGAAAAAAGGAAGTTCCATATCATCATATTTTCAAAATAATTCTTAACAGTGATTACACAACTCATTAGATAGAATGGGTGTCTGCAAAATTGGAAAATTGATAACCTCCATGGTCTCTGGTGCGATGCACTCTAAACATAAGCATTTGAAGACTAAAAAATATGAACTAAGGTCTTACCCAAGTGCAGGCTTGGTATACTTCCAAAAAGTGACACAATGTGATGCCTCAAGTATTCCGTGCTGGAAATACAATGGAATAACAGAATGGTTATCTATTGTTACCCTGCCTAAAAGTGCGATAGGCTGATCAATTAAAAGATTGATTAAAAGGTGGTGTTTTTACCTGTCGGGTGACCAAATGTGGTGAGTCAATTTGCAAAGCTTTGTTCTAATAGATATTGGTAATTCATAGATTTCAGCACAAGGCAGCGCACGCGAGCAGCGCAAAGAAGGAGCGTGCGCCAGCCATGTGCGCTAAACAGCATTCTGGCACACTGCATATTCATGGAATTTCCAAGCCATTTTGAGTGCTGGTGCAGAGAACATCCCGCAGCGCCAGTTACAACCCCAAGAACGGCCCCTGTGCAAGGAAAAGGCATTGAAATCCCCAATGCAGCGCAAAGGGCCGCGCCAACCCTGCACCAGCTTACAGGGCCGGTACACTGTAATCGTGTGAAAATACTACGCGTACCCCGCTCACGGCATCCAAAAGCGTGAAAATGTACTGGCGCACCCCTCGTAATACGCTTACCTCACTCGCGCCAGATAAATAGTGTAGAAAAAGCATCCCCCTGTGGCATGGCTGCCTATGGGGCATGCCCAGGGTGGATGGCCTGCCTGTGGGGCATGGGGAGGGTGAGTGGGCTACCTCCGTGTATTTTGGGGGTGCGCGGGAAGTGTCACACGCGACAGGCCTTGGGCAAGCGGGGTACGTGTATTTCAGGGGTTTGCGGAAAGTTTCACACGTGATACTCTAGGCAGGAGTGGGGTATGTGTATTTTGGGTGTACGCTGGGAGTTTCACACGCGATAGGCCTTGGCCAAGCAGGATACATGTATTTGGGGGTTGTGCAGGCAGTTACACACGATTTGGCATCGTGGTCCCTCCCAGGTGTACGGTTTCCCCCCTCCCCATGCCCTGCAGGCAGCACACACCACAGGGGACTACCCTACAACCCTCACCATGCTCTGCAGGCAGCCCACATGCCACCATGCACTTTTGAGCACACTTGTGAGCCCCAACTCTTGTCCCCCAACCATTGAGGGGCACCTGCCAGCAGGCCCAGACTCATGTCCCCCTACACCCCCACCCACCCAGCAGTGACGGGCACCTGCCAGCAGGCCCCGACTCATGCCCCCCCACCCGACACATCATCACACTCCAGACCCATGGGCCTTATGGCCACCCAAATGCCACCACAGTCCAAACACCCCAAATTGAATTCCCAAAGTCATGATAGAAAATACATAATCATCATGCCCATGAATACATGTCCCTCAGACCCACACAATGGTGACACATGACTGAAAAACAACATTGTGACATGCACAAAACAAATTATAGAAGACCACACAAGTAAAGTATAGAAAAAAAAGTGTATTTAATTATCAACGAAATGAAGAAATCAAAATCACACAATAATGAAAAGAAAGAATCCAAGTCCGGAACTCCAAAAATGATCAAAATAAATAAATGCTGCAACCAATAAAATCCCAAGTAAAAAAACTCAAGAGTTCAAAAAAAGCAAAGTATTCCAGCATGGGTCCAAGAAATTGAAATCCACATCGAAAACTAATTACAAAAGAACATCCAAGGGTCCATGAGGAAACTTACAGTAATTAACTATATACAATGGCGGCGGGCAAGTCCAACGGTTCACTTGTTGATATCCCGGGCCAGGGCATCATCGAACTCCTGCAAATTTCCTCGAGGCACTCAGCCCGCCTCAACGCCCTGCGCATGGAGTTCTCCGCCCTGACCATAGTGAGCCATGCCTCTTCCGCCTGCCGCCGCTCCGCATCTATTTCCCGGCCCAACCGCTGCCATATGGAAGCCACTCCCAATCCAGGATCCTCCTGCCCTCCGGCCAATGCCTGCACCTGTGATGTTGATGGCCCCGAGCCATCATTGCTCCCACCTTGAGCCTGCTGCTGCCGTGCACGTGCCCTGCCTATTGATGCCTGCACGTTGATGACACCCCTGCTGGACCTCTGACTCCCGACTGTGGCAGGGATGTGTCCACCACCAGCCTGGCCGTTGGGTCAGGGGCAGCTCCACAGGGTGCCCAAGTGATACGTGGGCAGGAAAATGGCACGGAGGAAGACTGGCGCATAGGGGGTTCAGTTGAGGAGGGGGTCAGTAGAAGGTCCAGCACACAGAGAAACCCAGCACCTGTGATCCCTCCTAGCCAGTCGATGCGGTCAACGAGGCATCTGAAATAACATGCAGTGTCCTCACGAGAACGCTGCACGTTATCCCAGATGCCAAGTTGACGCAACACCACCCCAGCCAGAACGGGCTCAACACGGTCCCGGATTGCCACATCCGCAGGGAGGGGGAAGGCCAGTTACCGGATCCTTAGCGGATCCCCTCGCTAAAAACTGGTCTGGACGAAGGCATCCCTGCTGGTGCGGGATGATACAGTCACAGGATCGGGGACAGGATTACACACAGGCACCTCCGTTGCCGCCTGTGCTTCCTCCTGTCCCTGCCCCTGGACTGCACCACTAGCAACAGTGGAATCCCCCCCTACAGACCCTGTGTGTGGCCCTTCCACGGCCTCCTCCTCAACCAAACCCTCCACCAACCTGGATGACTCTGGGCCATCTTCCTCCACAGGCCCCTGTGTGGTCTCAGCTGCCCCTTCTGCTGCCGAGGAGTCCACCTCCAACCTCCGCCTCTTGGACCTACCCTCGGCAGCTGAGGCCACGGAACCAGACCCCCTCACTCCAAGACGAGATGACAACATGTGAGGGGAGCTGGGCCTTGCATCTCCGGCTGGCAGTGGGATCCCCGCCGCTGTGCTCCACAGCACCGTCTCCGCCGTCTATCAGTTGACGCTGCAAACAGGGAGAGACAGAACACAGGCATCAGGGCACTGTACAGTGGTCTGATACACACATGACAGTTGCACATGAGTGGCAGTGTCAAACTTCACACATGCAATCACAATCCCCAACACACCCATCATTTGAATCCACACACATGCGCAAATTAACAGGAATGTTGCAGCAGGCAGCACCATCCATACACATACAACAGCATGATCATCTAAAGGTTAGCCTGATGTCACATGCAACACAGGGAGTGCCAAACACATGCACACACGCCACCAGACATACATGACATACGTCACCACCAGTCGCAGCTAAATCGGCATCCATGTCACATCGGCCAATCAGCCTCCTACATGTCAGTGTCACATGCATCCATGGTGTATCACAGTGGAACACAGGTCAAAAACACACATACACACATTGTGCACATACATGAAGGAGGAACCAGCATCCATGTGTCACACCACAACAATGCCACGGTACATACACAATTTCAAACGTGTGTACCAACACATGCATTTGGGCACCATGCATTCAAACACATACACCATTGATGTGCCTCACACATGCCTGGATTCACATGTGGCCGGCTCATGTCCCTGCACATACACATCCATACATGGGCCTTTCAAGACATATGTTCAAACTGCACACTCCTGGCGCACCTCAACATGCACTGCGTCAATCAGTACGCATGGACACTTACCGCGCGACTCCGGATGGGTCTGCCTCTGAAGGACCTGGAGGTGGAGAGCTGGGTGTATGCGTTGCAGGACCCTCATCTGGATGTTAGTAAGGCGAACCCGGCACCCCTCTTTATGCTTTACCTTCAAGAGGCACTGGGCCTTGCTGAGGGTCCTGGACCTAAAGTCCTCTCAGCGCTTCCGGACGTGTTGCATTTTGCGGGCTGCAACCCCCTCCATGTCAATGACAGCCACGATGTCCATCCAGATCCTCTTCCGTCCTTCATTGTTGGAGCGTGAACTTCGTCGCGTGAACTTCGTCGCCCCATCCAAGGGAAGAGGGCAGGAGCCCTTTCCCCACCGCTGCAAACCGTAACAGCTGGTAAGCTGCAACGAAGGCCTGCCTGGCCTTGTCCTACTTCCTGCCTGACCCCCGCATGCCGGGCGCATCGCGGCGCCACAACGAGGCTAAGCCTCGCTTATCCTGCTCATTACATCCGCCGGCAGGCGGATGTGCCGGCAGTCCTACGAAAGCCATACAAAGGCCTGTTGAGAGCCTGTTTGGCCTCACTTCGTCGCCCCATGCAAGGGAAGAGGGCAGGAGCCCTTTCCCCACCGCTGCAAACCGTAACAGCTGGTAAGCTGCAACGTAGGCCTGCCTGGCCTTGTCCTACCTCCTGCCTGACCCCCGCATGCCGGGCGCATCGCGGCGCCACAACGAGGCTAAGCCTCGCTTATCCTGCTCATTACATCCGCCGGCAGGCGGATGTGCCGGCGGCCCTACGAAGGCCATACAAAGGCCTGTTGAGAGCCTGTTTGGCCTCACTTCGTCGCCCCATCCAAGGGAAGAGGGCAGGAGCCCTTTCCCCACCGCTGCAAACCGTAACAGCTGGTAAGCTGCAACGAAGGCCTGCCTGGCCTTGTCCTACTTCCTGCCTGACCCCCGCATGCGGGGCGCATCGCGGCGCCACAACGAGGCTAAGCCTCGCTTATCCTGCTCATTACATCCGCCGGCAGGCGGATGTGCCGGCGGCCCTACGAAGGCCATACAAAGGCCTGTTGAGAGCCTGTTTGGCCTCACTTCGTCGCCCCATCCAAGGGAAGAGGGCAGGAGCCCTTTCCCCACCGCTGCAAACCGTAACAGCTGGTAAGCTGCAACGAAGGCCTGCCTGGCCTTGTCCTACTTCCTGCCTGACCCCCGCATGCCGGGCGCATCGCGGCGCCACAACGAGGCTAAGCCTCGCTTATCCTGCTCATTACATCCGCCGGCAGGCGGATGTGCCGGCGGCCCTACGAAGGCCATACAAAGGCCTGTTGAGAGCCTGTTTGGAGCCACAGGAGCCAGGGGCCACGAACTCTGCCCTCACCGTTCCAGCCGCAGCAGCACACCACGGAGGAGGGCGGGAGCACTAGCCTCCTGAGCCGAGGAGCATCTTCAACTACACACGGTTCGGCCGTGCTTCAGATCACCCTGCCTCATCGAATTCCCTCAAGGGCGAGGGTTGCCATCATATCACAGTCAGGTATGCCCATCGTGCACATTTATTGTTTTCCAGCTGTACGTCGAGTTCTGAGGCGCAACGCTTCTTGAGAATCGACTGACTTCGTCGGATTCTTCCGCCTGGCCCAGCAATGGCGGGCGCATCGCGGCACCAGAGTGAGGCTCTGGCCGCACGAATCAGCTGTTGACCTCCCCATTCATAATTATCCCCTCCGCCGGCAGGCGGGAACGCCGGCCTCTCAACAAAGGCCCGCACTAAGGCCCCTGTTTGCCCCCTGTTCGCCTCCGGAGCCTCGGACCCAGTGTCTACTCGGACCTTTAATCCATTGCGAGTAGAGGGGATACCCTCAGTCTACACTATTGTGCTTTCTGGTATGTCTTCTGCTACTCCGCTATCATAAACATTTGAACTCGGTTTCTTTCACCTTCGATAACTGTTTGCTACATACGCTTATGCCTCCAACTCCTCCGCCTCTATGCGTTACTGCTGCCACCTTTTAATAGTACAGCCATTTTCAGCCCCTAGTGCTTTATGCCTCATGACTGCTATTGGCTGTGCCCTTTGGTCGCTAACTGACCACTGCAATTGTGTTGTGCCTTATGGTCGCTAACTGACCACTGCAATTGTGTTGTGCCTTATGGTCGCTAACGGACCACTGCAACTGTGTTGTGCCTTATGGTCGCTAACTGACCACTGCAATTGTGCTGTGCCTTATGGTCGCTAACTGACCACTGCAATTGTGTTGTGCCTTATGGTCGCTAACTGACCACTGCAATTGTGTTGTGCCTTATGGTCGCTAACGGACCACTGCAATTGTGTTGTGCCTTATGGTCGCTAACTGACCACTGCAATTGTGTTGTGCCTTATGGTCGCTAACTGACCACTGCAATTGTGTTGTGCCTTATGGTCGCTAACTGACCACTGCAATTGTGTTGTGCCTTATGGTCGCTAACGGACCACTGCAATTGTGTTGTGCCTTATGGTCGCTAACTGACCACTGCAATTGTGTTGTGCCTTATGGTCGCTAACTGACCACTGCATTTGTGTTGTGCCTTTATGGTCGCTAACGGACCACTGCAACTGTGTTGTGCCTTATGGTCGCTAACGGACCACTGCAACTGCGTTGTGCCTTATGGTCGCTAACGGACCACTGCTATTGTGTTGTGCCTTATGGTCGCTAACGGACCACTGCAGCTGTGTTGTGCCTTATGGTCGCTAACTGACCACTGCAATTGTGCTGTGCCTTATGGTCGCTAACTGACCACTGCAATTGTGTTGTGCCTTATGGTCGCTAACTGACCACTGCAATTGTGCTGTGCCTTATGGTCGCTAACGGACCACGGCAATTGTGTTGTGCCTTATGGTCGCTAACGGACCACTGCAATTGTGTAAGTGTCATATGGTCGCCCTCACGATCCTTACCAGACCACGCGCGCTTAGACTCTACTAGGTCAACATGCCCCCCACCAACAGTCTAACTACTGCAAACTCTCCTCTGTACTCTTTCAGTATCCTACTTACCAGACTGCTGCCCACCCTTCTCCTCCTTATACTGCACTCTGGCTGCACTGCACTATACCTTACCACCACCTCTATCTACCACTCTTACTTGCATCACACCTCTACTATGCCATCCCACGCTCACCACACCAACCCCTATCTTAACAACCCAGCCCTCTGGATCCAGCACTTCGCCACCAGACCTTCACCTAACTTACCCTGCTCTATCTCCTTGAGAAACGCTAGACTTGGCTCGCGTTTTACCCACGCTTCCCATCATTTAGCTCACCGCATCAAACTGCCTCTCCCTTTGTCACCACCCACACTTTCACCTAATCTACCACCATCTTCCAACTCCCCTAACTCAAACAATATCAAAGGCGTGCTAATCAACGCCAGATCACTCCCGGCTCACGCCCTAGAAGTAGCTGACTTGATCATCAACCTTGACCTCGACTTTATAGCAATCACTGAAACCTGGCTCCACCCAGCTTCAGGTCCTCTTCTCTCCCTCGCTATCCCTCCAGGCTACAACATTATCAGACATGACCGTAATTCCATCCAATCTAAAGGAGGTGGCATCGCCATCATCCACAAAAACGCTCTGAACTTCCACCTCTCAGCCACACATCACTCCTCCACTCTGGAAGCACTGACAGCTAAACTAGCTGTCACACCTAACCATTCTATCACCTTCCATCTACTCTACCGGCCACCTGGCCCACTATCCACCTTCGCGGAGGACCTCTCTAACATCATCACACACAACACCAAAGCTATCTCCCAGGTCTTGATACTGGGGGATTTTAATTTAGGCCTCCACGACCCCAAGGACACTGCTGCTTCGTCTATTGACAACATCCTCACTAATGCTGGATTCACTCAGTTCCTAAACCAACCCACCCACAACAAGGGCAGAACCCTTGACTGGCTAGCCGCCCTCAACTGTCCCATCAACATCACCTCTAACCAACAGTGCGCCTGGACAGACCACAACTTAATTACATTCAATATTGAGTCCAAACCTATCAGCCTCCCTCACAACATTGCCCCGGCTATGGCCACC
Source organism: Ambystoma mexicanum (assembly GCF_040938575.1). Lineage (NCBI taxonomy): Eukaryota > Metazoa > Chordata > Amphibia > Caudata > Ambystomatidae > Ambystoma > Ambystoma mexicanum. The sequence goes on along the minus strand of NC_090930.1, from coordinate 349,944,459 downwards.
CGTAACAAACGCAACATTACCTGCGATAGACTCCTCCCCCTCCTCCTTCCAGCCCTCAATGACCGGGATCCCTCATGCTCTGACCCTACGGCCCTGGTCGACACATTCAACCGGGCCATGCTTATAGCCTTAGACACCATCCCACCCTCGAAACTGAGAAAATCTAAACCTCGAGCCCACCTAAACTCTTGGTTTACACCCCATCTCAGAGCCCTGCGCAAAGAAAAACGAATTGCAGAATCCCACTGGAGAAGCAATCACTCGCCAGCTAACAAATCACGCGTACTCCTGGCCACCCTTAACTACAAGGAAGCTATATTCCAGGCAAAAAAAGACACATACAACAAACGTATCGAACAAGCCAAATCTAACACCAAAGAATTGTTTAAAATCCTAAAAGAACTTGAAACTCCTGTTACTCCACCTGACACCTGTACCAAAGATAGCACCTGGTGCTCCAAAATCCAAGAAGCTCTCCTAGGTAAGATTGCCACTCTCCAAATTAAAATCAACAACAAACAATCTAGCCTTCAATCCAACCCTCTACAGATCCCTATACCTACCGTAAACCTCTCTATCACAGACTCTCTGACTCCTTTTAGCTTCTCTCCACTCTCCATTCTCGAAGTGGAAAAGATCATCACTAGCCTTAAACCGTCCAATTGTCAGGGTGACCTTTGTCCTGCACCTATTATTAAGGAAGCAGCTCACGACCTAGCACCATTCATCACTACGCTCATCAACTCCTCCTTTAGCTCTGGGATTGTACCGGACAATCTTAAGGATGCGTGGGTCATCCCGCTTCTGAAAAAACCTACCCTGGATCCCAGCATACCCACTAACTACAGACCAATTACCACTGTACCTTTTTTACTAAAAATCCTTGACCGCGCGGCCTACCTACAAATTCAGGAATACCTTGAATCAAATACTTCTGGGACTCAGGCAATCAGGGTTCCGGCCTCGCCATGGCACTGAGACCGCCCTTATCGATTTAAAAACGCAGATCGAAGAGATCAAAGACAAAGGCAAACTGGCGTTACTACTTCTCCTGGACCTCTCTGCTGCTTTTGATCTTGTCAATCACAAAATTCTCTGCCATCACCTCAAATCAGCCGCACATTTCTCAGAAAATGCTTCTACTTGGATCAGATCCTTCCTGGATAATAGATCTATGCGCGTGTTTTCCCCACTTGCGGCCGCACCACCCGCTCCGGTCTCTTGTGGTGTGCCTCAAGGGTCTTGTGTCTCGCCCACGTTATATAACGTGTTTACCAAACCCCTTTTCGATATTCTGGACCATTTGGGCGTCACGTATACCAATTACGCTGACGACACACAGATACTAATCCCCATCACAGGAGACTACACAACTGACTCCCGCGCCATCAACGCCATCTACCAGGTCATCCAAGCGTGGATGGCCCAACACGGCCTCTGCCTAAACGATGAAAAGACAGAGCTCCTCATTCTTGGTTCACCACAAAAACTCACTAAACTTGACCCTGCTTTCAAGTCTTTCACCATTGATGGGAACACCATCCCTATTGCCAAGGACACGAAAACCCTAGGGATTTACATCGACTCAACCCTATCCTTGACTAGACAATCCAACGCAGTCTCATCTGCAGCAGCGTATACTTGCAAGCTCATCACCGCCTGTCGCCCGTTCCTAACCACTGCCAACTGCGTAACCTTGGCCAGGACCCTCGTACTATCCAAGGTCGACTACTGTAATGCCCTCTATCTAGGTACTAATCTCCGCAACTCAAACAAGCTACAAATTGTCCAAAACAATGCGATCAGAGCGGCCCTTAACATTCCTAGGCGCCAGCATATATCTGACACCAGGCGCAACCTGCACTGGCTCTCTATCCCACATCGCATCTCCCTGAAGTCCCTGGCTCTCACACACAAATGCCTCCACAACCAAGCCCCTCGTTACCTGGCAAACAGATTCTCTTTCCACAATTCCACCAGACCTCGCAGAGCGGCCCAAGCCAATTGCCTTGTCATCCCGCGTTTTAATCTCCAAAGATCAGGTGGAACCAGCTTCCCCATCCTGGCAGCCAAACTTTGGAACTCACTCCCCAATGACCTTAGAGCAGAACCTTCCTTCCTGAAATTCAAACACCTTACCAAAGCTTGGCTATCCGCCCAAGACAGCTAACACCAGCTTACTGCCCTACTTGCACTTTGACCTACTCTGCATCCATTATTAACTATCCTGTAAATCACTGCCTTATCTATATTCGCTTGAATGTATATTTTGTAAATTTTGTAAATCTTCTTGTAATACTCCTGTAATACTCTGTCACATGCCTTGTCATGCCTTCATCTTGTTGTAACTAAGTTAAGCGCCCGGTTGCCCCTGGGCCTGGTGCGCTATAGAAATAAATAAAATACTAAATACTAAATACAAAGAGGGAATCATAATTCACCAGGACTTGCTCCACCAGGATACCAACTTCTGCGGCACTGAAGCTGGTAGCCCTCTGCCTCTCTGGCTGGGGGTTGCCAGTGGTCTCTGATGGCATTTCCCACGACATGGCAATGCCCAGGGGGAATGTGTGGGTGGGCAACTGGGTCATGGTGCTGGGCTGTGGAGCGATGGAACTTCAGTCGGGAGTCTTCTGTTCCAGCAGCGGTGGTCACAGCAACTGGACCCCTGCAGATGGCTGACGTGCAGGCACCAAACAGCAGGGCACGTGGCCAGCAGGCAGCAGCAGATGGAGCGGGCTCAGGGCTCTAGGAAAATGTCCTTCTGGGCAGGAGTGTGATCTTCCATGTGTTGTCACGTGGCTAGCTTGATACAGAGTGATTTGGCACGTGAAAAAAAATGCACGTCAGCGTGTAATTCGAGGAAAGGCCCTTAGCACGTACACACGTATGTGACGTCGCACGTGTGGGCTGGGTTAAAAAGATACACGTAGGATGCCATTTTCTTGTACGTGCTCTTTGTGGAGAGCGAGCAGGTGAATCTTGTACTTCTTGTCGGTTCACACATGATTACTTCACAACAGTTCCAGTTCGTACTCCTTGTATACTCAGACAGCGTTCAATTCTTCTTTTGGCAGGGCTGATGCCAACGCCCACACGCACATCTTTTTCACGTTCTTTTTCCAGGCAAACGGTGATTTGCGCACATATTTTTCAACTGTGGTTGCCCCGTGTGTTGCGTACCCATTCAGAGGTCATTGTAGCCTGCGTGTACCACACGTACACTTATTTTTGTGTTTCTGGGTGCCACAGCATAGTGCGGGTTCTTTATTCCATGCACGTGGGCTACCAGGGGTCGCATGCATGTTAAATTTTGTTTTTGGGGTGCTCAAGCATTGCGTGACCCGTCATCTTCCCCCAGGGGTCTGTAAGTGATATTCAATCAACGCTACAGCTAAGCCAATGCCTAGACTGGGATGCTGAGGAAAACCCTTATTGATATATTTTTATGTCCAGTTCAGTACTCTGGATGACAACCCTTGTATAACACCCCCCCTCTTAGAATCCCCCTGACCCCACTGAGCCAAGAAGTAGGTTTGTTTTGCAAATTAAAAGGTTTATTTGAAAACGTAAACAATATATATATATATATATATATATATATATACATCACACTTATATAAATAAATTGATAATGGATATTACACTTGTGAATATGAGCAGTAATCAGCAAGAGGTAACTTATGAATAGGAACAGAAGAATAAGGTGGGAAAGAATGCTTTATATGGTTCAAGGAAACGCAATGATGAATGAAATGCAGTACAGAAAATAACTTGATATGGCTTCAACAAAAGACAATGTAATCACTTTTCCTTGACAATTCACACCCCCCCTATGCAATGTAAGAAATGGAAGGAGAGCACACAGTCTTCAAGAATCCCAACAAAATGCAATACGAAATGCAGTTCCCCCCCCAGCAAGCTTAGAGGAAAACAGGTAGAGGTTTGAAACACAGGCCCCAAAAATGCATTGAATGTGATGACAATGAAGTGAGAAATGTGCTAAAAATGCTTTTAATTCCCTCTAGATATTCAGGGTGAGTGAGAGATGATTGTTGGTATCAGTTCAGGCTCACTTTAGCAATGCTCTGTGAGTTATTACCAGGTTGCAAACGGATTTTAACAAAGGAAAGAATGGAGCTGCTATTTTGACAAGTGGAGAAATTGAGCCAAATCGTGGTAAATTTTGCGAGTGCGTGAATCGTGATTGCGGTAAAAGTATAAGGAGAAGGAAGTTCTAGGTTTGTTGGAAAGCCTAGAATCACAGCTTTAAAATGAAAGTTAAATTTCGTTCCTAGCCCAAACGGTTCAAGAGATACGGACAATTTAGTAAAGGTATATTTCGGATTTAAAGTAAAACTCAAAATGACAGGTGACAGCTTGCAGCTGCAGAATTGACAGGTGACAGTTGTGCAGCTTTAAAAATGACAGATGACACGATTTCTAGGAGGCTGTTCTAATTAGGTTAAAATAGCTTGAATTAGATTATTTTAACTAAGAGATTGGGTTCTGCACAGTTCTGGCGGTACTCACAATATATTTTGGGCCTCACCACGGATCTGGTCAGGTTTTGGACTGGACTCCGGTTCTGGTATCAGCACTTCACAGCGATCTGGGTCAGCTCTCTGGATACAGCACTGCTTTCTGGATACTACTACAGGTTCTTGCAAAAATTCTTGGCAAAAATTCAAACAGCTCGCCCAGCTGTTGAATAGTTTGGTTGGTTTTGAGGCCTGCTGAAGAGGATTCAGCTGGTGGATTCAGGCCTCTCTGCTACAAATTCTGGAGTTAATTTCTGCTACAGGTTCTGGAGATTGATGGATTTGAAGTCTGGATCTCTGGATGTGAAGTCGTCGGTCAGCATGCTCCGCAGCAAATGGAATTGAAAGTCCCTACCTGTCCCAGCAGTCTCTTTTTATGTGTTTTAAAAAGTGAGTGGAGAGGCTAGCATCCCTAAGCCTGCCCCGCTCTTGATTTGATAGGTCAATAGATTCTTTGGTCCCTGATTTGGGAAGGGATAGTGTGTCAGAGTGATGTCATTTTTATGACCTGCAGAAATGACACTCCCCTGGTCAATGTGCACATAAATCTATTCCTGATCCAAATACATGTTTCCCAGGTACACAGTTGTTTGATGTCACATACACACATCATATATTACTAAAGATAGTCCCTGTCCCGACTCTGGCATTTCTAGGAGCTTGCATTCACAAATGGCAACTTATTTTCCATTTTAGTGGGTTTTGCAACATGGGTTTTTCATCAAAAATTATACAAAGGTACATTTCCCTTCCACATATATCCCAGTAACTTTCCATGTCTCTAGCTTAAACACATTGTCTACAATAATCATAATTGGCCCCAGAACATGGTACAAATTGGAGTTTGGACTCAAATCGTGAGGGCATTTTTCAAACTAAGACTCTCAAAGTTGTACATTCCTGTCATTTGGTTACAATAAATTATCACTGTTTCTATAAAATATATATTGGTTGCAATTCAACTCCCCCAAGTGTTTGGGTCCGCCTCCAGGAGTCTGGGTGGGTCAGTGATCACATGTCTCTCCTTGCTGGCAGAGGGCTGTTGACAGGAAACACTCAAAATTAACATACCCCATTCAACAGAAAGAGCCTACTGTGTGGGCTCCAGCAGGCTGCCTGGAAGTCTCTCCTCAATCAATCAACAGGGTCATGTGATATCCATGCCTCCTAGTGTGGAATCTGAGGTGTTAAGGTTTCCCAGCCTCTTGGCCTCTGGGAACAGCAGGTGGCTAGATTTTCAATTAACTAACAAGCTTTGAAGTTCCTGCCCCTCTTGCAACTCCTAAATACAGTTTCCCTGTCAGAGTTTAGACCGCTAGCGCCACCTTGGGGAATTTGTCGGTACTGCATCCATTTTTGAGTTGTCTTAAATTACTGCATTTCAATAGAGTGGTCTTTTGCTTGATAGTATAGGACCCTTGCTTAACATTGTTTTGATGGCATCCTCACAGTAGAGTGGTGATGTGGAACCCCCCACAAGAAGGTTGTATCTTTGGAGTGGTCTCGTGCCAACTGCGCAGTTCTCCTATTCTGGCGTGAATGTGGGCGGCGATAGCTCATCCCCACATCCACCCAGTCTATTGATTTAGTTTGTTCTGGGATAGAATAATGGGCGGTGACAGCTCATCCCCACATCTACCTAGTCTATTGGTTCAACATGGGTCAAAACCCTTGACAGGTCACAGACAGCCTTGCTAGAGCACTAGCGTATGTATTCCATCTAGTACCCTGCCACTTTCACCCCAATTGCCCAGGACAATTGTTTACTACACCTCCCATTCGCACAAGAACATCAGTGCCATGGTTCGGAGGGGACCAAGTGGTAGGGAGGCAAAGGTGGCTGATCTCCAAGAGGTGGGGGCGGTAGGGGACATGGCCAGGATGTGCAGGGTGGCCCAAGAGGCCAGTGTGTGGAGGACCAATCAGGGACACCTATGCCCCCCCAATGGGTCGGGGAGATGCAGCTGACACCATCCGAGCTCAGGCCTTGTTAATCCCACCCATATTTTCAACTGAACCGGCACAGGATGACTCCTAGGCTGACTTCCGTGTCACCAGGCCAAAGCCACATGTGGTGGTGAAAGTTGCTGTCACCAGGCCATGTGGATCTGGGGCAGCAATGCCATCTGCTACCACAAGTATGAGGTGAGGAGGCTGCAGGGGCAGCTGCAGCTCAATCCACCCCAGCTCCAAGTCCTCCAGTCAAGGCACTGTTGGTCCAAGTCCATCACACAGAGGTTGGTCCTGCCAACATCACCCAGCAGCCAATGCCTGCAGTGAGATCTTTGGTCATCGTGCCTTTGGCTACTTCCAGTGCCCAGTCCACCTGTGCTTCAGCCCCTACCAACCAGAGCAGCATAAGCCACTCAGGGTCCGCACTACCTCCCAAGAGGAAGAAGGGTGCTCTTGCGGTACAGGCTGGGACCCTAGACACGCTCCCCACTCCGTCACGTCAAGGAAGCGTAGTTTCAATGATGTGGAACTAGACGCACTTGTGGGCTATGTGTCGGCCCATAGCCGTGAAATGCTGGTGACTGCAAGGTGCAAGACTACGACTGCTCAACGTAGGGCCCACTGGCAGTGCATCGTGGACCAGATTAGTTCCCTTGGATTTGTGAGGCGCACAGTTGATTGCTCTAAGCGGTGGAATGATCTCAGACGCAGAGCAAAGAACAAACTGGCTTCCAATCATGCCTCCACTCTGGTGAATGGCAGTGGGTCTCCACCAGAGGAGGAAGTACTCAGAGAACATGAGTGGATCGCTGGAGGGTGTTAGGAAAGATTTCATAATTGAATGCAATTTTCCCTCCATGTGGCAACCCCCAAACATTTTGCTGTTGTTTTGCACCCTGATCTAGACTTTGCCAGAGAAGCGCAGCCTTCTTCCGCACTCTTTGGGCTTTCGCTCAATTCTTATGGGGAAACTGACATGCCATTAAGAATTCAGTACTGGGAGACTTTGTTTCCCTTAGTCCTTTCCTCATGTTGCAGCTTATGTGCAACATGAAACAAGAGTGCACTGTAACTTACTTTACCGCGCTCTTGGGTCTCTAGTGATTCTAAAGGCCCTAGAACCTCTCGCTGGACTTATGAACTGTGCATGTGTGTCACGGACAGAACTGGTGGCAGATATCGTTTCTCTTGTGTTTTGAACCCTTTTTCGCCGTGTTATCCGCGCTTACCGAGTTTGGCACAAATGAGTGGCCTGGCTCCAAAATGGCCATGCCACGAGGTTCTTTGTCCTGTCCTCTGACCGTCTTGCCCCTTCACCTTCCCCCAGGTCGAGCCGACCCGGGTCCGTCCTAACGCTTTCGTGGGCTTCTGCATGCCTTGTGGGTGCCTCCAGGATGTGGGCTGGGATGTCTGTTCCCAATACACATCCTGGGGGCCAGAGAGTCTGGAGTGTTCTGAATGCCTGGGACCACTGTGGTCCATGATAGGTCCACGTATGGGGAGTGTTTGTGAGCAGATCTCCGATTGGGTCCTCTCCGTTTTGGCGTGAAGGGAACTTTGGATAAGAGGCGGCTGAAAACACCACTACCATGTCGATCTCCTGAGTTGACACCGAACAAGGGATAAGGAGCCAAGTATCCTGCAACAAGAAGCTGAGTCGAGGAACCGCTGGTGACCCGCTGAAGGTTTGACACCCTGAACTGCAGTCGCCCAGCGAGACCCCTCTGCATCTGATCGTCCTAGAAGGTCTGCAAAGGCGCTTCGACCCATTGGAATAGTGAGATCAACTATTCCCGGCACTTTCATCAAACCCTGCAAGTAAGCCTCTTCGGAAGTGTCCCTGGGCCAACCAGTAGGCTGACCAGCTTACGCAGGACGCTTTGCTCCGTCACTGCCGCCGTTTCGAGGAAGCCCTTGAAACTTGGTCTACTACTTTCTCTGAGTCAACAGCACCCTCACACCGAATTTCGTACACTTGGCATTCCCAGGTCTGAAGTGAGACAAGTGTGCCCGGACCAGAGTAAAACACAGTTGCCCGGTTGCCCTGCTGTGGTAACGACCTGTGCACGTCGCTGCATTTGGGACACCCTTGACCCTGTATCCTGCTACACAGAATCTACACGGTGTTGAGACATCCTGATCATCGCAGCTGAACCTGCCAGCAACGTGAACTGAACTGGAGAAGTCTGGGTCTTCCTGAGTCTGGGACCGGTGAGTAGTCCATACCCCAACCGGTGGCCCCTCACACAGGAGCCCGTTTCTTTTCTACCACTGTTGCGAAATAGCAACTCTATCCCGCACTCTCACCCTGCCTCTGCCCACCAGTGGAGGCCTTGCTTGAGTAGTGGGGACTTGTTCTGCATCGCTTCAATCACCTTCCTGAACTGCCTGAGACCCTTGAAGAGACCCTACTTTTTCCATTGGCACGAGCATGTGCAGGTACTTTTGAGCATAATGCTCCTTTCCTCGTAGGGCTCGGACTTCCTCGTAGTTAGGTGCATTGCTGATGTTGAACTGGGTCTAATGATTACTTGCACTGCCTGTTTTCCTCCCCATGTAGGTGGTCTACATATTACGTGCTCATAACTCCTTAGATCCCTCGGTCTTGTATGGAACAAGTTACTTACCTGTAACTGTTGTTCTCCAGCATGGGTCTGGCATGCTCATGAATAGTCCCCGTCGTCAGTCCGGGAATCCTCGGTATAGAAAAAAAAAATCAGTATCAGTTTTGTTTCTGATCTGTCTTTCTTAGTAGTAACCAATCACTGGTCTCTAGGTCATACTTCCCCCAGCCAATGACTGCCCTCTCCCTAAGCCCCGCCTCTGGCAGCCATCCTCAGATTTGGTAGCACGTAAAGTGGCAGTATGACCAAGTGAAGAGCCACAGAGGGGTAGGCGGGAGGGTACGCATGTGAATCCATGCCAGACCCATGCTGGAGAACAATAGTTACGTTAATAGTTAGGTAAGTAATTTGTTCCTTCTCCAGCATGGGGTCTGGCATGGATTCACATGCTCATGAATAAAAGAATACATAGCAGTACACACATGCACAACCACGAGAGGTGGCAAAAGGCTCAACATTAAGCAATACAACAACTCAACAACTCAACATTAAGCATCTCTTACCTCCTCACCAGGCTCACCTTAAGCAAACAGGTTGCGCAGCACTGCTTGGCCGACCCTGGAGTCCCGATCGACATAGTAGAATCTTGTGAAGGTGTGCATCGACCTCCACGTCGCAGCCCTGCAGATGTCTAGCAGGGGCACACCAGATAGGAATGCCGTGGTCGCAGCGATTGCTCTGGTCGAATGGGCTCTCGGACGGCCGGGCAGCGGTCGGTTTGCCAACCGGTGACAGTGCATGATGCAGCCGGAGAGCCATCTGGAAATGGCAGTCTTCGAGAGAGCCTTCCCTTGATTCACAGTCCCAAAGTTCACAAACAGCTGTGATGTCTTCCGAAAACTGGGGCATGGGGAGGGTGAGTGGGCTAAAACATAGAACTTCAGCGCTCTAGCTACATCCAGCGAGTGCAGAGTCCTTTCAGCCGGCGACGAAGGAGACGGGAAGAAAACTGACAACACCAAGGGTTCGTTGAGGTGGAAGTCCGACGGTACCTTGGGCATGAAATAGGGGTGCGTCCTCAGCACCACCATCGTGTTGTGAAACGTCAAGTATGGCGGCTTGCAAGACAGGGCCTGGATCTCTCCCACTCGTCGTGCAGAGGTGATGGCCACGAGAAACGCTGTCTTCCACGACAGAAACTTCAACGGTGCCGAATGCATAGGCTCAAATGGGGTCCCCATGAGCCTGGTCAGCACCACGTTGATCTCCCACACCGGGGCAGGGGCCTTCACCGGCGGGAATGATCAGAACAATCCTTTCATAAATTCCTTCACCAGTCGATGAGATCACAAGGACGCCCGTCCCGTAGTTCTGGTGTATCGTGAGATGGCGGCCAGATGTATCTTGATGGAAGCGTGAGCTAGTCCAGCCTTGGCCAATGACAGTAGGTACGGCAATACTTGAAGGGCCATAATCCACAGAGGGTTAATCTTCTGTGCATGGCACCAGACAGAGAACCTCTTCCATTTATGTCCGTAGCACTTGAGAGTTGAGGACACCCTGGCTTTTGCAAGAACCTCTCTGCAGTCGGCCGGGATGTCGTACCCTCCAAACTCTAGTGCTGCAGGAGCCAGGCCTGCAAGTTCAGCGACTCCGGGTTGTGGTGAAGAATGGCGCCTCCTTCTCTGGAGAGAAGATCTGCATCCGTCGGCAGCTTGACTGGTGTGGACATTGACAAGTCCAGAAGGTCCGGGAACCAGATCTGTCTCAGCCACGTCGGTGCAACGAGGATCATCCTGCACCGGGACCTCTTGAGCTGGTTGATGAGCGAGAGCAGCAACGGCAGCGGAGGGAATACATAAAGAAATGGGCCGTCCCAGTGGAACGAGAAAGCATCGCCCATGCTCCTCGGCTGGGGGAACCTGCTGGCGAACCTCCGGCACTTGTAATTCATCGCCGTCGCAAAGAGATAGATCTGGGGTTTGCCCCATCGTCGGAAGAGTCGATCCACTTGATCCCGGCGTAGTTCCCACTCGTGGCACGAGTGCAGCTCTCAGCTGAGTTAGTCAGCGATGGCGTTTTTTATTCCTGCCAGATGAAAAGGCACCAGAAACATCCCTTGGGCGACGGCCCAATGCCACAGATCCTGGGCTTCCTTGGATAGGGCAGGGGATCTGGTTCCGCCCTGCTTCCGGATGTAGAACATCGTGGTGGTGTTGTCGGTGAAGATCCTCACCACCTTGCCCTTGAGGGACGGAAGAAAAGACCCGAGGGCCCAGAACACTGCGTGGAGCTCCAAGATGTTGATGCGGAGTGACTTCTCCTCCAGGAGCCAAAGGCCTCTCGCGCGAAGATCTCTGGAGTGCGCGCCCCAACCTTCCAGGGAGGCATCCGTCGTCACCGTCACCTGGTGAGCTGGGGTCTGAAAGTCCGTGCCCGCCGACAGATGAGAGCGGGTACCCGACCACCGGATCACCTGACGGAATGTCTCGTTGAGAGGGATCCTGTCCTCGAAGCTGCCCATCGACTGGACCAAGCGGGCGTCAAATTCTTTTAAGGGGCACATCCGAAGCCTGAAAAGGCGCACCAGATAAATGCAGGAGGACATCATCCCGAGGAGGGACTTGATAGATCTTACCCTGGCCATGTCCGTGGCCAGCAGATTCTGCACCTTGCCCAGAATGGTCCTGGTCCTTTCCTCCGACGGCGAGGCCGGCCGCGCCACTGTGTCAAGCTTGGCTCGCAGGAACAGGGTGACTTGCGACGGAACCAGGTGGGATTTTGGAAAGTTGATGGAGAATCCCAGGTCCGTGAGCAGCTGGACGGTCTTCGCAGTGTGCTCCACGGTGAGCTCCCTTGTCCTTGCCCGGATGAGCCAGTCGTCCAGGTAGGGGTAGACATGGATCCCCTGTAGGCGCAGCCGCGCCGCCACCGGTGCGAGGCACTTGGTGAAAACCCTGGGTGCAGACTTCAATCCGAACGGGAGGTCCTTGAACTGGTAGTGCCACCCTTGGACCACGAACCTGAGGAACTTTCGGTGTCTTTTTAGAATGGGGATGTGGAAGTATGCATCCTCCAAGTCCAACGACGACAGGAAATTGCCCTCCTCCAGCTGTCCCAGCACGTGCTGGAGGGTGACCATCTGGAACTTCTGTGCCTTGAGGTACTTGTTCAGTCGTCGCAGGTCCAGGATCGGGCGCCATCCTCCCGTCTTCTTTTTTACGAGGAAGTACCTTGAGTAAACTCCGGAGCCCCGAAGGCTCTTTGGGTCGAGCTCGAAGGCACCTTTCTTGAGCATCGCCCTTACTTCCAACAGTAGTTGAGGGACATGATTTTCCTTCCTGGCCACGGGTGGAACGCGAGGGCACTTCTTCTGAAACTCGAGGGCGTGTCCTTGAGCCAGGGCGTCCAGCACCCAACGGTCGGTGGAGATGGACTCCCACACGCGGACGAACCTCGCCAGCCGGCCTCCCACCGGGGTGCTTCGGCGGGGGCCCGACCCCACGGTTGGTTCAATCTTGTTTGGAGGCCGCCTTGCCTCCTTGACCTCCCCGTCAATGACGACGGGCACCACCTGACTTGCCACGTCCCCTGTAGGCTTCCTGGGACGAAGATCTTGCCGCTTGGCGGTACGTGGAGGAGCCACTGCCGGATCCCTTGGAGGCACCTTGTCTGCCTCCGGAGCTCCAAAAGGATGGCCGTCGTTGTTGGAGCACTCCCAGTGCCCGGGCAGTCTCCGTGTCTGTCTTGATGGCCTGAAGGGACTCAACAACCGCCTTCCCAAACAGGTTGTTCCCGTCGAAGGGCATGTCCAAAACCTTGGTTTGTACGTCCTGGCGGAAATCCGTCGCCTTGAGCCATCCTCGTCTCAGGCAAACGCTGTTGCCCAACTGACGGAAACTGGTGTCGGCAATGTCCGTTGCCCCCGTGATGGCGTGGTCCGAAGCAATCTCACCTTCCTGTAGGATTTCAAGGACCTCGGCCCTTTTGGCGTCCGGAAGGAAGTCCAACAGAGGGGCGATTTTGAACCACAACTCCCTGTCATAGCGGGCTACAATAGCCAGGGCACTGGCCGCCTTGATAGTCGTCGCTGCGGATGAGATGACCCGTCGTCCCATCGTGTCCAGCTTCCTGCCCTCGCCGTCTGGGGGGGAAGTTGATGTCAAGGCCGATGCCCCCCCAGCTTTCTTCTTTGCCGCCGCCGAGACGACCGAATCCGGGGTAGGTTGCGCCCGAAGGCACAAGGGGGCAGCGTCGGGGACCCGGTACTTATTCTCGTGCCAGTCCCTCTTTGCCGGCGCCATGGCAGGGTTCTTGAGGAGGGCGAGCCCCTCATCCCAGAGGTCATCAAGAAGTGGTACGACGAGGACCGTCTTCCTTTTAGCCTTGCGCCGTTGGTAAAGGAACCCTTCCTTCTCTTCTGGGCAGAGCTGGAAGAGCTCAGATGCCCTGGTAATCATGGCATGAAAGGATCCAATCTCTTCGGGCGGGGACGCCTGAGCAAGGGGCAATGGGAGACACGTCCCGTCATCATCTGTACCTGTCGTAGCCGTGTCTGTGCCTGTACCCTTGGGTAGTAGACTGGGGGGGAAGGCAGAGCAGGCAGCAGAGGTGGGAGAGGTGGCGTACGATGCGTCCTCTTATGCGGTGGACTTTCTGAAGGTCCCGGCTCCGATTCCCCTGTCGGGTCTGGCTCAGGTACCTCTGTCGGGGGGAGGGGCAACCTTGTCCTTATCTCCAAGCATAAGGACTGAATCGCTGACAAAATGGCCGCCGAAGTGTCCTGCGGCACCGGAAACAACGGGCGCGAGGGCTCTTGAGGAACCTCGTCGGCGACACCGTCGCTCTCGTCGTCGGGATCCCTCCCGATGGGCTGGGCCTCTTCCACGACTTTGATGAGCTCTTCTTCAGAGGTCGTGTCCGTATCCATGATGGCCACCTGCCCCTCCCCCACCTTTTCCAACGAGGACTTCGTGGGGGTCTTCTCAATGGGCCTGAAAGATGACTTCCTCCGCAGTGGCAGGGAGACTCTGGATCCTGAGGTCGCCTCCACTGGCGTAGCCTCCACAGGCTGAGCCAGGGCCGCTGCAAAATCTTCAATCGAGGTCTTAGTAGGGTGAATTAAGGCCATCGTCACCTTCTGTATGCCTGGGGCCTTCACCTTGGGGGGAGGGTCCGAGCCTCGCTCCCCCTCTGCCAGAATCTTCGAGATCGACTGGGGCCTCTCCAGAAGCTTCGCCAGTTCTCAGATTTCCTCTTACCCGAGCCAGAGCGTTGGCTCATGGTTTATGGTGCCGGGGAGGATGCGCCCTGCCTGGCAGCCAAGGAGCCCGACCGTTCGGCGCTCCCGGTGCCTGCGGACTCGCTGTGCTTGGCCTTTTGCTGGGCCCCCATCGCCGGGGCACCCTCACAGGACTTGGAAGACCGCTCGCACTTCTTTTTCTTCTTCTCGCCTGACGGGCTCTGCCCTTCCAGCCAGTTGGCGAGACGGAGGTGGTGATCCTTCATGGTCCGCTCCGACATTTTCCCACAAAACGCACAGTCCTTCTCCGTGTGAGTCTTGTCCTCATGGAGACAGAGGCATAACGAATGCTCGTCATCCTTGAAAACATTCTGAAGCTGGCATCCAGGGCAGGTCCTAAACAGCTTTCCGGGCGTCGAGCTTCCTTTCTCCTGGGCCATGTCCAGGGTAGGTCTTGGAACTTCTGGAATCCTCCAAAAGCGTAACTCGACGAAATATTCACCCTTGAGGGGTGTAGAAAACTGAAACGGATCCCCGTTGATCGGATGTAGAAACGGTGGAGCTTGAAAAAATCTCCTGAAAAAGCGCGAAAACGCAGCAAAAGCTCGAGAGCTACAGCACGAGGACTCCCAACACTTGAACGTGCAGTAAAAATCTGAGGATGGCTGCCAGAGGCAGGGCTTTGGGAGAGGGCAGTCAATGACTGGGGGAAGTATGACCCAAAGACCAGTGATTGGTTACTACTAAGAAAGACAGATCAGAAACGAAACTGATACGGATTTCTTTCTATACCGAGGATTCCCGGCCTGACGGGGAATATTCATGAGCATGTGAATCCATGCCAGACCCCATGCTGGAGAAATATATTGTATTGATTGTGATGTGTTGGTTTACTTTAGTATTATTGTGATTCTTTGTGTCCTTGCTTTGGGTGCTCATAGAGGTCTTTCCATCACCCTCACCCCTCTTGAGACTTAGTCTTGACCGCTGCCATTGCTACCCTGATTGGTCTGGTTTATCCAGAGGTTACCCTGTTCCAAGAAACTAGGCTGGTCTTCTGAACCTTGCTCCTCTAGGTCAGAGTTCAGAAATCCATCTTAACAGAGGCTTCATCACAGAGGATCAGATCCAAGGCATGGGAGACCTACAAGATCTTGAGGTAATGTCCGATGAGTGGCCATGCATGTGTGTGCAAACCATGTGTATGTTTGGGTGATGGGTTCTGATTGAGTGCCAGGTGAGGCTGTGTAGTCATGACTGCTATGGGTCACCCACGTGGTGCCTCCAAACCATCCCCTGGCCTTGGGTTTTACAGTAGCCCTTCTGACTGCATTTTACAATGTGCATCCAATTACTGCACTTGCCCTTCAACTGCCATCATGCCACAACATTGTTCATAGTGTTTTCCTGTTCATTCTGCCCGATTGATGAAATCCTTTGCATGTTTACCACACATTTTTTTTGCCTTCTGCCCCAAATGTAACATACTTCAGATAGATTACACCCCACAATGCCCCACATTTGTTACTTATTATTTCATCAATCAGGCTGCTTGAGTAATGTGCACCTACACATGGCCTGCACACAATCACTACAGGCCCCTGTTTGAATGTTCAACGTGACAATTTTTTTCAGTCATGTAGAAGTGACCAACCATTGATGTATCCATGTGCCTACTATCACTGCATTAGTGAACACTGGCTTTGTTGCAGTGTGTGGCACATGTGTGTTTTGTGACACTCTTTTGCATGTTCTATTTCATGATGTCCATCTCACATGGATGGGTGACAGTACTGATTTGCTACCATCTGGGTGTCCTTGTCAAATCTGCCATGGCTATGCTATGTGCCATCTGTCTGCTGGCATGTGTCATGTATGTGTATTGTCCATGCTACTCACAGGCTAATGTGTGATGCCGGTGCTATGCAGCACGTGTTGCTTTCCCATCTTGGAGTCCTCAGTGACTGCTTTTAGGCTCCCCTTCCACTTCATTGCCAGTGCACGCATGCCAGAGTTATTGTCATGTGTGACATGTCATTTATGTATTTGATGTGTACTTCGTGATGCCTATGTGTGTGGGCGATGCTGCTTATGCCCGTGTTCATTACTTTTATTTTATGTTTTTGCAGGTGATAAGGCACTAGATGCTGTTGAGATGGAGGAGATGGCACAGAGGCAGGAGTACTCTCAGACAGAACCAAGCACCAGTGGAGGACGTGGGGAGGCTGGTGGTTGAAAATCCATTACTCCTACAGACAATCCTGTCCACAGGTGTCACTGGGTACACCTCTGCAGACCTCTACATCTCAGGTGCTGAATCTGACATTGAGACAAATGTTCTGTCGCAGGAGAGTGTTTCTGGCAGGGATGCTGATCTGTCCAACCCACCTGCACTGGGGGTAGACCCCGCCATGGGCCATTCAGTGTTGGAAAGTATGCCTGTGGTGGTTACGGATGCAGGGATACGGATGCCCAAAAGGGCACCTCCCAATCATAGCATAATTTCACTCTTCTGCACTCTCCCTGCCACACTCCGCTCAGCCAGCCTAACAGCCATCCTTATAGCCCTCACTATAATGGCCTCTACACCTTTCCACATATTCCCAGCACACCTCACCTAGCGCCCAGCACTAAATTCACATGCCGCAGCACCAGACTACAACTTCACACAGTCTCGGCCACCTAGCCTAGCCACCAGACTCTGCAATCTCAGAAATCGATCACTTCCTAAGTATTTACTCTGTTAACCCACACCCATCACGACAAGAAACACCAGATTAGGCGCCCACACTGCACCACTACCCCATACTAAGATGAGCATAGGCACTGCCCCTCTATGCCCAACATGCCTCTACACTACTTCACACTAAGCCCCTCACTACCACACCACAACAAGCACACTTCACCCCATACTAGTACAAACAAAAACAAAGGCACACAACACCCACCTCTTAAATGTGCACTACTGAACCTAGGCTCCCTACCTGCACATGCCCTTGAGATACATGATCTACTGTCCACACTTAATCTGGACTTACTTTGCATCACCGAATCCTGGCTCAATGATGCCTCCTGCCCAGCCATCGCACTAGCCCTAACCACAGGCAACACCATCCTTAGGCAAGATAGATGTGATAAGATTGGAAGGGGAGTCGCCCTTATCCACAAAGACTCACTATCCATTAGATTAGCAGACCATAGTAAATGGGGTGGAATGCCGATACCACATCCTTCCAAGAGCACCTCTCCCATCGACTCAGCAACAACATTACAAAATCCTCCAAAATCCTATTAGGTGACTTAAATTTAGGATACATCTGCCACAACCCTAGCTAACGAACTCACAGACTTGGGTTTCTCCCAAGGAGTCCTCACCCCCACTCACTCCAAAGACCGCACCCTTGACTGGGTCATGGATCACAACTGTGCATCCAACATTACCTCAAACACCGCACTTCCATGGACAGACCACACATGCATCGGATTCCTCATCCCCACCAAACCTAAGACTCTCACCCACGCACCACCTGCCACAATAAGAAGTTCTAAAAACTCAACGCAGACAACTTGCGTCCCCACCTTAAAAGCCCCTGCCTAGCATCACCTTTCTCTTAGGACCCAAATATACTATCAGCTATCTTTCATGATACTCTCACCAATGCCATAAACTCTATAGCCCCACTTGAAAGCTAGCAAGAAAGTCATTTCAGTGCAACTCTTGGTTCTCAGAAGAACTCCAAACCCTCCGAGCTCAAAAGCATCAGTCGCTTAAAAACTGGCAAACGGATTCAAGTGATCTAAATAAGAGCCTCTTCAAACAAATAGCCCTCCAATATAAAAAAGCCATTTTAGCAGCAAAATCCAACTCCTTCAATGGTAGGATCTCAAAGGCCAACTCCCAAGCTAAAGAACTATTCTCAATCTTTAATGAATTAGTCACTCCTCCGGCTACCGCTGATGAGATAACTAAAGACAAAGCCTGGTGTGCCAGCATTCAGTCCGCCATGCTCAACAAAATAACTCCTCCAGAACAAAATCCAAAACCACTGCAAAGCCCTCCAAAACCAAAAAACCAACCGCCCTACACAAGTCAAGCGTAGTAAATGACGCTCAATTCTCCTTCAGAGACATCAAAAACCTCAAACCATCCCTCTGCAAAGCAGACATTTGCCCTCCCAAAATCATCAAGGAATGCGCCAATGACCTGACACCCCACCTCCCCTTCCCCCCCGATTACTGCCTTCATTAACACATCTTTCCAAACAGGAACTGTCCCAAACAATCTCAAGGAAGCCTGGGTGTGGCCACTTCAAAAAAAAAGGCCACACTGGACCCAGCACAACCCAACAACTACAGACCGATAACGACAGTCCCGTTCCTCCTAAAAATCCTGGACAAAGCAGCCCATATCCAGATCCAATCATACATAGAAGCTAACTCCATACTAGGCAAAAGACAATGGGCCTCATTACGACCCAGGCGTTAAGGGTTAACGCCGTCGTTAACCCTTAACGCCTATTCTGATTTTAACGGCTGCTCTTAGCAGCCGTTAAAATCCATGGCGCTAACCTGCCATCATGCTAATTACGCCACCGTAATTTACGGTGGCGTAATTAGCGCCTTCCCCACTCCCATTATGCCCTATGGGGCAAAAATGGGAATGGGGAAGGGAAATTGGGAAATGGGGATTTACCGCCCCACTCACCTTGGAATGGGGCGGTAAATCCGCCATCCACCATGGTGTAAAGGTAGTTTACACCATGGTGGTAAAGTTGGCACAATTAGCGCCTGGGTCGTAATGACCCCCAATCTAGCTTCCGTGTCGGGCATGGAACAGAATCCGCCTTATTAATCCTAAAAAATCAAATCTCACAGATCATGGACAAAGACAAACCTGCCTTGCTCCTCCTCCTCGATCACTCAGCTGCTTTTGACCTGGTAGATCACCAAACACTCACAACCCACCTCACCCATGCAACCCATTTCTCTATCAAGCAACATCCTGGATCACTTCCTTCCTTCAAGGAAGAGCCATGAAGGTCTACTCCGACACAGCTAACGCAGCTCCTACCACTATAAACTGCAGTGTCCCCCAAGGATCTTGTACAGCGCCATAGCCTCTGCATCAGCATTCAGCACCAAACTCATCAATGCCATTAAACCCTACTTATCCACCCCCACCCACTTGGCCATAACTGGAACAACTATAGGAGCCAAACTAGATGATTGCAGCGCCCTCCTAGCTGGCACCTCCACAAAAAACATTCACAGACTGCAAACCACACAAAATGCCCTCAGAGCCGCCATGAGCATCCCTAGAAGAGACCATATATCCCACGCCAGACGTGAAGCCCGGTGGCTCCAGTTCAAAGACCATATTACTCTGAAAATTCTCACCATCACTCACAGATGCATCAACAAAACTGCGCCAGCATACCTATCTGAAGCAATATCAAGGACCGCATCCACTCGCCCCACCAGAGCTTGGTACACCAACCAGCTACACATACCACGCATGAAGAGCCACAGCGGGAGGTCCAGGCTTTTCCTATATTGCACCGAAACTCTGGAACTCACTCCCTGCCACCCTTAGAGCTGAAACTTCCATCTGTCTTCTGCAACAACCTCAAGACCACTCTCCTCAACTAGCAAGTGGAGGACTGCCTCCTCCACTTCTGCCATGTATATTGTAATATAACAAATGTAATAACTATATTGCAACCTGTATATATATTGCCAATGACCATGTAACTAACTAAGCTTTGTACTGTAACAAGTGCCACGATGTCCTCGGGCTGTTGTGCGCTATATAACTAGGAATAAAACAAAACTCCACTATATTTGCTACTGTTCCTGGGCCAGCAGATCAAAGGAGGAATGCAGTCCTGCAGGCTTAGGCAGTGCCAGCACAGCAAGGTGCACATCACCTTGCCCCAAACAGGTGTGGTGCATGCCAACGCGGTGGCCATGCGCCACCAGGCAATACTGTGGGAGAACTCCATATATACAATTGCAGCACAACAGGGGTAATCATGTGAAATGATGGCTCAGGACATGGATAGGGTGGCCACTTCCATTCTCCCCCCTGAAAGGCGGGTGGAGCACCAGCGGCAGGCGACAGAGTCCATGTGCCGCTCACACAGGGAGGACATGCTGGCATCCAACAGGGACACACGGGCTGGCCTGGAGACTCTGCGCACAGCCATATCTGTAGAATCACAGGCCCACAGGGATGCCCTGAGGTTGGAACACCGGTCCCTCAGAGATACTCTGGGTGCACTTGGTGGCCCAGTGTAAAAGGTCAGAACAGCAGCTGGAGCAGCTGACAAGCACACTCAGCTGAGCTCCAGGCAACCCGTGAGGAGATCCGGGCATCACGCGAGGCCTTTCAGGCATAAACGCGTGCTACCCGTGAGGTGCTGCATGGGGATTTCCTTACCATTTTCCTGCAGAACCAAACCTTTCAGACCCGCATTCTTGCTGCCATGGAGGAGCATGCCAGGGCTTTGCGTGGTCTGCCTCCCATATCACGCCCACCTTCTAATGTACCACCAGAGGGTGATGACAGCGACAACCATTCACCCACTGTAGGGTAGCCGTGCAGGCCATGAGCCCATGGAGGGTTTTTTTTTCTTAACATCTATGCATCTGGGTGTTGGTGTGCACCCTGTACCTCCTCCCTCCTGGAAAACCACCCCCCCCAGTCGACACATGGCCATTTTTTTTTGTTTCATATTTGATTCCAAATTGCAAAATGAAAATAGTATTTAATTATGTATTTTTAATATATTTATTATTTTCAGATTTTCATTTATAAGTTATTTTAATTTTAATAGATTTGTTTAGTTAAATTGTATTCTGAATTTACTCTCAATAATTTGGTTTACTTTACATTTTCTTTTCATTTATTTAATTTGGTTTTACTTTTTTGTTCATTAGCATTTTCCTTCAGATTATGACGTCATGTTACAGTGTATTGCTTTGTGTGGCTCTCGTAGGCATCCACTGTGTATTCCAGCTGGGCACATGCAGGCTTGTCCTGTCTTTGGGTTAGATAGTTGGGTTCCTGACACACGTCCCTCCTGCTTCCCCTTTCCATGGGCTCGCAAAGGGTGTGACCAAGTGACAGTAACTTACACAGAGGCATTGGGCTCCCATAGGTTGTGTGGGCATTCTGTAGTCCAAACTGTGTATACATCCCTAGTGGGGATTGGTGTTCATTTCTCCACTGCATGGTGGATTTGTATATGGTTTTACATAAAGGACTTTTTGCATATATACATGTTACTTCTTCATGTCTTGACAAGCCCGTCTCCATGGCAGATGCAGTTCATGTTGCATGCAGTACACTGCCACATTTGGCTACCAGCAACACACTGCAGTTGGAAGGGGTTGATGTGCTGCCTTTGTCAGGTTGTGACACTTGAACTACGTTTATTTTTTACTGTCATATGTTGCCACTGTTCGATCCTGTACGGAGGTTTTGTCTTGCGGGCAAGTATTTGTTCATGCATGATTTTTTTTTCCATTAGTGAGAGGAAATTGTCGCTGGCCTGTTTCCATATGGTACGGTTCACTTTGTGACACTTGTGTCATGTGTTGTGCATTCATTTGGTTGCTTTCACATAGCATGTCATGCCATGGTGTGTTGGGTAGCGGAGATGGGGTTAGGGAGGGGTTGGGTGACATGCCACTATTTGGATTTGGTATTTTGCTAGGGGTAGTCCTTCATGCTGCATTAATGTGTGCCTTTTACTCACACCGCATTGGGTGTTTAAGTAGCCAGGGATGCAGATGATATAGCACTTCCAGGTAAACAATCTCAGGGTGGTATGGTTGTTGATAGTTGACTGTCCCTTTTGTCATCATCATACATTGTCAGCTGGTATGTGCCAGGCCTGTGTGCACTCCGCAAGGGTGTGATTTTAGGTGAAGAAATTTGCCATAAGCTGGGTACAGGCTGCTTCACCATGTGCGTTTTCACCTCCCATGTGCAGCGGCTGTGCATGTGGTTGGGGATGTGGGGGCGCCAGCATGGCCCGCCTGGTTGGAACGTTGTGCAGGACACATGCTGCCACTATGATCCTGCACACAACTGGGGGCGCATATAGCAGCTGCCCACCAGAGCGGTCAATGGAGCGAAAGCGTGACTTTAGCACTCCGAATGTGCGCTCCACTATGCCCCGGGTTGCAATATGGGCTGTGTTGCATCTTACCTCGGGTGGTGGGGTTCTGTATTGGCGTCATGTAGGTGCTCAGAGGGTAGTCACTATCCCCTGGGGAGGTTCTTATGGTTGTCATTAGTTGGGTTTTCCCATTTCTCAGTGTCAGACATGAATGAATGTGCAGAGGCATTTATACTCACCAATTAGCCATGTGTCGCCATGCCTCCCCCCTTCCAGGTCCCGGTTTAGGGGTGAGATTCGGAATATTAAACTATCATGGCTGGACCCCGGATAGTTGGCATATACTGAGGTGATGATTCCCTTGGCATCACATACAACCTTGCACATTGATGGAATGCCAGTGATTGCGGTTTTGATAGATGTGCTCAGTGGCCCTGGGAAGACAGAGCCACATGGGTGCAATCAATGGCACCAAGCACTTTGGGGAGGTGTGCCACCCCGTAAAAGTCCTGGACGATGGCCTGCCTTTCTGCAGGTGTTCTGGGCATGTATATGTGCCTGCGGACTGAGGGGCGTGCAGTCATGATCGCTAACACCTGGTGTAGGCAGCATGACTGCGTGGCCTGTGAGACACCAACTATGGCACTTGTCCGCTGAAATGACCTAGTAGCCAAGAAGTGCAGTACATTGAGCACCTTTTCCAAGGGGGATCAGTGCTTGGGAGCACAGGGTGGGTGATGTAAGGTCATCCTCCCACTCACTGACCAGTTCTAGGATTATTAGTGGTGGAAACCTGTACCTCCCATACACCTGGTCATCAGGCATCCCAAAAAGGCTGGTCATGGGTAAAAATAAATGTGAGGCCTGGCTATACTGGTGTCCCATGACCGCGGCTGTGAGGAATGGTATATTCATTGTAGCGTATGAGCTTGTGACTCCGCTTACGCATGCTTCCTGCTGGTGTACGTGTTTCCGAATTAGCATGTCTTTTTTGGCACACAGGTTTCCCTGTTCGATTCCATGAAAACATGTTAGCACGCGTGGGCGTTGCAAGCATTTACCTCCAGTACTTCCCTGTAACACCCACATTTTCACACGTTGTTCCCCATTCCGCGTGTTATGCCCCGTGTTCCGCCCACTTTTCTTGTGTGCGCTACAGGTTGTGCGCTTTTCCTGTGAGCTTTGCGCACAGCTTTTGGTGACGCGTGCGTCACCCATGGATTTGGCACACATCCCAGGGTTTACACGTGCAGCTAATTCCATGAATCAATGAACAGCTGCATGCGCGTCTTTGGCCGCGTGCGTGGTGTTTTTCACGCTTGCGCTCCCCTTTTGAGTTCAGTTATTCCATGAATTACCCCGATAGTTGTTGCTATAGAGATGGAAAGCGGGATCAGAATTAACGCAGACCCAATAAGGGTGGGGGAACAATGGGCCACCCACGTGGCGTTGTAAAATAGCCCAAAATCGGTCTCAGATGACCTACAAAAAATATGCAGAGTATAGGAGAATAACCTATTTCAGGAGTCATGGCTATCAAACGGCTTTTATTCAGCACATCCAAATATTGCTCTTCAGTTTACCGTCAAAACCGTATTGTTCTTCAAATGTATGCCTGATATGGGTCAGATCTTACGCTAAATAAATAAATAAATAAATAAATAAATAAATAAAATAAAAAAACCGAGGTCAGCACCTGGGTGCTGCCTACGACGCAACATTGGGTGACCAGACTTACCAGTTCTGCAGCACACCACCTCCACTTTAATACAGGAATGTGATTATTAATCTTGATGGCACTTCCTTGCAATGGAACATTGACACTTCACGAGCAACTTTCCAATTAATGCAGAATACAATTATGAATTTGTCATTGCACGTGTACTTTGAGAACACAGACATTTTAGGATGGGTTCTTTGTTTTGAGTAGGCAACCCTATAGCAACCACTGAGTTGGCAGCAGGATCAAAAATGCAGCCGCCGCCTCACTCTGGCCCTAATTCAAAGAAGCGTTTCAAAATGGCAAACCCCTTTGGAAAACGTTCTGGTAATGTGACCCTGTGTCTTATTGAGCAATATAAACGAAAATAGGATAATCATTACCAGAAAGATGTTCTTTTGTGCAAGTAAAAACTTCTTCGTAGAGTATGGCCCGGCTGAGTGCAACTCTAAATATTTTCTTGTGTCAGCAGTTTTAGTGCAAACATTTTGTATACTTCGACCAGGACATGAAAAGGCAAGAGCTGTACGGTCAGTGAGCAGGCAGTCTTTCTTCAAGTTGTGCACTGCAGTCTGTGTGTGGGGGAGAGGTTGGGATGTGCTTGGACCTCAGAACATCAGTGCTGTATGTTCCTGAACTTGTAACTAGGAAGCTCGTGGCTATGGTGTCATTCACCCCCATCCCCTTAAAATAGAAAACCATAGACAATATAGTGGTCCAGAGCAGTTGTGTAGGGATCATGACATGTACATGGTACCCAAACCCTACATCATAGCAGGGTGATTAATTGACATTGGGCCTCATTACAAGTCAGCCGGTCTGGAAACAACGGTGGTGGTAAATTTGCCACCACCATTGTTTCCGGACCGGCTTCAGAGTCCTGCAGGCAGGAGGTGTCACTCACGCCAGGTCTGATCTGGTGGAAGTAACACCTCCCATATGCAAGAGGACATGGAAACACTGACTTTGTCATAGACAGAACCAGTGTTTCTATGGGCCTCCATGGGAATGGGGCTTTACAGAATTCCACGCCAGAATTACTGGTTCACTGGGGTTGTAATGCCCCGGTGATTGTGGCAATCATGGAGGTGGAGTGTAATTACCAGTCCGGCGGCAGCCTGCCGGTTTTTCAGGCACGGCTACCACCAGACTCGTAATGAGGCCCTATGTTTCGTACTACAACAATTTGAAAAACAAATATATATTTGGAGGTGTGATGGGGTAATTTCGACTCCCGGAGAACAGTCTCTGTACTTAGCATTGCAGTTTAATGTATTTGCAAGATCACCTCCATTGCCAACCTAGTGTCTTCAGACATCCATGCTTGTAAGATAATTAAATACCGGCATGAGGAACCACAAAACATTAAAATATCAAAAGTGTGTTTAACACTAGGCTAGCTAGCATGGACTAGTGCAGTCTGAAGCAAAAGGTTCTTCCCCCCCCTCCATATTCTCGTCTCTCCTTGAAATGATGCCCAGGCATACACATCCCCATAATGGCAGCTGGCAGAGCCATTAGGAAGAGTAGTATTTGTTCTTTAGCTGAACAACCCAATCTTTACAGTTTTTTTTTTTTTTTTTTTAATCAGGATACAAATATGTCGGACTCAACTCTTACTGGTGGTTTGGTGCAAAGTATTCATTGCATTTATTTTATATAGATCCGTCTGATCCATTGTGTATACTTTCGGTGTTTGAGCAACACAGGAGATCTCTGTATTGATGGGAATTAGAGTATGCACTAGTCACTTTAGAGGGGATATGCTTACATTGATCATGCCTTAGCAAGTTCGATCTTAGAATAGGCGTTCATTATATACCTAGCCTTGCTTGAGGTATATTTTGCATTTGGTACTTGAACCATCATGATCATGTGTTGTCTGCAAGAATATGGTTAGGCTCCTGGCAGTTTTCATTATATGCATTTTGCAATGATTTTTAACTACAGAGTCTGAAGCGCAGACAGTTCCATTTTACTTCTATTACCGTGAACTGATGGGTTTGTGTTCCTATTAAAACGCAATTGCCACTTTAAATGTAAACATGATCTTACAAGATACTTTGCACTAGTCATTTTTTACTTCAGTGACAATTTTTACAATCTGCAGGGTTGGTGTACTTATGACCATGCACTTGCCACTTTATCTTGCGAGATCATTCTTGCACTCATTTTGTACTCGCCATTTTGACTAGAGTGACAACATTTACAATCTGTACTATCCAAGCACATTATGACCATTTGTCATTCCTTGTATAAGATCTATGTTGATAGCAATTGGTAACCGATGGTTCATTGTATTGCATGGGCCACTTTTTCAATTTTGCTTGTTTCAACATATGTACTTCAAGCACTGTGGCATCATGTAGGCTGATTTTCGGCTGGTGTGTGGACCATTTGCCATGCACTTAGCAGTCATATTTTAACCTGACTCTAATTGCCATGGATTTCGTATGCGGGTTAATATTTTATATAACTGCAATGCTATCGCAGATTGGTGGCGACAATAAGCAGTTTTTTAACCGCATATTCAAAGCATACCAGATGGCTATTGTTGGGGGGGGCGGTCCTGAGCCCCCCCACTGCGTTCCCGTAAGCCCCCCCACCTGAAAGGACACACAGCCTTTCGGTTCGGGCATCCCGGTCGCTCTGCTCGCGGCCGGGAACGCCCCTTTATTTATACACTCGTGCAGTGTCACGCCGCCGCGTAAGCCCGTCGTTACGGGCAGCGCCACACTCCTCCTTTTTCGGGAGGAACCACAACAACGGCACTTTTAACGATAATAACTTAACACACAGCTACACTATAAACCACCACTGCACACCCAACACCCCTTTATTGTCAACCACCCGGATCCCTTCATCACAGTTTACTGGCTAAGTGTCCAAGAACATACTCGCTGAGGTAAGCAGGTTTCCCTCGCCCAGCCCTCTAGGGGTACCTCCTGCCTACCTCCGGCCCGTGGTGTCCCTCAGCCGCGGCTCCCCGGATTGGGGAGTCTGGGACCTCGTCCCGGAAATCTCCAGCATCAGGGTCCTCTGGTGGGTCAGGTTCAGGCAGAGTCTCAGTCCGGGGATCACCCAGTTTCTTAAAGAAGCTCACATTCCGGGTGACGGCAGATCGCCCATCCGAGGCCGTCACCATGGATCCCTCGACAGCCACAACATCCAAAGGCTCAGGTTCATAGGGGAGTGAGAGTTTCCCAAGGGGGTGTCGGTTGCGGACTAGAACGTCGTCTCCCGGCTCAAGCCGTTGAGGCCGGAGACCCCTTCGCAGGTTTTCTTGGTCAATTCTCACTCACCTTTCCATTGCAACCCGCTGGTTATCAATCACTCCCGGTTCTTTCTCCACAACCTCGGGTAGCAGACCCCGGGGGGCATCTCTTGAACAGCACTTCTGCAGGAGTCACTCCAGTTGAGGCATGCGGGGTGGTTCGATACACCCGCAGGAAATGGTACAGGGCCCGTTGTAGGGGCTGACCCTGTCCCTGGGCGATTCGGAATGTCTTGAGTCCGCATGAGTCTCTCCGCATCGCCATTGGCTCGGGGCCACAGCGGTGACACCTTCCTGTGCTGCACCCCACAGCTCTCCATGAGCTCGGAGAACCGCTCACTTTGGAAAGGAGCCCCATTGTCTGAGCACAGGGTGTGGGGAAACCCATGGGCTGCAAAGATCTTCTCCACCGCGACCACCACACGCTCAAAACGCCACGGATTCGACGAACTCCACCTCTGGATATCTAGAGTACTCATCGACAATTGCCAGGAAGTGGGGGCCCACCGACATCGATCCAACGTCCGCGTGGATGACCTCCCAAGGCCGGGTGCCTCGGGGCATCACCTCTATTGCCGGCTCCCGTTGCAGAGGAGAGGCTGCCTGACACCACACGCATGCCGCTACAAAGTCATCAACCCTCTTCTCTAGTTCAGGAAACCAGACCTTCAACCGGAGTCGCGCCTTGGTCTTGGCTGCGCCTTGATGTCCACGGTGTGCCAAAGTGATGACCTCCACTTTTGACAGGGGGATGACAATCCGGTCACCCCGGAGCAGCAGGCCCGACTCCGAAGACAACTCGTCCTTCACTTTCCACAGCTGTTCAAGTGTTGTTTTGGCCTCATGTGTCCGCCCGGCCACAGCCTCGAGGACGGACTTCCAGGAGCCGTGTTGCATCGAGTGCCTCAGTACTTGAAAACATTCGTCTTGGGCCGCCGTGGCCTCCAGCTCCGCCAGCGGCATCGCGTTTGGTGTGGCCGCCTCCACCACCATCCGTACATGGCTGTCAGCCTCTTCTTCACAGATATCATGCCCCTCTCCCCCGCACACCCCCGGGTGGCGGGACAGATAGTCCGCCGCATTGTTGGCCCCGGGCCGGTACACCAGGGTAACAGAATACTCAAGGAGGGCAAGCATCCACCTCTCAATCCTTGCCGGTGGCTTTGACGATGACCCAACCAGGATTGGAAGCAACGGTTTGTGATCGGTTACGACCCAAGACAGAGTCGAAAATGTCTGCAGCCCCACAGCACCGCAAGGGCCTCCCGCTCGATCTGGGAGTACCTCTGCTCAGTCTCTGAGAGTGCCTTGCTGGCATATGCCACGGGCCGAACTCCCCCGTTGTGATCCACCTGAGTTAGCACTGCCCCCAGGCCAAAAGGACTGGCATCAACAACGATCTGACTCCAGGGCTGGGTCGAAGAATGCCATGGTGTCTTCCTTCGTGAGGGCAGCTTTGATGTCCTCAAAAGCGGCCTGCTCAAGTGGGCCCCAGTGCCACGTTGACTCCTTCTTCGTCAGGGCCCGGAGTGGTTCCGACCTTGAGGCGAGGTTTTGGATGAAATGTCCAGAGTAGGTCACCATCCCCAGAAAACTCCTCACATCAGACACCGACTCGGGAGGTTGTGCCGATTTGATGTCCTGGACCTTTCGTGTATCGGGCGATACCCCTCCCTCCTTGAACACAAAACCGAAGAATTCAATGGAGGTGCGCATGAACTCGCATTTTTCCTTATGAAGGGTAAGGCCCAGTGATTGGAGCCGTTCCAGGGTCTTACCAAGCCTCCTCATATGGGCTACCTCTGTCTTCACGAACACCAGAATGTCATCGCTGATGTTGAGGACGCCCTCGAGATCTGCCAGGGCACCCCTGATGTTGTTCTGGAACACCTCGGCGGCAGATGACACTCCAAAACTCAACCTCTTGTATCGGTACAACCCCCGGTGGGTGGTAAACATTATGTACCTGGACTCAGGGTGGAGAACGACCTGGTGG
Source organism: Ambystoma mexicanum (assembly GCF_040938575.1). NCBI lineage: Eukaryota > Metazoa > Chordata > Amphibia > Caudata > Ambystomatidae > Ambystoma > Ambystoma mexicanum. The sequence goes on along the minus strand of NC_090930.1, from coordinate 349,915,043 downwards.
TAACCTGCTCGGAGATCCAGTTTCGAAAAGAACCGAGCCCCCTGTACTTCCGCAATTATGTCGTCGATCGTGGGTGTGAGATGCCGCTCCCTCTTTATTGCCTTGTTAGGGAGCCTCATGTCGACACAGATGCGGACCGAATCAGGTTGCTTAGGTTTTCTGGCCACCACGATCGGAGACACCCAGGGGGTCGGGCCCTCCACCTTTTCGATGATGTCCAGGTTTACCAAACTGTCCAGCTCCTTGTCCACTTGCTCTCTCAGATGAAACGGTACCCTACGATGTTTCAGGGCAATAGGTTGGACCGACTCATCAATGTGAAGCCAAACTGGTTCGCCGGTCATCTTCCCGATCCCACTGAAGAGTGCTGCGTACTTGTCTAGGAGATCATTGATGTCTTCCATATAGACTGAATAGGCGAAACTGACCATCCCCAGGGCCTCGGCAGCGGCACAGCTGAGCAGGGTGTTGTCACTCACAGGAGTCACATAGAAGCGAGCCTTGATCTGTGAGCCATCATGTTCAACACAGGCTACAAAGGCACCATCCAGTGGTATCGGTTCCAGCCCTCCAAACGCAAATATGCGAGCCTTCGGTGTGTCCAGACCTGGGAGGGGTTCAAGCGTGTCATAATGTCCTCTGGCCATTACATTGACGGAGGCCCCCGTATCCACGAGCACCGGGACTGGGGAGTGGTTGACCACCACCACACATCTGGGCTGTGTCTGGCTCTTCCTTTTCAGAATTTCCACGCTCGAGACGAAAAAGATGTACTCCTTGTCCTCCTCGGCACCCTCCACCTGGGGATCCACTTCGCCCTGATCCGCCTGGGCTACATTCGGCGGCGGGTTCTGGCGTGGAATCCACGTCCGTGGCTGGCCTCTCGGCACCATCACCGGCAGGGCTGCACGGCATACCCTTGAAAAATGATCGGCCAGTCCACATCTGCCACAGGTCTTTCCCACTGCCGGACATTCTGTCGGATGAGGAAGGTCGTACCCGCATTTCTGGCACGACTCCGCGGCTCTGCCTGCCCTGTCACAGGGTCCTCCACCAGGACGTCTCATGCCTCTGCCACCTCGCCACACAACGCACACCTCCTCCGATCTCACTGACCGGGATCCTGCCTCCATCTTATTGGCCCGAGCCTCTGCCACCTCGTGGCAACGGCCGAGCTCCAGTATGCGGGGCAGAGTGATGCCTGGCTCTCTCAGGACCTGCCTCCTGAGTTTGCCGGAGGAGCATGCCTGGATTAACATCGTGCGCATCATGTCTTCCGCATCCGTCCACGCACATCCTAGGGAGAGGCGGCGCAAACGACCATAGAAGGTGTCCAGTGTCTCATCATCCTTCTGTTTGGCCGACAGCATAACAAATCTCTTAGTCCACATTAGCAAGGGGGAGGAAATGTGCAAGGAGTGCCGCCTTGGCCGCATCATAGGAGGCATTAGCAGGTGTGAGGGATTCAAATATTTCCTGGACTGCAGGCCCTGCGGAATACAGCATGGTGGCCACTCTGCTGTCATCGTCCGTCACCCGAGAGGCCCTGAAATACATATCAAAGCGACTCATCCATCTCCTCCACCGGGGGCCCATGCTCGAAGGTGGCCCCGATGCATCAAATTCCGGAATGGGCTGCAGAGCAGTGTGGGCCGCAGGTGCTCTCGCCTGAGCCATGATGGGGATTCCAGGTTGGGCAGCTGGCAGCACTGCGGGAGGTCCTTGCAGGGGCAGCTGTGGAGCCGGTACCGGCTGTTGCATTGAACTTATTGGAGGCTGCCCAGGCTGCTGAGGAATCGGCGCAGCCCCTGCCCCGTCATCCGAATCTTCAGAGTCAAACATAGGTCTGAGCGCACAGGCACCCCCACCAGTTGTCCTGGAGGCCGCAACTCAGCCACCCTTCACCAACCACAGTGTGAGTGCATATAACAGTCAAATCCGATACCAGGTACACACTACGAGCCTGACAGCTCACCTGGGACGGGCACCAGCTCCAAGGACCAGGAACACAGCATGCAGGTGTGAATGTCTCTCAATCACAACCTTCTCCGATGAAGAGAATGAAGAAGATACCACAGCGACTTGATGATGAAGGGGACGAAGAAAAACTGCTGTCTCCATCCGCTGGCATCCACCAATGTATAGGTGTCCCAAAAATTAAACCACGAGCATGGAGTAGGCTAAGCAGGTCCAGCCATATTAACCCTTCTCCTGGCTTTCACATGACGTAGTTGCACCAAAACTACATAAAAATTCACAATCCAAACATGGGTGTGCAGATCATGCTGCCTGCAAGCAGAATTGCCAAAAATTTGGCCCGGATTCACTTCCCCCTCCAAACCGGAGCTTGGAGAACATCCGCGGCCTGTCAGACAAAATGGCCGCCGGCCGCGTGTACGAGCCGCAGCCACGGTTTATGCAGAAAAAATTCGGAAGCCTGCACCGCCGGGCCCGAGCATCCGCACTCCTTCGTCGCCACTGTTGGGGGGCGGTCCTGAGCCCCCCACTGCGTTCCCGTAAGCCCCCCCACCTGAAAGGACACACACACAGCCTTTCGATTCGGGCTTCCCGGTCGCTCTGCTCGCGGCCGGGAACGCCCCTTTATTTATACACTCGGCAGCGGCGTGCAGCGTCACGCCGCCTAAGCCCGTCATTACGGGCAGCGCCACAGCTATTATATGTGCACTAAGCATGCATGGCTTTCTATGCTAGGAAAACCGGCTAAGAAAGACGAAATTGTCACCTAGCTGTGAACGGTATCAGTGTTTGAAGTCCTATGTGATCGGGGTAGCATGATTGAACTTTTAAACTGTTTTGGTGCATTCTAGAAACACTAATTGTGTGATCAAGCGCTATGTGAGGCAGAAAACGCATTGCGTTGGTGTTTTCTTTTGCTTCCTGTAGCCTGAATGCGATTTTGCATGCCTTAAATAAAACTACACAACATTATCTTTTTTTCGATGTGCTGGATTGCCTTTTCTTTCTTGCTGTGGAGTGCTGCCCCTGTGTGCACTTCTATGTTTAAATCAACTCTTGCATATATGTATATTGAGAAGCAATAGGCAATAAAGGCCTATGGCTACTAATGACATGATCTTATTTTTAAATCAGGAATAGTAGTGTAGGATTGGTCAGGCCAACATTTCCATTTTCTACTACACAAAAGAGGTTGTAGGCATACTGGTCCACAGAGCTCATTTGAAATTGCCTCCCAAGTCCCAGTGAACACATGTACACATTTTGATCTCCGTCCTTCATTGCTCTTGTCCATGGTACCTTTATAGTTCCCTTGGAGCTCAGCCCCCATTTCTATTTGATAAAAAGAAATAATCAGAATAAAAACGTACCGCTAATCTACCTGGATATAAATACAGCAGTGAAACTTTATAAAACACGTTTATTTTTTATTATACCACACGTGTCCTCATAAAATTAATGTACACATTACATTTATTCTGATTAAAATACATTGAAAGCTTCCTGATATTAACATTTAAAAAAATTAAAATACGTCTGCACAATGCAGATACATACATAACTCATAAGTGTTAAATATGCATGAGCGCACAAAGCGATCCCTGTGCTGAACCATGTAAATTGGCGTCCATTTTTGGCACGCTGGTGCCTCAACAACATACGCAACAGTTATGCACACTGCGGTAATACGATCATTTACAGTGCATCTTACATGTAGACATTTGATAGTAGCACTCATTTGCATGCACGAGAGTGACCTTCAGCATCCATTCTATTTAATGAAGTCAAAAAACGACTTATAATTGTGTGAGTTTTGTTTGTTTTATCAGTACAAGAAACGCAATTGACCACACATGTGTTCTCTCCCTTAAACAAGGCGGGGGGGGGGGGCTACACCTAGTTACAGCGCTAAAACAATAGCACAAACAAAAGGTTTGTGTGATGTATTCCAACTACAAATATTTGTTACTTTGTTATTTTCCAGCACTAGACACACACAACTGGTATTTATCGAAGATATGGTGCTGCTTATAATTCATAAGATTACCATACCTAGAAGAGTTGCATTAGAAAAATTTCAGAGCCGTTCCCATGAAGGTTCTGAGAGGAAATTCCCCAAATTGTAAGATATTGGATGTTCTTGCTGTGCAGCATGGAAACATCAGCTCTCTCCCAACACTGAAAGGCCCTATCCTAACACATTTGCATATGAGATCTTACTCAGTTAGACATTCACCAAATACAATATAGCAATCATTACCACCAACCTATCTTCAGGAGGTGCCACATTCCGTCAATTTTCCAGCAATATCAAAGAGCAAACTCCTCCTTGCTACCCAACTGCACTGCAGTATCTTTAATGATACTCACAGCTGTTACAAACCATATATGTATCTTTATAGCAGAGATGTCTTTACACTGGTAAGACAGGATCATTTAAGAAAAGTGTCAAGATTACATCAAGAAATATATGCTGTGTTGGCATATGCGGAGATGATTGGTATTTCTAGGCCTTTTTTGGCTTTCTTGGGATCTTGATCCAGAAGATGTTGAAATCTCTCCCCATAATGCTGTTCAAGGGCCGGACCCCACGTGGGATGTGGACTGCAAATACTCCTGAAGCGCTATTGAAAATTAAATGCATTTATGTTGGATCACAGCAGATTTGGATGATCAGTAAAATGAGTCAGCAGGCACATTTATTTGCCAACCCAACTATATAAATAAAGTTATATTCATGTTGCCGCCATATTCACTCCATGGAAATGGAAATTTACTGCCAGTCATTTATATCGAAACTGACTTGGGAACTTAAGATTCCAAACTCATCACAAAAGTGGTCAACTCACTTCTACATTTTTCTTATATTTTGCCAAGTTGGTCAAATGTCTGATGTAGATTATATTACTAATTACTGTAACTGAATAAGACTGTAAACTTACACACATTCTATGTATTTATAGGTAAACCCATGTGAGGGGAAACTCAAACCACCATCATTTTGGATGCATGTATTTCTGTCTAACTTTTGAACATTTACAGAACTCGTTCCTAAATGTTTGGCCTTTACACCTGATTAAGGCCATGGAAGGGGCCGACGACATTCAATCCAGTGGGGGTTTGATAGCTCCCCTCAAAGAAGAAGGCCATGCCAAAGTTTAAGTACTAAAACTTTAGGAGTTGATTTTTCAGCCCAAAAATGTGTTCTTTTCCATAAGGAGCTCAGCGGTTTTCGCTTGTATTAGAAATTAAAATAATTGTTTGGGCGCTGGAGGATGCTGCAACAAGCTACATTTCTGTTGAAGGGGAAAGAACACAACAGGTGTTGGAGATAAAAACTGGCCCATGACGTTGATCTGAGTAAGGATGGGGCAGGAATATCCAAGTGCTGCTGTTGTCCAAACACCCACATATGCTGGCAAAGTAAATTAACTTGTGGGTAATGTATACAGTAATTCATTCATTACCTAATAGACAGACACTTTGAAACGTGTTATTTCAAATGTTTGCATCTGAATATTTTCAATATTTTCATCTTTTTCCAGGTAGAAGTGATTTGTGCACTAGTAAACAAATCTCTGACCTAGCCCCAACAGATACCCATCACTTAAAGAACACTAAGGGGCTTGCTTTCAATTTCCCCTTAATTACGTGGCGGGTATCTGTTCCGTTTACAAATCTGAGTAAACAGGTCCTTCCCATGTAAACTCCTCATTTATGCAGTCAAGTGGAAAAATGGTGGTGTGATTGCCTTTATACTACCATTTTGTAATCCGCCGTGCAAATTGAGTAAACATGGCATGCAGCATTTCCAATGGATGACCATGGAATCCACTTGCTTTTTGCTGATGTAAAAAGCAGGCAGATTACTTGCTTCACAAAGGAAATGCATGCCAGCGCAAACGCTGCAGTAATTTACAATCTGTGCTTTCTCTACTCGTTATAAATGATCGAAAATGATCAGTGAAGTAAATCTAATGTGTGAAAGTCTTACGCAAGTCTATTATGCATAATATGTATGGATCAACGTAAACATTTGATAGTGCACATACTGATTTGGTTATTTACACGCTCAAAACAGAATAATATGTATATGGGGCAGGTGAATTTTACTGAACATATCTAGAGTTGTAATAGTATCACATTCCATCCATAGGTGTAGGATAATTATATCCATAGGACAATCATTTTAAGGCGCTGGCTAAACAAATAAGTTTAAGGCTTTATGAAAAAGACAGACTCCATAGACCCAAGTTCCCTCGGTAGACTGTTCCAGAGTCTAGGAACAAAGACCGAGAATCTTCTGTCCCCTCTTGGAAAAAATGTAGATGAGGAAATGACTAGGAGAGCCTGGTCCTTGGATCGTGGTACCGCTCCAATTTGTCTTTTAAGTAGTCTGGTGCTAAATCATTCAAAGATTTGAATACCAGACAAGCTGTCTTGAACTTTATTTGGTCATCAACCTGCGAACGGCGTGATTATACACGAGAGAATTTGCTCAACCCACAAACCAACCTAGCCGCTGCATTTTGCGCCCTTTGCAGTCTACTAAGCGGTTTTCTTTAGGATGCCCACTAATTGGCTGTTACAATTATCTAGGTGGGCATTTGTAAGGGCTCCCACCACCATAGCATGATTGCCTTCTGGAATATATGGGAGCTTGTTGGAGTCGTCTCAAGGATTGCTTTCACCTTGGATCGCACCTGACTCACTTCCAAGATTTTCCTGCCAAATGCAGCCTAAATTGTTAACTTTGGTTGATAATTTAAGTTCAACTCTCAATAGCTTTGGGAATGGCTGATTTTTTATAATAATTGAGCGATGTTCAGGGCCAAACAGAATAAAGTCTGTCTTGGCTGAATTCAATTGCAATTGGTTGGAAGCCATCCATTTGCTAATCTTCTGAAGGCAATCACCAATTTTAGTAATAGATTCCTCAACCTTTCAATAAAAATGTCATCAGCATGATTGGAAACATTCCATGAGGTCTCACAATTTCCATAACCAAGTAAAGATATAGGTTGAAGAGAAGGGGCAATAATGATCCCTGTGGAACACCACAGTCCACAATACATGGGTCCGACATAAAGGCTCCTAATCTAACATTATTGGTGATGTTGAAGAAAGGATCTAAACCATCGAATGGCATACTCAGAGACCCTCCCAACTGTCCTCAATCTCCAAGAGAATTGTATGGTTGACCATATCAAAGGCAGCTGATAGGTCAAGCATTACCAAAAGTGAAAGCTTGCCCTGATCAACCACCTTCAAATGTTCATCATATACTTCCAACAGAGCTGTTTCTGTGCCGAACTTCGATGAAACCCTGACTGCAAGGGGCCTAGAAGTAGTTCCTCTTCAACAAATGCTTGCAACCGTGGAGTCACTACTTTCTCCAATATCTTCCCCGGCCATTGAATACCAGCAATCGGGTGATAGAGACCAGTGGATCCAAGTTTAACAGAGGGGTCAGTGTAGTATATTTTAATACATCTGGCACTGATCCTTGCTCTAGTGATTTATTTACAAATTAGTGACAAAGGGGGCAATTTCCTCAGCATTCTCCATTTCACATGAAATATTGACGAAGGACTTACCTGCGCCAACGTTCCTTTGGACTTTATCAATTTCACCACTGCAAGTATGGGAATCCAAATGAGGCAGAACAGGATCATACACCAGCCAATGGCTACTGCCCAGGCCGGATACTCAATGGTACCATGCATAGGTGTTTTAAATGTCACAAGGGACCAGATTAATATTGCCTATTTGAAAAAGGGAACAAAAGAAACAGTTTCAGGATTTTAGATCACACAAGAATGAACTTCATTTTTTGGTCTTTCCATATAATGTGCCTGTATAACAAGAATCCCCTTCCACCTAACCCTCCCTCAATCTTATTTAGCCACCAACCCATGGAGGAAATGTATGTTTGGCTATTAGGTGGCACATAAATATCACCTACAAGCAGAAACGGTTACTGCTGTTAGATGTCATGGGAATAGGGACACAGCTTGCGAGTGTTTATTTACCCACCCTTTGACTGCGAACACCTGCCTTTTCATTAAACAAAAACCTCCTGGGATCTCTGCGGATGGGTGAAGCACCAGGAATGAGACACTGACACAAACTTATGATTTTGACCGTAAACATGTGTTAAAGGTGGTTGGAAAATGGAGGTCTTTCCCCTACATCAAAAAAAAAAATTGCATTTTGCTTTTAAAAAAAAAAGGGTCTGTCCATGTCAGAATGTCCAAAATCGTATTTTGGCCCCAACATCAGCTCTAAGGTGAAAAAGTGAAAATGTCTTTGGCCTTTAGTAGTGTACAAATGTTCAAAAAGGAAATGTGTAACTACAACACAAATGTTCCAGATGGATAGAGTTCATTGTTGCAGAGGGAGATTCCCTTCCCCTGGATTTCTCTTCACTCCATTTTTGTTCAGGAATATCAGTTCCTTGAGTTTCTCTTGATCAAAAACACAACTGGTATACAAAATATATTTCCAAAGCCTTTTGCTAGTTCTGATGCATCCTCATCAGGAATTTCTTGGATAATGTATTACACACATTTCAATTTGATGATGCCTGGTGTCTTCCATGCCAGAGCTTTCTAAAATGTATATGCTTGCAACTTGCATCTGCCTGGTGCACTCTCCTGCCTCAGCTTTTCTTAGATCAACATGCTTTCAACTTTCTCTGCCTAGTATACCCTCCTGCCAGGGCTCTTTCAACTTGCATCTGCATGGTATGCTCTGCTGCCAGGGTTTTTCTCAGGTCTCTTCGCACACTACAATCTTCTCATATAGATTTGTGCACCTTTAATGTACCTGGTATACTCTCCTGTCAGGATAACTTAAGTGTACTGCAGGCACTCACAAACTTGACAGTACCTTATTCTCATTCTATGTTGCCTCTTCAGGAAAAATTCACTTATTCAATCTCTCCCATATACTTCAATCACATTTGTTCGGTTTTGGGAGTGCTGCCAACATGCTTCAGTGTCCCCTCTTTCATTGGGTGGACTCACCGGCTCTTGCTGGCATAGGTGGATTCTCTTGTGGCAAGCTGGCGGTGGTCTCACAAGGTTTTGCTCCCCCTCACCTTGTCTGCTTCGGTCTCACATGTTTGTTTATGCGTCTCCCTTTCATGTCCCTCGGGGCTCAGTGGCTTGGAAACTGCCCTGGAGTACTTGTGAATACCCAGGAGCCTTCTGCTTGCTTCCGGCATTCTCTGAGCTTTCAGAAGTCTTGAAGTGTAAGTCAGATTTTAAGGACATGTATACAGAGACTGAAAAGGTGTTTCAGGAGTCTTGAAAGGCAAGTCTGATTTGAAGGACTTGCATACAGATCCTGTAAAAGTGTTTCCAGTACATGGTGGTTGAGGGGCGGTATGACAATATGCCATTAAGGCCTGGGGAACGGTGGAGTATCAAAAGAAAATGAGGGATACCATGTCTCGTCCGATGACGACCTCCAGAGTGTTGCCTTTCCCCATGTGTTCCTCCCTCACATAGCCACCCCCAGGGTCAGGATCAGGTAGTAGCTGCCTTTCCCTGCCACATGGTGAGAAGTAACCACTCGGAAACAAATGACATCGCATTCACTGAATACCTCTATCAAGTGCTAACATCAGGCTTTGACCTGCCACTGTTCTTTCTAAACAGTCTGCTGAGAGCTAATTGGCCTCATTCTAAGTTCGTCAGTCCATAAACAAGGGTGCCAGTAAGTTCACCGGCACCCTTGTATCCTGACCAGCAAACTACGTGTGGACTGCTGTGGCTGCTCTGCCCAACAGGTCTGACCCTGCCGGGCACAGCGGCCTTGATAGGCAAACATTTCACAGAAGCGCCGGCAACGTTACCAATGGTGATGCCTCTTCCATGTCCCTACTCCAATGGAGTCCTATGTGGTTCTGTGGGAATGGGGACTCACAATTTACCAGCATCTGACTTCCCGGGTCACCAGACTCATAATGAGTCGGTGGCATCAGGAAGTGAGGCGCCGGTAAATATTACAGGTCTGGTAGCAGGGTTACCACAGACTCGTAATTAAGCTTAATGTCTTAATTGCAGCTGCATGTGGGCTACTTTTGTAATAATGTCTGAACCAAGTGTGCCATCTACCACTTGATTTCTATCTGTTGCTTGCACTGACATCCTGTTAAAAACTAGCTTTGATAAAGCCAACAGTTTGCCAGGCACCGCTATCATATGCCTCGGGAATGATACCATTTCCAACCTGTTAATCCCTTATGGTCAAGTAGTACATTGCGACAGTACCTGGCAAATGCCCAACCTATCTCTATAGTAGAGCCAACACTTTTAGCTTCGTCAATGGATATATTAATAAAAGTGTCCAATTTTATATGTAGGACACACTGCTAATATGAGTCACTTTTTACTGTTTAATTAGCTAACAAATGGTAATCCCATCTCTTTCAAAAAATGAAAATCTTTTGATGAAAGTAATACATCATGTCATAAATTAGAAGTGATTAAAAGGATAATACATCTGGCCACTGGCAGATTCAGGAGAGATTGTGGAGACAGAAACCAAATAAACAAATTACCACATTTCTCTTTGAAAAGGAGCATCAAGTCTCATACAGACAAAAGAGTGGATGTACACTGCACAACATAGGTATTGTTGAGATCAACATGTGTGTCACGATAGTTACTGTGTATACGTGTGCGTTTCATTCGCAAGAACACAAGGAAGGAGCATGTAAAGGTATTAATTTAAAGAATTGAAGCAAAAAAAAGTGCTCAAAACATAAGATGTTTAAAACGTTGTGGTTGCGAATAGCTGCCACTTGCTGTCCAGTGAAATGTAGCACCAGGACAGATACTTTCAGTGCTATGTGGATGACCTAGCTCGCGTTCAGGCGTGCTTCTGCCACCTTCACCTTCTCTCATCTGACTGTCTGCTATCCAGGAGTGGTGTGCCGCCAATGACCTCTGCCTGAATGCCAGTAAAACAGATTCCTCACCAGCACCCCTGCACCCTCCTTTCCTGTCACTCTGGCCGGCCTCTCTTGGCCCTCTTCCTACTCCCACCGGTGAGGCTAAGAACCTCGGGGTCATTTGCAACTCCACACCCCTCCTTCTTACCTAACATCTCTGAAGTCTCTAAGAAGTAAAACTACCAACTGCACCTTCTCAGAGGTATTCTTCCTTTGCTCTCCTTCCCCCAGAAGCTCACCATCTCGAGAGCTCTGGTTCTCTCTAGGCTGGACTACTGCAGCCGCCTCTTTCTAATCCGCCCTCCGCAACTCATCCAGAACAGGACTTAGACTTGTCCTTGGCCTCAAGCCCTGGGATTGCATCTCTCCAGACCTGAAATCTCTTAATTGGCTCGCAGTGGCTGCAAGGATTACATTAAAGACCCATTTGCATTGTCCACAAGGCTTTCTGGGGCATGGGTCGCCAATACCTTCAACTCTCCCTCCTTAAATACCATCGTACTCTAGCTCCTCTCCTCCGCCAACTCCCTCAAGGTCAGTCACTTTTACAAGCAACGAGTTGGGGGTAGCTCTTTACTCAGCTGGGGCCTGCCTCTAGAAAAAACTCCCTGCCTCTCTGAAAAGACCATCTTCAGTTCTGGAAGCAACTCAAGACCTTCATCTTTTCTTCTGCCTTCGCTCGTCCTCGTCCTCTTACCGGCTGATTAGTCTGCTTCGGCACCAGGGACCTGTTTACCCTCTGATCTTCGGGCCCCGGTCCCTGGCCACCCAGCCACACACCACACTGCCTCCGGGCAACCCTTGCACTTGGGTCTGTATCTGCAACCCCACAGTTACCTTACCTGCTATTAGACACCCCTTGTCTGCGCTTTAACTTTGCACTTGCCACCTGCTGGCTGCACTACCCGTTTTATCCTGTGCTCAGCACTTCCCACTCCTCCCCACACCCTTGAACTTTCCCTCTCTTCTCTCCCCTCCACTTGCGTGTTCTCATGGTCACTGGGCCTAGTAAGATTGTTTTGTTCTCCCTTGTTATCCTCCCTTGCCTCGTCACGCTCTGAAACACTTGTGTATGAGCGCGATACAAATAAAACTTAATACTTTCCAACTTGTTGGCAATGCTGTACATTGATTGAAAAATGCAACTGTTGCTTAATAGTCTTACTTGATACCTCAGCATCTTTTCAAACCATCAACCACAAAGCCCTGTCAATCATGTTAATCCATAAGGGACTACATGACAGCATTACTTATCCTGCATCAAACCATAGCCAAATTGTCTCGATGGGCATTTGCAGATCCCAGCAGTATCCCAAGCACCTGTTGTCCTGCTGCTCATCTTCAACGTGTACATTGAGATACTTGGAAGACTGTTCACCAACCATGGAATCAAGGGAGCAGGCCATAAAATGAGTTTCAGCTCTTCTTTGAATGGCAATTCATCTGGACACAAATCAAGGGAGGCTAGGAAGTGTCCAGCGATTCTGAGAATCACACCAGGCGTACACCATAAACAATGCAAGACAGCACCAAGATGCTACAGAGATCTGAGTGGCAGCAAGATGTTCCATGTCTTAAACTCACCCGTTGAAGGGTGCACCCAAAAAGTGAATAGGTTTATTGGGATTTTATTTTCCTCAGGGTTTTCACCCAGAAGCCCACTTTTGCTCACACACCCATCCCTTGCACCACAAACATTGACCCCTCCACACACAAACACATGCACACCCAAAAACACATACTTCCTTGCTCTACTTCCTGCTTCCAGGCCGGTTAGCTCCTGGACGCACTTGTGTGCGGCATGAGGCAGCTCTGAGGTCTTGGTGTACGGTATGCAGTCTTTTTTGCCCGCATTTATAGATGGCAAAGGACTGTACCAGGTAGGTGCTAGGTCTTAAACTCGCCCGTTGAAGGCCAACCCCAAAAAGTATGCATTTATTAGGGGGGATATTGAACAGTATTTTGCTTATTAAATGGGAAATATGTGAAGCCCTTTGCTTTACATTTAAGCTTTTTGATTACTATCTGTCTGAGCATGGACACATGTATGTACTTTAGAAAAGGCAATCTGTGGAAGCACCTTTTATAATGATTCACCAAATTGAAGTACATTAGCATCTAAATCAATGCATTTAGTGGCATTTCTCAAATTCGACTCGAGAATGCACAAACTCATTTACACAGAACAGATTTTGCAGACAATGTGTGTAAACTGGTTCCTTAATGACATATGAAGGAAAAATTCCATGTAGGCATGTGATATAAACAATATATCCAGATAACAACTCACCAGCAATAAACATGGGGATATGAAGAACCAGCACATTCTCCACCATAGCCAGAAAATCCAGTGCTTTCTACCAATCATCAATTCTATGTCTCCAATGAATCGATTTCCTCCTGCCAGAGTGGGAAATGGCTGAAAGGTTATATGGTATCCTTTTTTCTGTGCGGCCACTTTTAAATTAGCACCCATGTATCATTGCTCCACCTTTAGGTCTTTTGTTTACAGTCACAGATTGGAGGAGTGTTCTGCATAGGTATATCATGTACTGTATGATTTTAGATCTCAGCATATATAATGAAATCAACATTTCTTGACAATATTAAAGAATGGCATGATAAAATGTCTTGTAATGCACAAGAAAAAAAATATGGGTTATCATTAAACGGGTTAAAGCTTTGAACTGTATGCAAAGTTTGCAGATTTACATTCGTACATGCATCTGACGCGAGTTATTTTTTACAAACCATGTTACAAACCATGATTCTTTTCCCGAATTACCAACACGAATTGAATGTATGAGGCATCATAGCATATGTAAATACAAAACAGCGTTTAAAAAAAAAAAAAAAAAGAAAAACTTACGTTTGCTTACCATAAATCCAACAAACTCCAATGAGTTCCAGCACTGCGGCAATAAGGATGCCCCATCCAGCACAGAAATGATCAATCAAGTCAACCCAGAAAATCCCTGCCTGCAAGAAAATAATAAAGCACATGTTATGCTAATCTGCCCAAAGGAAACTCTGCACAATTATATTCTGAAAGGAGCCATCCTTTGTGATCATGTCCATGATAGTGTCCCTGATGCCACAAAATAGACAGGAGTTGTAATTGGTTGTCATACCAAACATGTAGAACGGGATATCAGGTTAAGATGCCCAATCATACAGAATCATGTTTACTAAGTAGGAAACTCAGGAAAGCACAATGGTGGAATTTTCTTTGTTATACAGCTATGTTACCCCAGCCACCATTGAAAGTAGGGTATCCGGTTTATGTTACCATGATATGATGGGTACTTGCAAGACTAATATGAGAGAAAGACAATGGATACAGATCGGTCCTAGGAAAATGCTTTGGAGTTAGCAAGAGCAATGGAGGCTCGGGCGAAAAGTATCCAGAAGTGGCACACAATGATGCACAGTGGAGCTGGGAGGAAGTACAGGCTGTGTACCCAAGTAAAATGACAGCAACAACAGGTTTCTCAGGAATACGAGTTCTAGCCACAATGCTCCAGGAGGAAGGGCAAAGGCCATTCGTAGGAAGAATGGGTGGACTAACCACATGAGCAGGGGAAAAAGAAGTGGCTGGCTTTGGGAGTGGAGTGCAGGCATTGATGGACAAGAGGGAATTTCACTAGGCAGTGCAGATCAAATTACAATAGGAATAGATCTTATAGGACACATCTCAACATGGTAGAAGATCACTAGATCTACAGAGTGCCGGTCATAGAAGAGTGAGTGTTACAAATTCAAGGAGGGGTGGGGTCAATTGGACCATGGGATATAGTGTAGATATGGAGATGGTAGATTATGGTTAACTGTACCCCATGACATCCCCAGAACTGTATGAGGATAGTTTAAAAATCTGTGAACTCTTATTCCAGCTGATATAAATCCTAGTGAGTATGGACAAGACCCCATCACAGTACTACGAGTTCAGAAAATATACAGTACAAGGACAGGGAAAAGAAGGGCAAGCGTTATGTCGCATACAGAGGTGCAAGTGTTCTAGGTTGAGATGAACAGGCTATACAGATATGCCCAGGGAGGGAGGTACCCATTTTGTTTGTGTAAGGCCATGCACACATGTCAGTCTCAAAGCTGTGTATCCTGATCATCCAGGAAAGTTAAGGGGATTTTGCCTAAAGCACACAAAGTGAGGAATGTTATGGTATTAGCTAGTTAAGGACTCAAGATATAAACAGGGGGGGGGGGGTCATACCCTCAATTTTCAGTGTATGCAATTATTTTGTGCACAAACATTATTTCCTTTGTAAAGATTCAGTCTGAAAAATACCCCTTAGACACATTGCAATACAAACCGAGAATACACTCTAAACACTTATTTATCTGTTGGTTCAGATTACGTAGGGCGAACAGTCCTCTTTGTTTTACACTTCCAATTTCTGCTGAATTAACCAGCAGCCAGATGAGATCAACTACTTTTACAGTATGCGGTTCGCTTTACAAATCCAATTGTATTTGCTCAATTCGCTGAACTGTCATAATTGTTCAGAGTACGACTGGCTCTTATTCAACATACATACTATGAACCAACAGATAAATAATAAAAACTGTTGTAATACAAGAGTGTATTTTCTCGGTTTGTATTTCACTGTGTCCAAGAGTGTCTTTTCACACTGAATCTTTACAAAGGAAATAATGTCTGTGCACACAATAATTGCATACACTGAAAATTGAGGGTAGGACGCCCCCGCTGTTCATATCTATTTCAAGCCCATTAGTCCTCCCCACCTCAGGGCTGTCCCTCCACTTACCTTAGTTGAGGACTCAAAGCTGTATACGACAGTCTGGTGGTGAATGGGGTGATAATAACGATTGAAGCATCAGAATGGTTGTCCATTGTTCTGGCACGAAAACAAGATGGGGGACTAGGACTGTGTGTGGACCTCTAATTTATTTAAATTGCAGTATTTGGGTGGACAGGCATCCTCTTCTGAACATTAATGAACTTCTGACCACAATGGGACAATTTTCAACCTTTGATCTCTTCGAGGGATGCCTGTGGGCAGACTTCTGCAGTGGCAGTTTTTCAATAATTTATGCAAGCTGCAAGGGAGGCATGGTATCACAAGTATGACACAGACACAAAAAAGGTACAAGTTGCAAAAATTCCTACTTTGCCATATAGCTAGGATGGGAGTATACTCTACCATCAAATAATACATTCCTAGTTGAGTCTGTCAAATGAACATTGCCTATACTAACAAAACCCAATAACTGTGTGTAAAGGAGAATATGTATGCAAAGGAAAATCAGTGTTAGTCTATAAAAAATAAGTGTGGCTGAGCCAGCACTCCTCCCCACGTTAGACAGTATGGAGGAAGGCGGTCCCCATACACAGGACGACACTATGGCTGAAGTTCACAAAACAAAGGCAGTCCAAAATGTGCATTGAGGCCCGCCTGGTATTCCACGTAAAAGTCTCCCTTTCCAGCTTTCAAAACACTGTTCAACAAAAAGTTCACACCAGACGCCCTCGGTCGGCTCGAAACTTTCAAACACAACACGTACTGTGATTCCCCCCCCCCAAGCTTAATTCACATAATTTGGGGGTGCCCCTTCCCCAACTTAATCACACTTCCGGTCTCCCTCAGTCGGGAATCAGACCTTTTCCTAACGTCGAATACTTTTGAATGTGGGAGTCTTACTATAGACCTCTGCAGAACCACCAACTTTCCTTTCCACTCACACTATTGTGCCAATTACCCCAGTGTCTCTTGGTCTGGGTAGTTCAATGTCATAAGGCCAAAAGTTCAACCTTCACCTTTTACTCTACCCCTTAACCCAGGGTTACTTTATCACTTTGCTTTTTATAGTTCATTCACTTCATCGCTTCATAACAAAACCAATTCACCTTTCAAACTTCGAGTAGGCTACCCCTTCACCGGACAACTCCGCTACTCAGTATTGCAGGTTTCACAGCTGTAGATAATTGAAAGTTCAATCACAGGCCTGCATTCTTTTGCATCTCATCCACATGCATGTAGCCTTCACTTGTGCAATCTATTGTTGCAATTTCAATCTTTCCTCAACATACAGCTGTCTTTCTTGTCGCTTCCCAACTCACCAGCTGCATGGATTTCTTTTTTTGTCTTTGCCGTTCTGAATTCACAAGTCAAGGTTAATACCACAGGCTTGGCCTTGCCTCCCCAACTCTGCAGTTCACCCAGGAGGGTTGCTGACATCTTTGAAACACAATGCAATCTACTTGTCTGATTTGTCCTTCTGTCATGATGCCTACCTCCAAGGAGCCAGGTCCGACCCAGCAACCCCAGAGGCAGGCATCATTTCCCCCAGGGAAGTGCCAGCGGGCCCAAGCTGGGGCCCTTTGGACACAGTCCTGGCGCCTTAGGCGCCAGGCTCATAAAGCTAGACATGTGTTCAGGTGTTTTAAGGTGCACTTACCTGATGCAGACCATGCTGCTACATCCAGGCCCTCTTGAGGCCTGAATGGAACTACTTTACCTGTGGACCTACTTTCCCCTGGGTGTGGTCGGGGAAGGATCCATACCTGGAACTTCTTCCAAAGTTATTTAAACCACGCCCGATCAGCAACTCACGCTTCGCGTTGTTCTGCTCTTCGCAGCTGGACGC
The DNA here is from genome assembly GCF_040938575.1 of Ambystoma mexicanum. Lineage (NCBI taxonomy): Eukaryota > Metazoa > Chordata > Amphibia > Caudata > Ambystomatidae > Ambystoma > Ambystoma mexicanum. The sequence continues at coordinate 349,897,477 of NC_090930.1, read as the reverse complement.
TCACCGTGTCAGCTCCTGCATCTGGACTTCAGCCACGCCTGTCAGCATCCTGGGTCACCTGCTAAGAGAGAATTGGAGAGAAAGAAGACCTTACCTGCTAAAGCTGCATCACGGAGACTTCACACAGACTATCCTGAAAGGGAAGACATCATTTTAAAAGCATTCCGCTTCGATCGCTGCAGCGCTGCATTTCACTCACCTTTCCTGGGCACCTCCATCTTCAGCAGCGATCATCCGGATCCGCAGCCACTTCCTAGAGAGATAAAGACAAGAACACAAGGTGAGAGAAGGAAGGGAATAGGAAAAGCTCAGTTTCCTTCTAAGACTTACCTGTTGGGTCATTCCCATTTCATTTCGGGTCCTGCCGCTTCCTGGCATTCCGGACCCCGGCCCCTATGGGGAAAAAAGACAAAGACATCGAATGAGCGAATGCAAAGACATTACCCGAACGCTCATCCAGAACTTACCTGTCATTTACTGGAACTGCACGTTTCACTTCGGGTCGGCGCCATATCTCCGGCATTCCGAACCCCGGCCCTTAAGGGGAAAAAGACATAAGCGTTAGCGCTTGCTGCAATAAGACAATGAACATTATTATTAAGCTTGAACTTTTGAACTTGCTACAGAACTCTTACAGCGCCTTACCTGAATAGTCAAGCTTATTTGAACTCCCATCAAACCTCAATCCAGTGAAGTAACTGGGTTTCAACGCGCCCCTGCATCAGAAGCAGGATGGAGAACTCATCCTTCCAGACCCTAAGGTGAGACTTCACGGGGAATCGAAGAAGGGTATCGTGGAGGGTAGGAAGGGAGTGGGAGGCTTGAGCATTATTCCGTCAGTAGGTAATACTCCCTTTTCACGCACATTGGAATATTCCTGCGAGCCAGTGAGCCCATTTTCAGAGTCCTGCGCTTCACCATAGAAGAAGCATCAGCACTCGAAGCCAGACCTGCGCCTCCGTGGGAATCAGGTGAGCGTGACACCTTCTCCAAGTGTCTTTCACAGCATTCTGGAGGCAACAACCACCTGCAGGGAACTCCTGAGGTTCTCTACCCTTTACTCTCATCCCTCGGTCCATCGCTCTGCTCCAGTAGGATTGCCTTTGCCTGGAGGTTCTGCTCTTGCTCCTGTTCCACCTTGCTCGGAGTGTGTCTCTATTTTCTGCCCTTTATCCGCGTGAGGAGTGATAATTGGTATCAGATATATGCATTTAAAGTCAAGTGCCTGACTTTGCCTGACCCAATTAGTGGAACATGTCCAAGATGTGTAAGGGTTAGCCTGTTTACTCTCTCCATTCCTCAGCCCAGTGTTTGTGTGAGAACAAAGGGGTGCAGGGGGAGTTGGAACATTGGAGAATCCTATAAACTAGGATAGTCAGATGTATGGGACAAAGGGGAATACCGCGTCTCACCATTGGTCACCTCAGCACCACCCCTCGAAGACCCCTCACCCAGGTCATCCTCCCACACTGGTCCACCCCCAGGGTCTGGATCCAAAGACGATGGCCGTGCCCTGGCCACCTGAGAGAGAGATCCGCAGGGACTACTATTTGAGATACCCTTTGAAGGAACAACTTATTTTCAGAATGACAATTTGGTGTCGGAGGGCCGTGTTGGAACATGATCAAAGAGTGCATTTGATGTTGAGGTTACGGGGAAAGGGTTGGACATTGAAGATGTGCTGATAACAAATGAAAGTGCACAGTGTTGCACATTTGTGACATACTATTTATACTAATGGGATCAAACCAAGGGAAGGTTTGGCGAGTGTCATGAGGAAAACGCCTGCACCAAAAGCGAAGGAACAGGAGGCGATTCTTGGGAACGTCTGATTTATGTGAAATTCATTCCAGGGACCGTGTAAAAATTGTTGCATGAGGGAATTACTGAAGAATGTGGTTTGTGTGTGGTCGCAGGATTGCCAATGGGAATTTGATATGGTGACAACAAATGTTGATGAGGTTCTGTCTTTGGGAACTTTTAATCTGAGAGCAAAGACAGTATTTACAGTGGATGCCAGTGTAGTAGGTGTTGGGGCTCTGTTGGCCTAAAGGAGGGGGGTGGGTTCCTGTAGCTTTTATGAAAAGGGTTTTGATAGATTCCTAAAACGAGATCACAAACAGCTTGTTCATGTTTTCCTGTGGTTTAGGTTGTGTCACCCAGGATCGTCAGGTGGATAGTGTATTTGCAAAACTACAACTTTCTGGTAGAGTATGTTCCTGGTCATAGAAACTGGATGTTTCTCTATGTTGGCGGTATAGGATGAAAGAAACATGATGTGAAGGGGATGGGGCGCAAGTACCATGGGTGATACCAGCCGTGGACAAGGATGAGTGGTGGGAAGAAAGTGAAAAGTTTCCAGAGCTGGATTTGGTTTGCAGGGGTTTAAAAGAAAGTGGCGTGGGTTTGAAAACTGTGCAGAGAGCAAGAAATACATCTTGGTTTGTCACATTTGCAGAGGGTCCTTGGAGTGAGCAGAGTGGGTTGGTTGCGCTCACCCATGAGGGGCATTTAGGAAGGACTCTCACCAAGAAGAGACTTCGAGTCATATTGGTGGCCGGCTAAGGACAGCGATGTAGAACTTATGGTAAAGGGTTCTGTGCCGTGTGTTGTGAGTGACGAGTCGGTGGTGAGATCTCAACCCATCTATCCCGTGGCAGTGCCGGATAGAGTTTAGTCTATGGAAGCTTTAGATATCATGGGACCATTGGAGATGTTGGGGAAGACGCCAGATACATTTTGGTGTTAGTAGACTATACCACAAAGTGGAATGAAGTTCTGCCAGTACAATTGGTGAATACTTTGAAGGTTATCACGTTATTAACAGTGCTTTTTGACACCCCATGAAACCAACCACAACTGGAATACCTACGTAAAGCTGCGCTACCGCGGCTTCCTGACATAAGGGAGAAGCTGGAGGCGCCCATCAACGAGGAAGCGATTGGGGATGCCATTACGTCACTCAAATCACGAGCCCCGGGCCCAGATGGCTTCTCAGAGAAGTTCTATAAACTATTTAGGCCCCCAACTGATTCCCCTCTGGTCACACTTTTCAACTCCTTCAGAGATACAGGATCTGTGACGCCCTCGATGCAGGAATCGACCACCATCCTCCTACCTAAACCTGGGAAAGATCCGAGAGACTTGGCTTCATACAGGCCAATTGCACTATTGAACATTGATGCAAACCTATACTCTAAAATCCTGGCGAACCCCCTGGGTCCCATCCTACCCGAGATCATTCAGCCAGACCAGGCAGGTTTCATCCTACACCGGGCGGCAGGGGATAATATCCGGAGAACTCTTAACCTGGTGGACCTTGCAACCCGGAACTTCCAGAAGTTGGTCCTAAGGGCCCTAGATTCGACCAAGGCCTTCGGCAGGGTGGACAATTACAAACCGTCCCAGATGGGTGGAGCTGGAGCAGTCACGAACACCGCTACCACTTCGATTCTTGCCACACATCCCACCCCCTCTCTGCACACACTGGGGAGACCTCCTCCGGGCAACCAACCACACCCTGAAGTCCTGGGATTGGGCACTGAAACGGAAGGGGGTTCCAAGAGGCTTGAGCCCTCAATCCCCGATCTTCTTTAACCCGGCCATCTCACCTGGCGCGAGCCCCCGCAACTTCCAAAATTTGATAAACGGCGGCCTTGAAACCATAGACCAGCTGTACGGGGAAGAGACACCCCTGACATTCGAGCAATGTAAGGAAAAATTCCAACTCCAGGAACGGGACAGATACACTTATATTCAACTGCGTCACTGGTGTACACACCCCCAAACTCTTTGGGCGGCAACGCAGCCCCCTACCGCCCTGTAACTGACACTCAGGGACCTCCGGCCCACGGGAGTGTATCTACCCTATACAGGCGGTTCTTAGGGGACTTCCTGAGCACGAGAACACGCTGCATGGCCCAGTGGGAGGCAGACCTGGGTCACCCAATAGAAGACCAGACCTGGGTGGACATCTGGACCCAAACGCATACCTCATCTACCTGCATCACTAACAGGGAAAGTGCCTACAAAGTCATGTTACGGTGGTATTACCCCTCAGACTTCATCACATGAACACCCCCCCCCCCACCAAGTGGACTACCTTTGCTGGAGAGGGTGCGGCCATCCGGGCTTTTTTTCCACATGTGGTGGACTTGTCCACGGATTCAGCAATTTTGGAAGACGTGCCTAGGGACCATCACACAAATCACTGGGTCAACGATCACGCTAGAACTGGAGCCCGTCCTGCTGGGAGCACCGATCCCCACGATCTACCCACGGGCCAGCAACAGAGCAAAATTGCTGATCCAATGCCTACTAGCCAGGAAAACAACCCTGGCCCGCGCCTAGAAGTCCCCAGAGGGCCCCCTCATGGCCCAGTGGTGGATGAAGCTCTAGGACATTCTGGTAGCGGAAATGCAGCAAAGGCAGGTACCCTGACAGATTTCAGAACATCTGGGCCCCAGTTCTAGAATACGACCAGCGATTCCCGGCCCCGACCTATAAACCCATTGACGCTCGCTGGACCCGTAGGGACCAGGAAAACCCCGATAGGGACACAAAGTCTGGGGCGCGAGACAGATGGCTTTGTAAGGAGGAGCACAGACCTGGGGTTGGGGGAGGGGGGGGGCGCGAGGGAGCGCTTGAGGGTTAACATGCTTAAATGATGTTATAAACTGCTGTGTAATTGTCATCCTGCCTTGATTTAAAATAAACAAAGTTAAAAAAAGAAAGTGCTTTTTGACAAGGAGGGTGTGCCAGTGAGCATTGTCATGGACAATTCTATGTAATTTGTGTCGAAAGAAATGTTTGATTTTGAGAGAAAGGGAAACAGAAGACCTTTTGATGGCATTGTACGACTGCAGTGCTAATGGTTTGAGCGTGTCAACACTATCAAGGAAGTAATACAATGGGCATTGGCTAACAGTTTGGAGGTTGGTGTTGGATGATGCCATCAGGACACATAGGGATACACCCAATAGTCTCAAAGGGTGTGAGCCTTTTGAACTGATGAGGGGCAGGAAGTCAGCGAGCAAATTGAGGCCTGTGTGGTTAGGTAGTGTGCAATCTAAAGTAGATTTAGAAAGGATTGTGATAAAGACAAGGGAGAGACCAGAGGTTTTGCCTGAGAAACACAATGTGTGGGGAGGAGTGCCAGGTCGAGGTAGGAGATGTAGTAAGAGTGAAGTGTCCCCATTTCATGTTTTTGGCACCTTTGCAAGTGATCAAAGTGGGTCAGGCCTGTGTCATACTCAGAGATGGTACTGTGTGGAGCAAAAGGAGAAATGCTGGTCAGGATCGGTACATGGTGGGTTAATGATGCGCCGGGTTGTGCAGAGAGGTGTGTGGACAACGTTTTGAAAAGAGCATGTTGAGGATTTGGGTAGAGAGGTGTACGGTGGGCATAAGCCTGATGAAAGGATGGCTGAGGGTGGTGGAGAGTGGAAAATGCATGGTGAGGAAGATATGGGGCACAATGCAGGCAACAGAACACCAGGTGGTTTGGGGTGGTGGTGCCACTGCAAGAGGTGATAGGGCTGGGGTGGGGGAAACAAGATGTTCTAGCAGAGTTATAATGTTAGCTAAGAAATGTAGTGATTGTTTTTGGATATAGCATTGTCAGTTAAGCTTGTTTTGTTTATTTTATTTCATTTGGTTTCTGATTGTGAGGGAATGGGGGTGAAGGGGTAGGTGTATTATAATAGGTGGGTGTATTGTTCCATATAGTTTTGGTGCCACAGCATGGTGTTTACTTTGTTGGTGTCAAGGATCAACAAAACCATGACTGAGAAATGACTGTTGTGGTCACTCCTGGAGAAGAGAACCATGGGTGCCACAGATTAAACTCTTGTTCCTCTTTACAGCTTGGTGTCTTATAAACACGACACTCACCACAAATAACTACTGTAACTAATTGAATTGTTCTCTGTAGTTGCTTTGCTGCCACAGTGGGTAGATTCTGGACCAATTTTAATTCAAGCGTGCCCATTTCGAGAGACAAAAATGCCAAAGCAGCCAGAGGTTAGCAGAAAGACAGTAACTGTCCAAAAGAACAAACACAGCCACACATTCAATGTGTTCAGTCCTTTCTGCGTACTACGCCTCTGTTAAAAGACACAACTAAAGCAATACAGAACCACAAAATTCATCTGAATGTACCACAAAACAGGTTAGACAGAAATTAGAAAGCCCATTTAGCCCCCCCCCCACCCCCAAGGGGATTGGAAGCCTGCTCAACTTCCACCCCCCGCCAAACAAAAGGGAATTTTTTATAGTTAAGAAATGCGAGTACACATTTATCATATAAGCAAGGGCTTCTACATGTTAATTCTGAGAAGCCATATGTCTTTCACACCCAATTTTTATTTTGCATAACCATCATTTGGTGTCTTTTTAAGTGGCAAGGAACACGGCATCTGCATATCATTGGGTTTTCAGGATCAAAGATCATGCATAGACGTGCAATTGCTATTCAATATTTACACTTGAATATCTACTGTATAGAACTACTTTAATCACTCTAATGGTGTTGCTTGGACACTCTAGTGTGCCCATTTAGAGTGACTATAAAGCTAGAACAGCTAGTCCTTGGCAGAAATAGCAGTACTGTCCAAGTAGAACCAGCAAGGTCCCCATACATGCCCCGAGCAGTCACACATTCAGTAGTTTTTAGACCCCCTGCTTGCTACACCTGCATTAAAAGCACAATCAACTAAAGCAAAACAGAGCCACAATAACAATCCCAAGACATCACATGACAGGTTCTACAAAGAGTTGGATGCCCTGTCAATCCTCCCCCCAAAAAAGGGAGATTGTAAGAATATAGTGCAAGGTCTTCATAATGGTGTATATTTTAAGCACTCCAACTCCACCCAGAAAGATTAAGCCAAAGATTATACTGCAATAAGCCGATTAAGTCAGACAGTTCTGATCCAGTAAACAGGGGAATAACATAATAGAAGTCTACTGAAATGCAATTTGTCACCAGGATAGGTTTACCAAATGCATTATTTCAACTTTCAGCGAACATAACATTCAAGTGTAAGCAACCAGTCATAAGAGGGCCATCAGCCAAGAAAATAATTTGAATTCTAACAGTTCTTACCCTACTGCTGCAAGCATGGACACAGCAAATATCAAACCCAAAACATTGTGACCAGTGGCAGTGGCCCCAAAACAGGAAAGAAAAAGACCAGTAAAGATAATAATCACAATACACAATATCCCAAAGATGAACCACTGGAGTCTTCGTGAAATAATTTGTGGCATTAAAACATTACCTGGTGAAGTTATTTAGCCATACTTTAATCTGTACAACAGATTCTGAACCAATTGATTGTGGAAAGGAACATCTTCTACAGACAGAGGAAAAGCTGGCACCTGGGTAAGGTACACAGTAAAATGTATCACATTGTATTGAAGTAGTTGCAGTAGATGACCAGCTCCTTGCCCATCTGTGCAAGCAACATGTACTCAAAACGTCGGCCAGGAGTATAGCTCAGAAGCAACGTGTCTGTCTGTCATAGAAGCAAGAAAATGCAGACCAAATCAGGTTCAGATCACTGGTCTCTGATATGCGTAATAAAATATTAATTCCCAGCGGAGTTCTCTATTCTGCATCTCCATAGCAATGGCTCCCAAAGACCGATCCTTTTAACTCCTTCTCATCTCATCTGTGTGCACAAACCTCCAAACGTATTCTTTATTTTACAATGTTATTTTTGCTATCTGATTTAATATCCATACTTTTATTTGCCTTCCTCTGTGCTACCTTTTTGTTGCATTTACTGTATTTGCTACTGTTTCATCTAAACCTTAAAAAGGCTGAGCTGTGAAATTAAAAGATGAACTTGTAAAACTAAAAAGGTTTAAATCAATGTTCAAAGGTTATATATCCAATGCTCAAGAAAAAAATGGAAGTTACCCTAGTTATCGCAAACTTACTTGCTTTAGGCAAGCTCCAGCTATACTTGTCAACCACTAAACCAAGAGGAGCACCCTCCACAACTTTTAGAAGAGTTTACGGCAAAGACGATCTGAAGTTGACACTTCATGTCAGACATGATTTCACAGCATCTATGGGGCACAGGGAGTTGGGGCTTCAAATCAGAGGCTGTCTGGGATTGCCCTATGTTTTGCACTAGGGCAGGGTGGTCATTTTCTATGTTAGAAACACACAGGGACTGATTCATAGAATAAATGTGTGCCAAAAGGGGAGCGCAAGCGTGAAAATCGCAGCGCACGCATGCCAAAGCCGCGCACATCGATTCATGGAATTCAGTGCGCGTGTAAATCCTGCAATGGGCACTAAAATCATGGGTGGCATACGCAGGCGCATGCGTCATTAATCAGCGTGCACAGGGAAAGAGCACATATCGCAACACACACACACAACAGAAGTGGGCGGAACACATGGTGTAACATGCGGAATGGGGAACAACGTGTGAAAATGTGGGTGTTGCGGGGGGAAGTACAGGATGTAAATGCTCGCAACGCCCACACGTGCGCCAACACGTATTCATGGAACCGAACAGGGGAAAGGCGTGCACCAAAAAAAGACGCGCTAATCTGGAAACACGTACGCCAGCAGGAAGCAGGCGTAAGCGGCCCCGCGCAGCATACAAGTGCACGTAAACAAACAAGCTCAGACACTACAATGAATATACCGTTCCTCGCAGCAGTGGTCATGGGACACCGCAGGAGGAGGATAGCCAGGCCCCGCATTTTTTTACCCAGGACCAACCTTTTTGGGATGCCTGATGACCAGGTGTATGGGAGGTACAGGTTTCCACCACACAATCCTCGACCTGGTGAGTGGGAGGATGACCTCATCACTCACCCTGTGCTTGCAAGCACTGAGCCCCTTGGAAAAGGTGCTCAATGTACTGCACTTCTTGGCTACTGGTTCATTTCAGCAGACAAGTGCCATAGTAGGGGGGGTGTCACATGCTACACTGCCTACACCAGGTGTTGGTCAGCATGACTGCACACCACTCATACATGCCCAGAACACCTGCAGAAAGGCAGGCCGTGGTCCAGGACTTTTACGGGGTGGCACACTTCCCCAAAGTGCTAGGTGCCATTGATTGCACCCATGTGGCTCTACGTCCTCCTAGGGCCAATGAGCATATATATCAAAACCACAAGCACTAGCATTCAATCAACGTGCATGTAGTATGTGATGCCAAGGGAATCATCACTTCAGTATATGCCAACTATCCAGGGTCAAGCCATGATAGTTTGAATGTCGCCCCTAAACCGGGACCTGGAAGCTGGGCGGCATGGTGACACATGGCTGATTGGCGAGTATAAATGCCTCTGCACATGCATGCATGTCAGATACCGAGTAATGTGAAAACCCCACTAATGATAGCCATCATCACCTCCCCAAGGGACAGTGCCTACCCTCTGAGCACCTACATGATTACGCCAATTCGGAACCCCACCACACCACCCGAGGTAAGATACAACACAGCCCATATTGCAACCCAGGGCATATTGCAACCCGGGGCATAGTGGAGCGCACATTCGGAGTGCTCAAGTCACGCTTTCGCTCCCTTGACCGCTCTGGTGGGCAGCTGCTATATACGCCCCCAGTAGTGTGCAGGATCATAGTGGCAGCATGTGTCCTGCACAACGTTGCAACCTGCCAGGGCATGCCAGTTGACAAGGTGGTACCCCCACATCCCCAACCACATGCACGGCCGCTGCACATGGGAGGTGAAAGGGCACATGGTGAGGCAGCTCGTAACCAGCTAGTGGCAAATTACTTCACCTAAAATCCCACCCCTGCGGAGTGCACACAGCCCTGGCACATACCAGCTGACAAAAGGGACTGTCGCAACCATACCAGCTTGAGATGGGTCACCTGGAAGTGTTACAATGTGTGCATCCCTACCTACTTAAAGAAACCAATGCTCCGTCACAAAAAGCCACACATTCATGCAGCACAAACGACTACACCCTTGCAAAATACCACATCAAAATAGTGGCATGTCACCCAACTCCTCCCCATCTCAGATACCCCAACACACCATTGCATGCAATGTGAAAGCAACCAAATGAATGCATACCACATGACACAAGGGTCACAGAGTGCACTGGCCAAATGGAAACAGGCCACAGACAATATGCTCCCTGTAGTCAATTAAAAACAGCACACATGAACAAATACTTACCAGCAACACAAAACAGCAGCACAGGATGAAAAAGTGGCAATATATGACAGTATAAAATTAAAGTAGTGCAAGTCTCACAACCCGACCAAAGCAGCACATCAACCCCTTCCAACTGCATAGTGTTGCTGTCAGGCAAATGTGTCAGTGTACTGCATACAACATGAACTGCATCTGCAAAGTAGACGGGCTTGTGAAGACATGAAGAAGCTACATGTATATAAGGAGAAAGACTTAGATGCACAGGCATATCAATACACCATGCAGTGTAGAATCCAACAACAATTCCCACTAGGGATGTACACAGTTTTGACTACAGACTGGCCACAGAACTCATGGGAGCCCAATGTCACTGTAAATTACTGTCAGTTGGTCACACCCTTTGCAAGCCCATGGAAAGGGGAGCAGGAGGGGTGTGTCAGGAACCCAAGCATCTAACCCAAAGACAGGACAAGCCTGCATGTGTCCAGCTGGAATACACAGTGGCTGCCCACGGGAGGCACACAAAACACTGTTACGCTCACCTGGACCCCACAGGGGTGTCGATTGGACCCGGACAGCTGCGGTCTCCGTCAACGTGATACATAGCGCAGAGATGATTGGACTAGCCCGCCTAGTCTTGTCTGCTGGACCCGAAGAAATATTTTCCTGCAAGTGGAGACAGGGATTAGCCACCTGTGGGTTTTAGTGATGGCCTCCCAACTGTTCTCGCTCTCCCCCACTAATCACCTCCGATATCCCCTTAGTAACCTCACCTTATGTTTATAAAAGATGAGCTCTCCATCCTGCGTGTCTTGCAGGGGCGCGTGGATACCAGTTACTTCACTGGTTTGAAGGCGTTGGGAGAGTTCCGGTAAGCATCGACTCTGAAGTCCCAGGCGGGATTGGTAAGTATCAAGTTCAAAGAGTTCAATGTGCCCAATGTTCACTCTTGTCCCCTTCCTTAAGTTGCAACTGAGTTCGTGAGAAGAAGGTCTCGTAGCTGCTTAAGAGTGTGTTACCCAACGCTGTCTGGTAACTATTGCATGCGTTAACGTGTTTTTTCTCCCTCTTTACAGATGTGGCATATGAGGATATGAAGAATACCACCGCCAGTGGTAAATCAGGTAGTCTATTGTGGTAAGAGGTATTTGCTGATTCGCTTGGCTCACCTTGTTATTCTTGTGCCCCTAGGTGCCGGAGTTCGGCGAAGAAATGGACAGTGCCAGTTCGAAAGATGCTGCGAGAACTGGTGAGTATGGCGCCGTGCTGGAGCTGGCGAAGCGTGCAGGACTGATGTACTTTCCAGGTCGGGAGATGAAATGGATCCAGAATCAGGTGAGGAATTAGAAATAAGTTTGTTTTCTAACCTTGTCCTTTTCTTCTTTATTCTAGGAGCTCTGGATTCAAGTCGGGCGTGGCAGAAGACTGGATGCTGGCTGCAGGCACGCGGGCGTGGCAGACGACTGGATGCTGGCTGCAGGCACGGTGAGAGTCACGCTGCTGGATGCAGAATAACACGAAGCATGTGCTGCTGTTCGGGCGTGGTTTAAATAGCCTTCAAAGTAGTCCCAGGAAAGAAGTTCCCCAGGACCACACCAGAGTAAAAAAATAGTCCCTGTAGTAAAATAGTCCCATTGAGGCCTCACGTTGGCTTGGATTTATTTGCAGCATGGTCTGCATGAGGTAAGTAATAGTCTATGAGCCTGGTGCCGACGGTGCCAGGACTGAACCCAGACAGCCCCTAGCTGGGGCTGCTGGGGTTTTTGTAAATGTCTGGATGCCTGCTCCCGGGGCTGATGGGCTTGATCCGGATGCCCGGGGGTAGGCATCATGACAAACACACTGTAAAAAAATATTAAATAAAAAATGGCCCCGTGTGGACACCCAGGAGGGACGAGGTACAGGGTGCACCCCAACACCCACATGCGTGGATGTTGAGAGAAAAAAAATACCTCCATGGGCTCATGGCCTGCACGGCTACGCTACAGTGGGAGACCTGCCATCGCTGTCATCACCCTCTGCTGCTACAGCAGGAGGTGGCCGGGATATGGGAGGCAGCCCACGCAAAGCCCTGGTATGGTCCTCCATGGCAGCAAGCATGCAGTTCTGGAAGGTTTGGTTCTGCAGGATGATGGTACGAGATACCCATGCAGCACCTCATGGGTAGCACACATTTCTGCCTTTATGGCCTCGCGTGATGCCCGGCTCTCCGAACAGGTTGCCTGGCGCTCAGCTGAGAGTGACCGTGTGAGCTGCTCCAGCTGCTGTTCTGACCTAAAATTTCAGGAAACCAAGTTTACCCAGAGTATCTGAGGGACCTGTGTTCTAACCTCAGGGCTTCCCTGTGTGCCTGCGACTCTGCAGATATGGCTGTGCGCAGAGTTTCCAGTCCAGCCCGTCGGTCCCTGTTTGGCGCCAACATGTCCTCCCTATGTGAGAGGCAAATGGAGTCTGTTGCCAGCTGCTGGAGCTCCATCTGCCTTTCAGGGGGTGAGAATGGAAGTGGCCACCCTCTCCATTGCCTGAGCCATCATTTCAACCGATGCTTCCTGTTGTGCGGCTATACCGTACATGGCGTTCTCCCACACAGTATTGCTTGGTGGTGCACAGCCACCATGTTGGCAGGCACCACACCTGTTGGGGCAAGGCGATCTACAATTTCCTGTGCTGGCACTGCCTGAGGCTGCATTCCTCCTTTGATCTGCTGGCCCATTAACAGGAGCAAATATTGTGGAGTGTGACCCTGTATCCGTAACCGCCAAAGGCGGACTTTTCAACACTGAAATCCCCATAAAGGGTCAACCCCTGGTGCAGGTGGGTTGGACAGAACAGCATCCTGCCAGAAACACTCACCTGCGACGGCACGTATGTCTCAATGTCCGATTCAGCACCTGATTCATAGAGGTCTGCGGAGGTGTACCCAGAGACAGCCATGGACAGCATGGTCTGTAGGACAAATGGGTTTTCACCCACCACCACCCCACGCCCTCCAGTGGTGCCCGGTTGTAACTGCGATTCCTCTTGGGTCTTCACCAACTCCTCCACAGTATCAAGTGCCGCATCACCTGCAAAAACATGAAAGGTAACAAATGGAAACAGGCATGAGCACCATAGCATACATATGCCTGACGAGGCAGAAATCCAGTACATAAATGACACATGTCCCACATGACAATAACCCTGGCACGCATGCGCTGTCAATGACTTGGAAGGGGAGGCAAAAAGCAGACACTGAGGACTCCAAGATGGAAAAGCAACACGTGCTGCATGCTGGATAGCACTGGCATCACACATTAGCCTGTGAGTGGCATGTCCAATACACATACATGACACATGCCAGCACACAGATGGCATGTAGCATAGCCATGGTACATTTGACAAGTACAGCAATATGGTAGGAAATATGTACTGTCACCCATCCATGTGAGATGGACATCATAATATAAAACATGCAAAATAGTGTGACAAAACAAGCAAGTGCCACACGCTGCAACACATCTAGTGTTCACTGATGCAGTGATGGCAGGCAGATGGATACATCAATGGTTGGTCACTTCAACATGACAGAAGACAACAGTCATGTTCAACATTCAAACAGGGTCCAAACATGATTGTGTGCAGGCCATTACTCAATCAGCCTGAATGGTTAATCATTCCCATAACAAGGTAATAAATGTGGGCCATTGTGGGTTGTAAACTATGGCAGAAGTATGTTACATTTGTGGCAGTAGAGCAAACAAATGCGTGGTAAAAATGGTAAGGATTGAAACAATCAGGCTGAATGAACAGGAACACATTTTGAAAAATGTTGTTTCAAGATGACAGTTGAAGGGCAACTGCAGTAATCGGGTGCAAATTGGCAACTGTGGTCAGAAGGGATACTGTCATACCCAAACCCAAGGCCGGGGAATGGTTTGGAGGGACCACAAGGGTGACCCATACCGGTCATGACTACACAGCCTCACCTGGCAATCAGAACACATCACCCAAGCAACATACACATTACACACATGCATGGGCACTCAGACAATGCTTCAAGATCTGGTAGGTCTCCCACGCCTCGGATCTGATCCTCTGTGAGAAAGCCACCAGTGACAGACTTGTGTTCAGTGAGTTGGTCGTCCTCTGGTGGAGACCCACCACCAGTCAAATGAGTAGAGGCATGATTGGAAGCCAGCTTGTTCTTTGCTCTGCGTTTCAGGTAATTCCACCCCCTATAGCAATCATCAGCTGTGCGCTTCACAAATCCAAGGGAACTAATGCTGGTCGCGATGGTCTGCCAGTGGGCCCTACGTTGAGCAGGCGTAGTCTTGCACCCTGCAGTCACCACCATTTCGCAGCTATGTGCCAACACAGACCACAAGTGCATCTAGTTCGGCGTCATTGAAACTAGGCTTTCTTGACGTGCCGGAGTGTGTAGCCGTGTCCGGGTTCCCAGCCTGTAGTGCAAGAGCACCCTTCTTGGAAGGTGCTGCGGATCCGGAGTAGCTTACGCTGCTCTGGTTGGTAGGGGCAGAAGCGCAGGTGGACTGGGCACTGGAAGTTTCCAAAGGCACAATGACCAAAGGTCTCACTGAAGGCATTGGCTGCAGGGCGATGTTGGCAGGACCAACCTCGGTGTGATGGACTTGGACCGACACTGTCCCGGCTGGGAGACTCAGAGCTGGGGTGGATTGAGTTGCAGCTGCCCATGCAGCCTCCTCACCCTGGCTACTTGGGGAAGCAGATGACATTGCTGCCACAGATCCACGTGGCCTGGTGACAGCAACTTTCACCACCACATGTGGCTAAGACTTGGTGACATGGAAGTCAGCCTGGGAGTCATCTGTGCTGGTTCAGTTGACAATATTGGCTGGTTTAACAAGGGCTGAGCTGGGATGGTGTCAGCTACATTTACCCCCAACCATTGGGGGTGGGGGGCATAGGTGGCCCCGATTGGTCCTCCACACACTGGCCTCTTGGGCCGCCCTGCACATCCTGGCCACGTCCCCTACCACGCCCACCTCTTTGAGCTCGGCCACCTTTGCATCCCTTACTGCTTGGTCCCCTTCCAAACATTGCACCGATGTTGTGCGTTCCTGGGCAATTGGGGTGAAAGGTGTAGGGTACGAGATGGAATTTGTACCCTAGTGCTCTAGCAAGGCTGCCTGTGACCCCTGGGGGAATATGACGGGTCACGCAACGCACAGGCACCCAGAAAACAAACGTGCACACAACCCCTGCTAGACCACGTGCGTGGAAAAATGAACCCACACTACGCTGTGGCAACCAGAAAAACAAAAATAAGAATACGCATGATACACGCAGCCTACAAGGACCTCTGCAGGGGTACGCGACACAGGGGCAACCACAGTTGGAAAATACGTGTGCAACTCACCGTCTGCCTTGAAAAAGAATGTAAAAAAGACGCGCGAGTGCGCGTTGGCAACACCCCCGCCAAAAGAAGAATTAAACAGCGAGTATGAACGGGAACCATTGTGAAGTAATTGCATGTGATCCGACAAATACGAGAATCACCGCTCTCTCTCCGCAAAAAGCACATACGAGAAAATGGCGTCATACGTGTGCCTTTTGAGCCAGCCCACACGTCCAAGGTGACTTATGCACGTACGCGCTAAGGCCCTTTCCTCCAATTGCACGATGACGTGTTTTTTCACATGCTGATTCACTATGCACCTGTGTTGAGGGCAACGCCCTTGCACGTGATGTCACAGACATGCATACGTGCTAAGGGCCTTTCCTCAAATTACACGCAGACGTGCAGTTTTTTCACGTGCCAATGTATCAAGCTGCCCACGCAACAACACACGGAAGACCACGCTCCTGCCCAAAAGGCCATTTTCCAGCCCCCCACAGCACACTCCCACTTGCTGCTGCCTGCCTGCTGCCCACATGCCCTGCTATTTGGTGCCTGCACGTCAGCCATCTGCAGGGGTCCAGTTGCTGTGTCCACTCCTGCTGGAACAGAAGACTCCCGACTAGGATCCCATCGCTCCACAGCCCAGCCCCAGGACCCAGTTGCCCACCCACACCTGCCTTGGGGGGTCGCCATGTCAGGGCAAACACCATCCAAGACCACTAGCAACCCCCAGCCAGAGAGGCAGAGGGCTACCAGCTTCAGCAATAAGGAAGTTGGTATCCTGGTAGAGCAAGTTCTGGGGTATTATGATGCCCTCTTCACACCATCGAGCGCCGACAAGGAAGGACGGAGGAGGATCTGGATGGACATGGTGGGTGCCATCAACGCAGAGAGGGTGGCACCCCGTGACATCAAACACGTCCAGAAGCGCTGGGAGTACTACAAGTCCAGGCCCCTCAAGAAGGCCCGGCGCCACTTAGAGGCAGAGGATGCAGTGGGGCACCGGGACCAGTTTACCAACCAGCATAGGAGGGTCCTGGAGCACATTCACCCAGTGCTTTGCCACCAGATCCTCAGGATGCAGGCCCGAGTGGAGCGGTAAGTGGCCATGCATTGCTGTGTGAAACAGGGCATGTTGCAGTGTGCTGGCAGTCAGCTACTTGCCTGTATGTGTGACATAGGCCATGTCTGGATGTGTGTGTCCAGGGACATCATGGCAATGCATGCGAGACCAGTCATGCGTGAACCTCATGGATGGTGCAGGTGTCCCAATGCAACATGGGGAGCAGCATGCACATATGAATGCATGCCTGTCTGTCTGTTCTTGGACATGAACGGGGTGAGAGATGGGTGCTGCTCTCATGTACATGTATGGTGTACATGTCTGTCTGAGAAGCGTGTGTGTGACTGTGAAACACCATGGATGCATGACACTTTTCCATGATGATGTGTTGATTCACTTATGCAGGCTAGTCATCCTTACATCCACTGTGTGTGGTGTACAAGCTCTGATGCATGACCCTCCAGTGATGTGTGTGCATGGGATCAGTATGAGCCATGATGTATGTAAGTTGGAAGCCAACATTTCTGTCAATAGAGGCCCTTGTACATGGATGCTGATGATGTTGATTGCATGCGCCGTGCCCGTTTCTGCATGTGTGTTGCCTGCATTGACCCATGTGTTGTGGAGGGACAGGATTGAAGTGACGTTTGACAATTCCACTCATGTGTTATTGAGTCCTGTCTAGGGGACTATTGTTCAGTACCCTTATGCTTGTGTTCCAAGTCTCCCTCTACTCAGCATCGAGTGAAGAAGAGGGCGGAGACGGTGCTGTGGAGCAAAGTGGCTGGGATGCCTCCACCGGGCGGCGACGCAAGGCCCAGCCACCCTCCCAGGAATTGACATCTGGGAGCGAGGGGACTGGTGCATTGTCTGCCACTACGGCTGTAGCGGAAGGGCCGGGTGAGCCCCCACAGGGGCTTGCGATGGCGGAAGACTGTGCCGAGACATCCAGGTTGGTGGTCTCCAGAGGAGGAGGAGGAGGAGGCCACTACTGAGCCGCACATGAGGCCTGGTGGGGGTAGTACCACTGGTGCAAGTGGTGCAGTCCAGGGCTAGGAGGCAGCAAAGGTCGCTGCGGAGGGGCCTGTGCATGTCACTTTCCCTGACCCTGTGACTGCACCACCATGCACCAGCGGGGATGCCCCGTCCCAGGCCCATCCACAGGTAGGGGGGAGGCCCACATCATCTGGCACTCCACCACCTGCGGACAAGGAGACCCGACTATATGGGTTCCGTCCTGATTGGTGTCGCGTTGGGCACGCGTGTCATTCGTGATGACGTGCGGGCTTCCTGGGGGGGACCATGCACGCCATCACGAAGACCTGCGTGGCAACATGGCACAGTTGAGAGGGGCACTGGTTGGAGGGTTCCTACATGTGTCGAGCACTCTGGTGGCCCTCTCCTCCTCTTTGGAGACTATGCGCCAGTCGTTCTCCCTGCCATCTTCCAGCCCAGATTCCACCAGGGCCCCCTGTGGACATGGCCCAACCAACGCAGCCAGCTTGGTGGAGCTCCCATCCCTGCCACAGTCGGTAGTCAGAGGTCCAGCAGGGGTGGACACCCCACCAACTGAGACCAGCAGATGGAGGATGTGCCGGCATCATCGGCCAGGGCACATGGACAGCAGCAGCCTCAAGGTGGGAGCGAGGATGGCTCGGGGCCATCAACAGAGGGGCAGGCATTGGCCAGAGGGCAGGAGGACCCTGGAATGGGAGCGTCTTCCGTGTGGTGGTGGTTGGGCCAGCGGATAGATGCAGTGCGGCAGCGGGAAGAAGAGGCATGGCTCACCATGGTCAGGGCGGAGTTCTCGATGCGCCGGGCGTTGAGGCGGGCTGAGTGCCTCGAGGCAACTCGCAGGGAGTTGGACCAGGCCATGACTGCATCCCTGCGAGAACTCTGGGCCAGGGCAGTGGCCCGCCTCCAGAACATTGACATGGAGTGCGATGATGCCCTGACCCGGGACATCACAAAGTGAGCCGTTGGACTTGCCCGCTGCCATTGTATATAGTTATTCGGGGTAGGTTTCCTTTCTGTTTTTATTTATTTTGGGGCACTTGGACAACGCCCCTCGTTTTTGTACATAATTCTTCATTAGGTAGGTTTTTTTTTTATAGGTTTCATTTCAATGATTGGGCACATGGACCCTGGATTTGTACTTTGTAAATAGTTTAACAATGGATTTAGCTTCTTATTTTTTTTCCATGGATCAATGGTTTGTTTTTTTACTTTGGATTTGTTTTGCCGGACTGACACTTTGGACACGTGCTTATGGATTGCTTTGGATTTTGCTATAATGCTTTTTTGGTTTATATTTTGGACATGCAGCTTTTTCATTATTTAGCTCCATTGTTGTGTGTTTCATTTCATTCCCTTGCTTTTGTGTTTAATACATTTTTATTTCCTACTTCAATGTGTGGTATTCTCTCTTTGGTTTCATACATTTTCTCAATCACATGCACCCATTGTGTGGGTGTGACAGAAATGTGTTGATGTGCATACTTGCCATTTGGGATGTATCATATGATGGGTATTTCATTGTGGGGTGGATGTCATACCTGGTTGTGTGTTTGGACTGGGGTGGTGTGGGGTGTGATTTGGGTGGCCATAAGGCCCATGATTGTGGATCGTCATGAGGTGTTGGGGGGGGCATGAGTCGGGGCCTGCTGGTAGGTGCCTGTCACTGCTGGGTGGGGGGGGGTCCAGGGGGACATGAGTCAGGGAGGATACATTGCCAATTCGCATGGCAGCAAAAACACGTGTAAACCTCCCCGCACACCCCCGAAATACATGTACCCCGCTCGCACAAGCCCCATCACGTGTGAAACTTCCCGCGCACCCCAGAAATAAACGTACCCCGCTCGCCCATGGCCTATCGCGTGTGAAACTTCCCGTGCACCCCAGAAATAAACGTACCCTGCTCGCCCATGGCCTATTGCGCGACAATTCCAGCGCACCCCAGAAACACGTTCCACGATTGCAGTGTAGCAGCCCTGTAAGCTGATCCAGGGTTAGCGCGGCCCTTTGCGCTGCAATGGGGATTTCAATGCCTTATCCTTGCGCAAGGGGCATTCCTGGGGGTCTAACTGGCGCTGCGGGATGTTCTCTGCACCAGCGCTCAAAATGGCTTCGATATTCCATGAATACGCGGTGTGCCAGAATGCTGTTTAGCACAAACGGCTGGTGCACGCTAGTTCTGCGCTGCCTCTGCGCTGAAATCTATGAATTACCCTGACAGTCTTGCCATAAGAGCTGCAGGAACTATCTTTGCAGCTCAAAGTTGAAAAGGGAATTATTCAAGCTATAATGTGCGTCTTGCCCAATCCACCCACCTGGAAATCGGATGGGGTCTTCCACAACCCATTCAGGATGTGAGCATCTAAGAGACTGGGTGTTGGTAGTGCTACTGTCAATTGGCGAGAGGTTGGTGAGAATCTGGAAAGAGGTTTCCAAGGGAAAGTGTGAGATGCAGTGCTCCTATAGGTTTAGGACATTAATTAACTCATGTTAGGCAAAGACAAACTTGTGTACACTTGTTTATGGTTTCTCGGGTCATTCATTACCAAGCCCTCGATAACCGGTCATTGGAAGTCATTAAGGCAAAAGGTAGTTCTGGGACATCTGGCAATGGATGTCAATTGGACATATGGCCACTCATAATATCCTCTAACCCTGAGATAGAACTGCCTGCCATTTTGCATCTCAGGGCACGTTTTGTGTTATGTTCTATTGATTAAAAACAGTGAAGCCCGGAAAAAGGACTGCATAAGTACACACACGTAGGTATTGTTAGACCTGTAAGGATGGACTTGGTTTAAAACACCTAACGGTAAACAAGACTGGACAAGTATTATTTCATCACGAGTGTCGCACAGCAGTAACCACAGTTCTACCTCCCTGCCCATTCAAAGTAAAACTTGTGCTTGAATGAGTAATTCTGAAACCTCAACTCTACCAAATATGAACAGAGCAAAAATCTCCTAAAAGAAATGAGTTAGTCAAATGTGTGCCTCTGAAAGCCAAAAACTATCCTGACATGCAGCAGGTAAAACCAACCTGGTCTGTAAGCTAATCCACCCATAAGCTCCTCTTCAAAAAATAGCAATCAGTGATATTGTTTTTAATATCAATTTTAGAATTTAGCATGGATTGGAGCCCAACTCACTGGCGTGTAAAGTAGACGTCGTGAATAATGTTTACCTGGGTGACACAGACAAGGCCAAGCAAAAACAAGAGTAAACAGACACTGAGGGTAATGGGGATCCGCAGCTTCTTCATTACATTCGGGTAGGCGTCTGAAATGGTTGTCGTTATAGTTTCTGCAGAGAAAGAAGCCAGCGTTGGTCTACATTGGCGTACATTGTGCAAAGGTAAAACTTTGTGAATCTGGGTGAGTTACTTCGACACTACCCACCTATAGATGCAAACTGCGAGTCAAGACCCAAGGTCAGCAGCATGAAGAATAGGATTGACCACAGGGGTCCCACGGGCAACTGGGACAGGGCTTCAGGATAAGCAATAAATGCCAGGTCAAAGCCTAAAACGTGAACAGAGAAAAAGCGTAGCACTGTGTTAATAATCAAGGTACGTTGAGATTCTAGGCAAAAATAGTGGTGCCAGGCCATGAGTTCAGGAACACAAATCCTGATGAGCAGCGACATCGGAGCCAAACACTCCTTTGTATTAAATGAATAACAAATTGTTATGTTCCAAAGGATTACAACATTACTCCTGCCATCAAATCGTGTCTTCATTTTCAAAAAGGTCTTTTATTACAGGCATTATTTTAGGAAAGACCTGATTTTAATGTCAGGCTTACCCGAGTCGACCACTTTGGAAACCGGTTTCCCAGCTTTGAAAGCCATATGCCCTAGGATGGAGAAAATGGCAAATCCAGCGAAGACGCTGGTCAGGCAGTTTGTAACACAAACAAATATGGCGTCCGAGTAGCAGTTGTTGTGGAATTTATTGTAAGACGATAGTGCCACCAGACCACCCCAGGCCACCGAAAGGGAAAAGAAGATTTGAGTGGCTGCATCTTTCCAAACCTTAAAGAAGAAGAAAGCATTAATGTGTGGAAGATATCCTAACTAAAATATATCCAACAACTGCACGAGAATCTTTAATAGGCATGCTATACGAAAACTTGTAAAAACGCTAAAAATGAAAGGCCATGACATAAGAATAAACTCCATTTACAATCATTTACTTCGTCTATTTGGGCATTATATCTGTTACAATCCAGCTCAGTGTGCTGTCCAACATATTAGTTGTTCCTTTATCAGTCTATATAAAGGTTTAACCAGCAATTCATCTGGACAACTTTAAACACGACATTAATGCAAAAAGCTGATAAGTAACACTGTTCACGGTTAGATTAAAGCATGGGTACTAGCGGACATCAGATAAAAGCAATCCTGAAGGAGCGGATGTCTGAGGAGATTTGATAAGAGTCTAGGATCGAGCAGCAATCAAAGTGTTTTCAGCATGTGCAATAGCAACGTCGGAGTGAGCTACTATATTGTTATTTAAAAATGAAAAAGCTGTAGTAATCATTTTTTGGGATCGTATCTCTAGTAAATATCACCACTATTCAATTTATAAGTATTGACTTTTGTATAGATATGGGAAAGGTATTTGCCAGGCATTGGAGTAATGGTACTAACTGGCCATTAATGGTAGCATCTTGAAAATGGTGCACATACCTCCATACAATAGCAATGCCTGACACGTGCCTATCTAATACCTATGAACAAGCCAGAACTGTTTGCTAATATTTGTTAACAGGACTTCAGTGAAGGACACACATCTTGTTTATACATCAATTGGCTAAAGGAAGAACTGGATAAGGCATTTTTATTACACCAACAGCTTCTTTACATCAACAATTAAACCATTAGCTCAAAGGATTGCCTCGATACATCCTTTTCTGGCACTGCAAGTGAAAAGTTTGATTTTAAAGGTGCAATAGGGTTAGCTCAAAGAGATCACAGGAGTGTGTTTGGCAGGGAGGAGAAGAAGAAGTGGTTGGGAATGACCATAGGGATTAGAATGGCCATGGGCAGACAATGGGTGTATTGTGTCCCTCCTCTTAAGCCATTTCTCCCCAGCTGTACTCCAAGGCATTCATTTTCGCTTATAGGTGGCGATAAAGGACCACCTTATAGACACCTTATAGCCAGAACAGAAAATATAAATATTGGGATGTGTTTGAACAAAGCATTGAAAGAACCCACATTCTCAATGACTCCAAAATGAGCACCTTGTAGTGGAAAGGTAAATGTGTTGGAAAAGCTTGGACCTTCAGTCAAGCTAACAACTTAGATTCTTTTCATAGCGGAGTGCCCAACACGTCAGCGGTAAATGAAATGCGGTGGAATAATACCTGCATAGTCAAGTCCCCCCCCCTTCTTCATCACTCTCAACTGACTTGTTGATTCCCTTTAAAGGATTGATAACCCGCTTACATGCGACACATGAGTATCCTGTTGCGATTCCCCAATTCAGTGACACTGCTCTGAGGATACAGAGGCAGAACTGCGTAATGTGCACTAGAATAGGTATCAGCAGCTGCGGAAAACAGCTCCACAAGACTGCCATGCAGCAGATGAGAGCAACAAGATGAATTCTAGCCTGAAACTACACAAGGCAGTGTTGCTAATGCAGTCCACATACTGAAAGACTTCTGGTGTGCGGGGGGGGGGGGGGATCTGATGCTGCTCTTTCTTAAACTGAACCCTTCATCCATCGGCCCAAGCACCCGTTCAAGTCGATATTAATACTGTCAAGTGGGCTATAGGAAGCAATTTCACCCCATTGGCCAGACCCTATACTTGTACATAGAAATCACAATTAAAAGAGAGATAGAGGTCCCGTTTGTAAAAGAAAGGAAACCATCGAAGCAATCATGTCAGAGAATGTGCCAGAAGATTTCCCTTGGCAGGCACCTCTAAAAGAGCTGCTCTGTTCAGTAAGATGTGTTACAGGTCAAGGACAATTTAAGACTTTAAGCTGGGGGAAAAGGTAACTCAAGACAGATACTGAGAGGGGCGTTTGTTATAATTACTTTCAACCTCAACTTGTCCTCCAATTATAAAAGGTAAAGCCCCAAACGGCCCTGTCTTCCATTACTGATCAGAAGCTTTTCTCCACTATTTTTGGTACATACATTAATATTGTTATAATTTTGATTTGAAAACTATAAAAGATCTGAATCCAATCTTTGAGTATGCTGTACCCTTAAATGGGTGCTTGTTTTTTTACCACAAACATTTTGAAACATTAAGTTAAGTTGCATTTTTCAAAAACACAAAGCATGCTTTGAGCAGAATGTAAAGATTGACGTGCTCCTTGAATTCTGCATCATTGTGTACTGCATGCGAGACCTTGATTTACTAAGCAGACCTGTCAGCAGCTGGACGGGCAAGATGTCAGCGCAAAAGACTCAGTCTACTGCTCCCTGGGGTGTGTGCAAATATGAAAAGGCCCCGAGCAACTGCATTGGTGGATGGTGGGGGATCAGCCCTTCACTCGTGTAGTAAATCGGTGTGAATTGCTAGTGGTTGCCCTTAAATGTCCTGTTATTTGCAATTTGTGGCACTGTGCCCTAATGGGGCCATTGTCCATCATATTGAAGCAGACTATAGCGTAACGCAAATCATTACATCACAAAGACTTGGTATTTCTATTAATATGTGTACATTCACTGCAGGATAGGAATTTTTTTTTAAAATAAATTGTTGCACACAATTAAAATGGAGACCTCAGAGAGATGCATAGGTGTCGCTAAAATCATCATGTTACACATAAGTAAATCAGGCATCCCATGAAGGAACACAAGGAACATTTCATCATTATTTTCTTTAACACTAATTTGACAACAAAGGCTCCGGACCAATGGTCTAATCGCAATACAAAGGAGCAGAGCTGGTTAGGAGGGATGCCCGGTAAGTAGAACACCAGTGTAGAACACCCGTGACTGACAAATCAATTTGAAAGTTTTGCTTTGTTCTGAAAAACCTAAATCTGAAATGTATACTGGGATTCCAAGCATTAACATTCTCCTTTTTGATGTAAATGGTGCAGGCTTTCTTAGGGGGGGAGGAGGGGGATTATTGCATAGGATGTCCATAGTTATTGGGCATACTGCACGATTTGAATTGCTGGTTCATCATGGTTATCTCTTCGCAACTAGCTTTACATCTTGTCCTCATCCTTTGACCAAACTAACCACATTCTAAGCCATGGTTGGTACCGACACATTCTAGGTTGGACCACCCAATGTGAATTCAACACTCAGCTGGAAAGGCAGCAATGTTAGATTTCCATTTAGCTTCTAATATTGGGGATAGCAAGATGTACATATTTCAAAAATGGGTCTGTTGATTTTCAGTGACCAGATCTTATAGACTGCACATTGTATGATCTGCCTTTCCTTCTTATAGCAGTTCTTAGAGTCAATTCAAATACTTGGTAATTAGTAATTATTGTAATTGTGCCCTTTTACGGATTCAAAACTATGTGCAGCTTGTATGCATGCTGTTTGATTTATAAATAGTATACAGGCATACATATTAACAAACATCCCATTACCCTGTGAGCAAAAATAGAACTCAGACCACGGATTTAAGATAAGAGGACTCAGATCTGCGCCCTTCAGCTTGGAAAAGTCGGATTGTTCACCGATATAATACTGGATGCCTTCATAAGCGCCTTCTAGGGTCACGCCTCTTATCAGTAGGATCAGCAGCACAACGTAGGGAAATATTGCTGTGAAATACACAACCTACCAGTAGAAAGACAAAAATCAGAGTTAATTTCACAATTTAAAACAGTTTTTCTGTTTCGAAAATTAAATGATCATGCCTTCCAAAACAAAATACCACAGACACTGGAAATGTTTCAAACTAACTTAAGCCATTTCTTTTCCAAGTGTTCAGTACTTTGCCATGTGAGTGCTTCTATGTTGCAGATATCCTATCCAAATGAGGATATCAGGGTAATGTTATTAAGTTGGCTGCTTGTCAATTGTTGGTATCGTTTGAGAATTTGGATGTAATTCAATTAGTTCCCATGCTCCATGTTAGCAAAATGTAACATAAGAGTACTGATCCAAAGAAAATCGTGAACAACTTGGACAATATAAGCTCAGAAGAAACAAGAAGATATGATATATGGCATTTATAATGCGCCTATACACAAGTGTTTCGAGGTGCGACGAGGCAAGGAAGGGGGAACAGAGGGAAGACAGACAACTATCTTACTATGCCGGTGTCATTCAGTTCGAGCAAGTGGATGGGAAGGGGGAATGGGAAACTACTATTTGTTCTATTATCCCATGTATTGCAAAGTATGGCCAGCATGTGGCAAGTGCAAGGGTAAAGGGTAAGTGCAGGCATCAGGTGTCTAGTGCTGGTGGCAGGACTGTAGGGAAACCGAAAACAGTCCCCAAGTGTGGGGGTTGCCAGGAGGGCAGAGCAGGTGTGTGACTAGCCGAGGAGGGGACCTGGGCCCGAGATCGGAGGGTGGCCAGGTAAACCAGTGCAGATGACTGCCTGCAGCTAGTGGAAAAGCTAGGATGAAGACATCACATCTCCATGAGCCACTTTCCCTGCTGAGAAATCCCACCCCCTTTCATCCACGACAGAGATGAACAGGGCGCAAAATCTGGCCTGACACGTCCCACCAATATATGAGCCACTTCCCTGAATTAAAGGCCGCCTATTGGAGGAAGTGCTCTTGCATCTGTCTGACTCGAACACAGTCCTCCTAGCTTGCCAACGTGAGTAGCCAAGTCACTGAGCTGTGCTGCACTCGCTCAGCCTCCCGTAGACGTTGTCTTTATGCCCGACTCTTCGCCAGGCCCATCTGCATTACAGAAACTCAGGGTTGACCCAGAATTACTCCATCGCAGCGTACCTCATGAGAGTCAAAAGGCCAGTGCATGACTAACTGTGCCAAGCCCAGCATCCTTTCCGGTGCAGGGGGACTGATCACGTGCAAGATGATCAGCCAGTCTTTCAGAGACATCAACAGGACATTTCACAGGCAGATGTTCTACAGCCCCAACAAAAACAAACAGGCGTTAGTCTAACAGTTGCACAGAGTGCACAAAAAAAAAAAAAAAAAAAAAACCACCTATGGACCAACCACACCAGACATGCGCGGTGTACTGACACGTGAAAAGGTACACCCTGTGCAAACTAGCTTTAGAGGCAGTGTCCTGACAGTTGACTGACTGCCCCAGCCGTTTAGAGGGAGATTCCCTGCACGTGACTGACAGTATTCTCGACTGATTGGCCTTTAGAGGCATCCCTAATATGGCATCATTTGTGACCCAGCGCCACCATCCTCTCAGAAGCACACGTGAGATCTGCGGTGCACTTAGAGGATTGGCCAACATGTAACAGTCTCTGGTTCTAGGTTATGGACAAGCCATAGGTTGGCATGGTGTGCAGAGGACTGCAAGCTGAGTTTGCCATGTGGCAAACTCTGCCTCAGAGCTATGGTACTTTTAAAAAGCACGGACCTGACATGGCACCCACACCAGTCCGTTGCAATTAGCATACCGTGAATTCATGGGAATGACATTGCCGTGAATTATGGAATTTTACAAATGGCAGCCTTATAACTTCAATGTAGGCAATGAGAGACACTCCGGCGAATTCACCAAGCATTTACACTGCTGCAAATGGCAGCTGTGCGATTTCTGCCTGATTCACAACACTGAAAAGGCTGATCTGTGCGGTCACACTGCAGAAATACCACTGACTTCGGGGGCAGGGTAGCGTAACCTGCGTGCACACCCACTTTGCATGGTGGGTGCCACTGCAGGAGTGGCACTGTCAGTGTTGAGACAAAGACATACATGTTCCCCCATTCGATCATAACAGTCATATTAGAGACATGGGAAAATCCTCCACAGGAACCAGTTTAACTTAAGTATATTTTTTCAAACACAAAATAAAAATACATAAGCGGTGGAAGAATACTTTTCTGGAGTTCTGTAGATGATTATAAACCATTTGCCCACACCACGCACCATAAAAGCATTTTGAGTGCATTATGTTGTGTAAGCATACATCGTTAAATATACATACAAAAATATATAAATGTACTGTACCTTTCCAGAAGACTTTATTCCTTTAAACAATGATGCTCCAACTATTATCCAAGACAGCAGAAGGCAAATAGCCAAATGCCAGACAACAGTCCCCGTCTCGTCCATGCTGCTGGAGCGCCGAAGCGCCTCCCGCCTGTAAATAACATGATACTTTAATGAGTTCAGTTGCCTATGCAATGCTGGTGTCGCAAAATACATCTGCCCCCTCACGGACTCTCCCCTTAGCGATTTCATTTCAGAATCAATTCTCCCCGGTGGCGGGGATGAAGGGAGACTGTTACGTGGAGGGGTTATTGCGCGACACCGGCTTTGTGCCGGATAAACCTTAAAACTCCTGCCAGTCCCTCAGAGGTCAAGTCCTGAAAAAAAAGGTGGGAGGGGACGCACCAATTAACATACCAATTGAATGTGACATCACCAGACATTAGCGTATCAAGTTGACCGGAGAAAAGTGGGAGGGCTCTGTACACCCGCGTGCACCATCGACTTGAGCCCTGCAGATGTGTGTCTAGCAAACAGGTAAACCGGTAGGTGATAATCATGCATCAAGAGTATGTAAAATGCCCCTGCAATGGCCACACCAGTGCAACATACAACCATACGTCCGTTCTTCTCTGCTGGCGGTGGCACGTGCCTGTAATATTGTCTAATTCTGCTATAGCCCAATGCCATTGCTGGTTAAAATGGGAGCCAAGACGAGACGCATGAAATAAAAGAAGCAGTTTCTCAAATGGAAAACTGTCTAGGTATTTCACCTTTCTAAAAAAATTAAAGAGGGCATGTAACTGAGGAAGTGGGACTTAACCAGGTTTCCTCAAGGGTTTTACATGACACTGTTGCAAACAACCCACAAAACCAAGGTATGCGTATGGACAAATGGATGAATAAACTACTTGAATGATACAGTCACAAATAAAGGTTATACCAGGAGCAACATGTGCCTCCCGCAAATCGTACTCACGCTGGTATGGTGAATCAGAAACATTCCATTGCATATATATTCAATCTCAAAGAATCCCATGTGTTAGTTCCGCCACTGCTGGCCAATAGGCCGGCTCATGCCGGATCCGAGATCTGGCATCAGATCTCTAGCCGGATCTTGGGATCTGCTTTCCTCAGCCCCAGCAAAGATCCCACACCATGCCATGTGTGAGATTTTTCAGTGCGCACCCGTCGGGGGTGGGGGTGGTGACGGGTGCACACAAAAAAAAAAAACCCGTTTCAGCAGACACAATAAAAGAACAGCAGGGGGTCCAGCTGCTGAGAGTGTTCGTGTCAATTGACCCCTGTGCTGTTCTTGTATTGTATGTGGCCCAGCGTGCCACCCTTAACCTATAGCAAATAAAGGGCACATTGCCTCCAGCTCACTGTCATGCAAAATTAACTATCGGCACAATACTTAAGTTTGCCTGACATGAGCTGTAGGCATGGCGCCTGTTATTTTCTTAGGGGGGGGGGGGAGAGGCAGGAGGGGGTGTTAGGGAGAATTCACAAGAATGTGCTAATTTCCCTTACCTTTTGAGACCCCCAGCAACTTTGCTGGATTACTAGGATTGGATTTTTCTACCTGGGAAGAGCGAGCCTTTTTCCCCCACTCTGTATTTTGGTGTGTCTCACTTGTGTTCTTTGGTTATAACACATCTCCATTGGCATCCTCTTTTTTCTGTGTGTGACACAGCACCTTTGGTGCATTGGCACAGGGATGTCTTTCAGACTTCAAGGTTTAAATACCTTCTCTGGGATGACTACTGTCTCCCAGAGCATATAAAGTTAAAATGACTTTACTAGTCTCTTAAGTTTACTTACCCAGCACACCATCTTCCTATAGAGTGCTGGAGGGGTTGCCTGGCATCCCCGGAGTCAAAACACTCATGTAACAGTCAATTGTTAACCTTTCCTACTTTAAATGTCTGGTGGCAGTGGTTTAGAGCAAACTACCATGATTTTTCCAGACCATGAACTTTAGCTAGAAATCGGGTCGGCCATGTTTTTCAATATGGCGCTCAAGACAAACTCTGGTTGACTTTTCACCATTTCATTTAGGAAAGGTCCTTCTTGTGTTTGTCTCTGCGTGCAAAACCAGGTTTGGTCCCTTTGTTCATTGGGCTTTGGCAGGGTTCAATGCTGAAGCCCTCCTCTGGCGCCAGTGTCTGGGGTGGACAGGATGTGAGGGAGGTGCCCGAAACTCCCAGTGCTTAGTCTCCTAGGAGACCTGAATGCATTCTGGCATGATTGGCCAGCTGACAGTCTGGCAAGGACAGCCACCCTGCTGTGTGAGTGACAGCCAGTTTGGAATGAATGGGGGGAACTTTTTAAAAGCAGGTCTCTGGGACTTGGAAAGCAGAGTCGACCACTGGAACGAAAGAACCAAAGGCAAGCTGAAGGAAGAGGACTGCTGCAACTCCTGCACGACCGGTGAAGCCCTGCTGCAGGTCTGAATTGCCTGAAACTCCATCGACAGAAGCTCTTCAAGGTTAACTTCTTCCCTTTAGTTTGGTGGGAACAACCAACTCGCAAGCCATCTGGACACTATCCCCATCTGGTCGAATATTCATTCGAGTGCTGTTGAAAACCGGATAGCCAGAGGGAAGGAAGCCAGCTTGTGGACTTTAAGGCACTCACACCTTAAACCGACTTCTTGCTAAGCTTTTGGTTTCATCCCTAGGCAGTGCAGGAACCTCCAGACATCCTCCTTGTCCCCACGACTGAAGCTCAGGAACAGCGAGATCTGCTGGAACAACTGCCTCAGCTACAGCTCTTCTCACTAACAAGATTGCAAACACGGTCCGGAAATCTTTTCGGCAATTGCAAAAGGTTATGGAAACTCAACTTCGAAGGCTTGTCCTTCCCTAAACATGTCAAACTTTTTGCCTAGCCAATTCTTCTAAACTCTGTGGCAAAGACTTAACCGCTTATGTTATCCTATACAAGGACTTTGAACCATTGATTTGGCCCAGGCCTATTGAATTGAATTTTGTAGTCTACTGAAACCCTTTGCCCTGCCTATTCCAGTATGTGTGCTATTGATTCTATAACCTTGTCTTTTTATCCCTTTGTAAAGTATCGCGAGTGCCATTTTGCTCCCACTTCAGGGGAGCTGAACTTGTTCAGTAATTTATTGGTGGTGTTTTTGTAGTATATTAAGTGTGATATTGAGCTGCTCTTGCTAGTGTAATGTTTTCAAACTGTACATAAATGTATATTCTTTCACCAGGAAACCTTAAGTGTATATTTGAATCACTGTATTTGTTGGTCCTTTGTGCAACGTGTTCTACTGCTCACTAAACTCGAGAGAAGTCTGGCTGCTCAGCCACTGCTACCACATAACTGTAGAACAGGCTTGTACCAAAAGTGAAATTGTACTGACACGTAGTCTTAATTGCATGTAGTGTTCCCAAAGGGCACTGCATGCGATTCTGCCTAACAGGGGGCAGAACTCATGGTGCCATCTCCAGCCCCGTTTACAATAGTTGCAGGAATCCCATGAACTATCTTAGCACAGTTGCAGCTTGTTAATTGCAGGTTAACACCGAACTCTGCAGCAGGAGCACAAAATCCTTCACTCCACTGCAGTAGTTTTACTGTGATCAATACCGTTTCAAATGTGGAGTTCCCAGTGTTGATGCTTCCCACCAGACCACACAATTTTCATCAAAGCAGATGTATCATATTTGGATATTTGGTTTTCCAGGGAATATTGCACTATAGTTTGCCAGGTTTAAAAGATGTTGCCAGCGTAGTTATTGGAAAGAAATAGCACAATTGTTAAACTGTTTTGAATATTTGCTTTGAGTAGAGTTCAAATGCCAGCTCCACCCCCTCTGAGCTCCACCTCCTCATAACCCTGCCTCCAAACTCCACCCCCACCCCAGCCCTTGTGGGATACCCCACAGTTTTTCCATTTCCACTACTGATTACAGTGAATCCCAAAGAATCATATTGTCTGGTATGAGGAGTCTGATCTATGATGTTTGAGGAAATTTGTTCGAAGCCTATTTGATCGAATTTGTTTTAACATATTTAATGGCAACGAAAATGTGGGAAGTGCCCCCCGCAATTCCCTGCACAGCATCCATCATAACTAAACCTAACGTCCCCCCACCCCCCAGATCTATATTTGCGGCAAAATGTATTGACCACAGGCGAACAGATTGACTTTGGAACAATTGGGCCAGTAAAGAAATGGGGCAGTTGTGTGAGTCATGTGCTCAATTAACAGTTTGTGGTTGTTTTAAATTGTGTATGAATAGGACCAGCGATTTGTGAAGAGGCATTTCCCCCTGCAGATAACTTGCTCTTTGTAAAGGTATATGTGAAAAAGAAAACAATGCAACTACTTGAAAACCTGGTGTCAATCAGTGGAGAAAATTAAAAAGCTTTCAGTAGAGATAGAGTGGAATGACTCCCTGCAGGATTTCTCCCATTTCCAAATATGTACTTATGCCAAGTTGGAACCTGGGTAAGTGCTACCTCAGTAAAAAAAAAATAAAAGTCCTGCTTTACTTACCACTTTTGGGGAGTTTGGCCATTTGGTGCCATTGTATTTGGTATTTAATTACATGCCAAACATGCTCATAGGATATCTTTGTGCTAGCTCTGCTGTGCAGTAACATGTGTTATTGGGCTAACATCTATATTTCTAAGCAGTCGTCTGAAAGATAATGGCTTAATGCAGCCATAATCAGCTCCTTGCGTGATAAAAAGAACAGCCATAGGAAATTGTTCCTGCAGCTCTTCAGCCACTTAATTTATAAACAATACGTCTAGCCTGACAACCGTTACTTGGCCTGAATTTGTGTTTCAAAAGCATTAATTGAAAGTCACAGCCATCATACGTCTAGGTATTGTCAACAGTTGCTACTTCTTATAGTGAGTACCATTATGACAGTGCTATGCAAACGCCTGCCCCATGCCTGCACACAATCCACCACAGTTGTCCTTGCCAATGTTGGCTATGCGTTTCTATTCCTTAGATAGGCATCAATGTGCAACCCTACTTTTCCTGGCCCATCAATGGGCATGGCTCTGTCCTCTACCAGTTTGCTTATGCAAACTAGGGGTAATTTGCACTTCCCCGCCGCACCAATCCAGTCCCATAAGTCGGTGTGCTCAAAATGCACATTCATTACACAGAAATATACACTGGACCAGTAGTGTTCACATTTGCTAAATAAACCCTCCAGACCATCTTTCTTCGCCTGCCAAGCCATTGCAAAAGGGGAAAGATCATATGCAAATTGAGCTTGGTCCCGCACCAAAAGGGGTAGTCGAGCCTAAACTGCTTGGTCACATCCCTTCTGCACGAGACCACCGGCATCCCCTAACATCTTTCAGCCTTGTCGGGCCTCATCAGTGCAGAGTAGCCTGGGTCTCTGGGCCCAGTAGGCATGGGACCCACTTTTGCCTTCCAAAAAACCTTTAAGAAGGAGTAGACTTTTGCAGTACACTATTTTTGGCACAAATGTAATTCTTTGTGGACCAGGCCTTGAGGCATAAAGAGCCCTGGACAATATGTGAACGAAATAATTTCATGTAAGACAGTTCTTGACTACTGAGAAACTTAATTCTCATCTACCCATGAGTGCCGAGCCAAGTACTTGAGAATTTTGTAAATCGGGCGTTTGTGTGCCATGTGCAAAACCCCACCACTCTGTGGTTGGTTTGATTTACTCCACTTAGGAATTGTAATCTGGCAAGGTTGTAGAAGCCCTGGCTTTTTTGATTCTCATTTAATATAAAATGGTGTAGATAATTCCAGCTCAGAAAATGTGGTCTGCTAACCAGAGACCCCTTTTCTTTAGCTCCATGCCAAAAGCATAGTGACACATGTGACCTGCTGCATCTGTCTCCTGATCTGCAGTGCCTGTACTCGAGTGGCAAAGAGCAGGTTCAAAGTTCACAGGTGCCCTTTTTGCAACTGCCTTGACGCCAAGTCACTACAGTGCAGACGTTGAATTTCAATCGGCCCCTCAGTTCCAAAATCACTTAATTATGATAAACTATTGGTGACACAAGTCATACCTGAGCTTCAGTATGGTGGCTGGTAGTTCACATAAATATTAAAGACCCATTGGATATGTAACATACTCATGCAAATACTGTAAAGCCAGGCCAGCCATGGAAAGCGTGTATGCGTTGTTGCTAGACTCTCTCGGCTGTAACCAAGAGGACAATAGCCAGAGGGGCTGCCTCCATTTGATCATTTGTGGGTTACAACTCTCTAACCCATTAAGCTCTCAGCAGGAGCAGGCTTCAGGTGGCACAGCCTAAACCAAAGGCCTCGCCTTACACCAAAGGGCCTGTGATGGGATGTGCCTGAGAAGGGGGAAGAACTATTGAAACCAGAGGAAGCACAGGATAGCAGGGAAAGGATTCCAACATCTTGCTTTTCTCTACATCTCTCCGTCCTCCATCTCCTACAGTTCCTTTAGCACCAAGCCCAATGAGTATAATGCAATAAACTAAGGACCTCTGGTCACAAGGACAGGAACTGGGCCCTAAAGCAAGTCTGCTTCCATCCAATCCTGTGCAGCCTTTTGCCTATAAAGAGGGGGTGTTCCACACCTTATTTGCTGCTTTCTGGACCTTCAAGAATAATTCATTTGGACCCCTTTTGGGAGAGCAGTCCTTTCCAAAGCCCTCCATAAGTAAGGTGAAGAGCATGTCCCAAGGCAGAGACACACTCTGCTCCCTACCCACTCTCGATGCATTGGGGTGACCTGCTGCTGGAGCAATACCTACTGCTAAGCCAGCTGTATCGGGGACCCAGGACCTCATTGGTGGAGAAGGCCACCTGCAGGTGTTTACCAGCCCCCCGTGTTTTGAGAATGAGAACAAGGACTGGTTTTGTCCCTAAGGCTCGGAATTGCGATTCACAGCATCCTGAAATCAAGAACAGCCAGGATCCCTGGTGTGTTTGGCATCAGTCCGATTGCACAGCATTTGAATGTACACCACATTCAAACCAACTGAACCCAGTGCTGCCTTTGCAATTCGCTCACACTTCAAACCACTGTGCTTGCATGTACGCCAAGCGTGTCACCCTGTCGACTTGAACCACCAGCTCATCATTGGACTTCAGCACAAACCATTGGAAGCATTATATCATGCATCATTCTGAACAGGTGGTAATAAACATCTTCACAGCTCAACCTCAAACCGCTGCCTCGTTGAACTGCACATTGGACTATCAGGATCACATCTTCAAACCATTACCTAGGTTCAAACCACTACTGTGCAACTCATCCATCCTAGCCAGCGTCACCAAATGTCTTGAACTTCAAACAGATCCTTGTTAGCCCTCTGAAATTCATCACTTATAGATCTGGCCCCCTCACAATATATTGTGAAGAACAGCAAGAAAGCACGGTGCCTGATACCTGGCATCGTCCCAATACAGCGTTGAAGATATGAAAGATATTATGCGCTCAGACAAACGTACCAAATGTACCCTCGAACTGATGTGGTAGAAGGAAGTCCGATATGATTATTCATAACGCGCTTCATAAACAGATGTCTAAGCACGGACCCGAGGATCGAACCTGTGTTGCTCGGTCGTCTTGCCTCCAATACTAGCACATTGCCCCTGAGCTATCCTCCCGAGACTATGTTCATTGGTGCAGACACCAATGAACATAGAACTATAAGTAAAGTGACAGGTGTAAAGTGACGCCATGAAGTGAAGCGATGAGGACACAATGAAACGATATACAAAATATGCCTACAATGAAGATGTGACTGTAGTAATAAAGTTTTGAATATGCAAATGTAAAGAAATCATATACACTGAGAAGAGATGCAGTAGAGGCATACACGTAGAAATGAAACTCAAGGTAGATGACATATAGAAGCTTGCTAAATGTAGAAAATAGAACACGGGTAAAGCAGCCATGTCGAGAAGATGGACTGTTTTTAAAGCCAAGGAGAGAGATAAAGGCTGCAGAGCAGACAGGCACTGAAATACAAATTTATGTATGAACAAATGATATTTGTTTGGCTCAGGATCAAGGATGCAGCAGCAAGAAGGAATTCAAAGAGTCAAAGAGGATAAGTCATGTACGCAGGACATATTTCTCTTGGATTAAGTAAAGGAGTAAACATTTGCTAATGCCAAGTATTGGTCAAAGATGCAGAAAGCATATGCAAGATCTAGCACCCAAGTCTCCAAAGGCCAAGCAGAGTAATAGCAGCCAGTATAATTGATCAAATAGCACTAAATAGAAGGAGACGATAGACAAAATCATGGTCTCCTCACACGTGGTGCAATACCTGAACACTCCAGATGAAGATAGGAGTGTACCTTCACTCCTTTTAATTTTTGATTAAGAGAACAGTCAGGAAGGTCAACTACAAAGAAGAGGCCTTTGCTTAGGGCCTAACTGATGAGATGGCAGGCTGATGGCCAAGTGGGCAGTTGTCTGATGTTGTGCCCTGCACCTGGGTTTCATTGTGCTTACGTGCTGCTAACGAGTCACATGTCCAAGGTTGGAAGAGAGTGCCAACCAATCAGGATGGACTATACATTGTTGCAGAAGCCAATCTGCTGTTATTCTAATTTTGTCTGAATTATACGTAGATAGAGGTAGTTTGAGGTGTGCCTACTTGATAAGGGGCAGCCAATGACATTACAAATGCCTAAAAAAAAACTATAGGTACATATGTTCCCTCAATCTATCCCTCCACCAGGTGGGGTTTTTACTATTTACCACATAGGATAACGTCATAGCTGACGTACAAAGCCTTTGAGTAACTGAAATGTTTTCAAGAGTGTTGCGATTTGTTATGCTTGCCAGATTTCTCTACTTTAATTGATAATAAAGTAGCGTTTTGCCATGTTCGAGTCGGTCCGGTATATTGGGGCTATCCAGGTGCTACTCAAACCGACTCGATTCTCACTCACCTCTTGGACAGCTTGGTGCATCCAAACTGCTTTTGACCTGCTTGAACAGTGATAATAAGCCTGGTTTGGTGCCATTAACTGCCAATATATGAATATGGTACTGCTGGAAGGACTAGCCCCTCATGTCCACTTGTTGGTACTGTAAAACCCCCATTCTGAACTCAGTTTCATGCCTGTTTTTTCTTCCTGCTAAGCATTTGGAGTACTCCATCTTCCAGATATGCATGAAGGGGTTAGCTAGATGCCTCTTCAGTGGTGGTTAGTGAAATTTGCATTTGAAGGGTGTAAATATTTGCCGTAAATATGCATGAACGGCCAGGCATAGGGACAGAGCCAAAACCAACCACAGGTGGTTCGGCAGAGTTCTCCCCAGAGAACATTTTGTTCAATAATGGGTTAAAATTGTGCATTGTACAGCACATATTCTGTGGAAAAATTGGGGTAAAATAACAGATTGCAATTGGTTTTGTAGGGTAATGCTTGACAAATCTAATCGATGCAAGCCAAATATTTTCATGCTGACTGTCCAAACATTCCCATGCTGGATGCACTTCTACCGGTACATATTCCCATATAGGAACATACTGATGTTTTCTTTGTGCATAATGGCAGTAATCATATCATTAGATAATGTGTCCAAGCTAGTTCTGCCAATATATGCCAGTACTTGCGCATAAGAAACTACTCATGTTGGCTTTGCTATTAAAAATGACAATGCCACAATAAGAAACATTTCCGACACATGATAGCACTTTTGTTTGCTTGATCATAAATGCCTAGCAAAATAAAAGTCATGCCACAGTAAGAAATGGCTGGACTGGCTACACGAAAATGCCAGTCTAGCCACGTAATAACACTTAACATGCTTGCTTTATTATAAATGGCCAGTAAGAATTGGCATGCCAGAGGCTGAAAACATAACTGGACTGGCTGCAGCAATGATTTCCAACATGCAAACCTGTTGAACCGGCTCCGATTTGGTGGTGCGGGAAACATTTTTAAAGCAATCACACACACAAAATATTTAATTTATGCAGCTTCGCACACATTCATATTTTTCTTGCTTGCAGGCATCCCGGTCCAAGTTCTGTGCTGGTCAGCTCGACGCAGCATGAACAGGAACCAGGAAGTGGAGAGTGCTATATTGTTCCTGCACATGAACCCAGGATATGACGTGTTCCTTGGAGGAAGCTCCAAAAGCTCTGTATGTGCAATGAGGCGCAGGAGCACCCCTAACAAATGCAGAGCAACAGTACCCCAGCCTGCATCGACAATGAGCCATGCAAGGATGGGGTTGAAAAACCACATACCTGCATGACCCATTGGACATGCACACAGGGGTATGAAATGTCAAAAGGAAACCACTTTGACAGTTTTAAGAAGCCAGTCAAGGAGCATCCCTCAGCAACTTTTCGAAGCCAAGGGAACGGTCAGGGATTTTATATATAAAAATAAATGGGTGGGTGGGTAGATCGCCCCCCCCCCCCCCCCCGCATCAACTATTATGGACAAACCATCCCACCGCCTCTTGCAGTATACAATTCAAGTTGTCAATATGGGATTTGTTTGTAGGGAAATGGCCACAAAATGTGTGGTCCCCTTTGCACCTCGAATTCTGAAACACAGGGCCTTCATGAATCGGACATCGGACCCCGTTTATGTAAACAACATTATGTAGCATAAGCACATGGGTGATGGTTCGGGTACATCTCAAAGGCCATGCCACATCGGTGAATATTCTGTTCAGAGTCTGTTTAGGTTTTGCCACTCTCGGTGTCCAAATGCTCATTTCAATAACCCCAGAGAAAAAGGGATTGTAACTGTCATGTACAACGTGTTATATACATTGTAATATATTTTGGAACTTAATAATGCATATTTAGATGGTAGTTCACAGTACACTAATTGCAGGTGTCCTGCATTGGTACTTAATAAGTTGAGCATCTGTGTGTTCTTTGCATTGGCAGCACACAGTATACTCGTATGCAGAGATGAAAGCCCGCTCAAAGAAGTCTCCTGTTGGCTCGGAGCCCTCAAGGACGGTAGAGGAGGATCAAAGAACCAACTTGTTCAGGGTACAGCCCAATTTTCAAAGGCAAGACTTTCTATCAAATGAACCCTAAAATGCTTCACCTCCCACTCTGCTGAATTGCACCTGCACCGCACCATGCATTTCTTGGAGCTTCGTAATGATTGCAGTGGGCATGGTGCGTGGTTTGGAAAGGATACTTACTCCCAGTAGAGTTTGCTTGGAAGCTGCACGTCGAGTTCCATTGTGCTGTTCGCCAAGCACATCTGATTGCTATCCGCCACCCAGGTTAAATTCACTGTGATTATATCTTCTCCGGAAGATACATTGCAAGAACCTGTGCAAATACAAAGCCTAATTTTAAAATCCAATATGTTAAAACGCTTTTCAGTTGTTCATATCAAGAAGGGATTGCATGTGCTTTATTCCGTGATACCTTTGATTGGACTGACAAAGTACAAAAGTGCATATACTATGAAGGCACCAAATGATTAAAGACGTGATGTGTGAGTGTTTTTAGAGAGAAATACAAATGTATGCACGTAGGTGGAATTATGGTGTATGGTGTGTTTGCACATTAGCATTGCACGTATTGGGTTTCACATGCACAAAATACCATAATACCCCTCTTATTGTGTTACCAAAATAAAATGTAACCCAATTTACATAACATATACAAAACATGGAAATGTAGGTCTATAAATGAAGGGGTGTCCTGCAACGCCGACTGAATCGCAGCTGTAACACATTCTTAACCAGAGGATGCCAGGATGCCGACTAAGATGCTTAGATGAGAGATTAGACATCACCAGCATGCTTCCATGCATGAGAATGCAGCTTTCATAAAAATCAACCACAGAGCTTCCTCAGTGTAGGGCTAGAGGGCTGCAGCACACCAAGCATGACATGGGTATGGGCAGGACCATCAGGGGCCCAAGCAGCCGGGTTTGGGGGTGAAGGGGGAGGGGTTGGGCACCAGCACGCCAGCCGCACATTTCTTCCTTGGGGTTGTAACTATTTCCTATGATGTGTAGTTGTGGCAGGTCTTATCGCCTCACATTCCTCAAGGCTCTCCTTGGAGGACAGTGCAAGCACCGGAGAAAGTAGACAGGAGGGGGTCATACACAATATATCAGTTCAGCTGGCCAGCTAGCAACTGAATGATGTAATCCAACTCGGACGTCATATGCAACTTGAGCTCCTGTTATCTGATGTCACTCAGAACCTGCCCTGCGATAAAATATATTCCAATACTCAATAGAAACATATGTAATGCATGTGAAACAATGGATGATGCATGTTCTCTAAAATGTCCAAGTCATCCCATTTATCAAGGTACTTTAGAAAAGAAATCTAACTTGAGAGAAAAGTATTAAAGAATTTCAAAAAGATGACCTAAGTACCTTTTGGTGTCTTACTGCAGATTGTGTCATTCAGCCCATCCCACCTGGAGCAGTCCGCCCATGGAAGCACATTTGTGAATGAGGCGAACATATAATAAATGCTGTAGGCAATGATAACATTATAATAAATAGCCGCTAATGTTGAAATAAGGACCATGGTCACTCCCACTCCTAGAAAGTAAGAAACACATTGGAAGAAGAACAAAGTGATATTAAGACACATGACGAAACACAGCAGATGTCATACTTTACACACATGACATTGTGTTCAAAAACGAAACAGAATAATCTTCGTGAATTATCCTAGTTCACATGTGCCATGGAAGTCAACAGAATTCAAGGTCATTTTATGTAACAGTCCTTAGGTTAAGACGCCATGAACCTATCTTTTGTACAAGAGATATTTTAACTCATTCATATAAAATACTACTACTTTTTCATTTAAACTTCGCCCATGAGGATTCCTATTTCTAAGCACTTCATGTTT
Organism: Ambystoma mexicanum; assembly: GCF_040938575.1. NCBI lineage: Eukaryota > Metazoa > Chordata > Amphibia > Caudata > Ambystomatidae > Ambystoma > Ambystoma mexicanum. Next base: position 349,856,961 of record NC_090930.1, on the reverse strand, counting down.
ACATCAGAGGAATTGCCTACAAAATATGTGCACAAAAAACAAATATGGACTATTCATCAATGCTCTATGAACAATGAAAAACCTAAAACTACATTTAAAAGTATATAACCAAGTATTTAGGAGCAACATCTAAACAATCCCTTTGTGCTTAGCTAACAGACATGCAATACTAAATACTCAGCACCAGACTAGAAATTCATAACTTGTTAAAGACCTGTAAACATGTATGTCAATGTGCATGCTCCATTCCCATTGAAAACATTTTTTGTAAAGGAGGCCCCCCCATAGCTCATGTTCCCATTCACAAGTAAAACAATGACTATTGGTAATTAGCGACCATTTCGTATGAGGCGGGACTTTATAATTCCGACAGTCACTGTGTACTTAGAAAGTAGTTGGTTTCGTTGAATAGGTGTCTAATCGCCTTCAGCAGCCTCAAGTAATAGGAGCAGTTTTTAACCGACATATGAAACTTGGGCCTCTGAGTGCATGGAGGCTTCTAAGGTCATGCCCAAGGTTTTGACGTTGCCCACTACTTTGATTGAGTCCTTTATCAGGAATTAGCCATAGTCGGATGATAATTTCACCCCAACTTGATTGGAGCCGAAGACCCATCAACTCAGTCTTTGATCCATTCAGGCACATCCAGTTTTGATTCATCCACAGTTGGATGATGTGATGGTTTTATTATCTTTTTCATAATACCCGCTTAATTCCACCACCAGCTGAGTATCGTCAGCATAGTTGGTGAAGAAAGCATTTATGTTATCCAGGGCTTCGCAAAGGAGGTGTAGGTAGAGATCAAAAAGAAATGGTGATAGGCTAGCTCCCTGGAGGACACCACAGAAGATATTAGATTCCTGTGACAATGTGTCACCCCAGTGTAATCTAGGTATTCTATCACCAAGGAAAGATAACCAGCCGATAGCAGTTAGCGATTTTCCCCAAGGCCTGCTGCAATAACTGATGGTTTAGCAGGTCAAAGATTACACTGGTCAAGAAGGACAAGTATACCCGTCCTTTTTCCAACGATGCCCAGCATTTTAGTTTGCAAATCCAACATGGTGGTTTCAGTACTATGCGCAGTACGAAAGCCTGACTGTTGGTAATGCAGTACCTTATTGGTCTCAACATATGCTTGTAGTTGTGCTCTGCCAATCTTGTCCATTACTTTCAGAATAAAGTTAGGTCTCAAATTCCCTGGTTCTCGTTGATCTATTTTTTTTTTTACCAGATGGGTAATGGTCACCCTTGGTCCCGGAAGGAAGTATTGACCATTCGTGACTAGAGATGCAAAACTGTCTGCATTCTCAAGAATTATTTTGGGTGGCAGTTTATTCTCTGCACAAGAGGATGGTTTCATAGATGCTAAGGTGGTTAGCATGTCCTCCGTCGTGATCTTGTGGAATTGAAATTGGTCTACACAATCCGTGGACTTACTCAAGGTATTTCGTATTGTTCAGTTTTATTGCTTTCGGTAATAGCCAATAGTTCTCTTGCTTTGAGGATTTTGTTGGTGAAAGCAGCCTGGGTATTATCACATTCCACTTGGGATGGAACGAAAGTAGGGGTCAGAGAGACCGGTTTATCGATAGATTTAAGAATCTAGAAAAGTTTGCCCGAGGCCTACGATGCCTGCTGAATTTCGGTGTTAAAATAGTCTTAGTCTCCACAATGTTCCTCTTATGGGACCTCTGTTTCCTTCCAGCTATTCTTGTTAATGGGCGTAGGTTTCTTCACCCATCGGGCTGCTCGTTTTTTTGTGTGTCTTAGTTCCGCATTTATAACACGCTTAAATACCCAGAGGTCTCCAAGCAGGGACCCGGGGTCTTTCCTTTTTTTTTTAATGTAGCTAGGTCAGGTGTAAACCAATTCTGATGGTTATTGTTTAGTCTAACTAGTTTAGGCTGGAGGGGAGCCATCTGGTCTTAAGAGATGTGATATGTTAATCATATTTAGATATGATAATTTCATGCGTCTTCCTCATTAATGTGTGCCAAGATTTTATTAGTGCATTGTGTAAGATGAGATCTTTCAATATTCTTGAAATTCCTACATGGTACTTTCTTTGGTTCGCTAGCGCTTCCCTTTGCTAGTATAGGCATGGGTCAAAGTAAATGATGCACTGAAATGGTCTGACCATATGTATGGAGTGGTCACAAAATTACTTGTTACCAAGTTATCTTTTATAACCCAGTCCAGCTAATGGCCGTTATCCATGGTTGGATTGGAGTTCATGACCTGGAAGTTTAGGTTATTAAGGGCTTTTTGTAGGCTTGCCAGTTTATCTTTAGGGTACCCTCACCAACGGTTAAAGTTGCCTAAAACCAAGGTTGATGAATTAGGGCTGTGGAGTAGATTTAATATTTCAGTGAGTTCATTATTGAACTCAGATGTGAGAGAAGGAGGATTGTAACCGAGAATTATGTTCAAACAATTGTCAGTGGGGCAGAATTTCAGGTGTAATACTTCTCAACCTTGGCAAAATGAGATGGTTGCAAACATAGGATTACTAATAATCATAGCCACCCCACCCCCTTTCCTGGAGTATCTATTAGTATAGTGAATAGTATAACCGGCTGGTACCACTAAATCACAGGTTGGGCCTATAGTGTCCTGCAACCAGGTTTCAGTAAGGAACAGGATGTCCAGATCTTCCTTCCGTATGTAATCATGTATGCATAGGGCATGTTGATTTAGCGAGCGCATATTTATCAGACATACCTTTAGATTGCTGTTCGGAGTCTGAATTGCTAGTTTTGAGTTATGGTTGTTTGCCTTGCGGTGCGAGCATCCCTGTTTCGAGGAGGGTTCAGGACACAGAAGCGAGCAGTGTACAACTCCCTGCGATTGTAACCTTCCCCTTTCCATTACCTGCAGCGCATGCGGTTGAATTACTTCAAAGCTGCATGTCATGAAGCTCAACCAATAAGTGACCCATTTCGCAAAGCCCATGCTCACCATGTTGTGAGCATGGGCTGCATCATGATTACATCCATTATATTCATAGTGCTTAGGAGCTGGTGGAATCCACCATAAGACGCTTTATAAAAATAGCATATTTGAAAAGTCCATCATGTGCATCTGTTTGAAACAAATCCATGCCACAAGGTTTTGCAGGCTTGCGCTGGCAATGCAGAAACAATGATTGGGAAAGTTTGACAAATATATATCTAGATCTATTATTCTCTTTTTAAAAGCTGCTTTGGTACCTCAGGTTACACTTTGCTGACATGGCTGAAAACCTGTATTCACCTTCTCAAAGATACATTCCGAGATATCACGACATCATTTGGTCTGTATGTTAGTAAACGAGTGAGGTGCTTTACGTTTTACATTTTAATTACGAATCTTGGATTTTTAGCAATGTTACCGTCTGGATGATATGGGGATCATATCCCAGAAAGGCATTATGTATGCATATGTATAACACTTAATACCGAAGAGGTTTCGAAGCACATAACCAGTATTTGAACCTGTGCTGCTCTGCATCTTCTTGCTTCCAAGTCGAGCGCATTGCTACTGAGCTAGACTACGCACACAGTATGGACATCTTGGTTTTATCACCAATTGATTTTCTATACTATCAGTTGAGCATTCATGATAACAATCTTAGTTATCTTGAATATGGAGGCGTTGACCACAAATTGCATGATGGATACCTTCATTAAGTTTGTATAATGTTATACTAGCTTGTGGAACATTTGCTATTTAGAGTTGCAACTTAACAGTTGTAAAGAATTAAGCAATATAGGAACATCTTTGTATGTCCTGTCCTTTCCCCTGTATGTCCTGTCCTCTCCCCTCACCTAAGAGACAAAAATACGTCAAGATCAGGCAACAATGTCTACTTATCGAAACACAATGTTAATTGTAACAATCTGCAACTATCTGTATTGTTCAAATAAAAAAAATACTTCATCAGGTTTTTTTGTGATTCAAGAAGGAAAGTTATATTACTTAAAAAACTCATAGCATTAAAATTAATGATTCTAACCTTCAAAGGCTGGCAGTATTTTCCAAACCAAAACAGGTTTGGAACTGGTAAACTGTCCCAAGGAGCATTCCAAGAAAAATAAAGGAAGTCCAGCAAGGGCCAACATGATTGTATATGGAATGAGAAATGCACCTATAAAATAAAATGTAATACATTGAGAAGTAGCCAGACAAGCATGTATGTTGTATCGCACATTACTGCATGCAGTTCCCCCTCCTAGATTATCTTTGTAAAAAGGTTCAGGTACATATAGCATGCCTGCAGCATATCACCACATAATCCACAAGTAGAGAATTGCCCAACTAACATTCTAGGGCCTCATTACAGATACTTTGCATTTGAGAGAGTGAAACGTTCAACTGTTAGACCTAGGGGAAAAATGTCCCTATGACGGTATTACAGAAACTTTGAACTGGTGCAAGTGTAAATACCACCAAGGCAAACATGGTCATAGTTTATACAAATTATTGTTTCAATGCATTTGGGCAATATTTGTCCTAGTCCTTTACCCTGGTGCATAAATGCATTGAAGGAATAAAGCAATATTACTCAACATTGCTACCAGCGCATGTGCAATTAGAATTAGGTCAAAAATTGCTTTAGTGAAAAAACATTTTTGGTATGGTAATGCTCATTCGTAAAGCGCCTATACACAAGGCATGTGCTTCAAAGCACTCAAGGAGGGAGGGAATAATGGGGAAAAATGACAGTCATTTAGAGCACTTGAATTTGCCTACTGTTTTAAAGAACCTTGCCCATACATAGAACACAGTTTTGTCTTGTATAAATTATTAATCCCAATTAAAATTAAATTCCTGTTCCCTCTCCTATTTGTTTTATAATCTCATGCTTGTTGTACCTATAAGTCATTGTGTTCTCCAAAATAAAATCTTTTATCTTACTGGTAGATAATCAATAGATAGACCCGAGTCACTACTAGCAGTGTCCATGGTACCGATGTAAAGACTGTGATGTGATAGTATTGTGGGGTGAAATATAACCCCTGAATGCTAGAAATCAAGAGGCCAGAGTCATTTGTAAAAGCCCATAGAAGTATAAGGCCAGCACAGAAATGGTGATGCCTATTGAACCTAAATCACCAAGCAAAGACAGTGGGCCAGAAGTTCAAAAGTGAGAAGATCTGCACAATGCATTTCAGCAAGGAAAAGACATGCGCCTGACACTGCCATCCCACTCAATCCACGAAGAGCTGCACTGTTAAAGAAACAGCAGTGCGTAAATTATCTTCAATGTAATACAAGATTGTGCTCCAAGCAGCTAAAGTGAAATCAAGCTCCTTGCAATTACAATGAATAAAAGATGTTAGTTTGTTTTTCCCTCATCCAAATTACATTATGCAGAGAAAATGCAACATTTGAACATGGTATCTGCCTTACACATATGGACAATCCAGAAGTGATACTCCTGTAGTTTAACTGTGAAAGCCTTATAAGATGTCATGGAAAAATGCATTCTGTGTGAGTTTAAAGGGCCATGGCTGTAGGGTACGTGAGCTGGTCATTTCTTCAAACATGAAACTAACCTCCAAGACCTTTTACTCTGCTGGCCTGAGGATGGCCCATTTGTCAACTATCAAAGCCATTACTTAAATACTTTTAGATCAAAACCACAGTAAATCCCGATAAAGCCATGCCTGCTCCTGCATCACAAGTGACCTCCAGGTCACAATTCCCATAAAAAGTCAATTAGTGTTGCTATCAGGGCAGCACAGGCCTTGAAGTGGGATAGGCTAACAAACATGAGCCAGGCTCTGCCTAGTCACATTTTTAAGGATAAATGAAACAAAGGAGCACGGGCGTGGGCTAGAGTGAGGCCTGTGAAGGCTGCAGTTTGATTAATAGAAAAATACATTTTTATTGCATAAAAAGGGCAGCGTAGGTTCCACAACGGTCATTCCACACTAAAGGTGATAGTTGTGAGGAGTATAAAGTGGCATAGTTTTTACTCATATGGCTCCTGACTAAATGAAGAAAAAAAATATCTGCATAGCAAGGGCGAGCCGACTTCAGACTAACATCCGATTCACCTTAAAATGTAGTTCAACATATATTCATGCATGTAAAGATTTCAAAATGTATAGTACTTCACCAGGTTGAGAGATTTTAGTTTTTACATGCCAAGCCCACCTGTCAAAGTGGGATGACAAAGCTTTCTCCTCCCACAGCTGTCCTGGCACACTCCCCTCATCTCCTTGTCCTATTACCACACAGGTGAAAGGTGGGGAGGGAACTCAGCCAATCCTTTTGTGAGAATCATGACAAGTTTGTGATGTTGTTCGCCCTATAGGTACATCAGTTTGCATTAGAACTGATCTTTTCCACTTATTCCAGGAGCAACCTGCTGCCTTGACGAGAAACATCCCAGCATAGAGGCCCAAATCTTGCACTGGAGAAAGGAACCAGGAGACAGAAGCTGACGGGGAACCCCTTGGAGGATTCAGAGGAGATGCTTTGACTCCCTTGCTGCCCCAGCAGTGTCCTGCTGTTCCCTGATGCACATTACAAGGCCTCTCTTTTAGGTAAGACTATTCCAAAAGCAATAGATTGTTTAGGCAACAAATTGTTCACGCATTGATGTGGTTATTTCCCCATAGCAAAATATCCTGTTGGTCTGTAGATACTTAACATAAAAGTAAATCAATGAAATCCTGAATAGCAATCACGGGGTGGGTATTATTGGCATTCAAAAACAACAAGCTCTTCCATGTGTGTTTCTGAGCCAATATAGACAAAGATTTGGCAAAAGAATTGACCCCTAAATCCTGTTTCCACGCGAGTGCAAAACAAATTCCCCCATTCATTTAAAATCAAGTGTGAAGATGGATAGTGCCATTGCATGTGCAGGGTGCAAAACGAAATTGCCCCCTTTGTTCCCATTGTGCTCTGACCAAAACCACAAAGACCTGCCTATGCTTTTAGGTGTGGCCAAATGAACATCCCATTGTTTTTCTTTCTCTCCTATTCCATCTGTGATTAGAATCTAAAAACAGATGTTCCCATTGTGTTCCCACGGTCACTGGTCTTAAGCCTAATTGATGCTCGGAGGGTGGGGGGGGTTACTCAGAGAAAAAGTATTATAACCAAATCACCAATCAATGTGCGTCTTGAATTTTTCTTCTGTATTGGTGGGTGATTAGGAATAATTGTGACTGCATATCTCAGTTATCTGTGTTAGTGCTTTTACAGGAGTCATTTTTGTTGCCACAGCACTGCTGGCTGATGTTAGTCTATTTGTCAAATTTGAAAATATATATTACATGGACGCAGTAGCATCCATGTAGTTATGGTTAAGTTGGTGTTTCCATAGGAAGAGCATTTTTTGGGTGGCTTATAACTTCGCTCCCTCTGGACGAATCCTCACCAAACTTTGCAAAAAAAGTATATGGCCCACTCTGAATTGCTTTGCAGAGTTGAGAGGTTTGGTCCAGGGGGGGCAAAGTTATAGGGGGGGTCCCAAAACATTTGTTTTTTCTCATAGACATAATGGGAAAATCTTTGCGCACGCCTACAGCCCAAACCGCTGGACGGATTTACACCAAATTTGCGGCAGGAGCGGGGGCTTAGTCCCAAAAGTAGGCTTTTGCAAATTTGGTTTAAATCCGTCCAGTAGTTTTTTTTTTTTTAAATGACCAAAATGTAAGGCAAAAAAATTAGTGATATCTCTGTTGGCTTCACGGACGGGACTTCCCGGTTTTCTCCGCGGAGAGTGCCCCGATTGGCCGAGGGGCTTGCGCGATGTCCGTGGACATCTGACGTGTTCACTGATTGGACACCGTGGGGCGCGTCAGATTTTTGGTGGCGCCCAACATCTTGCATTCGCGGACGACGGCGGACAGCGAGGTGAAACTTGGTTTAAAAATTGTATTTAGTGGAGTGTGTTGGTGTGTAAGTGTTTGGGGAGGGTGGAGGAGTATGAGATAGATGCAATGTTGTATTTTTTTATTATGTGCTAGACGCTTTTGTGGTGTTCGATTTGTCTGCGGACAACACGGCTGTTCTGAAATGTTCGTAAATAAGCAGAATGGATTCGGTGTCAAGTTGAACGTGTTCTAAGAAGACTCGTGGGGAACTGGAATGTTCGCAGGGGGTGTCCTGAAGACATGGTCTGTATTGTTCGTTGTCAAGCTGAAAGTCTTCTTAGAACACGCGGTGTCCTGAAATGTTTGAAAATAAACAAAATGGGGGTGTTCTGAGGACGTTCTCTGTATTGTGTGCCTGCTTACCTGTATCCAATGAGGGAATGGCACAGAGAATGAAGTGGAAATGGTAGAAGGGCTGTCTAAGAGTTACGCAGTCCGTGGGCAGGGCGTGCTACATCCGGGGTTTTCCAGCAAATCCAGCATGGAAAGACGACTGTAGGGATCGGCCAATCAGATGTTGAGGTTGTGGATTTGTGTTCAAGGAGACTGTGTTGAAGATGGCAGAAGTGGAGAAAGTCAGGGTGTTGGTGCTCAGAGATATGTTTGTGCATGGTTTACAACAGTATGCTCAATGCAGGCATGTTGCAAAGAATTGCGATGTTAAAGGAGTGGAGGTGGTGTGGAGCACTGTGCCCGATTGCAATGTACAGGTTTGTGAAGATATGGGCAGGATGAACAGTCCCCATGTGGTAGTTTTGCACTATGGTGCTTTCCATTTGGGCTATGTCAGTGCCCTTACTTTGTTGGCAGATTTGGAACACTTGGTTCAAGCAGTAATGAACATCCTTCCAAATGCCAAAGTAATTTTTTCTGGATAAGTACCTAGGGCAATATGGGACAATAGTTCAGTTTTTTGTCCTCAGCAAAACAATGCTAGGTGTGTAATCAACCGAGGCATGTGTGCCTTCATGCTTGGAGCTGGTATGTTATTCTGTAATGAGAATATTGATTCCAGTAATGCTGTTTAAAGAAGATGGCATTTCCTTATCTTTTATGGGAAATGCCATTCTGTTTTGGAATGTAAGGGTTGCTTTGGAGAAGGTTATGTGAAGATTTTAGGAGTAAAGTAAAAAAAATAAAAAAGAAAATACAAAACAGGTGTCTGTCAAGCATCTGCAAAAACAAAAAAAAAAACTGCTCTTTTCAGAGCCAACCTCAAAGGGGAAATGGGGCACACTATTTAAATTTACATTCACCACGCTCAGATTTCGATATATCCGCGGACATCGAAATCACTAGCTAGGGGTTCAGTATGTTCTATGTTACATGTATATAAAGTCAGGGATATTCTGGTTAAGTTGTGCTACTAAAAACTTATGAAATTCAGTGAAAAATCTTTGTTAAAAGGGACGTTAGGGTTCAAAGTAAAACCGAAAAACCCCTGAAATTCGGCAGTTATGGTAAGATAACCATAACTCGCGCCACCGTGCACTGCTAACACCCAGGACATCAAAGATGACATCACAAATGTCATTGATATCACATGTGCATTTACTTTTCATAAACTCTGTAGGAGGGATTCTTATAATGTTGACCAAAAAGTGTGAAGGATCATTTCAATAAATATCATGAGCTAATTAGTGCATTAAGCAATGCATTGATATAAATAGCATTCGATTATGAAGTTCTATCCAGTATACTAAGCAACTCATGCAGAAACTTAGGCAGTGTGTGCAGTATACATGATGAAGGTGCAATATTCATAATCCACGACATTCTCATGACTGCAGACAAACTCATACCTGGTTTCACCTCAGGTAACATTGTGGTTGGAGCAGGTTTTAAAAACAGCAGCTAAATGCTGGTGGATTTTAAAAAGTTTAAAAGAAACCTTCCACCTATAATGTGTAGCTTGTGTTGATAAAGAATGCACATAGGCATGCCTTTTTAGTAATCCACAAACCTATTGGTATTTTGACATTTTAACGGGAGGATTGGAATAACACTGCAGCTACTGTGAACTAGGTGTGGGTGCCGTCACAAGGGGTTATGGTTCCACCCACAACCATTTCTCTCTCGGACTACACTCATTTCTTCCTTCCCCATTCGCATAGCTCTTTCTTGATTTTGAATGTTTTCTGATTATTATGCACAGGTGTATGTAAATAAAAAAATTATGCGACCTGCAAATATTCTATTTTATAGAACACAATTCATAATTGTATGCAAGTCTTTGTGTTGTGTGAACTGTGCAAATGACTCATGGAAATTTGTTTTAAGTGAGTGAGGGCTGAGGATTGGCCGCACTGGCACAGTACCATTCATCAGGCATGTAAGAAGGACAATATGGTGAGTGCATAGGTGAGATGCATTCATAAACAGGTTGGCACCATGAATTTCAAACACTGGTCTCCAATGATGTACCCAAGGATTTAAAAAGCCCATAGATTCAGATACGCTGTATGAGGTGTACCCATAATAATATAGCATAGACGCATTTATAACAAGGCCCACAACTAGGGATGCAGATTGTCAGATTAACAGCATTGTATTGCAGTTTAATTTCCACTCTATGGTTGCCATGTTTAAATATAAAGATTCTGAGTCTGGCTCATCCACATCACTTAGAATCATTTTGAGCTATTAGCAGTCATTCGACTCTCACAACTAAAGCCCTTGATTGCCAAATGTGTTATTTATGCTCGATATTTATTTTATTTATACTTACATGTATAGAGCGCGCCAATCCCTGAGGCTTGAAGGCGCTAAAGCTTTGTTAGGATGACTCGTTAAAAAGGAAACGGTTACCAAACCTAGCGTGCCTAGGTATTTAGTGATTGTTAGAACTCATGGACATATGACAGATATGTTAATTCTCATCTTCCCAAAATGCTCCAATATGCAAAACAGCAAAACATAATCGGTTGTATTGCGGCCACTATAAATTATCTTTGTAGTTTTTTCTAATCAATAAACACCATACACTTTAAGCAATCACTTTCATACTCAAATACACATGCATTTCTTTTAAACCATTGCAAAAATGAGGGGTTGTCCTTCAGAAAAGTAAAAAAGTTAAAAAATGATGCATCATTCTACAATATTAAACAAATGCCTATGCTTAAGTCAAGCACAGAGTTACCACAGGTGGCAATAAAATGATTTTCACAAGCAAGCACTCATACCCACCCCCACCAAGCCCAACATTTCAGAGGCCTGTGGCCGCCAAAAAGGTGCAAGCATGAAATAGATCATAGAGAAGTTAAAATGGTGAAGAGTAAATCTGAATACGCCAAGTGCATCAAGAAACCTGTGAAAGGACACCCAAAGCTATAGAAGGGTGAGAACAAAAAACGTGTGCCAAAGGTACACCGTGTCACAGCTGTAAAGGTGCCCCGTAAAGATATAAATTCAGCCATATTTATAGAAGCTTCTCAGTGCTAAGCAGGCAAATGGCATCCTGCTGGGTTTATCATGTGCCTTTGATGACATTCTGCTGCACACTCAGTATTACCAGAAGAACCAACTGCAACGTATATCACACAATGCATAACTGATGTTTAGAAGTAATCTTTAGATTAATTATATTTTAAATGCAAGGTAGGACTTTTACGGTGAACCAGTACTTCAAACAGCAGTAGGACATCTATACCCACACATCTCAAAATGTACGTATGTATTGTACAGTCCAACCAAATCTATGGAGTTAAACATTTTAAATTACCTTAAATGCAAGCTGGCAAGACCCAAAGCCTAAACCAGACCCACAAAGGTTAAGTATGTGCTGGAACGCCCAATCCATTGCTCAGTGTTACTCTTTGAGAGTTGGGTATTTTGAACAATTGCACAAACAGCATTGATGTAAACAGTATGTACCACTTCATTTGTTGTCTGCACTGTGCAGCTATGGGGAATGCTGTTGCTTCCAACACATGAATGTTCAGGATCACCCTTATCCATTACTCACCATGAGAATGCACAGCCAAGCATTCAGAGACTCTTCTCCATCTGCCTTTACTGCGGTGTCTATATATATGCCCAGGCAGAGATTACAAACTTCACTTATGATTTTGCCATATTTTACTGGCGTTCCAGCCCAAGCCGTTTCCGGTACGTTGTCTTATTTCCATTTTGCCCACTGCTAACACCAGAGCTGTACCATGTGAAGGGGTTCAGTTCATTGTATTCAACAATTTTATAAGATGTGCCTGAACCACTTGCATATATTTCATATGTAAACATTAGCATTTGACAAGACCGGATGCAGACATTTAGTTATGTTGCATTACAAACCAGTCTAGGTGCTTCCCATTCTTGATCTTCAATAATTCTGAAAACGTGCATTAGATGCAGAAAGCCATCTGTCCTGGTGTTAATCCAAGTTAGCACAATCAATTTATGGCAAATTTTCTAGGGCTGTTAAACGCGTACTGGCACGTTTTCAGAATTATTGAAGATCCAGTTCATAAACTTGAACAAATGAGCAGGTTTATACTGCCCACCGACCAATCTACTGCACGAATGGTGTAGTGTTTACACTGAAGGGAACACAGCATTTACCTCTATTCCTCACAGAATAGAAGATATTTATTCCCCAAGAAAAGGAAATCCTTCTCCCTCTCACCATTTGGTGGTACATCCCAGACTGTGGAACACTTTTACCACAGTCTATAAGGGTTTGTAAATCATTGAGCGTACTTGACAAAGAAGGACTGATAGGAAAGAAGAGTTAATCACTACTATATAACACAAGCAACAAAATACCCCTGATGAATGTACTACATGTATCTGTGTTTTAGGGACAGAAACTTGTGCAAGTTGGGTCTATAAAACAACAACAAGATTACTGTAAAAAAGGAAAACAACTCCAATGTGAAGTATCAAATGCGTTGATCTAGTGATTAAGAGATTTAACCCACATTGTGTGTACCTGGTGTTTCTGCATAATATTTGTTTTACATACTAGCATATATGTTTAATTAAAAAAATGTTTAATGTTCATGTGTGAATTTTGGGGTAACAGATATACCCATTGTCATAGTAATTTGTCGGACACCCATTAGCATACCTTCTTTTTGTAGAATATACTACTCTCAGGCCAATCCTTAATATGGTGTTAGTAACCTGTTACAGTCTATGCCGGGAACAGGGGGGGGGGCGGTAACAAACGGACGGGGCAGCCAGAGTTAAAGGCCCAAACAAAGGGAGGGCTTTAGAATAGGGCACTCTGCGATCACTGCCTGGTGTAGTGTGTGGAACGGGTTACTAACGTCATTAGCACCCTCGGGTTGCCAATCCGGTCACCCGGGATGCTGATATTGGTGTCTTTTTTTTTATGAATCCATTTTTTTTTTTTATGAATGAATGGGATGCCTCGCAGTGTCCAGTTCATTCAAAGAAAAAAAACTGTTGAGATGGCCACCACGAGATGGAAGACAGGGCTCCAAGCAGAAACCCATTTCCATGGTGACAAGAAGGAAGTAGAAGCAGCAGTGGTGGTGGGATGCTGCCGCCACAGCCATCAGGTAAGTGTGGGTGGGAGATCCGGGGAATATCATGTTGAGGGAAGGGTGGGGAGAAGTTGGCGGGGCAGGAGAAGCAACTGCCAGGTTGTTTGGAACGTGGGATTTAGCAAGTGATCCGAGCTACCTGATTGGCTGCGCCCCACAGCCCATGTGCTAATAGAGCAGACTGATGACAGCCTGTCTGGCCCAATACACATCAAGAGTTTTCATAGAAGAGATTTGTGACCATGATGGTGGTGTTTTTGAACAGAGCAAAACCGATGCCATGCGAGGAAAAAGAGCAATGACAGGTCAACATCAAAACTCCCAGAGACGACATTACACAGAGTAGCTAGCCCATTGTTCTCATGTTTTCATAATTCATTGTTTTTTTTTTAAAGAAATAGGGCAACAGTCTGGATTACAATTGCTTTGCATATTCAGTTTCTTCAATGTGTTACTGGTGATGTAGCTGTTGTGACTTTTGCTATAGGAAACTATTGGAGGGGAGACTGGTATGGTCATGTGGTAGCCCTCTCAGAGGGGCCAAGGCTAAAGGACCACAGTGCTTCTTTTAAGGCAAGAGTTGTGTGGACAATGAATCAGTAAGAGATCCATGCTGATTTTGTGGATACTAGGGACCACCCCTAAAGGAGAACAATGCCAAGTAATGGTCAAAGCTGTTACATACAGTACTGTACCAGAAGAAACTAAATTGTTTTTGAAGCAGAAAGAAAACTATTGTTACCTCCTCCATTTTGGAACGTCAGGTATGGGAATCTCCAGACATTGCCCAATCCAACAGCATAGCCAACCATAGAGAGGAGATAGTCGGATTTGTTTGACCAGTTCCCACGCTTCGTGTTCTCATCATTGCTGCCCACATGAGAATCCTTAAAAATTTAACAGTATCATTGCAAAGGATACAACTTTCATTTCCATCAAATTATTTGCTTAATTTATATATGAGTGGCAACCTTTGCATTAGTCAAAAACAGCAACATTAATAAAGTTCATAAGTACAAAATTATTAAGAAGTTCATAAGTACGATTATATGCAGTATATATCTGAACAGCAAATAACTGAAGGTATGTTGACCTGTTAAGTAAAAGCCATGAAATAGGGCAGTGGGAGATAGGTGGGTGGGAGATATTCTGTTGCACCCCACATTCCTATGGACAGTTGGCCTTTTTTTTATTGTTTATAGCTGAATTAATCAACTTTTACAAATTGTAAATACATTAAAAATGAAAAACACAAAAAAACAACATTAACAAAAGAAAATACCATCATGTAAATAAAACAAATTAAAAAAACTTAAACGATTTTTTAAAATGATGTAGAATTAAATATCAAGCATATCTTGAACCAAGACTAAGCAAACAAGACAAATAAAACTATACAGATATCATTCAACTCATCTTCAACATTACACTTTTTAGCTAAGATAGAACCACCTCAGAGGTTGCTTGAACAATTAAAATGATTTTGCTTATCGTAAATTTTTATAATCTGTCCATTAGTTAAGAATGCTCGACTCTTGATCAAAATTATTTCTCGATTCTTTCATATCAACTCGATCTAATTTTAGATCATGTAAAAAATTAATTGCAGCAATTCTCAAAGACACCAAGTTACCTGAAAATATCAATTCCCACATCTGTTCAGGCGACAACTCTGTAAAAAATTAGAGGCTTTCAAAAAAAAATGTATTTGTTGATTACTTAAATTTTTACATGCTGTTACTAAATGTTTTATAGTTTCAATTTCACTTATATGTTTACAAAATCTGCAATAAGGCGTGGAATTTGCTTTCAATTTCCATCTATGCACGATCTGATTGGTCGTCCATAAATTAAACCGTAATCTCATGAAGTCAGCTCTATGCTGAACCGATGGTGAACATTTCAGATATTTTTCCGGTTGACTATATTTTTTCTGAACAAATGGATGATTATACAAGTCTTGATACTTCATACATTTTTTTCCCTGGTACGAATCCAATCTAACTGAAAGAGTACAGTTTTAGCTTTGACTGGATTGTTCAATAATGTATCCAGAAATATATTAGCATCTGCTAGTGCTTTTATTGCTGTTAGTCTCCATTTTTTCACAAATAAATCCTGCGATCTAAACATATGCCTGGATAGTATTCCCATCAGTAACTGTGAGTCAATAGCCAACAGACACTTCCTGAATAGGGATGCTACCTGCCAGATATAACGTGCATACAATGAAAGTTTCTAGTTTGTATCTAATTATTACACCTGGCACACATCCTGGGAGTCTAAGAATTCTTTTCCAAAATCTAAATTCTAAGCTATTCCACTTTATTTCAGTGATGTTTTTTGTTTGTGCACCATATAATACAATGGGAGTGGTTTTCTGTAAATAAAAAGTCAAAGTAGATAATAGCGAAAAATGTGCCATATTGTCCATTAATTATGGTTGCTTGTGAGATTGATCTACTTAATTTCAGCTCTAAACACTGAAAATGTGCTTTATCGTCTGTTTTACTTGCTAAGGTAACACCTAGATACACATAATACTGTACCTGTTCCAGAGCTTTCTCTTGCAACACCCAGCGCAAGTTCTTCCTACCTTGGTTGTTCTTGTTACAAATCATGACTTGCGTTTTTGTTAAATTAATGGTCATGAGGTTCTCCCTTACATAACTTGATAATGCATTCAATAGCCTCTGTAGGCCTTGTGGTGTCTTAAAAATTAAGACAAGGTCATCCGCATACAAGATGGCTGCGATGATTTTTCCAGCCAACTTGGGCACATCAGTTTCTTCATCTCCGACATTGGAGATGCCTTTGTCGACTTCTTATCTGAAGAGGGCAGAGGCCAGGATACAACCTTGCTTCACCCCTCTCTCCGAGTCTCCACATCAGCTGACAGAGAGCCCTGCAGATCTAATCTAATCCGCATTTTGGTGTCAGTGTGTAGATCTTTTATTATCTGTATCAAATAAGGTGGGCATTCAGCAATCAATCAATTTTTGCAATAAAAGTTCTCTAGAAACAGAATCAAAAGCTGCCTTAAAAGCAAATAAAGTGATTGATTTAATGGAAGGTAGTGAGTCAGAGCCTTAATGGTGAGTAAATTGATTGAAGTACCCATATTTGCCATGAAGCCTGTTTGGAACGGGTCACGTTTTAGGTGATCTTTGGTCCATGTATTAAAATCTTTCAAAACAAATTGTGAAAATAACTTGCCCGGGGTATCTAAAAGTGAGATCGGCCTATAATTGGGTGGACTTGCTCGATCGCCCTTCTTAAAAATAGGAACAACTATCGAGCTTCTCCATGAGTCAGGAACCTGATTATATTTGATGATTTTGTTAAAAAGGTTAAGTAGGATCAGAGACCCCTTTTCAGGGGGCTGCTTGAATACCCAATTACTTAGCTCGTCTGGGCCAGGATCCCTCGAGCTACTCGACTTGTTTAGGAAGAACATAATGTCTTCTTTGGGGACTTGTAATTTACTATAGATCTGCGTAGAATAATTATTGATCTCAATCTGATTTGTTGGACAGGCATACATCTGTGAAAAGTGATCTCTCCATTGAATTTCCATCACTCCGTTCACCTGTACCTGAAATTGTTTCGGAGCAATAGAATTATTTATTAGGACCCAAGTGTCCGCAGTATTTTTACTGCAGATAGCTCTTAACATAATTTCACCATCTTGCTGGTATAGAGTGC
The DNA here is from genome assembly GCF_040938575.1 of Ambystoma mexicanum. Classification (NCBI taxonomy): domain Eukaryota; kingdom Metazoa; phylum Chordata; class Amphibia; order Caudata; family Ambystomatidae; genus Ambystoma; species Ambystoma mexicanum. The sequence continues at coordinate 349,839,869 of NC_090930.1, read as the reverse complement.
TCTTATACATACGCAACCAGTCGGTATCGGCATTTTGCTGCTCGAATCAGGGCGCATCTCGAGGGAGCAAAGCGAGCCCATCTGAGCTCATTATGTAAGGCTTTCTTCCGCGCCTCAACTTCTGCATCAAATCTATGTCTGCTTTTGTATTTCGATTGGATAGACTTGCCGGGAGGAACTTGATAGCATTGGAGAGTCGTGTATTGTTCCTCCCTCCAACCATGTTGCAGAAGGTTGTTGAGTATTCTATCGTTCCACTAATGCGATTTCCCGCATTATTAATGGTTGTAAACATGTAAAAAGTTGGTTATAGCTCATCTCCTTTAAACCATTACATATTGGATGGGCCATCCACTGTACCGCGTTTAGGTTATGATCACTGTATGTTTGTAATACCACCTCAAAGTCACCAATATTGCAAAAAGTTGCCCGATCAGTGAAAATATAATCTAAAATAGATTCACTTTGATTTCTGGACCAGGTATTTCTCGGAGGCCTATCTTTTATAAAGGCACCATTTAACATTATCAACTGTCGATCTTTCATTAAAGTTATCCATCTTTCCACACTGAGTTTTTTCCATCATTTTTGGCTTTTTAACTCCTAGGAGGTGTAGATTTAAATCACCCATCAAAAATATATTGGTTATATCTGGAGTTTGAATTATTGTATCTAAAAGATCTTCCAAGTCACCAAAAAAGACCATCTGGAACAGCAATTGGATTTCTGTATACATTAATGAGCGCCATGTTCAGTTTACCAAAGGTAATTCTTACTAGTTGAGTGTTAAGATTTGGTGTCAACCAAGATGAAATCTTTAGGCCTGCCTTGCGGTTGACTACTACTGTCATGATGCCTGCCCCCGGAAGACCAGACCAGGCCCAGCAGCCCCGTAAGCAGGCATCATGCCACTTGGAGCATGCCCAAAAGCCCCAGTTAGGGGCTGTTTGGGTACAGTCCTGACGCCTATGGCACCAGGCTCATTATTGATAACTTACCTGAAGCAGACCATGCTGCATACTCACCCGAGGCAGACCATGCTGCATGAAGACTCAAGCCAAATGAGGCTTAGGAGGGACTATTTTACTGAAGGGACTATTTTGTTACTTGGGTGGGGCTCTGGAAGAATACTTACCTGGATCTTCTTCCAAGGCTATTTAAACCACGCCCGGACAGCCACACGTGCTTCGCGTTATTCTGCTTGCTGCAGCGTAACGCTCACCGTGTTTTCAGCAGCTCCAGTCTTCAGCCACGCCCGCTTCAGTCCTGGGACTCCTGAAACAAGAAGACAAAAGGATAAAGGTTAGAACAGGAGTTTTAACTTTAATCCTTACCTGAATCCTGATCCATTTCGCCACGGAACTGAAAGACAGAAGTCTTTAGAGCATCGCTTCGCATTTCTACGGCGCCGCGCTGAACTCACTTGCTTGGTGGTACTTCAGCATTCCATCACGCTCTCTCCATCTCGCGGCCGCCCTCCGACACCCAAGGAGACAAAGACAGCAAGGTGAGCCAGGGGACTCTCTAAGGCCATACAAGCTACCCCCCCCCCCCAAGGACTTACCCGATTACCACGGGAGGTACTCCCCTCATTTCGGGTCGGCACAGTCAACTCTGCTTCATCGCCGCACCCCTGCCCCTAAGGGGAAAAACACAATAGACTTACCTAGTGCCATTTGGAAATCTTCGAGTGGATTAATCGGCAACCTGCAAGGAATAGGACAGAGTGAAGAGCAGACATTTGAACTCTTATGAACAATTGGACTTTAGAGTCAATACTGGAACTCACCAATTCCTCTACGCCAGTGAAGTAACTGGTCATCAACGCGCCCCTGCGGTCGACGCAGGATGGAGAGCTCATCCTTCCAAACCATCAGGTGAGACTAAGGGGGGAACATCAAGAGTGATCAGTGGGAAGACAACGGGAGTGGGGAAGGTGGGTTGACACTCAATTCCACGGGTGGTTAATTCCTCTTCTCCTTTGCAGAAGAATATTCTTGCGAGCCAGACAAACTTGGCTGAGCAGGCCAATCCAGTCAGTCATCTCGGCGCCACACGTCACGCTGGTGGAAATAACAGCGGCCCAGTTCCGGTCGACGCCCCTGTGGGAACCAGGTGAGCGTAACAACTATCAAGAGGCCAGATGACGGCCTTCCTTTAGAGTTTGCTCTGGCAGGGTGTAAACTAGTCTCATACCCATTCCATATCAGAGACTGCAATAACCATGTTTCTTGAAAAGCTAATATCTGGAATAGTAATAAGATACTAGATGAGGACTTCATCAAATGTGAAAAACCACGTGTATTCCAATTCACCCAGTTTATGATGCTACAATTATTTGTGGAAGATAGTTACAGATCTCTAGCCGATAACTGTCTAGAGTTTTCGTAGGAATCACCAGTTAAATGCATTCGAGGAGGCCAGCATACCACGAGTTTCTGGTCTACCATTTCGATTTTCTATGCTGTCCTTGACTGCCAACTCTTTTATAGCTGAGGGATCTTGAGCTAGCAAGAACCCCAAAGTGAATAATTCCATTTTTGCTTTCCAAATGACATTTCTTGCTACATTAGATGAGATCCAGATCCTCACTATGGAGAGATCTCGATCATTGAGAAACTCAACTTGGGAGAGATCGTTTGTGTGGATATCCTGCAGATTTGGGACTTCCTCAAAAAAATTGCTAAAATTGAGGTTTGGTTCAGATGGTACAAGGGAAACGGTGCCTCCCGACATTTCAAAATAAAGCAGTAGCCAGCTTGAGAATTAGATTTTAGACCATCCTTTTTCAATTTTGTGGCATTTCCTCTACTCTTGACACTACCAGTTGTGTTGTTGTCCCACTGTTGTTGCATGTTAGTCTGGGGATGAGAATTATCTCTTGTTTGGCTTATTATATGAACCTCCCCTTCACCACTTATCCAGGTGGTTATTGTTAGTTAAAATATTTTTAATAGTGGAGTGTATCATGTCTCTTATCTGAGGAAGGAAACTGAACTGCATCTAGCTGTTGGGTCGGTACAAGGATTTCAGATGTATTGGCTTTGTTACAACCAACTTTCTCCCCCAATGCAGCTTGCACACGTTCATCCAATTGAGGAACATGAAGTTTGTCGTCATTACTTTTTGGCACATTGGTCTCCGCAATCGGACTGGCCAAACAGTTCAGTGCATCTGCTTGTTTACTTTGTGTAGGTTTATCGCCACTTGCCAATGCAGAGATCAAGGCATGCAAGGGAGCATAGTCTTGGGACTCATTTTCACTAACAGAATTATCCATTTTCTTTCTTTTAATGGGTCTGCAAGGTTTTTTCGATTTGGAAGACTGGGTTGCTTCATTAGTACTTGCTAACACTCTACCAACAAACTTCTGTACCCGATTTCTTGAAATCGGTGTACTTTTTTTCAAAAGATATTTTTTTAATGTATTATATGTTGATTTTATAGGATTTTTTTTGTTGAGGTCACAAGGTATAGTAGCACTAGGCATTTGGGTATCCTGAGTAGCCTTCAATTTCGCATCACACATCAATTCCTGAGCGAGTAACCAAAGTCGTTGGTTCGTTTGAAATTGGTATGGACAGACTTGCGACTTGATCATTTGGTTTATGTACAGGGGAAACAAAAACAGATTCAACTGGCCCAATAATTGAAGAAAAGGTAGGCAACACATTCTCCATGTTTATTTCAGGCACTCGTGTGCCTGTTTTTGTGCCTTGATCATTGGATATTAAGTTGGTTCCTAGCTTACTGTCGGAATTGTGCTGCAATGTATTCTCTATTCTTCGCATCCATACCATTAGATCATCTATCTGTTTTGACTGCCGATTTATTTTTCCCTCAATGGTATTAAATAATTTGAGGAAACTGATGTATTTATTGCTGTTAATGTGATTTGTAACAGCGGTGAAAGCTCCTGATGGCCTTCACTTACTTCCCTCGATTCCAAGTGTACTGACGCAATTTTCTGGGCCCGTCTGGGAGTAGGCTGAATATAGGAAGCAGAGAGATTGAAGTCAGTTTGGTGTGCTGGCTCAAAAAGACAGAGTGGTTAGATGGTTGATCTCTTACTTTGGAGATGTTTAGAGGAGAGAAGCATTGGGGTATTCCAATTTGTGAATGTTGGGCTTCTTCTACTCCTCTATTTTCCAAGTCAGCATCACACCCCGACCTCACCTCTGCTATTTCATCACTATTCACCACATCGTTTTCAACAGTTATAACAGTGCTATTTAGATTCTCAATGTTTAGCTCTATGGGCATGTCGTCTGCAGCCGCAGATTTAGTGAGATCAACCACATCACCAACCCGAGAGTCCTGCCCCTCTGACAATAATTGAGTGTCCGATATAGAAACATTAATATGATTTACCTGGGGGTCAGATGGATTCTCCGGCCGTGATGTACTCGCTCCCCGCGGCTGCAGCAACTCCTTGAACCAAGTCGCTGGGCTGACAAAAATCACGTACATCTCGATTGTCTTCTACCAATGTCTTCTTATTCACCAAAAAGGAGTTAATTCCAGCTAGTTTTTTCCTGTTTGCAATGACCGGAGAAAACTTGATAGGAGTCGATTTTAGCTTTACACTCGCTCTAGTGGTCATTAAATTGTAAGGCATGCCTGATTTTAGGGTGGACAACCCGGTAGACATGCAGTTTCTCCAAAGGGAAGGACGATTAACAAAATAAAATCAAATACAAAAGACTCGACTTTCCCTCGAAAAATGCGTGGTTCGTATAGAGACCCTAAATGGGTTTAAACCACAAAACACGAACACGCTGAACAGCCAAACAGCATTCACCTTAGCATGCAACTTCGCATGCATCACCTTAGCATGCAACTTCGCATGCACGCGCGCTATGCGCGTGCCACATGTTAAAGGGGTTCACTGGCGAAAAAGGAGGCGGGACCAAAAATCCAACTCGTAGCAAGTTCCAAGCAGAACGCGTCACAGCCAGCCAAACAGCATTCACCTTAGCATGAACTGTTGGCCTTCAGGAAGAGAATGCCTGGTGGGTCATTTTTCAGGTGAAAAGGATTTGTAAAAGTTCTGTTTAACAGTTTCCCCACTTTCATGCATCCGCTTCATTTTCCTGCATTTGGATGTTGGAGTTAAGGAGCAGGGCCGGGATAACGTGTACACCTCCATTTCCCCACTATGCCATATAAAAGCGGGTGCATTAATGCCAGCATGGATTTTCATGCTAGCGTAAATTCAATGGATTGCACCTGGCAAAATCAAGTGGATACCCTAGGAATCCATATTAAATGCTACGTAACAAGCATATTTGCAGGCAACATTTAAACTTTTCCACTGCGTTCAAAAATTGAGTAAAGGTTTACTCCTGAATTTTCCACCATGTAGTGAAAGGAGGAAATTGTTCAGAGGGGACATTTTGTCCCAAGTGCAAATGGAAACAGTCCCCTGTTGTACAATTAACATGAGGTCATGCTCTACATGGTAACAGAAGACCCCGGCGGTCATTTTACAAGGGTGGAGTACAAAAGTAAGGCAAATAAGCAAGCTTTTTACACCTTACATTTACACTCCAGAAGATTTTCAAAGCATTTGAAGGAGTAGGGGTAATTAACAGATTTAGCATTTCCTCCATGCATTTCTCTGCTTTCAAATGTTTCCTAGCATTCTGCTTACTTGATATTTTCAGGTAGGCATACAATTAATGAGTTGTTGTGGAATACGCTTGCATTTCGCAGTGTTTTTTTCTGTAGGCAGATTCCATATAAATCCATTGTAAATGCTGTCTGCATAGCCTAATTTTCTGGCAGAATTTACATTTAATACAAAATGGAGAGTACATTGAAAAAGTTAAGACAATTTTGCAGTTAATTTTCCACTCTGTTTTGTAAAAGTAGAAAATTGCATGCAAGATCCCTAAAAGCAAGCAACCACTAACACGAGTTACCATTTGAGACCCACATTTTTTTTTTGATGGAAGGTGCCAAGGAACGAGCAGGTGTTGCAAGGTTTCACTCATTTACGGGTCCACCATTGATCCAACATTACTCCTCTACAAGCCTTGTAGTAATGGAGTTTAACCGTGGCAATTGCAATGCATGACTATATGCTGGATAGATCATAAAGGTGTTCATGATCTAATCAAGGCCACTTCTATAGTATAGAATGTACATCCAGAGCGGAAGTGTGCACTCATTCTCTAAGGTCAATCTCATGTTCCAGAAGGGAAATTCCGACATTCCATGTGTCCCTTCTATTGACAGAAAATGCCCCAAAGATTCTCAGATGGCAAAACAAGAGTGCCTATGTTTTATTGGGTGCTGCTGTGAATACATTCAATCAGCCAATGAGAGAGGGTGTGGAGCGTTTGGAGTCAACACTGAACCCAGCTTTGTGAGGGTGCCATCTGATACTACTAAAGACGAGAACCACAAGAGCACTGAGAGTGGTGGTTTGCACTCTGCAAAAATCAGGTGCATGTGTGTAATGCAAGGCCAGATGAATAACAGCAGGCATTTAAGCACCATTCCAAAGAATCAGCTTTGCTCATACATGTATCAGTTTGAAAAGGCAAAAGTATTCAGTACATCTACTTCGCCTTTGGTATCTTGGGCTGAGGGCCAGCTATATTCCTCATAGATATGATCATGCAGTAGAATTAGAAGAAATAAATGTATTCAGAAAATATAATGCATTCACAAATAAGACAACCACATACATTAAAAACCATCATTACAAACATTCTTTAAAATGCTTGACATCGCTCAATTTAAAATGCTCTAAAAGATCTGGTGATGTTCTAAAACATTGCTTCTACAAATTCTATAAAAGCATTTCTGATAAAAACGCCTTCATGAAATACAAATTTCACATCATTGTTATACATTAAAAAAAAGTCATAGCCTCCACTCATGTCCTTCTATTATTTGTAATACGGTGGGGCTTGAGCACTAAATTGGTTAAAAAACTGCAGACCTAAAAAAGGTATTAAATCTTCCATGCAATCTTTTGTATGTGGTGGGGGTCGGCCTCCGGCCGTCACACACGCATACAGCCACACGCATGCATACATGCAGGGAAGACACGACGGAGACGTGTGATGGCTCCGGTCTCCGGTGCGAACTGCCGGGCACCGCCTTTATTTAACTAACGCGCATGCGCGAGCCCCGTAGCTGCTCGCGCATGCGTACTTCGTGTACGCAGTACACAACATCCCTCCTTTTCCCCGGAAACAAACAATTAACACGTCACTGCAGAAACAATAATTAACAACGGACTGCAGAAGTACAACCTGGTTCCTTCTTCGGATTTGCAACAACACCTTTCCCCGCCTATGGTGCAGGGTCCATGATAAAGTCTCTGAACCTCTGGGGAAGTCGTCGTCCGGCCCTGCTCGGGTATCGTGGTGCCCCGTCACCAGGGGCCTCCGATGTCTCGTGATCTGCAGTTGGGGTAGCTTCTTCCACCCTTGTCTCTTCCCCTTGCTCCGGGACCCGTTCTGCTGTTGCCTCGTCACTAGCGGCCTTGATGCGATTGAAAAACGACACGTTTCTGGTGACGGTCCCTCTGGCATTGGCTGCGGTGACCATTGTACCTTTCACGTATGTTATCCCCAGTGGTTGGGTCTCGTACGTTGTCGACCGCTTTCCTTCTGCTCTTCTGTTTCGTACCAACACGGTATCCCCAACCGCAATCTGTTTTTCCGGCAGTCTCCTCCGCGCTGTTTCATTCTCGTTTCTCCATGACCTTTCTAGTTGTACTTGGTCATTGTCGATCACTCCTGGTTGTCTCCCCTCTGACTCCGGTATGAGTCCTCTTGGGATCCTCTTGAAAAGTGCCTCCGCAGGGGCTATTCCAGTTGATCGATGCGGTGTTGTGCGATACTCCCGGAGAAAGTCGAACAAATTCCGTCGGAGGTCTTCACCTCCATTTTCGGATATGCGAAACACCTTGTTTAGTGTCCGCATGAAGCGCTCCACTTCTCCATTGGCTCTTGGCCATAGTGGGGTGACGTTTCGGTGTTTTATGCCTCTCTCTTCGCAGTATCGAGCAAACGATTGTCCTTGGAAAGGTGACCCATTGTTGGAACATAACTCAAGGGGAAACCCATGGGTAGCAAATATCTTGTCCAAGGCCAGGGTGGTGTGGTCAGTGGCCTGGGACTCGACCAGTTCCACCTCTGGATATCGGGACCATTGGTCAGTTACTACTAGAAGTGTAGTCCTCTTCCGGTAGAGCCAAAATCGGCATGTACTGTCCCCCAGGGTAGATCGCTCCTTGCCATGGTCTGAATCGGGGGTCCCTTCTCCGCCGGGCTCGTTGCTTGGCACGGGATGCATGCCCTTACATACTCTTCCACTCTTTTCCAATTCGGGAAAACCAAACTTTGAGTCTGAGACGTGCCTTCATTCTGGTCATCCCTTGGTGCCGTTGTGTGCCAACTGAAGGACCTTTGGCACGAGTGACCTGGGGATCACAATCCGGTGCCCTCTCAGCAGGAGACCATCGGCAGTCACTGACAGTTCATGTCGTGCACCCCAGAGCAATTGCAAGTCCCTTTGCGTTTCTGCGTTTCTCCGGGCATTGTTCAGAAGGAGCTCCCGCCATGCTCCTGTGGCTACCGCACCTTTCACTCTTTGGACGAGGCGCCTGCCATAATGGGCAGTAGGGGCTTGTGGTCCGTCACCACTACAACAGGTTTCCCCAGAATATATAATCTAAAATGTTTACAGCCCCATAGTATTGCGAGGGCTTCGCGTTCAATTTGAGAATATCTTCTCTCGGTCTGTAAGAGCCTTGCTGGCATATGCAACGGGTCGCATGGATCCCTGTTGATCCGCCTGCACAAGAACCGCCCCAACTCCCACTGGACTGGCGTCCACTATGATTTCAGACTCCCGGGCTGGGTTGAAATACGCCATGGTGTCTTGTTCAGACAGGGCATCCTTGATGGCCGTGAATGCTCTCTGTTCCTTTCCAGTCCACGTCCATGCCACTTCATTCCTCGTGAGTGCTCTCAGGGGTTCAGAGAGAGATGCTAAGTCTCGAATAAACCGCCCACAGTAGTTCACCATCCCTAAAAAGGTGCGGACTTCTGCCGGGGACGTGGGAGGTGACGCCTCTCGAATGTCTCTCACCTTCTCAGGATCTGGGGATATGCCTCCCGCATGGAAGACAAATCCAAAAAATTCCAGGCTGTCCTTCAGGAATTCGCACTTTTCTTGGTGCAGCGTCAGGCCGAGGTTGTGGAGCCTGTGAAAAGTGTTTTCCAGACGCTTGATATGCTCTGCTTCACATTTGGCAAAGACTAGGATATCGTCTGACATGTTTATTACTCCTTTTAGGCCGAACAGAGCCCCCCTGATAGCATTTTGGAAGACTTCTGCCGCCGAGGAAATTCCAAAACTGAGCCTTTTATATTGATACAGTCCTTTGTGTGTTGTAAAGGTTGTAATATATCTAGACTCTGGGTGGAGCTCCAACTGGTGACAGCCCGCTCTCAGGTCTAGTTTCGAAAAGAATTTCGCACCCTGAAGGTCTCCAACGATGTCGTCCAGAGTGGGAGTGAGGTGACGTTCTCTTTTTATGGCCAGATTAGGAAGTCTCATGTCTACGCAAATGCGTACAGCCCCAGGCTGTTTAGGCTTTGGGGCCACTACAATAGGAGAGACCCACGGGGTGGGCCCTTCCACCTTTTCAATGATATCTCGTTCCACTAACTCTTGCAGCTCCTTTTCCACCTGAGCCCTCAGATGAAATGGTATGCGACGACGTTTCAGCGCCGTTGGTCTGACTGACTCATCAATGTGGAGCCTTATTGGCTCAGCCTTCAGTTTCCCTATGCCCCTGAAGAGCTTCTCAAAGCGTGTCAGCAGGCTGTCCAGATCTGTGTGATACACAGCAAAAGTGAAATGAACCAGGTCGAGTGCTTCAGATGCTGTGGAGCTTAAAAGAGAGTGCGGACTGACGTTGGTTACAAAAAACCTCGCTTTGATGCTGTTTTGGCCATGGGTCACTGGGGCTACAAATACCCCTTGGATGGGTAGCGGAGTATCTTCACCAAAAGCGTATATCTGGGCTTTGGAGGGCAACAGGGTTGGTGGGCCTGCCAGTGCATTGTAATGTCTGTCCGCCAGTACGCAGACTGAAGCTCCCGTGTCAATTAGGACTGGGGTGGGAATCTCTCCAATGTCCACAGTACATATGGGTCTTCGTCTAGTACCATGGCCATTTGCGATGCTGGAAATGAAGAAAATGTCTTCCTCCTCTTCTTCGGCAATGTGTAGGTCGTGCACGTCCTGTTCTAGGGACGATACGCCCCTTGCCGTGCGAGCGCCACCTCTACCGGCCCTCTCTGGACCTCTGCTTGCTGCCATGGGCATGGCGGCCCTACACATCCTGGCGTAATGCCCCGGTATCCCACACCTGCCACATGTTCGTGATTTGGCTGAGCATTCGCCCCTGTGTGGGAGGTCATATCCACAATAGGAGCACGACTGAGGGGTACCTGAAGTCGTGGGTCCTTCTCCCTTCTTGGGTGTCCATCTGGCCTTCCCAGGTGTGAACCGTCCGACTGCTAGAGCCTCCTCCTCATTCTTGGGATGCGTGGCTGCGTCCATTTTCGATCCTCTGGCCTCCGCTAGCTCATACGCTCTTCCCATATCCAGGATTTGCCGGAGGGTCAGCCCTGGTTCCCTCAGGACTTGCCTCCTAAGTTTTCCTGAACAGCAACCTTGCAGCAGCCTTGCAGCAGTTGGTTGCGGACCATTTCCTCTTCGTTGACCCACCTGCAGGAGCTCGCTAGGTGTCTCAACCGGGCACAAAACTGGTCCAGTGACTCTTCGCTTCGTTGTTTTTCTGCCCCCATGACAAACCTGTCGAAATCAACATTCGCTAATGGTAGGAAGTGATCCCGAAGTGCTTGCTTGACAGCGTCATACGTCACCACTGGAATGTCGAGGGAGTCATATTTTCTGGACTTCAGTGCCTGCGGAGTACATCATGATGGCGATCTTTGCCTCGTCTTCTGTCTCCCCCGAGGATCTGAACATCATTTCCAGTCTTTTGACCCATGTGAGCCATTTCGGGCCAAGTTTTGATGGGGGCCCCGTAGTATCAAATTCGGGCATGGGAGCCAGAGTGGTGCGCACTCTGCGTGGTACTGGGGCAACGGCGCCCTCATCTGTTTCTTCACCCATCACGATAGGTACTCACAGAATTGTCTTGGCAGGTTGATGGGTGATCTGACTCCCAACTGTGGCAGAGTCTACCTGTTGGCTCTTCTGCCACTCTGTGTCACAGCCCTGGTTCAACTGGGCTGTGGAGTGTTCAAAAATTGCTGCAACTGCTTGCAACGGGCAGATGGCACACGAGCACCCGGAACGGGCCGCAACCACTGCGTGTGTCGTAGTGAGTGAGCACTCAAAATGGCCGCCGGCTGTTAGAGCAGGTCCGCGACTGCGGAGTTGTGCTTCGTTTCGCCGGTGTCGTCGGAAAACGGGAAGAACAGCTCTGATCCCGCCTCGTCGCCAGTTTTGTATGTGGCGGGGGTCGGCCTCCGGCCGTCACACACGCATACAGCCACACGCACCCATACATGCAGGGAAGACACGCCGGAGACGTGTGATGGCTCCGGTCTCCGGCGCGAACTGCCGGGCACCGCCTTTATTTAACTAACGCGCATGCGCGAGCCAAGTAGCTGCTCGCGCATGCGTACTTCGTGTACGCATGCGCGAGCCAAGTAGCTGCTCGCGCATGCGTACTTCGTGTACGCAGTACACAACACAATCCAAACCAAACCACACCGGCAGAACTTCCCCCCCACCCCCCTGGCCGAGCAAAGGTGCCCTGGCGCCAAGTGGTAAAATGTAGCGATCAACAAATGTCTGCGGCACTCAGGTTAATTAAGCTTTACTATCGTAGGGACAGACTTGTGACAGGCATGTTTTAGCCCTGGTTTGGAAAGCTCTCCCTAACATAATGGTCAAGTGGGAACCTGTCGCTTCGGACCACACAAGGGCTTCGTGGGAAGGATTGAGCAGAGCTGCTATCATGTCTGAAGAGGGAAGCGTTAGCAGCAAATGCGACTTTCGTCTTCTGAATCAATTAGGGCAAGGAGATTATTACCTACAAATCATATCACAACAATTTGCTTTGACAAATGTTTCCTCTGGTGCTCGCGTTAGGACACCGGTACCGAATAAGACATACTTTGGGAAGAACAAAGTTGTAACGGGAGGCAAATGAAACCCTGTTGCTGACACTTCGAGCCAATGCAGCTTTTCCTTACAGATCCGAGCTTCATGTTTTAGTACTGACAGGGTTAGAGGTGCCCAGGACAGCCCTGTTATATAGCACTAGCTTCCTAGTGAAAAGCAACACCTAAAAACAAGATAACACGAGAGTTTCTACAAAAGTTCCCATCTGCACATTTGAGGATGCATGCCACTATATGAAAGTGCACCGTTTTCCTTGAAGCTACTGCGGTGTCTTTGGACTCTGCACAGCAGAAGTAAACGTGCTCTCGCTGCTGCATGTATGTCAGTGATTAAAGTGCTCAATAACTGAACTAAAAGTCAGCTCAGTTGCAACATTTTACCCACAGAAAATATGGAGACAGGAAGCATGTTTGGCAGAGCACACTTTCTGGCGGGAAAGCATCTTACAGATTGGAGAATAAAAACTCAGTATAAAACAAGTAAAATGTGCATATTCGAGAAGTATTTACACATACGCCACAAAGAGCGCTAGGTATGTAATGGCTGTCTTCGGCTAGTGTGCCCAAAGCACAGGGATGTTCCCTGGTCTTAGTACACACTATAACCACCTACTTATATAATATAGTCCATGGTTTAATAGGACACTTCAAGGGATGGGACTGATGAGGGGGGATCCGGACACAACAACACTAGTGATTATTTTATCATTCAACACTAGGTTTTTCCATCTCAGGAACCGAACGTTGAGAGACACGTGATCTTCCCATTCCTTGTTTAGGGGGCCCTTCAAATGCCTTGCGTATGTCATGTTTTACAAGATTCTATGTATTGCTTTCTTCAACATCAACACTTCAATCTAAATTCCAGAACTGGTAGTGTGCTAGCTATTACAAAAGCTAAATGGCACCTCCTATCAACGTAGACCCATGTGCATTATGACAGCAACACATCAACATGGTATCATTATTCTATTGATGAATACCTTGAAGGGCAGGATGTAATGGCTGATAAACGCCTGCCAGTCCAAGTAATGGTTAGCGTAGGATCTGAAACCTGTTTTATCTATAAAAAAAGAAAGCCTTCCAGAAGAAAAGCATATGAGTTCAAAATAGAGACCCTTTTTATATTCATGGTTGTCGCTATGTGACGGAATGGCCGGGCAAGGATGCAAAAGAGAAAGGACAGCAGGATCAGTTTTATGATTACCCTCTATACAGCCGAATGCCCATGGTGGGGGAAAAGTAGACGGGACTGGGGGGTATAAGCTTATAACACAGACATTATACTGACTAATACCTATGGTGTAAGCCTTCTGATTGGAAGACGACCGCCACACTTGTAATTGGAATACGTTAAAAGGAACATTAAAATATGATTTATTATTACAGGATAAGTTAATGATGGAAGATGCAGGGGGGCCTACATGATGAGAACTAGTTGTGTAAAAGAGGATCCTGCCAAACCAATAAATATCAGTGCAAAGAGAAAAGGCAATTAAGTAGATCAATGGGCCTTCCTGTGCTATAATTGGAATAAATGCAAGATAGAGGCAGTGATTATGATTATGTCCCCACTACCTTACTAGATGGCCAAATTGATAAACTTGACAAGTAAATCAACAGATGTGTAGAGAAGAAATATGTGGTGCAGATACATTAATTCATCTGAGAAATGCTGCAGGAAAGAAGTCATGGGGTTGCAAATAGACATAGTTCATAATTATGTCGGATCTCTTGGGAATGGGGATGGACTGAATAGGAAAGCAATCTTGTATTGGATCTAAATTTGAAATTCCCCACAAACTCTGGAAGTGGCAATTAGAAATGTAGAAGAGTTTACATGAGAAGGCAAATAGGAAATGCGATAGCCTGGGCATATGTGACAGATACCTTGCAGTGGGTTCAGTTCGTCTGCCGCTTTAGGCAGGGTGGAATAAAATGGAAGAGGAGATACTATGCCAGATCTTCGTGGGAAATAGACTTATCAGACCACCATAAAAGCCTCAGATGAAACATGCACTCATTGACAATGAATAAAAGCAGTCAACCATATTTAGCCAGTCAGATAGCACAGCGAGTAGAGTGCCTGCTTTGACATCCATGCAGAGCCTGCCGACACAGGTTGCATCCTGGCAGGGCTAAACTCAGCCTTTCATCTTCCAGAGGTCGATAATCAAGCATCCCACACTGGGCAATAATAAGCAGCACTCGGATGCCTGAGGGTTCATAGTGCTATATACATGTGTATTATTATTAGAAGCCAAACTGGTGAAAAACGATCGATCTCTAGTTACATGGGCACCTTGGAAGTGACTTATTGCCAGCTACTGATTAATAGTGGATCCCTACATTTAGTGAAAAGGTGCAGTAGTTCTCTTGAAAAATCGATGCACCTTCTCCACCTGTGCCTCTGGGATAGAACACTCATCACAAACAGGGGCGTTGCTAAGGGGGGGCTTAGGGGGCTATAGCCCCTGATCTTTTGGTTGTAGCCCCGGATAGAATCTCAGGAGCTACAGCCAAAAGACTAGGTAGCCCCCAGTCCCAACAGTTCAGACATGAGCTTAGCCCCGGGTCTTTTCCAGACCTAGCAACTTCCCTGATCACAAAGAAAAAAAGTCCAATCATGAGGGCCCAGTAATGTGCCCAGAGAGCCCAGTAATGCGCCCCAGTGTGTGGTATAGAGAAGCCTAAAAGCTCTTATTAATGACTCAACGATGCAAACTGGAGAGAAGCCAATTAATAAAGCTGGCCCTCAAAAGCACAGAATCTGGAAAATATTAGTAGAACGCAGGCAAGAGACCCTAAGCCTGCCACATTAGAGGAGCGTCAATCAGCTCCATAACAAGTGTATTTGTTAGAGCACCCGTTCCTCCTCTGGGCATGTCCTTGCTGCTGGATGCAGGCAGATAACAGATGTTTAACACAAATTAACGATACTCCTTTTTAGCAACCACAGAACAAGGCCGGACTGGGGAATAACATTGTCACGGGCACCAATGAATAAGTGGCCCACATTTGCAAATGGCAATTCATTCCTTTTGTGATAGACTGATAGTACCCAACGGGGAGGTTTTTGATAAAATGTTATGCAAAAGTGTACAATATTTATTCAGTGACAATGGTCAAACTAGCCATATGGTGAGATACCAAACTGGCCCACATGGGCCAAACACGTGGCCCACTTGGACGTAAAACACTGGCCCACACTAGCATTTCTGGTTCGGGCATTGCCCTATTGCCATAGACCATTCTGAGCCTGCCCCAGAAAGGTTGTGAAGCGGCTAGTATTCTAACCTGTGACCATGTGGAAAGACAGACATCTCTGCAATGCATGCATTAGTCTACAGAACAGACGAGGCAACTACCCAGTAGCAATACCATATCTGGTCTGAGTATTTAGGATGTCAAGAAGTGGTTTCTAAAATTGATCGAGTGATGAAAGGGCCTGCTTACATAGGTTCTCTGCGACATGTGTGATGGCATCAGGAGGGCACTAGATGAATGCATGTAAGGAGTTCTAAATAAGATCGCATCCATCGTGGCGTCAGATAGTATACGTTTAGCGGCAGCATCTTTTTTTAATGCAGAATGTGTAAAACTACTGAAGCATCCGTTTTTTTTTTTTTTTTAACACAGCAGGTCCGATTTACAAAAGGTTTTACAATGAGAAATTCCCATTGGAAATCGCTTTGTAAATCATGCCCAGTGTGTGTCAATGTGATTGAATGCACTGGTAAATTCAGTAATTCACGCCTTGGTCATGTGTTGCACTACAAATGATCGAATATTATAGAAGATTGAAAGTTGAAAAATTGTGTATTGGCTTCCATGCCATATCTGGACTTTTTTTCACTTAATTCAGGTATGTCCCAGCAGTATAGAGAAGTTTGTTAAGTTACTCCTAATGCATGACATACGGGTGTATTTAAAATGCACCTCCTGTATAGTTTGAGGTCTGAAATGATTGGTTGATAACGAGTACTAGCAAGCACACCTTGAAGATTATGAGAAGGGGCAGATCCAGTCCAGGAACTTGCAATGATTTAGATTTCATTCCTCTGAGACAAAGATGTAGTTGGTGACTTTTAGCCAGTGGTAGACTGGTCAAAAGGGAACTCTGGAGATTCCCCCCCCCCCCAACAGGCCTCTGCACCCTGGGCCTCTTGTGGTGTGCCATGTTATTTCCAAATGTTCTCAAAGGAAAATGTTAGGGCTTGCTAAAAATGTGCAATATGGGGCCTCTTTGAACATTATTTTCAGGGCCTCTTGGTTCCCAGGCCATCCCTTGTAGCTTATTCTGTGCTGTATGGCGCTTAGTGGTACATCACTGAAGAATCCTTTATGATATGATGTGACATTTATAACGCACCTATACACAAGTGTTTCAAGGCACGACAAGGCAAGGGAGGGAACAGAGGGAAGACAGAATGATCCTACTAGGTTGGTGTCATTCAGATCGCGCAAGTGCATGGGAATGGGAAGGAAGAGAAGTGTGGGGGGGAGAGAGGATAGTGCAGTACATGGGATAAGACAATAAAACGAATCAGTAAAAGTACGGTCAGCAGTGGCAAGCGAGAGGGCAAGTGCAGACGTCCAGTGTCAGTGCTGGAAGTGGGACCGTATGGATACAGAAACAGTCACAAGTGCAGGGGTTGCCAGGAGGGCAGTGCAGGAGTGCAACTGGCGGGGGAGTGGACCGGGGCCCGAGATCAGAAGGTGGCCAGGTAACCAGTGCAGTTTGAGTGTCAGCCAGGAAATCAGCAAGGGAGGAGAGGAGGAGAAAAACAGATGCAAAGAGAAAGGTTTGAGGTGCTTACGGAACCGAACATGATTCTCCTCAAGCTTCAGGGAGGTAGGGAGGCCCCAGCCGAAGAAAGATCTACCACCAACTTGTTGCTTGGAGAAGCGACTGACCCTGAGGGAATTTGAGGCAGATGAGTGAAGAGCTCGAGAAGGAAGGTATTTAGGAAGAGAGTTGAATGTATTGAGGCCCCAGAAGGCCTTGTGGATGATTGAGGGTTTTGGACTTGACCCTTGCAGCCACTGGGAGCCAGTGCAGAGATTTCAGTCCTGGAGAGATACGATCCCTGGGCTTGAGGCCAAGGACAAGTCTCGCAGTCCTGTTCTGGATAAGTTGCAGAGGGCAGAGAGTAGAGGCAGGCAGATTTAGAAAGAGGCTGTTGCAATAGTCCAGCCTGGGGAGACCGTGCTTCTGAGGGAAGGAGAGGAAAGGAAAAATACCCGAGAAGGTGCGTGTAGTAGTGCGACTTAGAGATGTCAAAGATGTGAGGAGA
Organism: Ambystoma mexicanum; assembly: GCF_040938575.1. NCBI lineage: Eukaryota > Metazoa > Chordata > Amphibia > Caudata > Ambystomatidae > Ambystoma > Ambystoma mexicanum. The sequence continues at coordinate 349,822,378 of NC_090930.1, read as the reverse complement.
GAAGGAGAGTGTAGAGTCGAAGATGACCCTGAGATTTTTAGCCTTGCAGGTGGGACCAGGAAGGGGGCCAACAGAGGCCGGCCAGAGAGCTACAGGAAAGGAGGGAGCAGGTGTGCCCATGAGGAGAGTCTCAGTCTTACTGGCATTAAGGAAGCGGTCATTGGCGGCACACCACTCCTGGATAGCAGACAGTCAGATGAGGGAAGTAGAGAAGGAGGCCGAGGGTAGCCTGAAGAGGAGTCATCCGCATAGCACTGAACATTGGGGCAGAGAGCAGCTATGCGGTGGGGCAGGAGTGCCAGGTATTGGTGACCAGCCAGGGCGAGATGTTAGACCCCTGAGGGACACCACAGGTAAAGAAAAAGAGAGGAAGGACCCAAGTGGAACCTGGACAATCTTTTAATAGAATGCTTTATCAGGTATCAGGGATAGAAGTGTGTGGTAATGGACTGGGGGCCAAAAGATGCCCTGGAAATAATGTTCAATGTGGCCCCCATATTACACATTTTCACCAACCCCAACCCTTTCCCTTTGACAACATTTGGAAATAAAATAAGTTACCACACAGAGGCCCGGAGTGCAGAGGCTACCGGGAAAACTTGAGTTCATGTGATAAAATCCCCACTAAAATGTTGTTTGGCGATATTACCATATGGAACCTGCGGGGGACATCCTTGCAACCCCTATATTTTTTTTTTAAGGAAGCAGGGGACACCCCTGCAACCCATGCTCCCATTTACCCTATAAACTGTCCCCATAAATAATGTCACCTATGCCGTTTCCCGGCGACTAGATTTATGGCGACATATTACCCGATACCCCCTATAAACAGGTCCACCACTGGTGGTCAAATGCAGTAAAACTTTAAAGGAGGATAATAATAGTCACTGAAATGCAGTTAGTGGTCCTATTTTGATACCAGTTATAATCTACTGTCGATATGTGTGAAGTTCAGCAATATGAGCTGCGATGAGACCAGACCAATCCTACTACTGGATGCAGGGCAATCACAGGCCTGCAGCTAAATTATCCTAGCAGGGTGCGTTCCTCATATTACCTCAGTTATCTAAAGGCAGTATTTATTTATTGTTAGATATACATCTAGCCAGTAGGCTTTGTATAACAGACAAACAACAAATACACAAAATCTACATTTTCAATATATTACACAATACATTTTAAAATTGCCACAATCAGATAAACAATAAAATATATCAGGTTAATATCATTTTCCCTCATAAAAATCACCCATTGATCGGATATGTCAGTCATCAGTGCCATTATTATAGGATTTAAAACACATGGTTTGCAAATCATTTAAACTTTCACAACACATATGATGGAGGGACTCAACAACATTAACACCACACAGGCGACTACTTTGACATATGTGGTATCCCCATTTTGACACAATTAGTCTCTAGTGCAACTGTAAGCGACTTTAATGCAACACTACAGCTAAGTCAATGCCTAGTCTGGGATGCTGAGGGAAACCCTTATTGATATATTTTTATGTCCATTTCATTTACTCTGGATGTCAACCCTTATATAACACCCCTCTCTTAGAATCCCCCTGACCCCACTGAGCCAAGAAGTAGGTTTGTTTTGCAAATTAAAGTTTGAAAATTCAATATATATCTATCACACTTTTATAGTAAATTGAAATCACACTTGTGAAGAGGATAGTGATCAACAATGGATAATGTTACAGTGGTACACTCTTTTTGATGGCTTAGAAGTGATAGAGAGGATAAAGTAGCTGAGAATGCTTTTATGGCTTCAAGGACAATGCAATGATGAATGAAAATGCAGTACAGAAAATAAACTTGATGTGACTTCAACAAAAGACAATGTAATCACTTTTCTTTGACAATTCACCCCCCCATGCAATGTAAAGAGATGGAAGGAAAGCACACAGTTCTCGGGAATGCAATCCAATATAATTCAGTTCCCCCCTAGCAAGCTTGGAGGAAAACAGGTAGGAGTTTTAAACACAGGCAATATACTTTGATGTGGTTGCAATTAAGTGAAAAATATGCTTAAAAGGCTTTCAATTCCCTATAGGGGGTTCAGGGTAGTTGATAGATACTTTGAATCAGTTCAGGCCAGCCCTATCAATGATTCAGGGATGGTTATAGGTTGAAAACAGATTCAGGGATGGAAGCAAAAACACATTTTTACCCGTGGCTAAAATGAAGCAAAATGTCAAATCGCTGCAATTTAGTCGCGTGAGTCGAGTGCAATGACGGAGGCACTATAAGGAGGTTCTAGATTCGTTGGAAAGCCTAAAATCTTAGCTTTAAGATGAAAGTTAAATCTTGTTCCTAGCACAAACGGTTCCGGAGATACAGCCAATTTAGTAAAAGTAGTTTTTTGGATTTGAAATTTTAAAGCTCATAATGACAGATGACAGTTTTCAGTTTTAAAGATGACAGAATGACACGATTCTAGGAGGCAGTTCTAATAGTTTAAAAAAATCTAATCCCAAACTATTTTAGCCTAAGAGATTGGTTTTGGCACAGTGATAGCTGGGCACTCACAGTAGATTTTGGACAGGAATGCGACTTCGTCACCGATCGGGTCAGGATTGGCTGGACTTCTGCTAGCGGTTCTTCACAGCGATCTGGTCTCTGGGTCTCTGGTTCTGTTATCGGTTCTGCTAGCGGTTCCGGATACAGCGGTCTCTGGTTCTGCGGGTCTGGATCAAGTGGATTCTTAGCAAGCAGCAAACTGCACAGCCTGGCGGTTGAATAGTTTGCAAATGATTTTTTAGACCTGCTCAAGAGAACTCAGCTTGCGGGTTAGCCTCTCGGCTACAAGTTCTGAAGTAAAGTTCTGGATTTGAAGTCTGGAGTCTCCCAGCAAAGCATCCCGCAAGAAAGTGTAAAGTGAATCTCTCTACCTGGGTTTCAATGTTCCTTTTTATGTGTTTTGAAAATGGGTGTGTGCCTGGGCCTAGCTAAGCCTGCCCCTCTCACTTATCATTGGCCAAGCTTTCCTCTCTCCCTTGATTGGGGGGAAGGAAATGGAGTGTCAGAGTGATGCTGTAGGTTTTATGGTCAGAGGAACCTCCCCTTGTCAAATTGCACACAAAATCTATTTCTGACCCAAATACATATTTATCTATGTACCATTTTTCTAATATTATAGGTCCAGTTAACATTGTAGCACCAAACCATCCGATCCCTGTCTTTGTACGATGTTGTGTCCACCTATGACAGAATTCTCTCCTTTTCATCCAGATAACGACCTCTAAACCTTACCAGATTTTACACAAATGTGCACCAGGGATATGGGTTTCAGATGATAAAGTGTCAGATTTTTAACATGCACACATTTGGAGTAACAACCTTTTTTTCCGCTACTATCCCCAAGAACATACCACAGGGTCCTAACACCTTAAAATGTGCACAGAAAAAATCACAAGAATGATGTTTATATAATTTTTTACAAGTCCGCACTAGGAATTATCCATCTTTTTAAAATCATGCTCTGCCCCAAAGCGGTGTGGTTTTCCAAAGCACATGGTGGAAGTTTATCCACTTCCCCCAAGCTCAGCTTGCTCTCACAGGCACTGCCCCTCCCAGTTTCTCCCAAGAGGAAGCCATTTTATGACCCCCCCAATATAACATTTGCCTGAGCCAGGGACAGTGCTTTGTTTAGTTTCCTGTAGTCCCCAGGTGCCACTCCCCTAAATCAATCAGAGAGGTGTCATCTCCTTTTGGCAGGGGCAGCAGGATGCAGCCAGGCCTGGGAACACAGCTGCTGAATTCCCTCTCCTGTCGGGGGTAGTTGTCAGGCAGAATCCAGTTTCATTAAGCCAGGCTTCAGCTAAATGTCACTTTTGTTCCCAGTTTTTCCTTCATTCAAATCAAACTCACAATTTTTGCACATGCAGCTAGAATGCTGATTCCAAGTTCAAAACTATGACATTTAACAGTTGCAACCTATGTTACACTCAAAAGTAGATCACTCATTTATTTTAAACATTTCTATTTTAGTGGCTTTCTGTCCATTTACCAAGCTGCTGACATCCACAGCTCAGCCAGTTTTGTTATAAACATGGTTTTGGGCTCTCTTTCCAGATTTAGTATGCAGGCAAGAATACATTCTGCCAAATGTCTGCTGGTGTTCATTGAGATTTTTGAATATCTTGTGATGTTTAAAATAGGTATTTTGAGCTTGCATTCAGGGAAACAAAGATGATTTTAAAGCGCTTTTTTAGCCAACCGGCACTGCTGTTTTTCCTTTGGCACACATTTCACTCATGGCACTCCTGGCCCATCATGCTTGCACTGGTGGGTGGCAGGTCAGGGGACCACTTTGCTGTGCCCAAAAGTGCACGGTTCTCTAGGACTCTGGCGCAAATGTGGGCTTTTCCGCCCTCTTGAATTTCCTAAGCCCACAGCACCAAATGTTGCAGCATAAAAGTCCAAACATGGGTCAGGACACCCAACACAACAGTAGTGTTGAATTTCATCATTAAATAGGTGCGAAAGGTACCAGTATTGGGATAGGCTACAATGTATTGAGGAGACGAAACTCTACTCAAATACTAATCTAAAAACCAGCCACTGAACCTTTTAGATGCTAAATGTTTTGTTCATGGCAATAGTCATGTACTTAGTCTCATTTTGGAGGCTAGGAGAGACTTAAGTTCCGGTACAGACCCATTTCACCATGTGCGATGGAGCCTTTGGATGGTACCGATAGTACCAAACACATTACCTTCAAGACTGAGATATGCTTTTACATATGGCACAAAGATTGTATTAGTGGAAAGTGTCACAGCTTTCTCATAAGACAAAACGCATTGGCAAATATATGCATACAAATAACTTTTGATGTTAAATTCCAAGTATAGGTATTCCACACTCACATTTGGGGGTAGACAGTTTACTTAGAAGTGTGGATTTGAAAACCACGCCATGTTTGACATACTTGTGACCCCCATATTTCAACAGCATAGAGCAACAATGATCTAATTTTTTGCAAGTAGATATTAAGAACTGCAATGGCAGAATACAGCAGTTTCTACCAATGCATATACTCAGAGCATTTGCGACCACAATGCATCGGCTTTTGATTGCAGACCACTGTTCATCCCAATTCAACCTTTCCATCAATGATAACTCCCCAAGTATTTGTACGATTTCACCTGTTCAACTATTTTGAGGGCTAAGTTCCACAAGTATTTCTTAGTTATACATTTATTTGAAAAGACCATTATCTTACTCTTGTAAATGTTAATGGTCAATCCATTCTCGGAGGAGTAAGTGACCACGGAGCCAAGCATATGCTGAAGACCCGCCGAGTATAATCCAATAAAGGCAGGTCGTCAGCATAGGCAAGCCAACCAATAGTCACTCCATTTACTCTCACAGGATTTGCCTCTGGGATAAGAACTGCTTTCATCATATCTGACAGATAAAGGTTGAAAAGGATGGCAGCGATCATGCAGCCTTGCTTCACACCACAACTAGTGGCCATGAATTGAGAAAGTTTAACAGCCGCATTGAGTCTTATGCATACAGAAGTCTGAGTAACAACATTAGCATCTTTAGGAGACCTTGTGGGATCCCCCATGAACTTAATTTTTTCCATAGTCATTTTTCTAAGATATTGAGGTTGTGTTTACTCCAGTAATGCTCGATCAAAGATGTTAACAGCAGATTGTGTGTGGTGCTTGATTTGTCACGGAAGCCCATTTGATTCGAGGGTAGGATATTGTGTTCACTTATCCATGCATGAAGTTCCTGGAGCAATAACTTAGAAGAAACGTCTAACATTGCCAACATTCTAAAGTTTGCCGGGTTGTCCCATGACCCTTTTTTATGCACCGTTAGAATGTGGCTGGTCTTCCATGATGGGGGTATTGCACCAAGCTTCCTTATTTGTTTGAACATCATAAGTGCAGCGCCCCACAATTCAGGCTGCTTTTTTATAACTAGATTACAGACCCCATCCAGTCCAGCTGCCCGTGAATTCTTAAGATTTTCAGTAATCTTAACTATGTCAAGTTCTGAGGATTTACAATCCCATGTAACATCAGGAGGTAGTCGACTTTACCCAGTGTTTCATTGATATAATGGGCCCATACTTCATCAGTGATGCGATTGATAAGCAGGTGCCAGATTCCTTGTTTGTTGTTAGTCAGGGCCACCAGTGCAATTTTTTCCTTCCACAATTTGGTGTCACATTCGCATTTGTGCATTTTAAGTCAATCTTTATAGTTCTTTAAGTTTAATATGGCATGCAACCCCGTGTTCTGTCAGCAAAGAATCATTTTTTCTTACTACAATACGAATTTCGTTACATAGATTCTTTTTTGCTTCATTAATTATTTTGTCATTCCCAGGCCTATGTGGAATAGCCATATTAGAGCGTACCCTAGTCTATTTGTATTTTCTACGTTCACCCACTTGTTTCTGGATATTTTGCATAAGCTCTGTAGAGTTTCGCAAAATCTGGGTACCAGGTTCATGCCAGACACTCCCTCCTTAATAGACTCTGGTAGTAAAGTGGATACCAATTGGGATACATGCTCGATATTACGGCTATGCCAGACTATTCCGTTACCTTCATTAATGCTAAGCATCCCGTTTTCATCATAATCATGACTCTACTCCTTTTCCTGGAATAGCAAATAATAGACACAGGGGTAGGTGGTCGCTCTCATCTCTCTCAACACCCATATCAATAACGGAGTGAAATCCATATGATTAATAAAAATATAATCAAGTGTGGCTGCAGATCTACCCTCAACCCTAGTGTAGTTCACAGGCACATCACTGGGAGTTAGGCCATTACGTTTCACAAGATTACGAGTCTGCATGACTCGAAACCATTTTTTACCTTGTCAGACACCGAGTGGATTTTTGACAAGGCGCCCAACAGCTCGTCTGATTGACAGTAATCTCCGATTTTCGCATTCAAGTCACCCTAGAGCCACATAGGGTAACGATCGTTGTACAGTTTCAACAGTCATGATATTCTTTAACGTATTAGCCATATTAGGGGGATCATATATGTTATTGACAATTAGAACTACTGACAGCCAAGTTAGTTTAGCTACTAATACATACTTGGTTGATAATGTAAGTTTTGTAATCGTCCATGGCGATTGCATAGATATCAACAAACCACCTTTCGGAGACCCGGGGGGCCCTTCGAGGCTATTTGATGAACAGTGCTTCTGTCAGCTGTCTGTATTTCCACAGTTAACCATGTTAGTGCAATGATGTTAAAAAGTGCCATACATTCAATCAAGCCCTCATTCTGAACAGATGCATGTGCCCTCGGGTATTCCAGGAGTAGAGCAACTGCATGGAATGTGGTCATTGGTGAGATTCTGCAAAATGGGGCTTAAAGCTCAGAGGCAACCATTGCCAATAACCTTCAGGGATGACATTGGTGTTATTTTTCACAGTATTGGTTCCTTGAGTAGGCAGACGTTTCTCATATGCCGCACTTGTGTATTTGAAATAGGAACATGTGGGTTCGTAATATTAGACGTCTGATCTGCAGTGCCATTACACAGTTTTACGGCGGGTATCAATACTTTATGAATAGCATAGCCAAGACATAATAGCTCGACTTCATAACCTATTATGTAGTCCAGCGTGGCTTCAGCTTCAAAACACACAGTAATGTATTGGTTAGGAAGCTCGAGCTGGTCAACCAAACTAATCACTAGATGTGATTACCCTTAACGGAACAATCGTTTTGCATAAGCTCAGTACAGCATCGCGGTTCAGAGGGGGAAGAACACTTTTCCATGTGAACTAACGTGATTTGTAAAGCGGATAGCATTCCTGTGCTATTCCCACCACTGCCAGTATTTGCGTGAGAAGAGGCATTAGCAGTGTTTAATACCCAGGCATCAGGTAATGTGGATTAATTAGATGTTGCGGACATATTGGTAGGTCCTGCTGCCTTTGACGTCCTTGTTGATGGCTCAATTGCCATAACAGAAGACTGCAACGATTCTACTAACAGTTAGATTTTGGAACGGTCTGGATATTATTAGAAGGCAACTCTTTAGCCCGAGAGATATCGATCGCTTGGTCAACGATATTCTTGGCTTCAAAGTCTATGGGTACTTCTGACCCAATCACAGGGGTGGCATTCAAAGGTCCGTCATTTGGTTTTATGGCTAGATGTTTATGCTTTTTAACAGTACGCTTACCATACATAATGGCCTGGTGGACAGTACTGGATTTCTTTTTGAAGAGAGTGGTCTTCTTCGCTACAGTCCCACCTTGACCTTTAAGATTTCTCTTTTTACTTCAGGCAGGGTTTTTGTAGGAGAAGTACTTGGCTTACTTGCACACACTTCATGATACTCTTTCAGAGAGGAATGAATTAATAATAGGGATTGGACATCAATTTTGGTTTCTAAATGTGCACATTTCTCAAGTAACATTGTGAGAAAGTTTTCTAGGGCATTAAACATTTCGTCTGAATTCATACTTGGCAGTAGTACTGACAGACACCACCAGTAGCAGGGGTGGGTGTTAGGGAGAATTCTTATTCTATGGCTAATTTCCCTTACCTAGAGAGTATCTCAGCAGCGTTGCTGGATTTCTGGAGTTTATTTTTTTCCACCTGGTAAGAGTGAGCGTTTTCCCCCCCACTCTTTTTGCCATGTGTATTTCAACTTTATTTTGTGATTGTGGACTTGAGCACACCACTTGTGTTGCCCCACTCTGTGTGTTACACAGCACCTTCAGTGCAGTGACACAGGGTTGTCTTACACTTCCCACCGACACCATTTTCTGGGGTGGACTACTGTCCCTGAGAAAAGGGTAAAGTTGCCATTAACTTTACATAGTCACTTACCACGGATCTAGTACAACCCATCTTATATGGAGTATTGGAAAGGGTTCATTCTTAGCCCTTTTTATCTATGCCTCTTGGAGCATTGTTTCGCTCCCTTAACATTAAGACTTGGCTGGTGGCAGTGGTATCTACACTAATTTTCCTAGCGCGATTGTATTACATAACGTGGTCATTTTAGGCTATTTTAGTAGCCTCAAACTATAAACCCACTTGCCCAAATAATTTTTATTTCGGCTCCGGTTGGGTTTAATCACCATTTCTTGTTGTTAATATCCTTCTTGGGTCTTTCTTTGCGCGGCAAACCAGGTTTGCCCCCTTTGTTCGCCGACCTGTGACGGGCTTCTGACCAGAAGCCCTCCTTTGGCTTCTGGGTCTCGGTGGGCTGAATGTGAGGGAGGGGTGTAGTCACCCCCTGCACAGGGTCTCTATGGAGCCCAAAGTCGCACATTGTGTTGATTGGCTGAGGTGGTTGTCCGGGCCGGACAATCCCTCTGCTGAGTGATTGACAGCCAGGCTGTGTGAATGGGGGATTTTGGCATAAAAGGCAGGACTCTTGGGCTAGAAGGCAGAGTCGCCACTGGAACTGCAAAGAACCGAAGAGAAGCAGAGAAGAAGACAGCTGCTGCAACCCCGAGTCCCGGTGAAGCCCTGCTGCAGTCCTGAGCCATCTACCCTTCAACGACAAGAGAAGATCCAGTCTGGAGTCTTCTTCCCTTGAGCCTTGTGGGATCAACCAGCTCACCCTTTCTTCAGTCAGAGAATCCCCACCTGGGTGGAAATCAGTGATGTGCTGTAGTGGTCCGGATATCCATCAGAAGAGCCCTCTCCTGATTTAAAGGAGCGCACCTTTTGTTCATCATTGTCTTTCGCTGCTGCCGGCCTCATCCCTGGGTAGTGCAGATCGCTCCAGACGTCCTCCTTGTCCCCACAACTGAAGCCGCAGGAACCGTGAGTCTGCAGGAACTACCAGGAACAATTGCCGTGGCACCAGCTTTTCTCCAACGGAATAAGGTACTGTGCACATTTGGTCGTTCTCTCCGTCTGACCATCTGGAATGGGGGTGAACCCTTTTCCTCCTCGAAGATTTGTTCCTTCTTCCTTCCCTCTTATAACTTTTCCTTCCATCTGACAATATCCAAGTACTCTTGGCATCTTGAATCTCGAACTGTTAAACGTGTGATCCTCGGCAACTGAGCATCTGCTCCATTGACACTGGCGCAGGCCTATTGACTTTAATCTGTATCTTTGAACAAGTCCTCAGATTCCTTTGCCTTGACAAAAGCATTACCTGCGATTTTATCCACTTTTCTCTTGTTTGAAATTCAAGTACAAAGTGTGTTTTAACTTCGTGAGCATTTCTATTCGCAGGTACGCATTAATATGGCAACACCGGTCTGTCAAATCCTAATGTACTTACCTTGAATTTGCTGGAACAAGTGGAATTGGTTGTGTGTAGTGTATTGTATGTGTGGTTTTGAATTTATAGAAGTGAAGTGTTTTGTGAACAGATGGTTTAAAATAAATGTACTTCTATTTTTTACCCGAAACCTTGAGTCAGTGTTTGCTTGAGTCACAGGAATTGTGGTCCTTTGTGTAATTTACTACTGCTCATTTCCTCTTGAGATAAGTCTGGCTGCTCTGCTACTGCTACCACTTTAACATTGTAGTACAGGCTTGCACCAAAGGTGAACTTGTATTGCCACTTGTCTTAATTCTGTGTAGTGGTCCCTAAGGGCACTGCGCAGGATTCTACCCAACAGTGGGGTGGTCTGAGACAGCTCGTGACGCTCATCTCTGGACCTCGTCCAATCACAGACAAACCTGAATTTTGCTAGTCCTGATTAATTCAAGCCTCTGTGAGCACTTCATTGAATCCGCCCTCCCCAATGGGCAACTCAAAGATAAACGCTGAACGGGCCACTCCTCCATAACCTGGGCATTTGTCCATTAGCTATGCCATATGCATCACCCATTACTCATTCTTGCCAGCCCCTTTCCTTTCCCCTCCAGTAAGGTGCTGAATGAGACATTTTCCTTTGGTTTGGCATAACAAGGCCGCAGATTTATTTTCACACATATATATAACCACAGCAAACAGATATTGAAAATAGTTCCAAAGATGCGGCGACTGCTCCTCGTCCTGCTTCCCCCTTTTTGTCCATGTCCATTGCAGGCCCAACTCCCCCAAGACCTTCGAGTCTGAGAACCGCCTGCCCCTGCAGGTATTTGCGGACTGGGGGAGCGCCGTTAGTTGGGGGGAAGCTGAGCCCCAATTGCTACCGCCAGACACCCCCGCCGTTTAGGCTCCCAGGAGGCGCTGTCCAGAATGGGCGAAGCCCCTTCCGGTTTAGCAATGGCTCATTCAGAGTCTTTCTGTTCTCATTGGTCGCCACAACACCGCCTGGTCCTCCTGCGACAACGACGTCCAGGCTCTGCCTCAGCTGTAGGGTGGGAGGGTGGGAAACGAAAAACCTCTCCTGCTTGGCGGGCACCCGGCTGCTAGAAGAGCTGCAAGTGCTGCTGTTCCGGGTGCCCGCCGCTTATGAATCCCAAGCTCCTCCCCTTTCTTTTGTTGCCCTTCGCGGGCTTTTGCAGCGCTTGGCGCTCTTTTTCTGCCTCTTGCCGCCCTCTCCCCTGCCCCCGCGGGGGGGAGGGATGAGAGAGCGGAAGGAGGAAGGCCCCTGCCCCGGTTATCGGGGTGCCTCCTCCATTTCCCTTCGGGTCTCCGTTCGTCACCTTCATAACCTGGGCATTTGTCCATTAGCTATGCCATATGCATCACCCATTACTCATTCTTGCCAGCCCCTTTCCTTTCCCCTCCAGTAAGGTGCTGAATGAGACATTTTCCTTTGGTTTGGCATAACAAGGCCGCAGATTTATTTTCACACATATATATAACCACAGCAAACAGATATTGAAAATAATTCCAAAGATGCGGCGACTGCTCCTCGTCCTGCTTCCCCCTTTTTGTCCATGTCCATTGCAGGCCCAACTCCCCCAAGACCTTCGAGTCTGAGAACCGCATGCCCCTGCAGGTATTTGCGGACTGGGGGAGCGCCGTTAGTTGGGGGGAAGCTGAGCCCCAATTGCTACCGCCAGACACCCCCGCCGTTTAGGCTCCCAGGAGGCGCTGTTCAGAATGGGCGAAGCCCCTTCCGGTTTAGCAATGGCTCATTCAGCGTCTTTCTGTTCTCATTGGTCGCCACAACACCGCCACGCCAAAGGTGGGTTACCGCCCACCGTGGCTCCCCCTTTTCCTAGTTTGTAGCTCTAGAAGTTCTGTGTACACCTTGCTGCCCGGTGCCAGTCCTTCTATCCTTCTTTGACCAGGGATGTCACCTTTGCCAGTTGTGCCTGATCCTGGGGTACCTCAGTCCCCCATTGACCTGCTCTCGTACCACCGGCTCCTGGTTCTACCACTGCTTTGAAGCCAACTGCTTCCTTCTCTTCAACCATCTCCTTACTAGGCAGAACTCTCCCCACACTCCGTGCCTGGTAACACCCTGCCCCTGCAGGTGTTTTAGGAGGAGAGCGCCATTTGCTCGAGGAGGCTGAGCCCTCGTTGCCAACACCAGACGCCCCTGCCGTTTTTAGGCTCCCAAGAGGCGCTGGTCCGACTGAGTAGTGGAGTCTATACATGAAGCTACTGTACATACTGACTTGTCTTTTGGCTCAAAACTTATCCCACCTTTTGCCACATACTACTGGTGTTATATTGATTCCACCGAACCGACCCATGTGCGCCAGCCCAATAAATTGCGTTGTGTATTAGTAACTTTCATGGCCACTTTCTGCAGCCCTATGGATAGCCTCAGCCCTCTCCCCCGCCTCAATGCCCTTGCAACTACCAGGCCCTGCAGTGATAAGGTACCCCACCATAACCCTACCTGGACAACCTGTTTTGTAGGGTATGCCCTCCTGTGCGTTGACCTTGGTGGATCAGCCACTGACCTGAGCGCCCCAGCAACCTTCACCCCCTGGCCAATTCAGATATGTCCCATCCCATGCCCACTAGAATCTGCCCAGATATGGTTGCCTACCAGGGTATCCATCTACCTCCGTGCCCTCATTGCCTCCCCGGCCTATTCTCCCATTCTCTCCCAACCTGCTTCATATCATTTGAAACGTTGGTAGGAGGATAGGTTTTTTCTAATGCACTTAATACCCCGAGGTTTCCAAGAGCTAGCATGGGCTCAAACTTTTGTTGCTCTGTGTCCTCTTGCTTCCAAGTCCAGCCTGCTCCCCCTGAGGTATCCTCACCTCTACGCTTTGTACCTCCCCTGATTAGCCCTATTCACTTAGGTACATTCACTCTTATGTCTTCCAGATTTGCAATGCCTTGCCACTCCTGTCAAATCCTGTGACCCTGCGTGATCCCGACCAACCACCTTTGCGTGGTGGAAATTCCCTTAAAAGCCTGCTGCACTGAAAAGTTGCCTATCGCAACGTCTCTTCATGGGCCACCAAGTGAGTTCCGTAATAGAGTCCCTCACTGCAAACCCCTACCAGTTACTTGCGAACTCAGCTGACCCATTTGAACACCTGTAGCCCCTGTGTCATCTCTGTGGCTGCTCCCACGAAACACAAACAAATGCCGTCAACCCACGTGGCTGATAACTAATCCACTGTTGCTGTGCCATACCTACAATTAGCTAAACTACTCCTAATCGTTTTTCACCTCCAGCCCCCCGAGCAGCAACTGTGGTACCAAATAACAGCGCGACGTGATATCATGTACCCCCCAAGGACTTAAACCATGTTCGTCCCCTTTTCCTACATTGTGTGTCCGAGCGTTTTTACACCCGCCATAATTCCAGATACTTTTGCTAACTTTACATTGACCGTCATTGGGGCGTCTTGTCCTTCCAACTGCCCCATACCCGTACCACTAGCTGCTTTACTGGGGCTCTACTGGTGCCTAGTCCTATCTTTCCTAAGAGTACAGCTGTCACCTCCAATGAAAGCCTTAGACCCCACTCCTGTACAGAAACAGCAGGTGTACCACCAACCCCTGTACCATGTGGCAGTTGCGATAGCACCACACAAGAGATATGATCCTTCCAGCACGCTCCGCCCAGGTAAACTGTGGCCCAATCGAAAGCTTTAACCCTCCCATGTGCCGTTGCACGGGAAGTGGTGCGGTTTAACAGTCACTATCTAGTGGTTTTGCCGCTGCCGAAATTACACATGTTAATCCCCCAGCTGTAGCCTTCCATACTTTCCCTGGCCGCACACCATCACCTCGCTGCTAGTGGGTCGCTCAGCCTGGCCAAAATAAAAACGACACCTAAGACAAGTTGAAACCTGGCTGTAAACATGGGATATTCCCTTGATGACCCATGCAAGCCCACTGCACTGCTCACCCATCCCAACTGACGGTAGTTCGCCCTCATTTCCGATGTTCATGGGCGCCAATGCCCTACCTAAGCCCCACGAGGAGACACTCAATGTCACCCACACTGAACACGCGGGCGCCTCGCAACCTTCCCTGCAATGAGCAACATAACGCATGTGTGGCGCCTAGTCCTAGTAAACACATCCCCACCTCTGACAGTGTTACCCAGTCATCAACCGGGACCTCCACTACTATAAGTCCCAGACTGCCAAAAGAAAACCGGGCCTTGACCGGTTTCTCCCCCAAAATGCAATGGGTAACGAACGCGACATCTCCCGCTTGTCGCTTTGCCTCTGACTTGCTACCATGCCCTCAGCCGCTCTCGTGCGCAACGTAATGCACTTTCCCCTCCCCACGGTAATTCCCCTAATGCTGGAGGACATATTGGCCGGAAAATCGCGCACCACCTGTACGTTCAGCTCGTCGCATCTAGGAAATATAAAGAGTTGCTTCTAAAACCCCATCCCCTATATAGACCACTTGTGAAATGGTGTTGCCATGGGGTCCATGTAAGGCATATGAAACTGCCTTCCTTTGTTGTGCTTGGGAAAGCACGACTGACATCTCTGTAATGTGTAGCTCTACCGCTATTTTGTACTGAAAATCCCTGATCCTTCTCCATTGAAAAGCAAGGCAACGTGGAAGACCTCTGTCCTGAACGTCGTACCACCCACTGCCATAGTAAACCCCTATATCATTAGCCCCGAGAGCACAGCTGTAAATATCGCCTGCTGACTGTGCAGGCGGCAATGCGGTACATAATGACACCCTACACGCCCCTGTACAAATTGAAACAACTCGCGGCACTCTTCAATAATTCCAACACCGCACAGAACGCCATGATGATGCCAACCGCCATGTCCTCCAATAATGCAAGCCCCCCAAGTTGATTGTAGTCTGAAAAAACCTTATCCCACGGGCTACTACACACGCCGTTAATCATAATAATCTCTGGCGCCACAGCACACGGTTTCACACCCATGAACAGGTACCACCTCCCTTTTATCAAAGAGCTTGCTACCGACATTTCTATCGTGCTGTACCACTGTACGCAATGAAATGCAATTCATTATTTTCCTGCGAGCAACGCAGTAAGTTTAGGTCAAAGGCTTAGAGCACTGCATACTATTGTAACTGTACAGTTACTTATAACGTGCTTAATGCCCAGCTGTTTTCAAGCACGAATCTAGCGCCTGAACCTGTGTTGCTCCGCGTCTTCCACAGTGAGCACGTTGCCCCTGCGCTATCAGTTACGCTGTCCCATGCCGCCCCGAAGCAGAAAAGCAAGAAACACACCTTTGGGTAAGCGAGTAAAAACCTGGGGAGGGGGGTGCCTATAAACTCATCTTAAAGAAATGGCAGCCCAGAAGTGCCATATGGACACATGGCTCTGTACTCCATGACGCCCTCTGCTCCATTCAGCATGGAGCGCTGCTAGCACACTCCAAGCATACCCCTGCCTCTTCTGGTGGACAGCTGGCGGACGCTGAATCTCCCTAACAAGTGCTGCGAGAAGTGTCGTGTCTGCAGCATAGTGTAACCACCGCCCCTCCCAGGGGGCCATAGGGTTTGGGGTCCGTGTGGCATCGCACCAGCCTCTGCAGGTTAACTGCTCAGTTTAATTACTTTTTGTCTCACCGCCGATGCAGGCCTGCATGCTCCAACTTGGAAAGTGTACTGTGGAGAGGGTGAGCGAGCACTGCCCCCTCCCCCCGTCCCCCACCGAGAAATATGCAATTTTCGAAGCGAAGCCACAGCAACGAACGATTAGTGGACACAATGGAGCAACACTGATGTGTGTCCGCCCTGGATTTGTGCTGCGCGAGAACCCCCACGGGACTGTGTACGATTCAGCAACCTGCAGGTAAACAGGAGAGGTGGGCGGGCACCCACGCACACTCCTTCCCATGCACATGCGCGCACCGCTACCACACAGGAGGAGTATACAGTCACCCACCTGAGCCGACCCACAAACCTTCCGGGCACGATCCACGCACTTTCACTGCCCGTGCCACATAGACTGGCTAAAATTCGCTGTCTGAACCCGACTCGCGTTTAGACATATAGGGGGACTCGGGACCGTATTTATACCTTACACATTTGCCTTTACACACCCATAAACCCCGCTCTTTCTACGTTACGCTTGCTGCATCATGTACAATTTCTACATGGCCCATAAAACTCCCGCCTCAAATGAACCCGCTTACTTGCTCCGACGACCAGACCACCAGTTACTGGAAACCCCTTCTATGTAATTACGGAGCCAGCCGCACTATCATTATCCACCCCGTCCTCTAACCAACGGAGCATTCGGCTCTCCCCACCTGTATGTACCTTCTTTCACTCTCTATCCGCGACACCCGAGCTCCTCTCGTGACTGCAGCTGGCGCACAAAATCCTCCATTGGACCACTGTGACATCTAGGATCTCCCACGCGAACGCTGGAAAGGCCTTCAGCTGCAGTGACCGCCACACAGCAACGCGAACAGGGGTGAGCCAGGAGAGCAGGAACCCAAAACGACATCCTTCTTAAACGAAAAACCTCTCCTGCTTGGCTGGCACCCGGCTGCTAGAAGAGCTGCAAGTGCTGCTGTTCCGGGTGCCCGCCGCTTATGAACCCCAAGCTCCTCCCCTTTCTTTTGTTGCCCTTCGCGGGCTTTTGCAGCGCTTGGCGCTCTTTTTCTGCCTCTTGCCGCCCTCTCCCCTGCCCCCGCGGGGGGAGGGATGAGAGAGCGGAAGGAGGAAGGCCCCTGCCCCGGTTATCGGGGTGCCTCCTCCATTTCCCTTCGGGTCTCCGTTCGTCACCTTCATTCACATTGCAAACTGTAAAAATGGCGTTAAAATCGAAACTCTCCTGCACTGTTCTGCAGCAAACCTCACCCAGGAAATCCAAGTGTTAAACTAATCGCGTGGCAGGCCATTTAAATTAGTATTAACTCCGGTGCAGGCGAGCAATCAAATTGTGTGTTTCCTATAACGTTCATAGGTCATGCATGGGCTCTTTGTTCCATGTCTTGCAAAAAATGAAAACCTTCTGTTCGGCCTAGAATGATTACAACTCCGTCGCGCACTTACAACATGAAATTAGTTACACCTGATGGGCAAGGACGAACGCGCCCGAATGGGCCAGTAATTCTGCCCAATTCTAATGTGGCTATTACTAAATAGCACCCGCAGACACGGTTTTCACCTCAGTTCACGGCAGAGTGTGTGCGCACTGTGCTGCTTAATGGAACATACATGAGTCTTCTGGGGCGTGCGACATAAGATTAGCTCTACACGCCGTCTCCAACAGTTCAATGTACGACATAAATCGGGGAGTAGCAACGAACAGCTTGCCTGCCATGAAGCCTGGCTGGCTTCCAGCTAGGGGCATTGCTCGGGAATGTATAGATTATGGAGGTGAACCTGCCGGGAACCCACCTTCCCTCTCCTGCTGAGGAGCAATGGCAGCCTTAACCGCCGCGCGAGCCCGGCCCGCGTGCTGACTCCCAGCGTGCACGCTGGGCCAGTGCCAGGAGCTGTCTCCCCGAAGCAGCAGGTGGAACGCCCCGGCAGGTAGGCTTTCAACGCTGTGCTTTCCTCCCAAAACAGCATGTGTTCATTCAACATGATGTATGCGCAGTTCGTCCCGTCTGGACCTTAAACAAACGCCTGGATTTGACAAGCGCTGCTTCCTACCACTATACAGGGTCCTGCTGGAAGTAAACTCAATATAGACATCAGGTGCATGAAGCGCACCTGGCACAGCCACATAGCAGTATCTGGCCTAAAAATAAAACATTCACAAAGCTTTTTTTTTTAACTTTACACATAGCGGTTCACTCACCAAGTGCTTACTATCTTTGCGGCCCCAGCACTTGAGAAATGCAGGCACTGAGATGCCCATTGCCTTCAGCCTCCCAGAAGAAAGCGCACGCGATGAAACAGATGCTATTCCTCGGCCCTGTCGCTGCCTCTCATTCAAACGCCCAAAGCTCTTTGCAAATGGCTGTGCCCCGGCCCGCAGCTCTTTTAAAGGCACCCGACCACCTCCCATGACTGAGTCAATAACCGGAAGCGTGCATTACTACAGGGAAGGGATGGGATTTGCTAACTTCCATCCACGACCCCTGAAAGTGCATCATTATTTTGCGTGACATTGCGAAAACCAAGAGCTGCCATTCCGAGTTTCCACCCCCTTGGGTGGGAGGGAAGGGATTACCTCAGCGCTTTCTTGGAACACCTAGCCCATTATTGCGTCGGGCTTATTGAAATAACGCCTTGGCTGCTTGCAGTCGTATCTCTGATTTTGTTGGGCTAAGGTTACGTTTAAAAATGTCAAGACCTCACTAAATGTTTCCACCTTTAATACACATCGCCCTTGATGAGATGTAAACACAGAGGACCGAGCGGATGATTTTCATGACAGGGCAGGTATTAGGCCCCTTTCAGACAAGATCTTGAGGATCACATCTTGCAAACAGTTTGACTCTGGAGGATAGCTTAGTGTCAACGTGCTCGCCATGGAAGCAAGAGGTCACAGAGACACACAAGTTCGATCCCCGAGTCCGCGGTTAACCTCTGGGTATTAAGCACGTTATAAGTAACATATCACATGTTGATTTCACAAGCTAATGGTACAATCTGTGCCCCTCTCGTCCTGGCGGGTGAACAATGTTAAAATGTTTTTTTTTTTTTTCTTAGGTGTGGATTTGGATAAGGGACACAATAGGCTCATTCCTGGCATTTCAAAACGGATGTAGCCTCTCTAATTCCATTACAGGCTGTCGGCTGTTTCCAATCTGATCCATTACCTCAAGCCCAACCGAAGATGTGCGTGGCTATTTTCAACATGATGGTTTGGGGCTCCATCTTGCTTAAAGCCAAAAGCACTCTGAGGCTCCCATGGGGTGCATAATTTATAATGGAGACAGAGAAAAACGGCCAGGGCTTATTAGGCGCTTATTATCATGAGACAGCCAGCTAGCGGGGAGCTGAAACACGAAATGCCTGCTGAAAAGATATAAATCCCTTTGTCAGAAAGTGGCTGATGTGACGTAACAGTGTCATACAACTTAAAGGTGATAACACTTCTGTACACCCTAAGGGAAGTGAGGGCTAGAGTGCCTCCCTCAAATGCAGCTTGTAAGGCAAATGAGGCAAAGCGCACATTTAAAGCCAGAGAATGAAAGGAATATAGGAAGGAACATATTGCCGGGTTATAACACTACACACTGGCAGCATGGGGACAGCTGCAGACTGTCAACAGAAGCTCAAGGCCCTTTTCAACTGAAAATGTTGAAGGGTCCTCACACCATCCCTGCATTACATAATTGTCCCTATTCCTTGACCCAGTTATTGCCTCATGAGGCCTCCTGCATCAGGAACAGGACACCCTGTCTGTGAAAGCAGTCCAAAAAATCAACTCTGAAGGCCAGGTAGCCCCTCCCTCTCTGGGAGTGTATGTACTACTGGTCGAGGCCCTAGCACACCCTGTTTTTTCCCTGTCCTTAAAGATAGGGACTCCTCAGTGATTTGTTTGGAAGAGCTGTACATGCAAGCCCACTTGGCCCCACCTTGCTCAGGTCTCGCTCATTGACAAGGGAACCTAGCAACCTGCTTTTCACCAGTTTAGCTAGGTCCCTGTTGCCGGAGGAGAATACTGTGCAAGACTCGCCATAGGCTGGCCAGCGCACGGTTTCCGCCATTGCTGGCTTCCTTATCGAGAGTGGTACATGCCAACCAGGAGGCAGAGCCCTGTGACCTGCTGTGTCCCGGCTGTCCAGTGGACACCTCCTGACCCATGCTACAGTGGCTCTGCAGCCTGTGTCACATGGATGAGGCGCAGGCCTCTCCTTCAGTGGCCCTGCAGAACAGTGAGGGATTTACTGAATTCAAGTTTGGCGCCCACCTCAATTAATGCAGGGCCTCTCCTCATATTGGCCTGCATATGCTCAGCCTTCAGTATATGAAGTTGAGTGTAGCTGAATTTAATGTGTGCTGTTGTTCACCAGGGGACATAGGAGTGCCCCGAGAATGCAGTGTGACAGGAAAGGAACTCATGATCCCTCTCTAGGAAAAGGTGTAGATGAGGAGCCAAGTGCCCCCACCTCAACTGCCTCACGCATATTTCCTATATGTTGGGAGCCCCGATGTGAGAAACGTGAGGTACCAGTGAAACTACCATTACCTAGGAAAATCCTGGAGGCAAGGTTCCCATTGAGAAAACCGTACCTGCATAGAATAAAATATGATGACCATTTGAATGAAATCGCGGAAGAAGCAGAGCAAATGAATGATCTTGATGAATGGTGACGTCACACAGCTGAGCTGACGTGCCTAGAAATGATACAAAAACCAGAGGATGCAGATATTCTATAAGGCATCAAGAAAGTAGCATGGATAAGTGACATCTTGGGATCAAGGTGTGTCGAAATAGAAAGTATATCGTGCCTCCTATTGTAATAAATATATTTAATATTGGCCTACGCCAAGCTGCTCGAAAGTCGCTTGCGAAAGAAATCTGTGTTGCAAGGTCCTGACCTTAAATCCATGTATGCTGGCATTTTAGGTCAAACTGCCATTTTAGGATTTGTTGTGTAAAAGTCACCCTGTGAGCTAAAATGTTGGACGATGTCATTGCAGAATACAACATGGCCGTCTTGACCTCTCTACATAGCTAATGTGTAATCTGCCTGCAGGCCACTTGTTGAGGTCATGAACTGAGACCTTGTCCTTCACTGACCTATGTGTAGAAGGATTACTCGTGCAATGAAAAACGAATCCACGAGCATATGTTGAGACAATGTATTCAAATACTGAACAAAGAACATCTTTTTAACTACATTGTATTAATGTTTAAGAAGGCCTGCATGAAAAACTTTAGAATATACATCTATTGCATACATTGTTGATACATGTATTAAAGGCAAACCAGTTATATGTGGATATTTGAGACTTGGCACAAACCCTAGATCGGTGATATATTAAAAGGAATATTAACCCGAAGTGGGGCTGGGCATCGCGCCCACAAAAATTATAAAAAGCGAATGCATTCTAATTTTATTCATTTATTTATTTGCATTTTTAAAGCGCTCACACAGCCCGCGGGCATCGAGGCGCTGTTACATGAATTGTTTTTTTTTTGCTGCATACTTTTTTTTTTTCTCTGAGTTGCGTATTTATAACACGCCTAAATACCCAGAGGTTTCTAAGCGCGGACCGGGGGATCGAACCTGTGTTGCTTGGTGTCATCTTGCTTTGAAGGTGAACACGTGTCCACTAAACTATCCTCCCGGGACGTACAGCGTCTCTCACTGAACACACTGAACCACGCTGGAGTTCGTTGTGTTGTACTGAGGGCCGATAGCTATCTGATTTTGCTCTGTTTTTGTAATTGGATTCAGTATACAATAAAAGTACTTTGTATGTTCCTTTGTAACCCGTGTTCGGGGTATTTCCTTTTTGGGTACTCAGCCTCGATATTCTTTTTCTGTTTTCACAGTTGGCACCCGAATAGGGACCCTCAAGATTGATGCCGGATTGTTGAAGGTTGACACACGCTATCGGACCGGGATCGGACAGTGTGACATAAAGGGGCTCCTGGATGAGACGCGACACCTCAGCAGCGCTGCACGACCCGATCCCTGGACGATTAGCTTGTGGTCTGAGACAGCATCTTGATGAGGGTCCACTTATCGAGGTGGACGGATTTGCCGAAATCACCATACACGAGGTAAGATTAGTTAGGTAAGATTCTTAGAAGTACCGATCGGTCCTCCTTAGGTTTGGTCAGGTGAGTCCTGACCCGATTCTTAATTTAATCCTGACAATTTGAATTTTGGCGCATTGTATCTGCAGACACAATTATTGACCAGGTAACACCATGAATTTGAGATATGCCTGGGAAATTGTCTACCTGATATAGGGCATTATTCCGCAGTGATAGACAATCATTGGAATTTAGCCGTCCCACACCACAGGAGGGGTGGCCGGCATGTACCATGTACTGTAAGTACGGCACTGGAAGTATAGTATTTAATGATATTTGGCACAGACAAACCAGACATGCCTCCGAACTTCAGTGGCCAATCAATGGTAGTTTTGAGATCCCTCGCATTGAATATTTGGAGGCAGTCTTGTTAAAGAAAAAGGCTAGACCTGCAGCATTTGATGTTTTGCAGAATTGGAAAAAAGAAGCGTTGCAACAAATTAAAGGTAGAGAGAAACATGCACGTCGTCATAAAACAAATGCAGAAAAAGCATTGTTATATGACCAAAACAAATAGTCTGAGGCGACTAAAAATATGGATAGGGCTTTCTCACTTGGAATTCAGAAAATCTATCCTTCTAAAGATCTTCATATTTCTGATGAGTTTATTGACAAAATATTGAATGAACGAAGGCCTGGTGCCTGTGCGCCACCTCCGTATGTTCCTCTTTCCACTGCTGTACCTCTTCCTGCTGTTATTCCTGCTCTTCCTACTCAACCTGTTGTTCGTACTCCTCCGGTTATTGTCCCTCCACCTGTTCCTCTGCCTTTTTTTATCACACCAGTTATAGTACCTTCATCGAATTTGCCTGCTCCCTCGCTTCCAAGTGGTCCTGAGCCGCTTGTAATCGATCGAGGTACGGGAACAAAAGTTGTCACTCGCAATACTGTACCGCCGGAGAAGAAACGTGAGTTAATTGCATGGGCTAAGCATTGTATGGAGAAGGATGATCAAGCTAGTGTTTTTGCCACACTTTGTAATACGGATAATTTTCCTGAGAAACATGTTTTTATTGAAGGTTTAGGGATTCAGTTATGTATAATGTGGGGACGATTAAATAATGCGGATGTTCCGCAAGGGTTAAGGGATCTAAATACTCTAGCACTTTCCAGAGACACTGTGGAGAAGGTAAATGAGCATGCAGAGAGGTTATTTGGGTATAGAAAGGAGTTAGAAAAGATACAGAATGAGGATGATGAAGAGGAGAATATGTACAGAAACGGTTCCTTCCGAGTCGTAGACCGTTATCGCAGGAAATGCGAATTTGTAAGAAAGACGCGATTAGATGGATTTCAGACATATCGATAACTCCAGTTGAGGTATATGACACATATAGTCAATATACTTTGGAAATGCAGAGGAAAGTGATACAGGTAATGGTAGAGTACCTGCAGGACGAGTGTGTAAAGAGGAAGATTAGTTGTCCCACAGAGTTATTGAGCATTTATAAGAGAGCTTTTTCACTTGACACTTCTCCGAATGCTTTAGTGCTCGACTTGGCTCTGTTGCTTAGTAAGCGTTCGGAGTTGCCTACATCTCAGTTGCCTATGAGAGAGGTTCCTCCGACATTTGTCCCGAAGGTTGAGGTTGTGGCCGATGCTGTACAGGGTATAGTCGCTGTGAACATTCCCGCACATTATGTATCACAGTTTGTTCACGTCCCGTTTTCACGGCAGGAAGTGAACACCATTAGTCAGTCTATTCCTGACATTAGGAAAAATCCGACAGGGTTCTATAAAGAGATGGAATCTGTTTTGCATCCTCAGTGTTCACCTTAGGTGACATTGATTTGTTGTTTCTTGTACTCCTGCCCGTAGATTTATGGAAACAAGTTAGAACTATTGATGATGTACCCGGGTTGGGAGATATATTGGCGAATATAACTAGACTCGATGGGGAAAGGCCAGCTGGCGAAAGACCACAACAGGTGATATTAACTCTGCCTGATAGAATCATTGCTGAATTAAAAACCATAATTCCCAAAAAGAGAATTATTTGGGACAAGGTTACGGCCTGAGTCCAAGGAAAGTCTGAAGGTGCTACCAAGTTCTTTAATCGGTTCAAACAGATATTCTCAGATTTCAGTGGACAAGACTTAGGCACAGAGTCTGGGAAAAGATTATTTGTGGACAAATTTGTACGTGGATTACTGCTTGACATCCAGTCACAGATTATGTCTTCTGAGAGTGCTTGGCAGGCGAAATCACAATCAGAAGTACTGCACATGGCTCAGTACTATGAGAACCGTGTCAATAATGAAAAAGATAGGATTGAAAAACGGAAAGGCGATTTAAAAACTAAAGTGCTATTGCATCAAATTGTTAGGGGCCCCAGAAGGGGTAATTCTCAGGTTAGAGGTCAGTATGTCCCGCAGGGGAATGTGCCCTTGGGTCCTGTGAATATTAATCAGTGTGCTTATTGTCGTCGAGAGGATCATTGGCGAGCACAATGCCCCGTCCTTCAACAAAGGTCTAATAATACATTTGGTAATATGGGTAGGTGATCCAGAGGTCGCCCGGGCATAGGGGGCCCTGGTAGAGGTCAGTTTACACAGGACCCTCAACAACCTTTTTCGCAGGACAATCAGACTCCGAGTGCGGACACTAGGAATATATTTGATCATCCTTCTGCTGCATATTTATCTGAAGAGATTCTTTCTGATGATATTCTGTTTCGTTAGGATTGCCGAAGCAGGGTTTGGAACCTACACCTATTCCCGTCAATCAGAAAGGTCCCTACGTTGAAATGGTGGTGGGAAATAGGAAACATCAGTTTTTGATAGACACTGGAGCACAGAAGTGTTCCATTGATCATTTGCGGGTTCCAAACATTCCACTGTCAGGGCAAACCAATGTTTCTGTAGGGTTTTCCGGTACACCAGTTGTTTGTCCGGTTTCTATGCCAGTACCTATTTCTTTGGGTCCCTTTACGGACCAGTGTCCTTTTCTGTTGACTTCGGAATGCGGAGAGAACTTGCTGGGGTTGAATTTGTTAAAAGAATTAAATGCAGTGATTTATTGTTCTTCTGATGGAGTGCGTTTGACGATTTCACCACAGCTATTTTCTGCCTCGCAATGTTTGACTAGACCTTTGCCTCCAGAATTCATTGATGTACCAGAGAACTTGTGGGCTGTCGACGACATTGATATCGGTGTTTTACAGATCGAGCCTGTTAAGATAGTTTTGAAACATGGAATTGAGCTGCCACGCATTCCCCAGTATAAGATTTCGGTTGAGGGCGAGCGAGCTTTGAAATGTATTGTTTCTGATTTTGTGCATCGCGGTGTGATTGAAGAAATTTCAGGAAGTTTGTGTAATAGTCCGATTTTACCCGTGTACAAGAAAGGCGATAATGTAATTCCATTCTGTTTTATAATTGAATTACGTGCCATTAATACATTTGTGGCACCACAGTTTCCAATTGTGCCTGATGTAACGACGATTCTAACCATGATTCCAGCTACAGCTACTTACTTTAGTGTTGTGGACTTAAAGAATGCATTCTTTAGTATTCATATACACAAGGATAGTAGATATTTGTTCGTGTCCACCTGAGGGGGACGCTCGTTTACATTTACTTGTGCACCTCAAGGATACACAGAGAGTCCTAGTATTTATAGTAGGGCTTTGAAAGAACAACTTGATACCCTTGAATTGCCCTCTACCTGTACTTTTCTTCAGTACGTTGATGATTTGCTTCTAGCTGCTGACTCTGAGAGTGCCTGTAAGGAGGGCACTGTGTTATTACTTATTCATCTAGCTAAGCATGGTCACAAAGCTTTGCTTAAAAAATGTCAATATTGTTGTCAGGAGGTCGCCTATTTAGGCTGTCTCCTGTCAAAGGAGGGAAGAAGATTGACACCTGAAAGAATAAAACACATTTCTGGCATGTCTGTCCCAAATAGACAGAAGGAAGTTAGGGCCTTGATAGGTATGGCTTCTTACTGTAGGTTGTGGATCCCGAATTTCTCGCTAGTGATCAAACCGATGGTGGCTTTGACAAAGAAGGGCATTTCTTTGCCATTGCCATGGAACGCGGTACACCAGCTGTTGTTTGACTTGCTTAAGACTGCATTATGCTCTGCACAAGTTTTGGGCACACCAAACTATGAAAAGGCCTTTGTATTGTTTGTGCATGAATGTGATGGATGTGCTTTGGCTGTATTAACGCAGGAACATGGAGGGAAGAATAGGCCGTACAGTTACTATTTTTCAGCCCTTGATCATGTAGCATGCGCTTTGCCAAGATGTTTGCGCGCTGTCGCTGCTGCTGCCGCGTCTGTAAAACAGAGCAAGGGAATGGTTTTAGGCCATGATCTAACCCTGATAGTGCCTCACTCTGTAGATGTTCTATTGCACCGAACTCAAACGCAACCCCTCACTTCTGCACGGTTGACAAGATATGAATTGATCTTGTTTGCTCCTCACATTCAAATTAAGAGGTGTTGTGTCCTTAATCCGGCTGAACTCCTACCTTTTCCGCAAGATACTACTTGCGGCGATGAAGAGTCACATGATTGTATGTATACGACCGAACAAGAAACAAAGGGCAGAATTGATTTGAAAGATACTCCTTTGGATAATCCACAAGGAGAGCTGTTTTGTGACGGCTCCTGCTTTAAGCCTCCGGATGGTACATCCACAGCTGCTAATGCAATCACTACATTGAGCACGGTTTTGGAAACTAAGAGAATTACGCATAATTCTGCGCAGGCCGCAGACATTATAGCATTGACCCGAGCTTGTGAACTCTCCGAAGGGCTTGCAGTAAATATATATACAGATAGTCAGTATGCCTTTGGGGTGGTTCACAACTTTGGGAGACTTTGGTCAGAATGAGGGTTCCTAACTTCGCATGGCACCAAGATTTAACATAGCTCCCTAATAGTGCAACTACTCTCAGCGCTTGCACTCCGTACTCAGTTAGCAGTTATGAAACGTGCAGCACATCGAAAGATTGTGGATGATATTGGAAAAGGGAGTGCTTTCGCTGATCAGATAGCTAGACAAATTGCCACAGATCTTTTCACGGAGATGTATGTTTCAAGGGAGACTGTAGATGCCTATGTAATGGATGAGGGTGTTGGGTCTGTACGGGATATCCAAGCTGATGCCATGATGGAAGAGTCTAAGAGGTGGGCTGAAGGCTTGGGAAAACTTGATGATGATGAGTGTTGGGTGGTTGAAGGAAAATGGCTGTTACCTGACGCCTATGTCATGACGATGGTTGTTATGGCACACGGCCCTACACATGTTTGTGCCCAGTAGGTTACGAAAATGTTAGAAACAGTTTGGGAAAATGACAAGATTTCGAAAATTGCCCAGCACTACGTCCAGAACTGCATGATTTGCCTACAACACAATGTGGGAAAGGGGACATCAACTCCAAGGGCAAGTTTTGGCCCACCTTCTGTCCCCTTCAAAGTTATTCACTTTAATTTCATCGAAATGGAATGATGCAACAATTTAAAGTATGTCCTTGTGGTCATTTGTGCCTTTAGTAAATGGGTTGAGGCTTTCCCTGTTAAAGATGCTATAGCCATGACCACTGCGAAAACCATGTTAAAGGAGTACTTCCCCCGGTTCGGTTTGCCGAGTGTTATCTGGTCGGACAATGGTCCACATTTTGTCGCCGCTGTAATCCTACAGATATGTACAGCGTTACGAATTGACAAACGGTTCCATTCGGCCAGACATCCTCAGAGCGCCGGACTAGTAGAAAGACACAACGGTATCATCAAGAACAAGCTCGCTAAGATGTGTGCCGGCACCAAACTAAAATGGCCGGACGCCTTACCGATCGTGTTACCAGCCATGCGTACAATCCCTCAAACTAAGACTGGGCTCTCTCCATTTCAGGTGGTAATGGGGAGACCTGCCAATATCTGGAATCTTCCAAAATGCCGAAATTTAAAGAATGTTGAAAATGTACTACTTTCAGATTATTGTAGCCAATTGACTAAAAACCTGTATTTGATTTACCACCAGGTACGAGAAGCTTTACCTGTACGATACGAGGGCCCAGGCCACGGCATACGACCCGGGAGTTGGGTGCTCGTCAAATCATTTGAGCGCACCTCCTGCCTCGCGCCTCGCCGGCGTGGGCCATTCCAGGTCCTGTTGGTCACCCAGACAGCGGTGTGGGTAGCTGGACGAAAGAACTGGATCCACGCGTCACACTTCAAGAAACTTTCTCGCCCTGTGCCATACGCTACAGAAGAAACAGAACCCCTCGCTGATACTGCAACCAATGATCTCAAAGCAGTAAGCAGCACTGAGAGTGTGTCGGAGAATATCTCTGAGCCCAGGAGGCTTGGGGAAGCTGCCATTTTGTCGCAACACTCTCCCCAAATTTTGCACCCGGAAACGGCTGTTTCAAATTCAGCCTCTTCACTTGCCTCCGATACGTTGCTTCCAGCAGGAAGAGACGACATATTGTTTCCGGATCAATCAGTACTAGGAAAAGTACGATACAACTTGCGACCACGAAGATAGACTTACGGCACGGTTCGGCTGTGCATTCAGAGAAGTAAAAAAGAGTCATCGAGGGCTTGCTTTTGCCCAAATTTAAGAAAGGGGATTCTGTTTGCTAGGGTTGTGGAAGGACTAAGAAATCACGCGACCGGGGGGTCGCCAGCAACAAACTTTGGGGTTTCCATCTGAAGACTACAATGCCTGCTACCACCGCCGCTCGTATTGGACTTGTAAATAAGGGGGTGACCAACCGGGAAAATGGACAAAATGCCTGGGCCCCAAAAACATATTGCTGTATTCTTGTAATGATATTTGGTTTATTAATAGTCGCTGTTTTAGGATTATGGTACCTTGAGGAAACTCATTCTTTAGAACTTTTGTTGCCTACTGAAAGTGCACCCATTGTTCCTACTCCCTTTGTACATTTGCACACTTTATCCCCTCGGGATTCCCAGCACAGACAAAGGTACCATAATAACACTCTCCTACTTATCATGAATGCTACACATGCCATTTTTAATAAATCCAACTGCTGGGTCTGCTCACATTTACCACAACACAGGGATAAGGGGCTAGGTTGGTATATTCATCCCTTACAGTTGACAACTGCCTTCTATGCTTCTCTTAGAGCACTGTTCTTTGGCCGATGGAATGATAGCATCTCAGGGAACTTTGATGGCACCAATTTCAATAGTTTTGAGAAACGTGTTTTGACTCCCCTGGGATGCTCGCTTTTTGCAAATAGGAGTAAACCGAATGTTGCTTCTATTAGGCCTTCTGACAAACTGTCTCGTCCTTTCCAATCTTTGATCTCTTTTAAAATGGCTCTGATAGGCAATAAGGATGCCATGCCTCCTTCTTAAACCGTTAACCATAGCCCCGATTCAGTTTCTTTTTGCATAAAGAGGAATGGAATGGGAAAATGTTTAGGTTGTGCCAACGTTGAAAATTTGACTGGAGAGAACAGACCCTTGTATGTAGGCGAACCTATCTACTTTGTCTGCGTTAATGTAGCATTCCCATGGTTTCCCAGGGATTGGCAGGGAACCTGTTATTTAGGGATCCTGTTACCTGGGGTGTTTATAGCTAGTACAAAAGAAGTTTCGAAGGCTCGTCCACGGCGGGATGAGAATGGTGATACCCAGGCACAAGTATTGGGAGATATAGCAAAATCAGTTGTGCCATTTTGGGGGCAGATAGCGAATTCAGAAGATGTCAGAAAACTAGCGAGAGTACTGGAGAGAACCATCAACCGGACCACGGACATACTCTATAATATGACGTTAGAACAAAAGGCGATGAGATGAGTAGCACTTCAAAATCGAATGGCATTAGATGTCATTCTAGCTGAGGGTGGTGGAGTATGCAAATTAGTGGGGTCCGCTTGCTGTGTTTTCGTACCAGATTCCTCCCCAACTATCTTCAAGGCAATACAAAATCTGTACGTCTTTAGTTCCGAAGTGCATGTTCCCGAGGGAAACTGGGATCTAAGCGCTTGGTTCTGGGACTTCTTGCGGTCTTGGGGTTGGAAGGTGCTTTCGGTCTTATTGATTATTTTGAGAATACTGTTGTTTCTTTGTTGTTGTATTCAGTGTCTGCCTGGTATGTGTTCGATACTAGGGGGATGTTGCGCACAAGTGATAGGTTCGATAGGACATAAAGTATATGCCCCAGATAAGACTTCCAAAGAATACGTATTGAAGGATTTTTCAGAAAAAGACCTAATGGCAATAGGTATTTCTGATAGTGATTCAGGGTGCATGGACAATGATGCATGGAGTTATTTGCAAGGAGATCCAAAGTAGTTTTTAGCACTTGTCATAGGCCAAAAGGAGGGTTTGTCGAAATAGAAAGTATATCATGCCTCCTATTGTAATAAATATATTTAATATTGGCCTACGCCAAGCTGCTCGAAAGTCGCTTGCAAAAGAAATCTGTGTTGCAAGGTCCTGACCTTAAATCCATGTAGGCCGCCATTTTAGGTCAAACCGCCATTTTAGGATTTGTTATGTAAAAGTGTGAGCTAAAATGGTGGACGATGTCATTTGCAGAATACAACATGGCCGCCTTGACCTCTGTACATAGCTAATGTGTAATCTGCCTGCAGGCCACTTGTTGAGGTCATGAACTGAGACCTTGTCCTTCACTGACCTATGTGTAGAAGGATTACTCGTGCAATGAAAAACTAATCCAAGAGCATATGTTGAGACAATGTATTCAAATACTGAACAAAGAATATCTTTTTAACTACATTGTATTAATGTTTAAGAAGGCCCGCATGGAAAAGTTAGAATACACAGCTATTGCATACGCTTGTTGATAGATGTATTAAAGGCAAACCAGTTATATGCGGTTATTTGAGACTTGGCACGAACCCTAGATCGGTGATATATTAAAAGGAATATTAACCCGAAGTGGGGCATCGTGCCCACAAAATGTATAAAAAGCAAATGCATTGTAATGTACAGCGTCTCTCACTGAACACACTGAACCACACTGGAGTTCGTTGTGTTGTTCTGAGGGCCGATAGCTATCTGATTTTGCTCTGTTTTTGTAATTGGATTCAGTATAGAATAAAAGTACTTTGTATGTTCCTTTGTAACCCGTGTTCGGTGTATTTCCTTTTGGGGTACTCAGCCTCGATATTCTTTTTCTGTTTTCACAGGTTTAGGAGCTTATGCCATCAAATGGATGAAGATATCAAGTCAGTTTACACGTGTACAGATGCAAAAGTAATGCAAGCAGACAAACTATTCTTGAGGCTAGCTTTAAAGCAAATAGATTGCAGCATACACCAATAAGTTGCTGTTTCCATAGGAAGAGCACTTTTGGGCGGCTTATAAATTTGCTCCCCCTGGACGAATCCTCACCAAACTTTGCAAAAAAAAGGATATGACCCACTCTGAATTTCTTTTGCAAAGTTTAGTGAGGTTTGGTCCAGGAGGGGCAAAGTTATAGGGGGTTCCCAAAACTTTTTTTTTCCCCCATAGACATAATGGGAAAAAACTTTGCTCACACCTACAGCCCAAACCACTTGACAGACAGCAGCAGGAGCGACGGCTTGTTCCCGAAAGTGTGCTTTTTTAAATTTGGTGTAAATCCGTCCAGTAGTTTTTTAAAAAAAGACAAAAATGTAAATGAAAAAATACTGATATCTGTGTTCGCTAAGCGGATAGGACGGGGATTGGGCAAGAGACTTGCGTGATGTCCGCGGACATCTGATGTGCTCTCCCATTGGCTGTAGTAAAGCGTGCAGTGTGTCTTATTTTCAGAGACGCCTGCCATCTTAGTTTATTGCTCGTATATTGGCATCTGTGGCAAGCTCTGCAGTGACTTGAAACTTTACAAGTGATTATAACACATGCCATCGGAACACGGTTGCCTGCGGAGGACCGAGGAGTGGATATCCCGTTCCCCCCACCCCCGCTCATTACCCGTATCTCCCTCCTGTATCCCCTCACCCCCGATGATTACCCGTGTCTCTCTCTTGTTTCCTCCCACCCCCCGCTCATTACTGTGTCTCCCCTGTTCCCCTCCACCCCCCGCTCATGCCCCGTGTCTCCCTCCTGTTCCCCCACCCCCCGCTCATGCCCCGTATCTCCCCTGTTCCCCCACCCCCGCTCATGCCCCGTGTCTCCCTCCCATTCCCCCCCACCTCCCACTCATGCCCATTGTCTCGCCTGTTCCCCCCACCCGCCGCTCATGCCCAGTGTCTCCCTCCTGTTCGCCCCCCACCCCCGCTCATGCCCCGTGTCTCCCTCATGTTCCCCCATCCCCCGCTCATGCACTGTGTCTCCCTCCTGTTGCCACCCACCCCCGATCATGCCCCGAGTCTCTCTCCTGTTACCCCCCACCCCCCGCTAATGCCCCCTGTCTCCCTCTTGTTGCCCCCCACCCCCGCTCATGATCCTGTGTCTCCCCTGTTCCCCCCCACCCCCACTCATGCCCCGTGTCTCCCTCCTGTGCCCCCCACCCCCCGCTCATGCCCCCTGTCTCCCTCCTGTTCCCCCCCACCCCCCGCTCATGCCCGTGTCCCCCTCCTGTTGCCCCCCAACCCCGCTCATGTCCCGAGTCTCTCTCCTGTTACCCCCCACCCCCCGCTCATGCCCCGTGTCTCCGACTTGTTGCCCCACGCTCATGCCCCGTGTCTCACTCCTGTTGCTCCCACCCCCCGCTCATGCCCCGTGTCTCCATCCTGTTGCCCCCCACCCCCCACGCATTCCCCGTGTCTCTCTCCTGTTACCCCTACCCCGCTCATGACCCGTGTAATCCTCTTGTTGCCCCTCATGCCCCATGTCTCCCTCGTATTCCCCCACCCCCTGCTCATGCCCCATGTCAACCTTGTGTTCCCTCCACCCCCGCTCATGCCCCGTATCTCCCCTGTTCCCCCCACCCCCGCTCATGCCCTGTGTCTCCCTCCTATTCCCACACCCCCCGCTCATGCCCCATATCTCCCCTGTTCCCCCCCACCCCCACTCATGCCCCGTGTCTCCCTCCCATTCCACCAAACCTCCCTCTCATGCCCCGTGTCTCGCCTGTTCGCCTCACCTGCCGCTCATGCCCCGTGTCTCC
The DNA here is from genome assembly GCF_040938575.1 of Ambystoma mexicanum. Lineage (NCBI taxonomy): Eukaryota > Metazoa > Chordata > Amphibia > Caudata > Ambystomatidae > Ambystoma > Ambystoma mexicanum. The sequence goes on along the minus strand of NC_090930.1, from coordinate 349,789,342 downwards.
CGCCTGTTCGCCCCCACCCCCGCTCATGCCCTGTGTCTCCCTCATGTTCCACCCACCTCCCGCTCATGCACCGTGTCTCCCTCCTGTTGCCACCCACCCCCGATCCGATCAAGCTCAGTGTCTCTCTCCTGTTACCCCCCACCCCCCGCTAATGCCCCGTGTCTCCCTCTTGTTGCCCCCCACCCCCCGCTAATGCCCCGTGTCTCCCCTGTTCCCCCCACCCCCCACTCATTTCCCGTGTCTCCCTCCTGTTCCTCCCTATCCCCCGCTCATGCCCCCTGTCTCCCTCCTGTTCCCCCCACCCCCCGCTCATGCCCGTGTCCCCCTCCTGTTGCCCCCCAACCCCGCTCATGTCCCGTGTCTCTCTCCTGTTTATCCCCACCTCCCGCTCATGCCCCGTGTCTCCCACTTGTTGCCCCCCGCTCATGCCCCGTGTCTCCCTCCTGTTGCTCCCACCCCCGCTCATGCCCCCTGTCTCCATCCTGTTGCCCCCCACCCCCTACGCATGCCCCGTGTCTCTCTCCTGTTACCCCCACCCCCGCTCATGCCCCGTGTAATCCTCTTGTTGCCCCTCGTGCCCCATGTCTCCCTCGTGTTCCCCCCACCCCCTGCTCATGCCCCATGTCTACCTCGTGTTCCCCCCACCGCCACTCATGCCCCGTGTCTCCTTGCTGTTGCCCCCCACCCCCCGCTCATGCCCCGTGTCTCTCTCCTGTTGCCCCCCATCCCCAGTCATGCCCCGTGTCTCCCTGCTGTTGCCCTAAACCCCCCGGTCATGCCCCATGTCTCCCTGCTGTTGCCCCCACCCCCTGCTCATGACCCGTGTCTCTCTCCTTTTACCCCCCACCGCCCTCTCATGCCCCGTGTCTCCCTCGTGTTCCCCCAACCCACGCTCATGCCCCGTGTCTCCCTGCTGTTGCCCCCCACCCCCTGCTCATGCTCCGTGTCTCCCTCCTGTTTCCTCCATCCCCCGCTCATGCCCCTTGTAATCCTCTTGTTGCCCCTCATGCCCCATGTCTTCCTCGTGTTCCCCCACCCCCTGCTCATGCCCCATGTCAACCTCGTGTCCCCCCACCCCCGCGCATGCCCTGTGTCTCCTTGCTGTTGCCCCCCCGCTCATGCCCCGTGTCTCTCTCCTGTTGCCCCCCACCCCCAGTCATGCCCCGTGTCTCCCTGCTGTTGCCCTCCACCCCCTGGTCATGCCCCATATCTCCCTGCTGTTGCCCCCACCCCCTGCTCATGCCCGGTGTCTCTCACCTGTTACCTCCCACCGCCCTCTCATGCCCCATGTCTCCCTCGTGATCCCCCCACCCCCCACTCATGCCCCGTGTCTCCCTGCTGTTGCCCTCCAACCCCTGCTCATGCTCCGTGTCTCCCTCCTGTTGCCCCCCACCCCCTGCTCATGCCCTGTGTCTCTCTCCTGTTACCCCCACCCCACGCTCATGCCCCGTGTCTCCCTGCTGTTGCCCCCTGTTAGGGAGAATTCTCTGTTTAGGCTGAATTTTCTAACCTAGTGAGTCCGCCAGCAGCTTTGCTGGATTTCTGGAGTTTGTTTTTTTCCATCCTGCCAAGAGTGAGACTTTTTTCCTCCCACTCTTGGACATGTATGTGTGTAATTCCTTTGAATGTCAATGTGTTCTATGGGCTATGGGGTCTTTTACTCCGTAGGGTCTCATATGTTTTGCTATGTGTGTTACACTGCACCCTCCGTGCCGTAGCACTGGGGCGTCCTAGCGGACCTCCCTCATAGACTCCACACCCGGGGACTGACTACCGTCTCCCCGGGCATGTAAAGTCACCATTGGCTTTACTAGACCTAAATTTACTAACAGAACTAGTACAAACCATCCTATTGTGGACGTACTAGTAGGGGTAATTCGATTACTCCTGGGTCTGTTATTCGAGGGGGCACTATCCCGTCCCCCCTCGTCGAGTTTTGGCTGGTGGCAGTGGAAACTACTTGTTATATTCGACCCCGAATGTAACACTATGGGATTCTTCCCATTGTTGGAGATTGATAACTTTTCTCGTTAATCTCTAACATACCACGGGTTTACTTATCTTAAATAAGTCTATCGGATCATATTTTCTGCCAGAACTCGGTTTTTAAAATGGCGTCTGTGTTCGTCTCTGCGGCTCCTAAACCAAAAGTTGAGCCCTTTGTTCCACTTTTGGCGGGCTTCTGTACAGAGAACCTCCAAAGTGGTGCCATTCTGTCTGGGTTACCACAGGGGTGTGGGAGGGGGTTTAGGCACCCTGGACCGAGTTACCTTGCCAAATCCGGTCACACTCTAGAGTGATTGGCCCAAGTGGTGAGCATCCCCGCTCACCACTTAGCATGTGTTGATTGACAGCTAGGCTGAATGAATGGGGGTTTTCTGCATAAAAGCAGGGCTTTTGGGACTGGATCTTCAGAAGTCGCCACAGGACCTAAGAATCCGACGAGGTTAAAGCTGAGCCGATCTGCAACGACGACAGCTCCGGTGGAGCCCTGCGGAACCGACTCACCACTTCCCGACGACAGAGGAGATCTCCCGGCCGGAGAGTCTCTTCCCCTGACTGGTGGGAACAACCAGTCACCTTTGCTTTTTCTTCGCCCAGGACGCAGTGGTCGAATTGCCCGTGCAGAGCACCTTGGCAACCGGATAGCCACAACCCCTGTACCGCGACCAAAAGGTGGTGCCTTGTGACGGAGCACTCCGCGGCTGGCCTCTTCCCTGGTGGTGCACCGGACTTCAATTTTCTTCAACGACAAGATCATCTCTACTCTTGGCAAAGACCCGACGTGCATCCACCACCAGGAAGAACTGCCCCCGCCGGAGCTGTCTCTCCACAAACAAGGTACGGTGTCCGCCTGGCTTCCCTTTCTGCCGGATAGAGTGAGGTGTCTTAATCCTCGCCTTTCCATTGGGTCGCCCCCAAGCTTTCTTTAACTTGTTGTTCTGAACTAGTCCAATCTTTCCATAACAATTTGCGATAAAGACTCGTAGCGCATTTCCACTAAGATACTTTTTGGGACACATCGCCTTGCCTCTCTCCGAGTGGGCCTGGCCTCTGAACTTTGGAATCTACAGTGGTTCCTGTCTTCTTGCCTTGCATTTGTTCTTAAAAATATTGGTATCGAGTTGATTTCTTAACCCGCCTTTTCACTCCCATCCTAACGAATACTAGAGTGCCATCTAGGTTAAAGCATACACCTCTGTCTGCAAATAAGTGATGCCGTGGACCTAGACTTGTCGAAGTATTGTTAGGGGGATTGATATTTCCTTCGTATAGTAATTGTGATTGAAACCGTTTGCCGTATTAGTGCCAGAGTGTTTTCTATAGATGTGTTCTTATAAATAAATAACTATATATCTTTACACCGAAGCCTTGTTGCGTGTTTGCTTGTCTTACTGTGTAGATTGGCCTATTTTGTATACTCCACATACTGCCTAACTCTTCTTGAGGGAGGTCTGACTGCTCAGCCACAGCTACCAAGTGAATCTGTGTGGTACAGACTGCTACCAAGTGGGTTTACTGCCAAACACCTGAGTATTAAATCTTTTGCAGTGGTCCCAGAGGGAACTGCACAGGATTCCGCCTAACACCCCCCATCCCCGGCTCATGTCCCGTGTCTCCCTCGTGTTACCCCCACCCCCCTCTCAAGCCCTGTGTCTCTCTCCTGTTGCCCTCCACCCCCGGTCATGCCCCATGTCTCCCTGCTGTTGCCCCGCAACCCCGCTCAGGCCCAGTGTCTCTCTCCTGTTACCCGCACCCCCTCTCATGCCCCGTGTCTCTCTCCTGTTACCCCCCACCCCCTCTCATGCCCCGTGTCTCTCTCCTGTTACCCCCACCCCCCGGTCATGCCCCGTGACTCCATTCTGTTGCCCCCCACCCCCCGGTCATTCACTGTGTCTCCCTGCTGTTGCCCCCACCCCTGCTCATGCCCCGTGTCTCTCTCCTGTTACCCCCCACACCCCTCTCATGCCCCGTGTCTCCCTCATGTTCCCCCCACCCCCCGCTCATGCCCCGTGTCTCCCTGCTGTTACACCCCACCCTCCGCTCATGCCCCGTGTCTCCCTGCTGTTACCCCCACCCCCCGCTCATGCCTGTTTCCCTCGTGTTCTCCCACCCCCCGCTCATGCCCTGTGTCTCCCTGCTGTTGCCCCCGACCCCCCGCTCATGCCCTGTGTCTCCTTCCCGTTGACCCCCACCCCCGCTCATGCCCCGTTTCTCTCTCCTGTTACCCCCCACCCCCTGCTCATGCCCCATGTCTCCCTGCTGTTGCCCCCCACCGCCCGCTCATGCCCCGTGTCTCCCTGCTGTTGCCCAAACGCCCTGCTAATGCCCTGTGTCTCTCTCCTGTTACCCCCACCCCCCGCTCATGCCCTGTGTCTCCCTGCTGTTGCCCCCACCCCCATTCATGCTCCGTGTCTCCCTGCTGTTGCCCCCACCCCCCACTCATGCTCCGTGTCTCCCTGCTGTTGCCCCCACCCCCTGCCCATGCCCCGTGTCTCCCTGCTGTTGCCCCCACCCCCTGCTCATGCCCCGTGTCTCTCTCCTGTTACCCCCCACGCCCCGCTCATGCCCCGTGTATCCCTCGTGTTCCCCCCACCCCCTGCTCATGCCCCTTGTCTCCCTGCTGTTGCCCCCGCTCATGCCCTGTTTCTCTCTCCTGTTTTCCCCACCCCCCGGTCATGCCCTGTGTCTTCCTCCTGTTGCCCACCACCCTCCGCTCATGCCCTGTGTCTCTCTCCTGTTGCCCCCCGATCATGCCCCATGTCTCCCTGCTATAGCCCCCACCCCCCACTCATGCCCCGTGTCTCTCTCCTGTTACCCCCCACGCCCCGCTCATGCCCCGTGTATCCCTCGTGTTGCCCCCACCCCCGCTCATGCCCCGTGTCTCCCTGTTGTTGCCCCCGCTAATGCCCTGTTTCTCTCTCCTGTTGCCCCCACCCCCGGTCATGCCCTGTGTCTCCCTCCTGTTGCCCACCACCCTCCGCTCATGCCCTGTGTCTCTCTCCTGTTGCCCCCCGATCATGCCCCGTGTCTCCCTGCTATAGCCCCCACCCCCTACTCATGCCCCGTGTCTCCCTCCTGTTACCCCCCACCCCCCGCTCATGCCCCTTGTCTCTCTCCTGTTACCCCCCACCAACCTCTCATGCCCTGTGTCTCTCTCCTGTTACCCCCACCCCCTCTCATGCCCTTTGTCTCTCTCCTGTTGCCCCCCACCCCCAATCATGCCCCGTGTCTCCCTGCTGTTGCCCCCCACTCCCCGCTCATGCCCCATGTCTCTCTCCTGTTACCCCCACCCCCTCTCATGCCCCGTGTCTCCCTGCGGTTGCCCCCACCCTCCGTTCATGCCGTGTCTCCCTGCTGTTGCCTCCCACCCCCGCTCATGCCCCGTGTCTCTCTCCTGTCACCCCCCACCACCCTCTCATGCCCTGTGTCTCTCTCCTGTTACCCCCACCCCCTCTCATGCCCTGTGTCTCTCTCCTGTTGCCCCCCACCCCCCAGTCATGCCCCGTGTCTCCCTGCTGTTGCCCCCAAACCCTGCTCATGCCCCATGTCTCTCTCCTGTTACCCCCACCCCCTCTCATGCCCTGTGTCTCTCTCCTGTTGCCCCACACCCCCCGGTCATGCCCGTGTCTCCCTGCTGTTGCCCCAACCCCCGCTCATGCCCCGTGTCTCTCTCCTGTTACCCCCCACACCCCTATCATGCCCCGTGTCTCCCTCGTGTTCCCCCCACCCCCCGCTCATGCCCTGTGCCTCCCTGCTGTTACACCCCACCCTCCGCTCATGCCCCGTGTCTCCCTGCTGTTGCCTCCCACCCCCGCTCATGCCCCATGTCTCTCTCCTGTTACCCCCACCCCCGATCATGCCTGTGTTTCCCTCATGTTCCCCCACCCCCGCTCATGCCCCGTGTCTCCCTGCTGTTGCCCAAACGCCCTGCTAATGCCCTGTGTCTCTCTCCTGTTACCCCCACCCCCCACTCATGCCCTTTGTCTCCCTGCTGTTGCCCCCTCCCCCGCTCATGCTCCGTGTCTCCCTGCTGTTGCCCCCGACCCCCCGCTCATGCCCTGTGTCTCCTTCCCGTTGACCCCCACCCCCCGCTCATGCCCCGTTTCTCTCTCCTGTTACCCCCCACCCCCCGCTCATGCCCCATGTTTCCCTGCTGTTGCCCCCACCGCCCGCTCATGCCCCGTGTCTCCCTGCTGTTGCCCAAACGCCCTGCTAATGCCCCGTGTCTCTTTCCTGTTACCCCCACTCCCCACTCATGCCCCATGTCTCCCTGCTGTTGCCCCCACCCCCGCTCATGCTCTGTGTCTCCCTGCTGTTGTCCCCACCCCCCGCTCATGCCCCGTGTATCACTCGTGTTCCCCCCACCCCCCGCTCATGCCCCGTGTCTCCCTGCTGTTGCCCCCCACCCCCGCTCATGCCTCGTGTCTCCCTGCTGTTGCCCCCGCTCATGCCCTATTTCTCTCTCCTGTTGCCCCCACCCCCGGTCATGCCCTGTGTCTCCCTCCTGTTGCCCACCACCCTCCGCTCATGCCCCGTGTCTCTCTCCTGTTACCCCCCACCCCCCGCTCATGCCCCGTGTCTCCCTCCTGTCCCTCCCACATCCAACTCATGCCCCGTGTCTCCCTGCAGTTGCCCCCCACCCTCCGCTCATGCCTGTGTCTCCCTGCTGTTGCCCCCCCACCCCCACTCATGCCCCTTGTCTCTTTCCTGTTACCCCCCCACCAACCTCTCATGCCCTGTGTCTCTCTCCTGTTACCCCCACCCCCTCTCATGCCCTGTGTCTCTCTCCTGTTGCCCCCCACCCCCAGTCATGCCCCGTGTCTCCCTGTTGTTGTCCCCCACCCCCTACTCATGCCCCATGTCTCTCCCCTGTTACCCCCACCCCCTCTCATACCCCGTGTCTCCATGCGGTTGCCCCCACCCTCCGTTCATGCCGTGTCTCCCTGCTGTTGCCGCCCACCCCCGCTCATGCCCCATGTCTCTCTCCTGTCACCCCCCACCACCCTCTCATGCCCTGTGTCTCTCTCCTGTTACCCCCACCCCCTCTCATGCCCTGTGTCTCTCTCCTGTTGCCCCCCACGCCACAGTCATGCCCCGTTTCTCCCTGCTGTTGCCCCCCAACCCCTGCCCCATGTCTCTCTCCTGTTACTCCCACCCCCTCCATGCCCTGTGTCTCTCTTCTGTTACTCCCGGGTCATGCCCCGTGTCTCCCTCCTGTTGCCCCCCACCCCCGGTCATGCCCCGTGTCTCCCTGCTGTTGACCCCACCCCACGCTCATACCCTGTGTCTCTCTCCTGTTGCCACCACCCCCAGTCATGCCCGTGTCTCCCTGCTGTTGCCCCCAACCCCCTCTCATGCCCCGTGTCTCTCTCCTGTTACTCCCGGGTCATGCCCCGTGTCTCCCTCCTGTTGCCCCCCACCCCCGGTCATGCCCCGTGTCTCCCTGCTGTTGACCCCACCCCCCGCTCATACCCTGTGTCTCTCTCCTGTTGCCCCCACCCCCAGTCATGCCCCGTGTCTCCCTGCTGTTGCCCCCCACCCCCGCTCATGTCCCATGTCTCTCTCCTGTTCCCCCCACACCCTGGTCATGCCCCGTGTCTCCCTGCTGTGGCCCCTCACCCCCGCTCATGCCCTGTTGATCCCTGCTGTTGCCCCCCATCACCCGATCATGCCCCATGACTCTCTCCTGTTGCCCCCACCCCCCCGGTCCTGCCCCGTCTCACCCTGCTGTTGCCCCCTAGACCTCGCTCATGTCCCGTGTCTCTCTCCTGTTCCCCCACCCCCCGGTCATGCCCCGTGTCTTCCTGCTGTTGCCCCTCACCCCCTGCACATGCCCCCTGTCTCCCTGCTGTTGCCCCCCCACCCCCTGCTCATGCCCCCTGTCTCCCTGCTGTTGCCCCCCACCCCCTGCTCATGCCCCGTGTCTCTCTCCTGTTACCCCCCACTCCCCTCTCATGCCCCTTGTCTCCCTGCTGTTGCCCCCCACCCTCCGCTCATGCCCTGTGTCTCCCTGCTGTTGCCCCCAACCCCCCGCTCATGCCCCGTGTGTCTCTCCTGTTACCCCCCCACCCCCCTCTCATGCCCCGTGTCTCTCTCCTGTTACCTACCCACCCCCCTCTCATGCCCCGTGTCTCCCTCGTGTTCCGCCCACCCCCCGCTCATGCTCCGTGTCTCCCTGCTGTTGCCCCCCATCCCCCGCTCATGCCCCATGTCTCTCTCCTGTTACCCCCACCCACTCTCATGCCCCATGTCTCCCTCGTGTTCCCCCCACCCCCTGCTCATGCCCCGTGTCTCCCTGCTGTTGCCCCCCACCCCCCTCTCATGCCCCCTGTCTCCCTGCTGTCACCCTCCACCCCCATTCATGCCCTGTGTCTCCCTGCTGTTGCCCCCCATCCCCCGCTCATGCCCCATGTCTCTCTCCTGTTACCCCCACCCCCTCTCATGCCCCATGTCTCCCTCGTGTTCCCCGCACCCCCTGCTCATGCCCCGTGTCTCCCTGCTGTTGCCCCCCCACCCCCACTCATGCCCCTTGTCTCTTTCCTGTTACCCCCCCACCAACCTCTCATGCCCTGTGTCTCTCTCCTGTTACCCCCACCCCCTCTCATGCCCTGTGTCTCTCTCCTGTTGCCCCCCACCCCCAGTCATGCCCCGTGTCTCCCTGTTGTTGTCCCCCACCCCCTACTCATGCCCCATGTCTCTCCCCTGTTACCCCCACCCCCTCTCATACCCCGTGTCTCCATGCGGTTGCCCCCACCCTCCGTTCATGCCGTGTCTCCCTGCTGTTGCCGCCCACCCCCGCTCATGCCCTTTGTCTCTCTCCTGTCACCCCCCACCACCCTCTCATGCCCTGTGTCTCTCTCCTGTTACCCCCACCCCCTCTCATGCCCTGTGTCTCTCTCCTGTTGCCCCACACGCCACAGTCATGCCCCGTGTCTCCCTGCTGTTGCCCCCCAACCCCTGCCCCATGTCTCTCTCCTGTTACTCCCACCCCCTCCATGCCCTGTGTCTCTCTTCTGTTACTCCCGGGTCATGCCCCGTGTCTCCCTCCTGTTGCCCCCCACCCCCGGTCATGCCCCGTGTCTCCCTGCTGTTGACCCCACCCCATGCTCATACCCTGTGTCTCTCTCCTGTTGCCACCACCCCCAGTCATGCCCGTGTCTCCCTGCTGTTGCCCCCAACCCCCTCTCATGCCCCGTGTCTCTCTCCTGTTACTCCCGGGTCATGCCCCGTGTCTCCCTCCTGTTGCCCCCCACCCCCGGTCATGCCCCGTGTCTCCCTGCTGTTGACCCCACCCCCCGCTCATACCCTGTGTCTCTCTCCTGTTGCCCCCACCCCCAGTCATGCCCCGTGTCTCCCTGCTGTTGCCCCCCACCCCCGCTCATGTCCCATGTCTCTCTCCTGTTCCCCCCACACCCTGGTCATGCCCCGTGTCTCCCTGCTGTGGCCCCTCACCCCCGCTCATGCCCTGTTGATCCCTGCTGTTGCCCCCATCCCCCGATCATGCCCCATGACTCTCTCCTGTTGCCCCCACCCCCCCGGTCCTGCCCCGTCTCACCCTGCTGTTGCCCCCTAGACCTCGCTCATGTCCCGTGTCTCTCTCCTGTTCCCCCACCCCCCGGTCATGCCCCGTGTCTTCCTGCTGTTGCCCCTCACCCCCTGCACATGCCCCCTGTCTCCCTGCTGTTGCCCCCCACCCCCTGCTTATGCCCCCTGTCTCCCTGCTGTTGCCCCCCACCCCCTGCTCATGCCCCGTGTCTCTCTCCTGTTACCCCCCACTCCCCTCTCATGCCCCTTGTCTCCCTGCTGTTGCCCCCCACCCTCCGCTCATGCCCTGTGTCTCCCTGCTGTTGCCCCCAACCCCCCGCTCATGCCCCGTGTGTCTCTCCTGTTACCCCCCCACCCCCCTCTCATGCCCCGTGTCTCTCTCCTGTTACCTACCCACCCCCCTCTCATGCCCCGTGTCTCCCTCGTGTTCCCCCCACCCCCCGCTCATGCTCCGTGTCTCCCTGCTGTTGCCCCCCATCCCCCGCTCATGCCCCATGTCTCTCTCCTGTTACCCCCACCCCCTCTCATGCCCCATGTCTCCCTCGTGTTCCCCCCACCCCCTGCTCATGCCCCGTGTCTCCCTGCTGTTGCCCCCCACCCCCCTCTCATTCCCCCTGTCTCCCTGCTGTCACCCTCCACCCCCATTCATGCCCTGTGTCTCCCTGCTGTTGCCCCCCACCCCCCGCTCATGCCCCATGTCTCTCTTCTTTTATCCCCACCCCCTCTCATGCCCATTGTCTCCCTGCGGTTGCCCCCACCCTAGGTTCATGCCGTGTCTCCCTGCTCTTGCCCGCAACCCCCGCTCATGCCCCGTGTCTCTCTCCTGTCACCCCCACCACCCTCTCATGCCCTGTGTCTCTCTCCTGTTACCCCAACCCCCTCTCATGCCCTGTGTCTCTCTCCTGTTGCCCCCATGCCCCAGTCATGCCCCGTGTCTCCCTGCTGTTGCCCCACAACCCCTGCCCCATGTCTCTCTTCTGTTACCCCCACCCCCTCTCATGCCCTGTGTCTCTCTCCTGTTGCCCCACACCCCCCGGTCATGCCCGTGTCTCCCTGCTGTTGCCCCCAACCCCCGCTCATGCCCCGTGTCTCTCTCCTGTTACTCCCCGGTCATGCCCCGTGCCTCCCTCCTGTTGCCCCCTCACCCCCGGTCATGCCCCGTGTCTCCCTGCTGTTGACCCCACCCCCCGCCCATGCCCCGTGTCTCTCTCCTGTTACTCCCCGGTCATGCCCCGTGTCTCCCTGCTGTTGCCTCCCACCCCCGCTCATGTCCCATGTCTCTCTCCTGTTCCCCCCACACCCCGGTCATGCCCCGTGTCTCCCTGCTGTGGCCCCTCACTCAACCCCGCTCATGCCCCGTTGTTCCCTGCTGTTGCCCCCTATCACCCGATCATGCCCCATGACTCTCTCCTCTTACCTGCCCCGTGACTCCCTGCTTTTGCCCCCTACCCCCCGCTCATGTCCCGTGTCTCTCTCCTGTTCCCCCCACCCCCCGGTCATGCCGCGTGTCTCCCTGCTGTTGCCCCTCACCCCCCGCTCATGCCCCCTGTCTCCCTGCTGTTGCCCCCCACCCCCTGCTCATGCCCGTGTCTCTCTCCTGTTACCCACCAACCCCCACTCATGCCCAGTGTCTCTCTCCTGTTGCCCAAACCCACGCTCATGCCCCGTGTCTCTCTCTTGTTGCCCCCCCACACCCTGCTCATGCCCCGTGTCTCTCTCTTATTACCTCCCAACCCTCACTCATGCCCCATGTCTCTCTCCTGATGCCCCCCACCCCCCGCTCATGCCCCGTGTCTCTCTCCTGTTACCCCCCACTCCCCTCTCATGCCCCTTGTCTCCCTGCTGTTGCCCCCCACCCTCCGCTCATGCCCTGTGTCTCCCTGCTGTTGCCCCCCACCCCCTGCTCATGCCCTGTGTCTCCCTGCTGTTGCCCCCCACCCCACTCTCATGCCCGTGTCTCTCTCCTGTTACCCCCACCCCCTCTCATGCCCCTTGTCTCTTTCCTGTTGCCCCCCACCCCCCGGTAATGCCCCGTATCTCATTGCTGTTGACCCCCACCCACCGCTCATGCCCTGCGTCTCCCTGCTGTTGCCCCCCACCCCACGCTCATGCACCGTGTCTCCCTGCTGTTGCCCCCCACCCCCCGCTTATGCCCCGTGTCTCTCTCCTATTCCCCCACCCCCGCTCATGCCCTGTGTCTCTCACCTGTTGCCCCCCTCCCCCGCTCATGCCCCGTGCCTCTCTCCTGTTACCTCCCACCCCCGCTCATGCCCTGTGTCTCCCTGTTGTTGCCCCCACTCCCCACTCATGCCCCGTGTCTCTCTCCTGTTACCCCCACACCCCCGGTAATACCCCCCACCCCCCGCTCATGCCCCGTGTCTCTCTCCTGTTCCCCCCACCACCCGCTCATGCCCTGTGTCTCTCTCTTGTTGCCCCCACCACCCGCTCATGCCCAGTGTCTCCCTGCTGTTGCCCCCCACCCCCTGCTCATGCTCCGTGTCTCTCTCCTGTTACCCCCTGTTAGGCAGAAACCTGTGAAGTTCCCTCTGGGACCACTGCAAAAGATTTAGGACTACAGGTGTTTGGCGGTGAACCCACTTGGTAGCAGTCTGTACCACACAGATTCACTTGCTAGCTGTGGATGAGCAGTCAGACTTCCCTCAAGAAGAGTTGAGCAGTATGTGGAGTATACAACATACGGCAATTCTTCCCAGCAAGACAAGCAAACACGCAACGAGGCTTAGTGTAAAGATATTAAGGTATTTATTTATAACAAAACATCTATGGAAAACACTATGGCACGTTCACGGCAAACAAATCAAACACAATTACTCTACGAAGAAGAAACGATCAATCCCCTAGCAATATTTCGACAAGTCTAGGTTCTACCGGCACCACTTATTTACAGACAGAGGTGTATGCCTCAACCTAGATGACACTCTAATATTAGTTAGGACGGGAGAGAAAAAGATAGGCAGGTCACGAAATAAACACAGTTCAATACTTCACGGGCAAAAATGTACGGTAAGAAGGCAAGAACCACAACAGATCATAAAGTTCAGAGGCCAGGCCCACTCGGAGAGAGGCAAGGCATCGTGTCCCAAAAAGTCTCTAGTGGAGATGCATTCAAGTCTTTGTAGCAAGTTGTTATCGGCAGTTTGAACCAGTTCAGAACAATAAATGAGAAAAGCTTGTAGGTGACCCAACGGAAAAGAGAGGATTAAGACACCTCACTCGAACCGATCGAAAGGGAAGCCAGGCGGACACGGTACCTTGTTGTGGAGGGCAGCTCCGGCGGGGCAGTTGTTCCTGGTGGTGGTGCACGTCGGGTCTTTGCCAAGAGTAGAGAGGATCTCGTCGTCGAAGAAAAGTGAAGTCCGGTGCACCACCTGGGAAGAGACCAGCCGCGGAGTGCTCCGTCACAAGGCACCACCTTTTGGTCGCTGTACAGGGGTAGTGGCTATCCGGTTGCCGAGGTGCGCTGCATGGGCAATTCGACCACTGCGTCCTGAGGCGAATAAAAAGCAAAGGGGACTGGTTGTTCCCACCAGTCAGGGGAAGAGACTCTCCAGCAGGGAGATCTCCTCTGTTGTCGGGAAGTGGTGAGTCGGCTCAGCCGGGTTCCACCGGGGGTGTCGTCGTTGCAGGTCGGCTCAGCGTTACCCTCGTCGGATTCTTAGGTCCTGTGGGGACTTCTGAAGATCCAGTCCCAAAAGCCCTGCTTTTATGCAGAAAACCCCATTCATTCAGCCTAGCTGTCAATCAACACATGCTAAGTGGTGAGCGGGAAGGCTCACCACTTGGGCCAATCACTCCAGAGTGCGACCGGAGTTGGCAAGGCAACTCGGTCCAGGGTGCCTAAACCCCCTCCCACACCCCTGTGGTAACCCAGACAGAACGGCACCACTTTGGAGGGTCTCTGTACAGAGGCCCGCCAAAAGTGGAACAAAGGGCTCGACCTTTGGTTTAGGAGTCACAGAGACGAACACAGACGCCATTTTAAAAAACCGAGTTCTGGCAGAAAATACCATCCGATAAACTTATTTACGATAAGTAGACCGGTGGTACGTTAGAGATTAACGAGGAAAATTATCAATCTCCAACAATGGGACGAATCCCATAGGGTTAGGTTCGGGGTCGAACGTAACAAGTAGTTTCCAATGCCACCAGCCAAAACTCGACGAGGGGGGACGGGAAAGTGCCCCCTCGAGTAACAGATCCAGGACTAATCAAAGTATCCCTACTAGTACGTCCACAATAAGATGGTTTGTACTAGTTCTGTTAGTAAATTTAGGTCTAGTAAAGCCAATGGTGATTTTACATGCCCGGGGAGACAGTAGGCAGTCCCCGGGTATGGAGTGTATGGTGGGGGTCCGCTAGGACGCCCCAGTGTTACGGCACGTAGGGTGCAGTGTAACACACATAGAAAAACATATGAGACCCTATGGAGTAAAAGACCCCATAGCCCATAGAACACATTGACATTCAAAGGAATTACACACATACATGTCCAAGAGTGGGAGGAAAAAAGTCTCACTCTTGGCAGGATGGAAAAAAACAAACTCCCGAAATCCAGCAAAGCTGCTGGGGGACTCACTAGGTTAGGAAATTCAGCCTAAACAGAGAATTCTCCCTAACACTCGCCCCCCCCCAGACTAAGGGACAGGGGGATTGAATCCACTCCTGGATGAATCTCATACCTCTAGTCGATGACATACATCCTAGAGAGACCATCAGCATTTTGGTGGTGACATCCTGACCTGTGCTCAATGGTGAAATCAAACCCTTGCAGGCAGATCGTCCATCTCAATAGTTTTGGGTTTTCCCCTTTCATTTGCATTAACCATCTCAAGGGTTGGTGGTCAGTCTGAATGACAAAAGTAGAACCATACAAGTACGGCCTAAACTTCTTCAGAGACCACACGATAGCAAAGCACTCTCTTTCGATTGTTGCCCACCTTGTTTCAGGATCCTTCAGCTTGCGGCTGATGAAGCAAACGGGTGCTCCCTACCTTTCCCATCCAGTTGACTGAGTACGGCACCTATTCCTACATTTGAAGCATCTGTCTGCACAATGAAGTGTTGGCGGTAATCAGGAGCTCTGAGTACTGGGGCTTGGCAAAGAGCCTTTTTCAGGTTTTCAAAAGCCTGATTGCACTCCTCGTTCCATCTACCCTTTTTAGGAAATTTGGGCGAGGAGATGACATTCAGTGGAGAAGCTATGGTCCCATAGTTCTCTATGAAATTCCTGTAATACCCAGTGAGGCCTAGGAAGGCTCTCACCTGGGTTTGAGTAGTCGGTGTTGTCCAATTTTGCACAGCTTCAATTTTACTGAGCAAAGGCCTTATTTCTCCACCGCCTACCTCATGCCCAAGATAGACTACCTTACTCTGTCCAATTTGGCATTTGCTCGCCATTATGGTCAGATTGGCTCGTCCAAGAGCCTGCAAAACATCTCTCAGGTGGGTTACATGTTCTTCCCAGGAATTGCTGAACACTGCGATGTCATCCAAGTATGCCATGCAGAAGTCCTCCATCCCATTCAGAACCTGGTTTACCATCCTTTGAAACGTAGCAGGTGCATTCTTCAATCCGAAAGGCATTGCCTTAAACTGGTATAAGCCAACGGGGGTAGAAAATGCAGTTTTCTCCTTGGCATGGTCTGTCAGGGCTATTTGCCAATAGCCTGACGTCAAGTCAAATGTGCTGAGGAACTTGGTGGCACCAAGTTTATCCACAAACTCATCTGTTCTTGGCAAAGGGTGGGCATCAATCTTGGTGACTGCATTAAGAGCTCTATAATCCACGCAGAATCTAAGTTCTTTAGATCCGGCCTTTGGTACTAACACAACTGGGCTAGACCATGGACTAGTAGAGGGCTCTATTACCCCGAGATCAAGCATCTTGCTGACCTCACCTTTGATGTGGGTTCGTACGTTTTCTGACATGCGGTATCCTCTGCTTTTGACCGGCAGACAGTCACCAGTGAGTATGTCGTGCTGGCCCCAAGGGGTCAAGCCTAGTGAAAGCGAGAACAGAGAGGCAAACTGATTCAACATAGATTTGCACTCTTCTTGTTGCTCGGTTGTCAGATTGGAGGAGAGATTTACTCCTTCAATTTGTTCGTCTAAAGGTAAGCCTCTGAGGAGATCCGGAAGAGCTTCACTCTCTTCTTCTTCCTCGGATGACGCTAGAAGCAACGCTCCTACATCAGGTCGCGAGACATACGCTTTAAGTCGGTTGGTGTGAAAGAGTCTGAGCCTCCTTCGGATTGCCCAAGTCCACTAGATAGTTAACCTCTCCGAGTTTACCCACGACTCGGAAGGGTCCCATCCACTTATCTTGCAAGGCCCTCTGCCTTGTTGGGATCATAACGAGAACGAGCTGGTCTTGAGCGAACTCAACCATGTTAGCCTTTTGATCGTGCCAGTGCTTGACCAATGCTTGTCCAGCTTTCAAGTTATCGCTTGCTTCCGTCATCATGTGTGAGATTCTCCTCTGGAGACCTATCACGTAGTCAGTCACTCTGACTGGCTTGGGTGAAGGAGCACTCTCCAACCCCTCCTTAATCAGGGCCAATGGACCTCTGACAGGATGACCATAGAGTAGTTCGAAGGGAGAGTAACCTACTCCCTCCTGAGGGACTTCTCTATAAGCAAAGAGAAGGCATGGCAGTAGAAGGTCCCACTTACGCTTAAGGGGTTCCTCTAAAGCACCTCTTCCTGGTTCGGTTGAACCGTCTACCAACCCATTGGTTTGTGGGTGGTAAGCTGTTGAGAACTTGTAACTCCACAGGTTTTCCACATGGCTTTCATGTAGTTGGACATAAAGTTTGACCCCCTGTCAGAGATTACTTCCTTAGGAAACCCGACCCTAGTAAAAATACCAAGGAGGGCCTTAGCCACAGCCGGAGCTGTAACAGTCCTCATAGGAATTGCCTCAGGATACCTAGTAGCATGGTCCATAACAACAAGTATAAACCTGTTGCCTGAGGAGGTTGGAGGATCAAGGGGACCAACAATGTCAATCCCTACTCTCTCAAATCGGACTCCCACAACTGGGAGAGGCACTAAAGGTGCCACATTCTTGGAGCCAACCTTACCAGAGAGCTGGCAGGTGTGGCAGCTCCTGCAGTGTTTTTCTACTTCGGCCCGCATCTTCGGCCAATAGAAGTAGAGAGAGAGCCTTTCCTTAGTCTTCTTGAAACTCAAGTGACCAGCCAAAGGAATCTCGTGGGCTAACTGCAAGAACTGTGGTCTGTTCTCTTGGGGTACTACAAGTTGTTTGTAGTCTCCAGGTGCAGACTCAGTCGGTTCACTGTAGAAGAGGCCATCTTCCCAGTGCAACCTGTATTTCCCAGGCTCTTGCCCTTCAGCCTGAGCTTCTGCCTGGTGGCGAAGACCTTCCAGAGTTGGACATTCTCTCTGTCCCTTACTGAAGTCTGCCCTGCTGGGTCCACCTTCTGCCAGTAAAGACTGCAGCTCAGGATGGTCAACAGGATCCAGATCTCCAATGAGTTCCTGGCCTTCCATTAGCTCTTCCTCAGAGTCTAATTCTACCACACAGGGTTGTACCTCCCTCTCAGCCTCAGCTGGAGGTGGAGTTACAGGTGTAACTTTGGACAACTGCGGGGAAGTC
This sequence comes from Ambystoma mexicanum, assembly GCF_040938575.1. Classification (NCBI taxonomy): domain Eukaryota; kingdom Metazoa; phylum Chordata; class Amphibia; order Caudata; family Ambystomatidae; genus Ambystoma; species Ambystoma mexicanum. The sequence continues at coordinate 349,772,154 of NC_090930.1, read as the reverse complement.
CGTGTTAGCTGCACTGGAATGCTGGCTGCTGGGTTTGGGATAGAAGCCTTAGGTTTCCCTTTCACTTCTGATTTCTTGGAGACAGCGGCCGACAATTCCAGTGGAGCAGGAGTGATTTCTTTCTTCATTATTTCCTGGAGAGTACCGCGCATGGTCCTCTCTCTTGCAGGTCTGGTTAGCTCCTGTAACCGTTTACTAGGAGGTCTGGGAGTATGCGATACAACTCCGAGAGTTTTCAAATCGTAACCCAACAGTACGCGTCCTGGTACCTCACTCTGTATGCTGACAGGTATCTTCACAGTCATGTCGTTACACTGGATGAGAACTGGTAATTGGGGAAGCATCTGCATAGGCCCTCCAGCTAACTTGGTGAGGCGTTTGGGTGCCTTAGCAACATCCTCAGCCTGAAAAAACGATTTATCCACCACAGGTATGCTGGCCCCAGTGTCCCTAATGGCAGGAGTCTCCTGGCCATTCACCTGGACACTGTCCTTATAATACTCTTTAGTATTATCGGGGATAGAATTATAGACATCTAAATTCTGTTGTTCCCACAACCCCAGAGATACTAAAGAAACACTGGCTGAGACTCCAATGGGTTCGTCAGCTAGCAGTAGAAAGTTTCCACTTGCCATTTGGACTTCCTCCTCTGGAGTGAAGGCTAAGGAGACAAGCTGGACCCCTGAAGGTTTACCCTTACACCTGGCCCATGTGACCTGGGATCTCCTTTCACGTGGTCAGCCGAGCCACAAACAAAGCATTTAGCGAATGCTTCCTGGAATGGTGGCTTGTTCTGACCTCCTTCCGGTTTGGCACCAGAAGACACACAATTCTGCTGTGGTTTTCCTTGTGGCTTACCCTTCTGGTTTTGTTTGGGGCACTCTTTGGAATGTGAGTTATTAGAATTCTCTTTTGAGTCTTTTTTAGGCTGTTTTCCCCCATCCTTTTTCTGAGTTGCCCCAGAATCCTTATGAGTAGCCCTGTTGGCAACCCACAAGTCAGCAGCCTTAGCTAGCTCCCTGGAATCCAATTCCTTCTAATCAGCCAAGTGCTGTCTGAGCTCAGGAGAACAGGCATCATAAATAGACTCCAACATAAAAAGATTCCTCATACCCTCATAAGTGTTCACTTTGTAACCCTTAATCCATCCCTCTAAGTTCTTCAACCCTTCACTCACCCAGGTAGCCCAAGGGGTACCATCATGCTTTTTGAGGGTTCTAAACCTCTTAAGATACTTGGAAGGGGTCTTCCCGAATCTAGCTATTAAAGCTAGCTTCACGCTTTCGTAATCCGTCTTATCCGCCTCCCCCAACTCCATTACCACATCAGTCGCAACAGGAGGGAGCCTAGAGAACAACCAGGGAAGTAAAGCATTCCCAGTGATGTCCTGGAGCCCATGATTGTATTCAAACAGTTTCAACCAATCCAACACATCCAATCTCGGTTCATACATACCCACTAATTCCTTCGGCATCCGGGGTCTTTTGGGACTGGAGCTCCTAGAGGAACCAGAGGAGAGAGAAGCATTTTCCATAGACAACTTTTTCATTTCTAACTCGTGATTAAGTTCTATTTCCCTGAGTCTTAACTCAGCTTGCTTCTGCTCAGCCTGGGCATTCATTCGTCGGAACTCGAGCTCTTGGTTTAGTTCAGATTGAGCCAAAAACCGTTTGTATTCTAATTCGAGCTTCAAGTTCAAAATAAGCAGGGTTACTTGTGGGACCTGGTATGGACCCGGTAGGCACAGCTGGTAAGGCGGGAAGAGGAGCAGGGGAGAGAGTTTCGTTAGCCTCGCCGTCCTCGTCAGCCTCTTCATCGCTATCATCAGAATTATGATTTAGATCAACACCATCACTGTTATCTACATTTGCTGGAGAGCTTGCTTCCTCTGAGCCAGTACCCAGACTTTGGTTCGCCAGCAATCTCTCGATTAGTTCTAACTTCTTGCCTCTTACAGGAAGATATTCTTGCCTACAGAGAGCTCGCAGACTGTCAGTATTTTCACCTGACAAGGACTCTTGACTGTAATTTTCCATCGTAGTCATGTTTTTTGAAAGTTGCTTTTTGTGCAAAGTTTTGTGGTTAGTTATCCTACAGTGTCGAAAAGCACTCTAAACTGTATACTCGATACAAATCCCACCGCTCCCACCAGTGTTAGGCGGAAACCTGTGCAGTTCCTTCTGGGACCACTGCAAAAGATTTAGGACTACAGGTGTTTGGCGGTGAACCCACTTGGTAGCAGTCTGTACCACACAGATTCACTTGGTAGCTGTGGCTGAGCAGTCAGACTTCCCTCAAGAAGAGTTGAGCAGTATGTGGAGTATACAACATAGGGCAATTCTTCCCAGCAAGACAAGCAAACACGTAACGAGGCTTAGTGTAAAGATATTAAGGTATTTATTTATAACGAAACATCTATGGAAAACACTATGGCACGTTCACGGCAAACAAATCAAACACAATTACTCTACGAAGAAGAAACAATCAATCCCCCTAGCAATATTTCGACAAGTCTAGGTTCTACCGGCACCACTTATTTACAGACAGAGGTGTATGCCTCAACCTAGATGGCACTCTAATACTAGTTAGGACGGGAGAGAAAAAGATAGGCAGGTCACGAAATCAACACAGTTCAATGCTCCACGGGTAAAATGCAAGACAGGAATGCAGGAATCACAATAGAGCGTAAAGTTCAGAGGCCAGGCCCACTCGGAGAGAGGCAAGGCGATATGTCCCAAAAAGTCTCTAGTGGAGACGCATTCAAGTCTTTGTAGCAAATTGTTATCGGCAGATTGAACCAGTTCAGAACAATAAATGAGAAAAGCTTGGGGCGACCCAACGGAAAGGAGAGGATTAAGACACCTCACTCGAACCGATCGAAAGGGAAGCCAGGCGGACACGGTACATTGTTGTGGAGGGCAGCTCCGGCGGGGCCAGTTGTTCCTGGTGGTGGATGCACGTCGGGTCTTTGCCAAGAGTAGAGAGGATCTCGTTGTCGAAGAAAAGTGAAGTCCGGTGCACCACCAGGGAAGAGACCAGCCGCGGAGTACTCCGTCACAAGGCACCACCTTTTGGTCGTGGTACAGGGGTAGTGTCTATCCGGGTGCCGAGGTGCGCTGCACGGGCAATTCGACCACTGCGTCCTGAGGCGAATAAAAAGCAAAGGGGACTGGTTGTTCCCACCAGTCAGGGGAAGAGACTCTCCGGCAGGGAGATCTCCTCTGTCGTCTGGAAGTGGTGAGTCGGCTCAGCAGGGCTCCACCGGAGGTGTCGTTGTTGCAGGTCGGCTCAGCGTTACCCTCGTCGGATTCCTAGGTCCTGTGGCGACTTCTGAAGATCCAGTCCCAAAAGCCCTGCTTTTATGCAGAAAACCCCCATTCATTCAGCCTAGCTGTCAATCAACACATGCTAAGTGGTGAGCGGGAAGGCTCACCACTTGGGCCAATCACTCCAGAGTGCGACCGGAGTTGGCAAGGCAACTCGGTCCAGGGTGCCTAAACCCCCTCCCACACCCCTGTGGTAACCCAGACAGAATGGCACCACTTTGGAGGGTCTCTGTACAGAGGCCTGCCAAACAATTAACAAAGGGCTCGACCTTTGGTTTAGGAGTCACAGAGACGAACACAGACGCCATTTTTAAAAAAACGAGTTCTGGCAGAAAAAACCATCCGATAAACTTATTTACGATAAGTAGACCTGTGGTACGTTAGAGATTAACGAGGAAAATTATCAATCTCCAACAATGGGACGAATCCCATAGGGTTAGGTTCAGGGTCGAACGTAACAAGTAGTTTCCACTGCCACCAGCCAAAACTCGACGAGGGGGGACGGGACAGTGCCCCCTCGAGTAACAGATCCAGGAGTAATCGAAGTACCCCTACTAGTACGTCCACAATAAGATGGTTTGTATTAGTTCTGTTAGTAAATTTAGGTCTAGTAAAGCCAATGGTGACTTTACATGCCCGGGTAGACAGTAGTCAGTCCCCGGGTATGGAGTCTATGGTGGGGGTCCGCTAGGACGCCCTAGTGCTACGGCACATAGGGTGCGGTGTAACACACATAGAAAAACATATGAGACCCTATGGAGTAAAAGACCCCATAGCCCATAGAACACATTGACATTCAAAGGAATTACACACATAAATGTCCAAGAGTGGGAGGAAAAGAGTCTCACTCTTGGCAGGATGGAAAAAACAAACTCCAGAAATCCAGCAAAGCTGCTGAGGGACTCACTAGGTTAGGAAATTCGGCCTAAACAGAGAATTCTCCCTAACACTCCCCCACACGCTGCTTATGCCCCGTGTCTCTCTCCTGTTACCCCCACCCCCCTCTTATGCCCCGTGTCTCTCTCCTGTTGCCCCCCACCCCCACTCATGCCCCATGTCTCTCTCCTGTTACCCCCCACCCCCGGTCATGCCCCGTGTCTCCCTGCTTTTGCCCCCACCCCCGCTCATGCCCCGTGTCTCTCTACTGTTCCCCCCACCCCTGCTCATGCCCTGTGTCTCTCTCCTGTTGCCCCCCACCCCCTGCTCATGCCCAGTGTCTCCCTGCTGTTGCCCCCCACCCCCTGCTCATGCCCGTGTCTCCCTGCTGTTGCCCCCACACCCCACTCATGCCCCGTGTCACTCTCCTGTTACCCCCCACCCCCCAGTCATGCCCCGTATCTTCCTGCTGTTTCCCCCCACCCCCCGCTCATGCCCTGTGTCTCTCTCCTGTTCCCCCCACCCCCTGCTCATGCCCTTTGTCTCTCTCCTGTTGCCCCCCACCCCCGCTCATGCCCAGTGTCTCCCTGCTGTTGCCCCCCACACCCTGCTCATGCACCGTGTCTCTCTCCTGTTACCCCCCCACCCCCTGCTCATGCCCCTTGTCTATCTCCTGTTGCCCCCCCACCCCGCAGTCATGCCCTGTGTCTCTCTCCTGTTCCCCCCACCCCCGCTCAAGCCATGTGTCTCTCTCCTGTTGCCCCCACCCCACGCTCATGCCACGTGTCTCGCTGCTGTTGCCCCCCACTCATGCTCAGTGTCTCTCTTCTGTTACCCCCCACCCCCGGTCATGCCCCTTGTCTCCCTGCTGTTGCCCCCCACCCCCGCTCATGCCCCGTGTCTCTCTCCGGTTACCCCCCACCCCTCTCATGCCCCATGTCTCTCTCCTGTTGCCCCCCACCCCCGGTCATGCCCCGTGTATCCCTGCTGTTGCCCCCCACCCCCCGCTCATGCCCCGTGTCTCTCTCCTGTTACCCCCCACCCCCGGTCATGCCCCGTATCTCCCTGCTGTTTCCCCCCACCCCCCGCTCATCTCATGCCCTGTGTCTCTCTCCTGTTCCCCCATCCCCCGCTCATGCCCTGTGTCGCTCTCCTGTTGCCCCCCACCCCCACTCATGCTCAGTGTCTCCCTGCTGTTGCCCCCCACCCCCCACTCATGCCCCGTGTCTCTCTCCTGTTACCCACCACCCCCTCTCATGCCCCATGTCTCTCTCCTGTTGCCCCCACCCCCCGGTCCTGCCCCGTGTATCCCTGCTGTTGCCCCCACCCCCCGCTCATGCCCCGTGTCTCTCTCCTGTTACCCCCCACCCCCCAGTCATGCCCCATGTCTCCCTCCTGTTGCGCCCCACCCCAGCTCATGCCCTGTGTCTCTCTTCTGTTCCCCCATCCCTCGATCAAGCCTCGTGTCTCCCTTGTTCAACCGCAACCCCCCGCTCATGCCCCATGTCTCCCTGCTGGTACCCCCACCCCCCGCTCATGCCCCATGTCTCTCTCCTGTTACCCCCCACCCCCCTCTCATGCCCTGTGTCTCTCTCCTGTTACCCCCCAGCCCCCTCTCATGCCCCGTGTCTCTCTTGTTGCTCCTACCCCCCAGTCATGCCCCATGTCGCCCTGCTGTTGCCCCCCACACCCCACTGATGCCCCGTTTCTCTCCCCTGTTACCCCCCACACCCCGCTCATGCCCCTTTGTCTCCCCGCTGTTGCCCCCACCCCCGGTCATGCCCCTTGTCTCCCTGCTGTTGCCCCCACCCCCTCTCATGCCCAGTGTCTCCCTGCTGTTGCCCCCCCAACCCCCGCTCATGCCCAGTGTCTCTCTTCTGTTACTCCCCACCCCCCTCTCATGCCCCGTATCTCCCTCGTGTTCCCCACACCTACGCTCATTCCCCGTGTCTCCCTGCTGTTGCCCCCCACCCCTGCTAATGCCCCGTGTCTCTCTCCTGTTACCCCCACCCCCATCATGCCCCATGTCTCCCTGCTGTTGTCCCCCACCCCCCACTCATGCCCCGTGTCTACCTGCTGTTGCCCACCGCTCATGCTCCATGTCTCCCTCCTTTTGCCCCCCACCCCTCACTCGTGCCCCGTGTCTCTCTCCTGTTCCAGCCACCCCTGCTTATGCATTGTGTCTCTCCTGTTACCCCCCACCCCCGCTCATGCACCGTGTCTTTCTCCTGTTGCCCCCCGCGCTCATGCCCAGTGTCTCTCTGCTGTTGCCCCTCACCCCCCGCTCATGCCCCATGTCTCTCTCCTGTTACCCCCCATCCCTTCTCATGCCCCGTGTCTCTCTCCTGTTACCCCCACCCCCCTCTCATGCCCCGTGTCTCTCTCCTGTTGTCCCCCACTCCCCACTCATGCCCCATGTCTCTCTCCTGTTACCCCCCACCCCCCGGTCATGCCCTGTGTCTCCCTGCAGTTGACCCCACCCCCGCTCATGCCCCGTGTCTCTCTCCTGTTCCCCCCACCCGCCGCTCATGCCCAGTGTCTCCCTGCTGTTGCCCCCACACCCCACTCATGCCCCGTGTCTCTCTCCTGTTACCCCCCTCGGTCACGCCCAGTGTCTCCCCGCTTTTTCCCCGACCCCCTGTCATGCCCCGTGTCTACCTGCTGTTGCCCCCCGCTCATGCTCCATGTCTCTCTCCTGTTGCCCTCCACCCCCTGCTCATGCCCCGTGTCTCCCTGCTGTTGCCCCCCACTCCCCACTCATGCCCCCTGTCTCTCTCATGTTATCCCCCACCCCCCCGGTCATGCCCCCCACCCCCCGCTCATGCCCCGTGTCTCTCTCCTGTTGCCCCCACCCCCCACTCATGCCCAGTGTCTCCCTGCTGTTGCCCCCCACCCCCTGCTCATGCCCTGTGTCTCTCTCCTGTTACCCCCCACCCCCTGCTCATACCCTGTGTCTCTCTCCTGTTACCCCCTCCCCCATCTCATGCCCCGTGTCTCTCTCCTGTTGCCCTTCACTCCCCACTTATGCCCCATGTCTCTCTCCTGTTACCCCCCTCTCCCCGGTCATGCCCTGTGTCTCCCTGCTGTTGACCCCACCCCTGCTCATGCCCCGTGTCTCTCTCCTGTTCCCCCCACCCGCCGCTCATGCCCTGTGTCTCTCTCCTGTTGCCCCCCACACCCTGCTAATGCCCAGTGTCTCCCTGCTGTTGCCCCCACCCCCTGCCCCGTGTCTCCCTGTTGTTGCCCCCACACCCCACTCATGCCCCGTGTCTCTCTCCTGTTACCTCCCTCGGTCACGCCCAGTGTCTCCCCGCTATTTCCCCGACCCCCCGGTCATGCCCCGTGTCTCCCTGCTGTTTCCCCCCACCCCCCGCTCATGCCCTGTGTCTCTCTCCTGTTCCCCCCACCCCCTCTCATGCCCTGTGTCTCTCTCCTGTTGCCCCCCAGCCTACCGCTCATGCCCAGTGTCTCACTGCTGTTGCCCCCCACCCCCTGCTCATGCCCAGTGTCTCTCTCCTGTTAACCCCCAACCCCCTGCTCATGCCCTGTGTCTCCCTTCTGTTGCTCCCCACCCCTGCTCATGCCCCGTGTCTCTCTCCTGTTACCCCCCACCCCCCTCTCATGCCCCGTGTCTCTCACCTGTTGCCCCCCACCCCCCAGTCATGCCCCGTGTCTCCCTGCTGTTGCCCCTCACTCCCCGCTCATGCCCCGTGTCTCTCTCCTGTTCCCCCCACCCCCCGCTCATGCCCTGTGTCTCTCTCCTGTTGCCTCCCACCCCAAGCTCATGCCCCGGTCTCTCTCCTGTTACCCCCACCCCCCTCTCATGCCCCGTGTCTCTCTCCTGTTACCCCAACCCCTCTCATGCCCTGTGTCTCTCTCCTGTTGCCTCACACCCCCGGTCATGCCCCGTGTCTCCCTTCTGTTGCCCCCATCCCCCGCTCATGCCCCGTGTCTCCCTGATGTTGCCCCCCACCCCCGCTCATGCCCTGTGTCTCTCTAATGTGCCCCCCACCCCCTGCTCATGCCCCATGTCTCTCTCCTGTTGCCCCCCCACCCCGGTCATGCCCCGTGTCACTCTCCTGTTGCCCCCTAACCCCGGTCATGCCCCGTGTCTCCCTGTTGCCCCCACCCCCGGTCATGCCCCGTGTCTCCCTCATGTTGCCCCCTTCCCCCACTCATGCCCCGTGTCTCTCTCCTGTTACCCCCACCCCCTCTCATGCCCCGTGTCTCTCTCCTGTTGCACCCAAAGCCTGATCATGCTCCGTGTCTCCCTGCTGTTTCCCCCCACCCCCTGCTCATGCCCCGTTACTCTCTCCTGTTCCCCCTCCCTGCTTATGCCTCGTGTCTATTCTGTTACCCCCCACCCCCCGCTCATGCCCCGTGTCTTTCTCCTCTTGCCCCCCCGCTCATGCCCCGTGTCTCCCTGCTGTTGCCCCTCACCCCCCCCTCATGCCCCGTGTCTCTCCCCTGTTACCCCCCACCCTCCTCTCATGCCCGTGTCTCCCTCGTGTTCCCTCCACCCCCTGCTCATGCCCAGTGTCTCCCTGCTGTTGTCCCCCACCCCCGCTCATGCCCAGTGTCTCCCTGCTGTTGCCCTCCACCCCCTGCTCATGCCCCGTGTCTCTCTCCTGTTACCCCCCCACCCCCCTCTCATGTCCTTGTCTCTCTCCTGTTGCCCCACCCCCTGGTCATGCCCGTGTCTCCCTGTTGTTGCCCCCCACCTCCCCTTTCATGTCCCGTGTCTCTCTCCTGTTCTCGCCACCCCCCGCTTATGCCTCATGTCTCTCGTGTTACCCCTCACCCCCCGCTCATGCCCTGTGTCTTTCTCCTGTTGCCCCCTGCTCATGCCCCGTGTCTCCCTGCTGTGGCCCTCACCCACCGCTCATGCCCCGTGTCTCTCCCCTGTTACCCCCATCCACCCTCTCATGCCCCGTGTCTCCCTCGTGTTTCCTCCACCCCCAGCTCATGCCCAGTGTCTCCCTGCTATTGCCCCCCACCCCCTGCTCATGCCCAGTGTCTCCCTGCTGTTGCCCCCCACCCCCTGCTCATGCCGTGTGTCTCTCTCCTGTTACCCCCCACCCCCTCTCATGCCCCGTGTCTCTCTCCTGTTACCCCCACCCCCTCTCATGCCCCGTGTCTTTCTCCTTTTGCACCGAAAGCCTGATCATGCTCCGTGTCTCCCTGCTGTTTCCCCCCACCCCTCGCTCATGCCCCGTGTCTCTCTCCTGTTACCCCCACCCCCCTCTCAAGCCCCGTGTCTATCTCCTGTTACCCCCACCCCCTCTCATGCCCTGTGTCTCTCTCCTGTTGCCCCCTTCCCCCACTCATGCAGGGTGTCAATCTTCTGTTACCCCCCACCCCCCTCTCATGCCCCGTGTCTCCCTCATTTTCCCCCAGCCCCCCGCTCGCATGTCCTGTGTCTCCCTGCTGCTGCCCCCCACCCCCGCTCGTGCCCCGTGTCTGTCTCCTGTAACCCCCACCCCCCGCTCATGCCCCGTGTCTCTCTCCTGTTACCCTCCCACCCCCCTCTCATGCCCCGTGTCTCTCTCCTGTTGCCCCCCCTTTCCTCGATCATGCCCTGTGTCTCCCTACTGTTGCCCCCCACCCCCGCTCATGCTCCCTGTCTCCCTGCTGTTGCCCCCCACCCCCCGGTCATGCCCCATGTCTCCCTGCTGTTGAACCCACCCCCTTCTCATGCCCCGTGTCTCCCTGCTGTTGCCCCCCACCTCCCGCTCATGCCTCATGTCTCTCTCCTGTTACCCCCCACCCCCGGTCATGACCGTGTCTCCCTGCTGTTGCCCCCCACCCCCTGCTCATGCCCCATTTCTCTCTCCTGTTCCCCCCACCCCCGCTCATGCCTCGTGTCTCACTCCTGTTACCCCCCACTCCCCTCTCATGCCCTGTGTCTCCCTCCTGTTGCCCCCCACCCCCCGCTCATGCCCCGTGTCTCTCTCCTGTTACCCCCCACCCCCGGTCATGCCTTGTGTCTCCCTGCTGTTGCCCCCCACCCCCTGCTCATGCCCCGTGTCTCCCTGCTGTTGCCCCCCGTTTATGTTCCGTGTCTCTCTCCTGTTGCCCCCCACCCCCGGTCATGCCCTGTGTCTCCCTGCTGTTGCCCCCCACTCCCTGCTCATGCTCTGTTTCTCTCTCCTGTTCCCCTTCCCTGCTTATGCCTCGTGTCTCTTCTGTTACCCCCCACCCCTGCTCATGCCCTGTGTCTTTCTCATTTTGCCCCCCCTCATGCCCCGTGTCTCCCTGCTGTTGCCCCTCACCCCCCGCTCCTGCCCCGTGTCTCTCTCCTGTTAACCCCCACCCCCCTCTCATGCCCTGTTTCTCCCTCGTGTTCCCTCCACGCCCTGCTCATGCCCAGTGTCTCCCTGCTATTGTCCCCCACCCCCTGCTCATGCCCAGTGTCTCCCTGCTGTAGCCCCCACCCCCTGCTCATTCCCTGTGTCTCTCTCCTGTTAACCCCCACCCCCCTCTCATGCCCTGTGTCTCCCTCGTGTTCCCTCCACGCCCTGCTCATGCCCAGTGTCTCCCTGCTGTTGTCCCCCACCCCCCGCTCATGCCCAGTGTCTCCCTGCTGTAGCCCCCCACCCCCTGCTCATGCCCCGTGTCTCTCTCCTGTTACCTCCCCACCCCCTCTCATTCCCCGTGTCTCTCTCCTGTTACCCCCACCCCCTCTCATGCCCCGTGTCTCTCTCCTGTTGCCCCCCCCCGATCATGCCCCATGTCTCCCTGCTGTTTCCCCCCTCCTTCCGCTCATGCCCCGTGTCTCTCTCCTGTTACCCACACCCCCCTCTCATGCCCCATGTCGCTCTCCTGTTACCCCCACCCCCCTCTCATGCCCCGTGTATCTCTCCTGTTGCCCCCACCCCCTGCTCATGCCTCATGTCTCTCTTCTGTTACCCCCACCCCTCTCTCATGCCCGTGTCTCCCTCATGTTCCCCCACCCCCGGTCATGCCTCGTGTCTCCCTGCTGTTGCCCCCCACCCCCTGCTCATGCCCCGTGTCTCCCTGCTGTTGCCCCCCGTTTATGTTCCGTGTCTCTCTCCTGTTGCCCCCCACCCCCGGTCATACCCTGTGTCTCCCTGCTGTTGCCCCCCACCCCCTGCTCATGCCCTGTTTCTCTCTCCTGTTCCCCTTCCCTGCTTATGCCTCGTGTCTCTTCTGTTACCCCCCACCCCTGCTCATGCCCTGTGTCTTTCTCATTTTGCCCCCCCCTCATGCCCCGTGTCTCCCTGCTGTTGCCCCTCACCCCCCGCTCCTGCCCCGTGTCTCTCTCCTGTTAACCCCCACCCCCCTCTCATGCCCTGTTTATCCCTCGTGTTCCCTCCACGCCCTGCTCATGCCCAGTGTCTCCCTGCTATTGTCCCCCACCCCCTGCTCATGCCCAGTGTCTCCCTGCTGTAGCCCCCCACCCCCTGCTCATTCCCCGTGTCTCTCTCCTGTTAACACCCACCCCCCTCTCATGCCCTGTGTCTCCCTCGTGTTCCCTCCACGCCCTGCTCATGCCCAGTGTCTCCCTGCTATTGTCCCCCACCCCCCGCTCATGCCCAGTGTCTCCCTGCTGTAGCCCCCCACCCCCTGCTCATCCCCCGTGTCTCTCTCCTGTTACCTCCCCACCCCCTCTCATTTCCCGTGTCTCTCTCCTGTTACCCCCACCCCCTCTCATGCCCCGTGTCTCTCTCCTGTTGCCCCCCACCCCCCGATCATGCCCCGTGTCTCCCTGCTGTTTCCCCCCTCCTTCCGCTCATGCCCCGTGTCTCTCTCCTGTTACCCACACCCCCCTCTCATGCCCCATGTCGCTCTCCTGTTACCCCCACACCCCTCTCATGCCCCGTGTATCTCTCCTGTTGCCCCCACCCCCTGCTCATGCCTCATGTCTCTCTTCTGTTACCCCCACCCCTCTCTCATGCCCGTGTCTCCCTCATGTTCCCCCACCCCCGATCATACCCCGTGTCTCCCTGCTGTTGCCCCCCACCCCCGCTCATGCCCCGTGTCTCCCTGCTGTTGCCCCCACACCCAGCTCATGCCCCATGTCTCTCTCCTGTTACCCCCCACCCCCCGCTCATGCCCCGTGTCTCTCTCCTGTTACACCCCACCCCCTCTCATGCCCCGTGTCTCCCTGCTGTTGCCCCCAACCCCTGCTCATGCCCCGTGTCTCTCCCCTGTTACCCCCCATCCCCCACTCATGCTCCGTATCTCCCTGCTGTTGCCCCCACCCCCAGTCATGCCCTGTGTCTTCCTGCTGTTGCCCCCACACCCCGCTCAAGCCCCGTGTCTCCCTGCTGTTGCCTCCCACCCCCCTCTTATGCCCTGTGTCTCTCTCCTGTTGCCCCCCACCCCCCAATCATGCCCCGTATCTCCCTGCTGTTTCCCCCCTCCTCCTGCTCATGCCCCGTGTCTCTCTCCTGTTACCCACACCCACCTCTCATGCCCCATGTCGCTCTCCTGTTACCCCCCACCCCCCTCTCATGCCCCGAGTATCTCTCCTGTTGCCCCCCACCCCCGCTCATGCCTCATGTCTCTCTTCTGTTACCCCCACCCCTCTCTCATGCCCGTGTCTCCCTCATGTTCCCCCACCCCTGATCATGCCCCGTGTCTCCCTGCTGTTGCCCCCAACCCCCGTTCATGCCCGTGTCTCCCTGCTGTTGCCCCCACACCCAGCTCATGCCCCATGTCTCTCTCCTGTTACCCCCACCCCCTGCTCATGCCCCGTGCCTCTCTCCTGTTACACCCCACCCCCTGCTCATGCCCCGTGTCTCTCTCCTGTTACACCCCACCCCCTCTCATGCCCTGTGTCTCTCTCCTGTTGCCTCCCACTCCCCGGTCATGCCTGTGTCTCCCTGCTGTTGCCCCCAACCCCTGCTCATGCCCTGTGTCTCTCCCCTGTTACCCCCCACCCCCACTCATGCTCTGTGTCTCCCTGCTGTTGCCCCCACCCCCCAGTCATGCCTCGTGTCTTCCTGCTGTTGCCCCCACACCCCGCTCATGCCCCGTGTCTCCCTGCTGTTGCCTCCCACCCCCCTCTTATGCCCTGTGTCTCTCTCCTGTTACCCACCACCCCCCCTCATGCCCCTTGTCTCTCCCCTGTTGCCCCCACCCCTTGGTCATGCCCCAGGTCTCCCTGCTGTTGCCCCCCACCCCCCTCATGCCCTGTGTCTCTCTCATGTTACCGCCCACCCCCCGGTCATGCCCCGTGTCTCCCTGCTCTTGCCCCCCATCCCCCGCTCATGCCCCGTCCCTCTCTTCTGTTACCCCCCACCCCCCTCTCATGCCCCGTGTCTCTCTCCTGTTGCCCCCCACCCCCGCTCATGCCCCGTGTCTCCCTGCTGTTGCCCCCACACCCAGCTCATGCCCCATGTCTCTCTCCTGTTGCCCCCCACCCCCCGATCATGCCCCATGTCTCTCTCCTGTTACACCCCACCCCCTCTCATGACCTGTGTCTCTCTTCTGTTGCCTCCCACTCCCCGGTCATGCCCCGTGTCTCCCTGCTGTTGCTCCCCACCCCCTGCTCATGCCCCGTGTCTCTCCCCTGTTAACCCAACCCCCCGCTCATGCTCCATGTCTCCCTGCTGTGTCCCCCACCCCCAGTTATGCCCCGTGTCTCCCTGCTGTTGCCCCCACCCCCGCTCATACCCCGTGTCTTTCTCCTCTTGCCCCCCCGCTCATGCCCCGTGTCTCCCTGCTGTTGCCCCTCACCCCCAGCTCATGCCCCGTGTCTCTCGCCTGTTACCCCCACCCCCCTCTCATGCCCCGTGTCTCCCTCGTGTTCCCTCCACCGCCTGCTCATGTCCAGTGTCTCCCTGCTGTTGTCCCCACCCCCTGCTCATGCCCAGTGTCTCCCTGCTGTTGCCCCCCACCCCCTGCTCATGCCCCGTGTCTCTCTCCTGTTACCCCCCACCTCCCTCTCATGCTCATTGTCTCTCTCCTGTTACCCCCACCCCCTGGTGATGCCCCGTGTCTCCCTGCTGTTGCCCCCCACCCCCCGCTCATGCCCCATGTCCCTCTCCTGTTCTCGCCACCCCCCCTTATGCCTCGTGTCTCTCGTGTTACCCCTAACCCCCCGCTCATGCCCTGTGTCTTTCTCCTGTTGCCCCCTGCTCATGCCCTGTGTCTCCCTGCTGTTGCCCTCACCCCCCGCTCATGCCCCGTGTCTCTCCCCTGTTACCCCCATCCCCCCTCTCATGCCCCGTGTCTCCCTCGTGTTCCCTCCACACCCAGCTCATGCCCAGTGTCTCCCTACTATTGCCCCCCACCCCCTGCTCATGCCCAGTGTCTCCCTGCTGTTGCCCCCACCCCCTGCTCATGCCGTGTGTCTCTCTCATGTTACCCCCACCCCCTTTCATGCCCCGTGTCTCTCTCCTGTTGCACCCAAAGCCTGATCATGCTCCGTGTCTCCCTGCTGTTTCCCCCCACACCCCGCTCATGCCCCCGGTCTCTCTCCTGTTACCCCCACCCCCCTCTCATGCCCCGTGTCTCTCTCCTGTTACCCCCAACCCCTCTCATGCCCTGTGTCTCTCTCCTGTTGCCCCCCACCCCCGGTCATGCCCCGTGTCTCCCTTCTATTGCCCCCCACCCCCGGTCATGCCCCGTGCCTCTCTGCTGTTGCTCCCCACCCCCTGCTCATGCCCCGTGTCTCTCTCCTGTTACCCCTCCACCCCCCTCTCATGCCCGTATCTCCCTCGCGTTCCCATCACCCCCACTCATGCCCCGTGTCTCCCTGCTGTTGCCCCCCACCCCCGCTCATGCCCTGTGTCTCTCTAATGTGCCCCCCACCCCCTGCTCATGCCCCATGTCTCTCTCCTGTTGCCCTCCCACTCCCAGTCATGCCCCGTGTCACTCTCCTGTTGCCCCCTACCCCCGGTCATGCCCTGTGTCTCCCTGTTGCCCCCACCCCCGGTCATGCCCCGTGTCTCCCTCATGTTGCCCCCTTCCCCGACTCATGCCCTGTGTCTCTCTCCTCTTACCCCCACCCCCTCTCATGCCCCGTGTCTCTCTCCTGTTGCACCCAAAGCCTGATCATGCTCCGTTTCTCCCTGCTATTTCCCCCCACCCCCTGCTCATGCCCCGTTACTCTCTCCTGTTCCCCCTCCCTGCTTATGCCTCGTGTCTCTTCTGTTACCCCCACCCCCCGCTCATGCCCCGTGTCTTTCTCCTCTTGCCTCCCCGCTCATGCCCTGTGTCTCCCTGCTGTTGCCCCTCACCCCCCGCTCATGCCCCGTGTCTCTCCCCTGTTACCCCCCACCCCCCTCTCATGCCCCGTGTCTCCCTCGTGTTCCCTCCACCCCCTGCTCATGCCCAGTGTCTCCCTGCTGTTGTCCCCCACCCCCCCGCTCATGCCCAGTGTCTCCCTGCTGTTGCCCCCCACCCCCTGCTCATGCCCCGTGTCTCTCTCCTGTTACCCCCCCACCCTTCTCTCATGCTCCTTGTCTCTCTCCTGTTGCCCCCACCCCCTGGTCATGCCCGTGTCTCCCTGTTGTTGCGACCCACCCCCCGCTCATGCCCCATGTCTCTCTCCTGTTCTCGCCACCCCCCGCTTATGCCTCGTGTCTCTCGTGTTACCCCTCACCCCCCGCTCATGCCCTGTGTCTTTCTCCTGTTGCCCCCTGCTCATGCCCCGTGTCTCTCTTCTGTTCCCCCATCCCTCGATCAAGCCTCGTGTCTCCCTTGTTCACCCGCAACCCCCCGCTCATGCCCCGTGTCTCCCTGCTGGTACCCCCATCCCCCGCTCATGCCCTGTGTCTCTCTCCTGTTACCCCCCACCCCCCTCTCATGCCCTGTGTCTCTCTTCTGTTCCCCCATCCCTCGATCAAGCCTTGTGTCTCCCTTGTTCACCCGCAACCCCCCGCTCATGCCCCGTGTCTCCCATCTGGTACCCCCACCCCCCGCTCATGCCCCGTGTCTCTCTCCTGTTACCCCCCACCCCCCTCTCATGCCTTGTGTCTCTCTCCTGTTACCCCCCAGCCCCCTCTCATGCCCCGTGTCTCTCTTGTTGCCCCCCACCCCCCAGTCATGCCCCATGTCGCCCTGCTGTTGCCCCCCACACCCCACTGATGCCCCGTTTCTCTCCCCTGTTACTCCCCACACCACGCTCATGCCCATTTGTCTCCCCGCTGTTGCCCCCACCACCGGTCATGCCCCTTGTCTCCCTGCTGTTGCCCCCACCCCCTCTCATGCCCAGTGTCTCCCTGCTGTTGCCCCCCCAACCCCCGCTCATGCCCAGTGTCTCTCTTCTGTTAATCCCCACCCCCCTCTCATGCCCCGTATCTCCCTCGTGTTCCCCCCACCTCCCGCTCATTCCCCGTGTCTCCCTGCTGTTGCCCCCCACCCCTGCTAATGCCCCGTGTCTCTCTCCTGTTACCCCCACCCCCATCATGCCCCGTGTCTCCCTGCTGTTGCCCCCCACCCCCCACTCATGCCCCGTGTCTACCTGCTGTTGCCCCCCGCTCATGCTCCATGTCTCCCTCCTTTTGCCCCCAACCCCTCACTCGTGCCCCGTTTCTCTCTCCTGTTCCCGCCACCCCTGCTTATGCATTGTGTCTCTCCTGTTACCCCCCACCCCCGCTCATGCACCGTGTCTTTCTCCTGTTGCCCCCCGCACTCATGCCCAGTGTCTCTCTGCTGTTGCCCCTAACCCCCCGCTCATGCCCCATGTCTCTCTCCTGTTACCCCCTACCCCCTTCTCATGCCCCGTGTCTCTCTCCTGTTACCCCCACCCCCCTCTCATGCCCGTGTCTGTCTCCTGTTGCCCCCCACTCCCCACTCATGCCCCATGTCTCTCTCCTGTTACCCCCCACCCCCGGTCATGCCCTGTGTCTCCCTGCTGTTGACCCCACCCCCGCTCATGCCCCGTGTCTCTCTCCTGTTCCCCCCACCCGCCGCTCATGCCCTGTGTCTCTCTCCTGTTGCCCCCCACACCCTGCTAATGCCCAGTGTTTCCCTGTTGTTGCCCCCACCCCCTGCTCATGCCCCGTGTCTCCCTGTTGTTGCCCCCACACCCCACTCATGCCCCGTGTCTCTCTCCTGTTACCCCCCTCGGTCACGCCCAGTGTCTCCCCGCTTTTTCCCCGACCCCCCTGTCATGCCCCGTGTCTACCTGCTGTTGCCCCCCGCTCATGCTCCATGTCTCTCTCCTGTTGCCCCCCACCCCTCACTCGTGCCCCGTGTCTCTCTCCTGTTCCCGCCACCCCCGCTTATGCATTGTGTCTCTCCTGTTACCCCCCACCCCCGCTCATGCACCGTGTCTTTCTCCTGTTGCCCCCCGCGCTCATGCCCAGTGTCTCTCTGCTGTTGCCCCTCACCCCCCGCTCATGCCCCATGTCTCTCTCCTGTTACCCTCCACCCCCTGCTCATGCCCCGTGTCTCCCTGCTGTTGCCCCCCACTCCCCACTCATGCCCCCTGTCTCTCTCATGTTACCCCCCACCCCCCCGGTCATGCCCCCCACCCCCCGCTCATGCCCCGTGTCTCTCTCCTGTTGCCCCCACCCCCCACTCATGCCCAGTGTCTCCCTGCTGTTGCCCCCCACCCACTGCTCATGCCCTGTGTCTCTCTCCTGTTACCCCCCACCCCCTGCTCATACCCTGTGTCTCTCTCCTGTTACCCCCACCCCCCTCTCATGCCCCGTGTCACTCTCCTGTTGCCCCCCACTCCCCACTCATGCCCCATGTCTCTCTCCTGTTACCCCCCACTCCCCGGTCATGCCCTGTGTCTCCCTGCTGTTGACCCCACCCCTGCTCATGCCCCGTGTCTCTCTCCTGTTCCCCCCACCCGCCGCTCATGCCCTGTGTCTCTCTCCTGTTGCCCCCCACACCCTGCTAATGCCCAGTGTCTCCCTGCTGTTGCCCCCACCCCCTGCTCATGCCCCGTGTCTCCCTGTTGTTGCCCCCACACCCCCGCTCATGCCCTGTGTCTCTCTCCTGTTCCCCCCACCCGCTCTCATGCCCTGTGTCTCTCTCCTGTTGCCCCCCAGCCCCCGCTCATGCCCAATGTCTCACTGCTGTTGCCCCCCACCCCCTGCTCATGCCCAGTGTCGCTCTCCTGTTAACCCCCAACCCCCTGCTCCTGCCCCGTGTCTCCCTTCTGTTGCTCCCCACCCCTGCTCATGCCCCGTGTCTCTCTCCTGTTACCCCCCACCCCCCTCTCATGCCCCGTGTCTCTCACCTGTTGCCCGCCACCCCCCAGTCATGCCCCGTGTCTCCCTGCTGTTGCCCCTCACTCCCCGCTCATGCCCCGTGTCTCTCTCCTGTTCCCCTCACCCCCCGCTCATGCCCTGTGTCTCTCTCCTGTTGCCTCCCACCCCAAGCTCATGCCCCGGTCTCTCTCCTGTTACCCCCACACCCCTCTCATGCCCCGTGTCTCTCTCCTGTTACCCCAACCCCTCTCATGCCCTGTGTCTCTCTCCTGTTGCCTCACACCCCCGGTCATGCCCCGTGTCTCCCTTCTGTTGCCCCCATCCCTCGCTCATGCCCCGTGTCTCCCTGCTGTTGCCCCCCACCCCCGCTCATGCCCTGTGTCTCTCTAATGTGCCCCCCACCCCCTGCTCATGACCCATGTCTCTCTCCTGTTGCCTCCCCACCCCCGGTCATGCCCCGTGTCACTCTCCTGTTGCCCCCTAACCCTGGTCATGCCCCGTGTCTCCCTGTTGCCCCCACCCCCGGTCATGCCCCGTGTCTCCCTCATGTTGCCCCCTTCCCCCCCTCATGCCCCGTGTCTCTCTCCTGTTACCCCCACCCCCTCTCATGCCCCGTGTCTCTCTCCTGTTGCACCCAAAGCCTGATCATGCTCCGTGTCTCCCTGCTGTTTCCCCCCACCCCCTGCTCATGCCCCGTTACTCTCTCCTGTTCCCCCTCCCTGCTTATGCCTCGTGTCTCTTCTGTTACCCCCCACCCCCCGCTCATGCCCCGTGTCTTTCTCCTCTTGCCCCCCCGCTCATGCCCCGTGTCTCCCTGCTGTTGCCCCTCACCCCCCCCTCATGCCCCGTGTCTCTCCCCTGTTACCCCCCACCCCCCTCTCATGCCCGTGTCTCCCTCGTGTTCCCTCCACCCCCTGCTCATGCCCAGTGTCTCCCTGCTGTTGTCCCCCACCCCTGCTCATGCCCAGTGTCTCCCTGCTGTTGCCCTCCACCCCCTGCTCATGCCCCGTGTCTCTCTCCTGTTACCCCCCCACCCCCCTCTCATGTCCTTGTCTCTCTCCTGTTGCCCCCACCCCCTGGTCATGCCCGTGTCTCCCTGTTGTTGCCCCCCACCTCCCCTTTCATGTCCCGTGTCTCTCTCCTGTTCTCGCCACCCCCCGCTTATGCCTCATGTCTCTCGTGTTACCCCTCACCCCGCGCTCATGCCCTGTGTCTTTCTCCTGTTGCCCCCTGCTCATGCCCCGTGTCTCCCTGCTGTGGCCCTCACCCCCGCTCATGCCCCGTGTCTCTCCCCTGTTACCCCATCCACCCTCTCATGCCCTGTGTCTCCCTCGTGTTTCCTCCACCCCCAGCTCATGCCCAGTGTCTCCCTGCTATTGCCCCCCACCCCCTGCTCATGCCCAGTGTCTCCCTGCTGTTGCCCCCCACCC
The DNA here is from genome assembly GCF_040938575.1 of Ambystoma mexicanum. NCBI lineage: Eukaryota > Metazoa > Chordata > Amphibia > Caudata > Ambystomatidae > Ambystoma > Ambystoma mexicanum. The sequence continues at coordinate 349,752,384 of NC_090930.1, read as the reverse complement.
CCTGCTCATGCCGTGTGTCTCTCTCCTGTTACCCCCCACCCCCTCTCATGCCCCGTGTCTCTCTCCTGTTACCCGCACCCCCTCTCATGCCCCGTGTCTTTCTCCTGTTGCACCGAAAGCCTGATCATGCTCCGTGTCTCCCTGCTGTTTCCCCCCACCCCTCGCTCATGCCCCGTGTCTCTCTCCTGTTACCCCCACCCCCCTCTCAAGCCCCGTGTCTCTCTCCTGTTACCCCCACCCCCTCTCATGCCCTGTGTCTCTCTCCTGTTGCCCCCTTCCCCCACTCATGCAGGGTGTCAATCTTCTGTTACCCCCCTCTCATGCCCCGTGTCTCCCTCATTTTCCCCCAGCCCCCCGCTCGCATGTCCTGTGTCTCCCTGCTGCTGCCCCCCACCCCCGCTCGTGCCCCGTGTCTGTCTCCTGTAACCCCCACCCCCCGCTCATGCCCCGTGTCTCTCTCCTGTTACCCTCCCACCCCCTCTCATGCCCCGTGTCTCTCTCCTGTTGCCCCCCCTTTCCTCGATCATGCCCTGTGTCTCCCTACTGTTGCCCCCCACCCCCGCTCATGCTCCGTGTCTCCCTGCTGTTGCCCCCCACCCCCCGGTCATGCCCCATGTCTCCCTGCTGTTGAACCCACCCCCTTCTCATGCCCCGTGTCTCCCTGCTGTTGCCCCCCACCTCCCGCTCATGCCTCATGTCTCTCTCCTGTTACCCCCCACCCCCGGTCATGACCGAATCTCCCTGCTGTTGCCCCCCACCCCCTGCTCATACCCCGTTTCTCTCTCCTGTTCCCCCCACCCCCGCTCATGCCTCGTGTCTCTCTCCTGTTACCCCCCACTCCCCTCTCATGCCCTGTGTCTCCCTCCTGTTGCCCCCCACCCCCTGCTCATGCCCCGTGTCTCTCTCCTGTTACCCCCCACCCCCGGTCATGCCTCGTGTCTCCCTGCTGTTGCCCCCCACCCCCTGCTCATGCCCCGTGTCTCCCTGCTGTTGCCCCCCGTTTATGTTCCGTGTCTCTCTCCTGTTGCCCCCCACCCCCGGTCATGCCCTGTGTCTCCCTGCTGTTGCCCCCCACCCTCTGCTCATGCCCTGTTTCTCTCTCCTGTTCCCCCTCCCTGCTTATGCCTCGTGTCTCTTCTGTTACCCCCCACCCCTGCTCATGCCCTGTGTCTTTCTCATTTTGCCCCCCCTCATGCCCCGTGTCTCCCTGCTGTTGCCCCTCACCCCCCGCTCCTGCCCCGTGTCTCTCTCCTGTTAACCCCCACCCCCATCTCATGCCCTGTTTCTCCCTCGTGTTCCCTCCACGCCCTGCTCATGCCCAGTGTCTCCCTGCTATTGTCCCCCACCCCCTGCTCATGCCCAGTGTCTCCCTGCTGTAGCCCCCCACCCCCTGCTCATTCCCCGTGTCTCTCTCCTGTTAACCCCCACCCCCCTCTCATGCCCTGTGTCTCCGTCGTGTTCCCTCCACGCCCTGCTCATGCCCAGTGTCTCCCTGCTATTGTCCCCCACCCCCCGCTCATGCCCAGTGTCTCCCTGCTGTAGCCCCCCACCCCCTGCTCATGCCCCGTGTCTCTCTCCTGTTACCTCCCCACCCCCCTCTCATTCCCCGTGTCTCTCTCCTGTTACCCCCATCCCCTCTCATGCCCCGTGTCTCTCTCCTGTTGCCCCCCACCCCCGATCATGCCCCGTGTCTCCCTGCTGTTTCCCCCCTCCTCCCGCTCATGCCCCGTGTCTCTCTCCTGTTACCCACACCACCCTCTCATGCCCCATGTCGCTCTCCTGTTACCCCCACCCCCCTCTCATGCCCCGTGTATCTCTCCTGTTGCCCCCACCCCCTGCTCATGCCTCATGTCTCTCTTCTGTTAACCCCACCCCTCTCTTTATGCCCGTGTCTCCCTCATGTTCCCCCACCCCCGATCATGCCCCGTGTCTCCCTGCTGTTGCCCCCCACCCCCGCTCATGCCCCGTGTCTCCCTGCTGTTGCCCCCACACCCAGCTCATGGCCCATGTCTCTCTCCTGTTACCCCCCACCCCCTGCTCATGCCCCGTGTCTCTCTCCTGTTACACCCCACCCCCTCTCATGCCCCGTGTCTCTCTCCTGTTGCCTCCCACTCCCCGGTCATGCCCCGTGTCTCCCTGCTGTTGCCCCCAACCCCTGCTCATGCCCCGTGTCTCTCCCCTGTTACCCCCCACCCCCCGCTCATGCTCCGTATCTCCCTGCTGTTGCCCCCACCCCCAGTCATGCCCTGTGTCTTCCTGCTGTTGCCCCCACACCCCGCTCATGCCCCGTGTCTCCCTGCTGTTGCCTCCCACCCCCCTCTTATGCCCTGTGTCTCTCTCCTGTTGCCCCCCACCCCCGATCATGCCCCATGTCTCCCTGCTGTTTCCCCCCTCCTCCCGCTCATGCCCCGTGTCTCTCTCCTGTTACCCACACCCCCCTCTCATGCCCCATGTCGCTCTCCTGTTACCCCCCACCGCCCTCTCATGCCCCGAGTATCTCTCCTGTTGCCCCCCACCCCCCGCTCATGCCTCATGTCTCTCTTCTGTTACCGCCACCCCTCTCTCATGCCCGTGTCTCCCTCATGTTCCCCCACCCCTGATCATGCCCCGTGTCTCCCTGCTGTTGCCCCCAACCCCCGTTCATGCCCGTGTCTCCCTGCTGTTGCTCCCACACCCAGCTCATGCCCCATGTCTCTCTCCTGTTACCCCCACCCCCTGCTCATGCCCCGTGTCTCTCTCCTGTTACACCCCACCCCCTCTCATGCCCTGTGTCTCTCTCCTGTTGCCTCCCACTCCCCGGTCATGCCTGTGTCTCCCTGCTGTTGCCCCCAACCCCTGCTCATGCCCTGTGTCTCTCCCCTGTTACCCCCCACCCCCGCTCATGCTCTGTGTCTCCCTGCTGTTGCCCCCACCCCCAGTCATGCCCCGTGTCTTCCTGCTGTTGCCCCCACGCCCTGCTCATGCCCCGTGTCTCCCTGCTGTTGCCTCCCACCCCCCTCTTATGCCCTGTGTCTCTCTCCTGTTACCCCCCACCCCCCGCATGCCCCTTGTCTCTCCCCTGTTGCCCCCACCCCTTGGTCATGCCCCAGGTCTCCCTGCTGTTGCCCCCCACCCCCCTCATGCCCTGTGTCTCTCTCATGTTACCGCCCACCCCCCGGTCATGCCCCGTGTCTCCATGCTCTTGCCCCCCATCCCCCGCTCATGCCCCGTCCCTCTCTTCTGTTACCCCCCACCCCCTCTCATGCCCCGTGTCTCTCTCCTGTTGCCCCCCACCCCCGCTCATGCCCCATGTCTCCCTGCTGTTGCCCCCCACCCCCACTCATGCCCCGTGTCTCCCTGCTGTTGCCCCCACACCCAGCTCATGCCCCATGTCTCTCTCCTGTTACCCCCCACCCCCCGCTCATGCCCCGTGTCTCTCTCCTGTTACACCCCACCCCCTCTCATGCCCTGTGTCTCTCTTCTGTTGCCTCCCACTCCCCGGTCATGCCCCGTGTCTCCCTGCTGTTGCTCCCCACCCCCTGCTCATGCCCTGTGTCTCTCCCCTGTTAACCCAACCCCCCGCTCATGCTCCGTGTCTCCCTGCTGTTGCCCCCACCCCCAGTTATGCCCCGTGTCTCCCTGCTGTTGCCCCCACCCCCCGCTCATACCCCGTGTCTTTCTCTTCTTGCCCCCCCGCTCATGCCCCGTGTCTCCCTGGTGTTGCCCCTCACCCCCAGCTCATGCCCCGTGTCTCTCGCCTGTTACCCCCCACCCCCCTCTCATGCCCCGTGTCTCCCTCGTGTTCCCTCCACCCCCTGCTCATGCCCAGTGTCTCCCTGCTGTTGTCCCCCACCCCCCGCTCATGCCCAGTGTCTCCCTGCTGTTGCCCCCCACCCCCTGCTCATGCCCCGTGTCTCTCTCCTGTTACCCCCCACCCCCCTCTCATGCTCATTGTCTATCTCCTGTTGCCCCCACCCCCTGGTCATGCCCCGTGTCTCTCTGCTGTTGCCCCCCACCCCCCGCTCATGCCCCATGTCCCTCTCCTGTTCTCGCCACCCCCCCTTATGCCTCGTGTCTCTCGTGTTACCCCTAACCCCACGCTCATGCCCTGTGTCTTTCTCCTGTTGCCCCCTGCTCATGCCCTGTGTCTCCCTGCTGTTGCCCTCACCCCCGCTCATGCCCCGTGTCTCTCCCCTGTTACCCCCATCCCCCCTCTCATGCCCCGTGTCTCCCTCGTGTTCCCTCCACCCCCAGCTCATGCCCAGTGTCTCCCTGCTATTGCCCCCCACCCCCTGTTCATGCCCAGTGTCTCCCTGCTGTTGCCCCCCACCCCCTGCTCATGCCGTGTGTCTCTCTCCTGTTACCCCCCACCCCCTTTCATGCCCCGTGTCTCTCTCCTGTTACCCCCACCCCCTCTCATGCCCCATGTCTCTCTCCTGTTTCACCCAAAGCCTGATCATGCTCCGTGTCTCCCTGCTGTTTCCCCCCACACCCCGCTCATGCCCCCGGTCTCTCTCCTGTTACCCCCACCCCCCTCTCATGCCCCATGTCTCTCTCCTGTTACCCCCAACCCCTCTCATGCCCTGTGTCTCTCTCCTGTTGCCCCCCACCCCCGGTCATGCCCCGTGTCTCCCTTCTGTTGCCCCCCACCCCCCGGTCATGCCCCGTGCCTCTCTGCTATTGCTCCCCACCCCCTGCTCATGCCCGTGTCTCTCTCCTGTTACCCCTCCACCCCCCTCTCATGCCCGTATCTCCCTCGCGTTCCCATCACCCCCCACTCATGCCCCGTGTCTCCCTGCTGTTGCCCCCCACCCCCGCTCATGCCCTGTGTCTATCTAATGTGCCCCCCACCCCCTGCTCATGCCCCATGTCTCTCTCCTGTTGCTCTCCCACCCCCAGTCATGCCCCATGTCACTCTCCTGTTGCCCCCTACCCCCGGTCATGCCCTGTGTCTCCCTGTTGCCCCCACCCCCGGTCATGCCCCGTGTCTCCCTCATGTTGCCCCCTTCCCCCACTCATGCCCTGTGTCTCTCTCCTCTTACCCCCACCCCCTCTCATGCCCCGTGTCTCTCTCCTGTTGCACCCAAAGCCTGATCATGCTCCGGTTCTCTCTGCTATTTCCCCCCACCCCCTGCTCATGCCCCGTTACTCTCTCCTGTTCCCCCTCCCTGCTTATGCCTCGTGTCTCTTCTGTTACCCCCACCCCCCGCTCATGCCCCGTGTCTTTCTCCTCTTGCCTCCCCGCTCATGCCCTGTGTCTCCCTGCTGTTGCCCCTCACCCCCCGCTCATGCCCCGTGTCTCCCCCCTGTTACCCCCCACCCCCCTCTCATGCCCCGTGTCTCCCTCGTGTTCCCTCCACCCCCTGCTCGTACCCAGTGTCTCCCTGCTGTTGTCCCCCACCCCCCGCTCATGCCCAGTGTCTCCCTGCTGTTGCCCCCCACCCCCTGCTCATGCCCCGTGTCTCTCTCCTGTTACCCCCCCACCCCTCTCTCATGCTCCTTGTCTCTCTCCTGTTGCCCCCACCCCCTGGTCATGCCCGTGTCTCCCTGTTGTTGCGACCCACCCCCCGCTCATGCCCCATGTCTCTCTCCTGTTCTCGCCACCCCCCGCTTATGCCTCGTGTCTCTCGTGTTACCCCTCACCCCCCGCTCATGCCCTGTGTCTTTCTCCTGTTGCCCCCTGCTCATGCCCCGTGTCTCCCTGCTGTTGCCCTCACCCCCCGCTCATGCCCCGTGTCTCTCCCCTGTTACCCCCATCCCCCCTCTCATGCCCCGTGTCTCCCTCGTGTTCCCTCCACCCCCAGCGCATGCCCAGTGTCTCCCTGCTATTGCCCCCCACCCCCTGCTCATGCCCAGTGTCTCCCTGCTGTTGCCCCCCACCCCCTGCTCATGCCGTGTGTCTCTCTCCTGTTACCCCCCACCCACTCTCATGCCCCATGTCTCTCTCCTGTTACCCCCACCCCCTCTCATGCCCCGTGTCTCTCTCCTGTTGCACCCAAAGCCTGATCATGCCCCGTGTCTCTCTCCTGTTGCCCCCTTCCCCCACTCATGCCCGGTGTCAATCTTCTGTTACCCCCCACCCCCCTCTCATGCCCCGTGCCTCCCTCGTTTTCCCCCAGCCCCCGCTCGCATGCCCTGTGTCTCCCTGCGGTTGACCCCCACCCCCGCTCGTGCCCCGTGTCTGTCTCCTGTAACTCCCACCCCCCGCTCATGCCCCGTGTCTCTCTCCTGTTACCCTCCCACCCCCCTCTCATGCCCCGTGTCTCTCTCCTGTTGCCCCCCCTTTCCTCGATCATGCCCCGTGTCTCCCTGCTGTTGCCCCCCACCCCCGCTCATGCTCCGTGTCTCCCTGCTGTTGCCCCCCACCCCCTGGTCATGCCCCATGTCTCCCTGCTGTTGAACCCAGCCCCCTCTCATGCCCCTTGTCTCCCTGCTGTTGCCCCCCCACCTCCCGCTCATGCCTCGTGTCTCTCTCCTGTTACCCCCCACCCACTGTCATGCCCCGTATCTCCCTGCTGTTGCTCCCCACCCCCTGCTCATGCCCCGTTTCTCTCTCCTGTTCCCCCACCCCCGCTCATGCCTCGTGTCTCTCTCCTGTTACCCCCCACTCCCCTCTCATGCCCTGTGTCTCCCTCCTGTTGCCCCCCACCCCCTGCTCATGCCCCGTATCTCTCTCCTGTTACCCCCCACCCCCTGGTCATGCCTCGTGTCTCCCTGCTGTTGCCCCCCACCCCCCGCTCATGTCCCATGTCTCCCTGCTGTTGCGCCCCGTTCATGTTCCATGTCTCTCTCCTGTTGCCCCCCACCCCCGGTCATGCCCTGTGTCTCCCTGCTGTTGCCCCCCACCCCCTGCTCATGCCCTGTTTCTCTCTCCTGTTCCCCCTCCCTGCTTATGCCTCGTGTCTCTTCTGTTACCCCCCCCCCTGCTCATGCCCTGTGTCTTTCTCATTTTGCCCCCCGCTCATGCCCCGTGTCTCCCTGCTGTTGCCCCTCACCCCCCGCTCCTGCCCCGTGTCTCTCTCCTGTTAACCCCCACCCCCCTCTCATGCCCTGAGTCTCCCTCGTGTTCCCTCCACGCCCTGCTCATGCCCAGTGTCTCCCTGCTATTGTCCCCCACCCCCCGCTCATGCCCAGTGTCTCCCCGCTGTAGCCCCAACCCCCTGCTCATGCCCCGTGTCTCTCTCCTGTTACCCCCCCACCCTCCTCTCATTCCCCGTGTCTCTCTCCTGTTACCCCCACCCCCTCTCATGCACCGTGTCTCTCTCCTGTTGCCCCCCACCTCCCGATCATGCCCCGTGTCTCCCTGCTGTTTCCCCCCTCCTCCTGCTCATGCCCCGTGTCTCTCTCCTGTTACCCACACCCCCCTCTCATGCCCCATGTCGCTCTCCTGTTACCCCCCACCCCCCTCTCATGCCCCGTGTATCTCTCCTGTTGCCCCCACCCCCTGCTCATGCCTCATGTCTCTCTTCTGTTACCCCACCCCTCTCTCATGCCCGTGTCTCCCTCATGTTCCCCCACCCCCGATCATGCCCCGTGTCTCCCTGCTGTTGCCCCCCCACCCCGCTCATGCCCCGTGTCTCCCTGCTGTTGCCCCCACACCCAGCTCATGCCCCATGTCTCTCTCCTGTAACCACCCACCTCCCGCTCATGCCCCGTGTCTCTCTCCTGTTACACCCCACCCCCTCTCATGCCCTGTGTCTCTCTCCTGTTGCCTCCCACTCCCCAGTCATGCCTGTGTCTCCCTGCTGTTGCCCCCAACCCCTGCTCATGCCCTGTGTCTCTCCCCTGTTACCCCCCACCCCCGCTCATGCCCCATGTCTCTCTCGTGTTCCCTCCACCCCCTGCTCATGCCCAGTGTCTCCCTGCTGTTGTCCCCCCACCCCCGCTCATGCCCAGTGTCTCCCTGCTGTTGCCCCCCACCCCCTGCTCATGCCCCGTGTCTCTCTCCTGTTACCCCCCACCCCTCTCTCATGCTCCTTGTCTCTCTCCTGTTGCCCCCACCCCCTGGTCATGCCCGTGTCTCCCTGTTGTTGCGACCCACCCCCGCTCATGCCCCATGTCTCTCTCCTGTTCTCGCCACACCCCGCTTATGCCTCGTGTCTCTCGTGTTACCCCTCACCCCCCCGCTCATGCCCTGTGTCTTTCTCCTGTTGCCCCCTGCTCATGCCCCGTGTCTCCCTGCTGTTACCCTCACCCCCCGCTCATGCCCCGTGTCTCTCCCCTGTTACCCCCATCCCCCTCTCATGCCCCGTGTCTCCCTCATGTTCCCTCCACCCCCAGCGCATGCCCAGTGTCTCCCTGCTATTGCCCCCCACCCCCTGCTCATGCCCAGTGTCTCCCCTGCTGTTGCCCCCCACCCCCTGCTCATGCCGTGTGTCTCTCTCCTGTTACCCCCCACCCACTCCCATGCCCCATGTCTCTCTCCTGTTACCCCCACCCCCTCTCATGCCCCGTGTCTCTCTCCTGTTGCACCCAAAGCCTGATCATGCCCCGTGTCTCTCTCTTGTTGCCCCCTTCCCCCACTCATGCCCGTTGTCAATCTTCTGTTACCCCCCACCCCCCCTCTCATGCCCCGTGCCTCCCTCGTTTTCCCCCAGCCCCCGCTCGCATGCCCTGTGACTCCCTGCGGTTGCCCCCACCCCCGCTCGTGCCCCGTGTCTGTCTCCTGTAACCCCCACCCCCCGCTCATGCCCCGTGTCTCTCTCCTGTTACCCTCCCACCCCCCCTCTCATGCCCCGTGTCTCTCTCCTGTTGCCCCCCCTTTCCTCGATCATGCCCCGTGTCTCCCTGCTGTTGCCCCCCACCCCCGCTCATGCTCCGTGTCTCCTGCTGTTGCCCCCCACCCCCTGGTCATGCCCCATGTCTCCCTGCTGTTGAACCCAGCCCCTCTCATGCCCCTTGTCTCCCTGCTGTTGCCCCCCCACCTCCCGCTCATGCCTCGTGTCTCTCTCCTGTTACCCCCCACCCCCGGTCATGCCCCGTATCTCCCTGCTGCTGCCCACCACCCCTGCTCATGCCCCGTTTCTCTCTCCTGTTCCCCCCACCCCCGCTCATGCCTCGTGTCTCTCTCCTGTTACCCCCCACTCCCCTCTCATGCCCTGTGTCTCCCTCCTGTTGCCCCCCACCTCCTGCTCATGCCCCGTATCTCTCTCCTGTTACCCCCCACCCCCTGGTCATGCCTCGTGTCTCCCTGCTGTTGCCCCCACCCCCCGCTCATGCCCCGTTCTCCCTGCTGTTGCGCCCCGTTCATGTTCCATGTCTCTCTCCTGTTGCCCCCCCACCCCCGGTCATGCCCCTGTGTCTCCCTGCTGTTGCCCCCCACCCCCTGCTCATGCCCTGTTTCTCTCTCCTGTTCCCCCTCCCTGCTTATGCCTCGTGTCTCTTCTGTTACCCCACACCCCTGCTCATGCCCTGTGTCTTTCTCATTTTGCCCCGCGCTCATGCCCTGTGTCTCCCTGCTGTTGCCCCTCACCCCCCGCTCCTGCCCCGTGTCTCTCTCCTGTTAACCCCCACCCCCACTCATGCCCCGTGTCTCCTGCTGTTGCCCCCACACCCAGCTCATGCCCCATGTCTCTCTCCTGTTACCCCCCACCCCCCGCTCATGCCCCGTGTCTCTCTCCTGTTACACCCCACCCCCTCTCATGCCCTGTGTCTCTCTTCTGTTGCCTCCCACTCCCCGGTCATGCCCCGTGTCTCCCTGCTGTTGCTCCCCACCCCCTGCTCATGCCCTGTGTCTCTCCCTGTTAACCCAACCCCCCGCTCATGCTCCGTGTCTCCCTGCTGTTGCCCCCACCCCCAGTTATGCCCCGTGTCTCCCTGCTGTTGCCCCCACCCCCCGCTCATACCCCGTGTCTTTCTCTTCTTGCCCCCCCGCTCATGCCCCGTGTCTCCCTGGTGTTGCCCCTCACCCCCAGCTCATGCCCCGTGTCTCTCGCCTGTTACCCCCCACCCCCCTCTCATGCCCCGTGTCTCCCTCGTGTTCCCTCCACCCCCTGCTCATGCCCAGTGTCTCCCTGCTGTTGTCCCCCACCCCCCGCTCATGCCCAGTGTCTCCCTGCTGTTGCCCCACACCCCCTGCTCATGCCCCGTGTCTCTCTCCTGTTACCCCCCACCCCCCTCTCATGCTCATTGTCTATCTCCTGTTGCCCCCCACCCCCTGGTCATGCCCCGTGTCTCTCTGCTGTTGCCCCCCACCCCCGCTCATGCCCCATGTCACTCTCCTGTTCTCGCCACCCCCCCTTATGCCTCGTGTCTCTCGTGTTACCCCTAACCCCACGCTCATGCCCTGTGTCTTCTCCTGTTGCCCCCTGCTCATGCCCTGTGTCTCCCTGCTGTTGCCCTCACCCCCGCTCATGCCCCGTGTCTCTCCCCATGTTACCCCCATCCCCCCTCTCATGCCCCGTGTCTCCCTCGTGTTCCCTCCACCCCCAGCTCATGCCCAGTGTCTCCCTGCTATTGCCCCCCACCCCCTGTTCATGCCCAGTGTCTCCCCTGCTGTTGCCCCCACCCCTGCTCATGCCGTGTGTCTCTCTCTGTTACCCCCCACCCCCTTTCATGCCCCGTGTCTCTCTCCTGTTACCCCACCCCCTCTCATGCCCCATGTCTCTCTCCCTGTTTCACCCAAAGCCTGATCATGCTCCGTGTCTCCCTGCTGTTTCCCCCCACACCCCGCTCATGCCCCCGTCTCTCTCCTGTTACCCCCACCCCCCTCTCATGCCCCATGTCTCTCTCCTGTTACCCCCAACCCCTCTCATGCCCTGTGTCTCTCTCCTGTTGCCCCCCACCCCCGGTCATGCCCCGTGTCTCCCTTCTGTTGCCCCCCACCCCCGGTCATGCCCGTGCCTCTCTGCTATTGCTCCCCACCCCCTGCTCATGCCCGTGTCTCTCTCCTGTTACCCTCCCACCCCCCTCTCATGCGTATCTCCCTCGCGTTCCCATCCCCCACTCATGCCCGTGTCTCCTCTGTTGCCCTCCCCCCCCCCCGCTCATGCCCTGTGTCTATCTAATGTGCCCCCCACCCCCTGCTCATGCCCCATGTCTCTCTCCTGTTGCTCTCCCACCCCCAGTCATGCCCCATGTCACTCTCCTGTTGCCCCCTACCCCCGGTCATGCCCGTGTCTCCCTGTTGCCCCCACCCCCGGTCATGCCCCGTGTCTCCCTCATGTTGCCCCCTTCCCCCACTCATGCCCTGTGTCTCTCTCCTCTTACCCCCACCCCCTCTCATGCCCCGTGTCTCTCTCCTGTTGCACCCAAAGCCTGATCATGCTCCGTTCTCTCTGCTATTTCCCCCCACCCCCTGCTCATGCCCCGTTACTCTCTCCTGTTCCCCCTCCCTGCTTATGCCTCGTGTCTCTTCTGTTACCCCCACCCCCCGCTCATGCCCCGTGTCTTTCTCCTCTTGCCTCCCCGCTCATGCCCTGTGTCTCCCTGCTGTTGCCCCTCACCCCCCCGCTCATGCCCCGTGTCTCCCCCCTGTTACCCCCACCCCCCTCTCATGCCCCGTGTCTCCCTCGTGTTCCCTCCACCCCCTGCTCGTACCCAGTGTCTCCTGCTGTTGTCCCCCACCCCCCCGCTCATGCCCAGTGTCTCCTGCTGTTGCCCCCCACCCCCTGCTCATGCCCCGTGTCTCTCTCCTGTTACCCCCCCACCCCTCTCTCATGCTCCTTGTCTCTCTCCTGTTGCCCCACCCCCTGGTCATGCCCGTGTCTCCCTGTTGTTGCGACCCACCCCCCGCTCATGCCCCATGTCTCTCTCCCTGTTCTCGCCACCCCCCGCTTATGCCTCGTGTCTCTCGTGTTACCCCTCACCCCCCGCTCATGCCCTGTGTCTTTCTCCTGTTGCCCCCTGCTCATGCCCCGTGTCTCCCTGCTGTTGCCCTCACCCCCGCTCATGCCCCGTGTCTCTCCCCTGTTACCCCCATCCCCCCTCTCATGCCCCGTGTCTCCCTCGTGTTCCCTCCACCCCAGCGCATGCCAGTGTCTCCCTGCTATTGCCCCCACCCCCTGCTCATGCCCAGTGTCCTCCCTGCTGTTGCCCCCCACCCCCTGCTCATGCCGTGTGTCCCTCTCCTGTTACCCCCCACCCACTCTCATGCCCCATGTCTCTCTCCTGTTACCCCCACCCCCTCTCATGCCCCGTGTCTCTCTCCTGTTGCACCCAAAGCCTGATCATGCCCCGTGTCTCTCTCCTGTTGCCCCCTTCCCCCACTCATGCCCGGTGTCAATCTTCTGTTACCCCACCCCCCTCTCATGCCCCGTGCCTCCCTCGTTTTCCCCAGCCCCCGCTCACATGCCCTGTGTCTCCCTGCGGTTGACCCACACCCGCTCGTGCCCCGTGTCTGTCTCCTGTAACTCCCACCCCCCGCTCATGCCCCGTGTCTCTCTCCTGTTACCCTCCCACCCCCCTCTCATGCCCCGTGTCTCTCTCCTGTTGCCCCCCCTTTCCTCGATCATGCCCCGTGTCTCCCTGCTGTTGCCCCCCACCCCCGCTCATGCTCCGTGTCTCCCTGCTGTTGCCCCCCACCCCCTGGTCATGCCCCATGTCTCCCTGCTGTTGAACCCAGCCCCCTCTCATGCCCCTTGTCTCCCTGCTGTTGCCCCCCCACCTCCCGCTCATGCCTCGTGTCTCTCTCCTGTTACCCCCCACCCACTGTCATGCCCCGTATCTCCCTGCTGTTGCTCCCCACCCCCTGCTCATGCCCCGTTTCTCTCTCCTGTTCCCCCACCCCCGCTCATGCCTCGTATACCTCTCCTGTTACCCCCCACTCCCCTCTCATGCCCTGTGTCTCCCTCCTGTTGCCCCCCACCCCCTGCTCATGCCCCGTATCTCTCTCCTGTTACCCCCACCCCTGGTCATGCCTCGTGTCTCCCTGCTGTTGCCCCCACCCCCCGCTCATGTCCCATGTCTCCCTGCTGTTGCGCCCCGTTCATGTTCCATGTCTCTCTCCTGTTGCCCCCCACCCCCGGTCATGCCCTGTGTCTCCCTGCTGTTGCCCCCCACCCCCTGCTCATGCCCTGTTTCTCTCTCCTGTTCCCCTCCCTGCTTATGCCTCGTGTCTCTTCTGTTACCCCCCCCCTGCTCATGCCCTGTGTCTTTCTCATTTTGCCCCCCGCTCATGCCCCGTGTCTCCCTGCTGTTGCCCCTCACCCCCCGCTCCTGCCCCGTGTCTCTCTCCTGTTAACCCCCACCCCCCTCTCATGCCCTGAGTCTCCCTCGTGTTCCCTCCACGCCCTGCTCATGCCCAGTGTCTCCCTGCTATTGTCCCCACCCCCCGCTCATGCCCAGTGTCTCCCGCTGTAGCCTCAACCCCCTGGCTCATGCCCCGTGTCTCTCTCCTGTTACCCCCCCACCCTCCTCTCATTCCCCGTGTCTCTCTCCTGTTACCCCCACCCCCTCTCATGCACCGTGTCTCTCTCCTGTTGCCCCCCACCTCCCGATCATGCCCCGTGTCTCCCTGCTGTTTCCCCCCTCCTCCTGCTCATGCCCCGTGTCTCTCTCCTGTTACCCACACCCCCCTCTCATGCCCCATGTCGCTCTCCTGTTACCCCCCACCCCCCTCTCATGCCCCGTGTATCTCTCCTGTTGCCCCACCCCCTGCTCATGCCTCATGTCTCTCTTCTGTTACCCCACCCCTCTCTCATGCCCGTGTCTCCCTCATGTTCCCCCACCCCCGATCATGCCCGTGTCTCCCTGCTGTTGCCCCCCACCCCCGCTCATGCCCCGTGTCTCCCTGCTGTTGCCCCCACACCCAGCTCATGCCCCATGTCTCTCTCCTGTAACCACCCACCTCCCGCTCATGCCCCGTGTCTCTCTCCTGTTACACCCCACCCCCTCTCATGCCCTGTGTCTCTCTCCTGTTGCCTCCCACTCCCCAGTCATGCCTGTGTCCTCCCTGCTGTTGCCCCCAACCCTGCTCATGCCCTGTGTCTCTCCCCTGTTACCCCCCACCCCCGCTCATGCCCCGTGTCTCTCTCGTGTTCCCTCCACCCCCTGCTCATGCCAGTGTCTCCCTGCTGTTGTCCCCCACCCCCCGCTCATGCCCAGTGTCTCCCTGCTGTTGCCCCCCACCCCCTGCTCATGCCCCGTGTCTCTCTCCTGTTACCCCCCACCCCTCTCTCATGCTCCTTGTCTCTCTCCTGTTGCCCCCACCCCCTGGTCATGCCCGTGTCTCCCTGTTGTTGCGACCCACCCCCCGCTCATGCCCCCATGTCTCTCTCCTGTTCTCGCCACACCCCGCTTATGCCTCGTGTCTCTCGTGTTACCCCTCACCCCCCGCTCATGCCCTGTGTCTTTCTCCTGTTGCCCCCTGCTCATGCCCCGTGTCTCCCTGCTGTTACCCTCACCCCCCGCTCATGCCCCGTGTCTCTCCCCTGTTACCCCCATCCCCCCTCTCATGCCCCGTGTCTCCCTTCATGTTCCCTCCACCCCCAGCGCATGCCCAGTGTCTCCCTGCTATTGCCCCCCACCCCCTGCTCATGCCCAGTGTCTCCCTGCTGTTGCCCCCCACCCCCTGCTCATGCCGTGTGTCTCTCTCCTGTTACCCCCCACCCACTCCCATGCCCCATGTCTCTCTCCTGTTACCCCCACCCCCTCTCATGCCCCGTGTCTCTCTCCTGTTGCACCCAAAGCCTGATCATGCCCCGTGTCTCTCTCTTGTTGCCCCCTTCCCCCACTCATGCCCGTTGTCAATCTTCTGTTACCCCCACCCCCCTCTCATGCCCCGTGCCTCCCTCGTTTTCCCCCAGCCCCCCGCTCGCATGCCCTGTGACTCCCTGCGGTTGCCCCCACCCCCGCTCGTGCCCCGTGTCTGTCTCCTGTAACCCCCACCCCCGCTCATGCCCCGTGTCTCTCTCCTGTTACCCCTCCCACCCCCCTCTCATGCCCCGTGTCTCTCTCCTGTTGCCCCCCCTTTCCTCGATCATGCCCCGTGTCTCCCTGCTGTTGCCCCCACCCCGCTCATGCTCCGTGTCTCCCTGCTGTTGCCCCCCACCCCCTGGTCATGCCCCATGTCTCCCTGCTGTTGAACCCAGCCCCCTCTCATGCCCCTTGTCTCCCTGCTGTTGCCCCCCCACCTCCCGCTCATGCCTCGTGTCTCTCTCCTGTTACCCCCCACCCCCGGTCATGCCCCGTATCTCCCTGCTGCTGCCCACCACCCCCTGCTCATGCCCCGTTTCTCTCTCCTGTTCCCCCCACCCCCGCTCATGCCTCGTGTCTCTCTCCTGTTACCCCCCACTCCCCTCTCATGCCCTGTGTCTCCCTCCTGTTGCCCCCCACCTCCCTGCTCATGCCCCGTATCTCTCTCCTGTTACCCCCCACCCCTGGTCATGCCTCGTGTCTCCCTGCTGTTGCCCCCCACCCCCCGCTCATGCCCCGTGTCTCCCTGCTGTGCGCCCCGTTCATGTTCCATGTCTCTCTCCTGTTGCCCCCCACCCCCGGTCATGCCCTGTGTCTCCCTGCTGTTGCCCCCCACCCCCTGCTCATGCCCTGTTTCTCTCTCCTGTTCCCCCTCCCTGCTTATGCCTCGTGTCTCTTCTGTTACCCCACACCCCCTGCTCATGCCCTGTGTCTTTCTCATTTTGCCCCGCGCTCATGCCCTGTGTCTCCTGCTGTTGCCCCTCACCCCCCGCTCCTGCCCCGTGTCTCTCTCCTGTTAACCCCCACCCCCCTC